>NC_143136.1:112379692-113014692 GCF_059928025.1 Delphinapterus leucas | reverse complement strand
TCCTCTTCTTATCAGGCACCAGTCATCTTGGGTCAGGGTCCATCCTAATGACCTCATCTTAGTTTAATTACCTTTTTAAAGGCCCTATCTCCAAACACAGTCACAGTCTGAGGTACTAGAGGTTAGGACTTCAGCATATGAATTTGGGGGGTTCTCATAACACCGGTGGAATTCTTTTCTGTCACACAAGGCTGGGTCCTGGGGATGGAGATAGAGACCAGGCCATGGAAACTGCCTTCTCCGGCCTCCCCCACAGTAGGAGTTCTTGGTGAGACTCCTGTGTTATTGGGCCAACTGTCCAGGGTGAGAGAAGGCAGGAGTGAAAAGCTCTCCAGGAGCTTAAATCTCAACAGCCAGGGGAGGAAGCATACCAATAATGATTAAAATATATATATCTATATATATCTATATATATATCTATATATATATATATATATATATAGCAATAATAATACTGTAGCAGGTGCTGTGTTAGGGGCCTTGGAAACACGGTTTCCAGCTACCCTTCCAGGGTGGCTCTGTTCCTGGTCCATACTGAGAAGGCTGAGCTCAGAGCAGTTAAGTACAGGCCAGGGGTTACACAGCTAGCATGGCAGCCATGGAGATGCCTCTGCCCTCTGCTCTCAATTCAGAACCTGTTGTTCAGCTGTGGGAACACAGGAGCCTCCAGTCCCAGGGCAGCATCTGCAGGACCTGTCTCCTCATCTAGGTGGAATACCTGCCCTTCCGGGGCAGCTCCAGCCAGGGTCTGAGTTGGGAGGAGGGATTAGGGCTTGACCCCTCCTGCCTAGCGGGGACTCCCCTGAGAGGCCATCTCTGCCCCGTGATCTCTGGCCAATCTCTGGCCGAGCCTCTGTGGTGTCTGCATGTCGGTCTGAGGCTCTCCCTCCAGATTTTGTCTTCCACAGGCCTTATCTCCATAAACCTGTCCCAGTCCCAGGCCTGTCATGGTGTCTGCAGCCCGGAGGACCCGAACTGGCCCTGCTGGGGAGGGCAGACCAGGGTGAGAGCCGAGACCTCCCCCAGGGACCCATCGCTCCAACCACTGCTCCAACCACGGCTCCAACCACTGCTTGGCCTTGAGGGCAAAGGCTGGAGGTTTCAGAAGGACAAGAGGTGGGGCTGGGCTGTGTGAGCCCTGGAGTGCCGGGCGGTGGGGTGGGGGATGCATTTCCACCTAGGCTGATGGGGGAGCAGCTAAGATACCCGGGCCGGAGGATGGGAGCGGTGAAGGCCTTGCCCAAGGTCACCAGCTGCTTAGTGACAGAGCCAAGGTCACAGCCCCGGGTCCCCGAGCCCCGTCCAAGTTTGGACCTCCTGCCTGGCCAAACTGACCGGGAGCTGCAGCCCTGAGGGAGGAGACCGGGAGGCTGGGAAGCTGCGGGTCCACCCCTGAGCGGCAGAAGCAGCAAGGACCCTTTGAGGTCCTCCCTCCAGACCTCCGCATCTCCTGGGGCAGAGCACAGATGGGCAGCAAGAGGTGCGGGGTGGGAGGGGGAAGCCCCTCCCCGACCCTGCATTGACTTTGCCAAGTGAGGCATCCTCTCTCATCCACAGAGGGCAGAGAGCCCCTTCCTTGCAGGGGAATTGGCGGTCTTCAAAGAGATGGAGTGTACAGAGGTCCCAGCCAGTCATCTGGGGCTGGGCTGGGACCTTCTGACCATGCCTCACCGGGGCCTGCGTGCTGGCTCCCCACACACAGATTTATGACTGGGGTGACCTGAGGCCTCTCTGGGGTCTCTGGATGCCGGCTTATCGTCCCACCACCTCCAGGGCTAGTTCTTCTTATGACCAGCAGGAGAGAAGTTTGGTGAAGTGGCTTGACAAGTCTCGGCTTCGGCAGTTGCAGAGCACAGCTCTCCCAGGCAGGGTCCCTCCATCCCGCCCGCCCTCCCTCCCCACGGCTGCTGGGTCTGGATAACAAGGGTGTGACAGGGCAAGACATGGCCCCTCCAAGGCTGGCAGGCCAGGGCGAGACTCCCACGTGGGGCTGTTCTCTTGTCAAGGGTCCCCGGCTAGATTGGGGGTCCTCAAAGCAGAAGCTTGTGAATGAAGGGAGATGTCTGCCCATTCCCATCTTGGGGAACCTCAACAGGATGTCCCGCCAGGGCCATGACGCCCATCTGCCTGCCTACTCTTTCCAACAAGTTTTCCAAGTTGAGCGTTTGCACTCAAGGTATGTCCTTCAACAACCTCCCCAGCAAAGACTTCACTCCGGATGTTCCCACAGACAACAGCACCCCACCGCCACTGGGTCTGAGCGATTAAAATGTGAAGTGTGTGGGGTGTGTGTATTTCCAATAGGTAGACCACCTGGCATCACACAAAGCAGAGGCTGTGGAACTAGTCAGATCTGGTTCAGTTACTTCAAGTTATTCCCTGAGCCTTGGACTCCTCATCTGTAAAATGGGCTAACAATGCATCTTTAGGTTGTGATGATTAGATGAGATTGTGCAGAAAAGCACTTAGTCTGCTGTCTGATCTGGACTCAATAGATTTATTCATATTCATGAGGAACGAGAGGATATAGGGCGCCCCTGGAGGTGGGAGCTGCCTGTCCCACTGACAGTTGGGCCCCTTTGGCAGTCTGCATTTTTTTCCTTTTTTTCTTTAAATTGAAGTATAGTTGACTTACAATATTGTGTTAGCTGTAGGTGTTCAGCAAAGTGATTCAGTTTTATATATATATATATATATATATATATTCTTTTTCAGATTCTTTTCCATTATAGGTTATTAAAAGATATTGAATATAGTTCCCTGTGCTATACAGTAGGTCCTTATTGATTATCTACTTTATCTATAGTAGTGTGTATATGTTCATCCCAGACTCCTAATTTATCCCTCCCCCCAACATTTCCCCTTTGGTAACTGTAAGTTTATTTTCTATGTCTGTGAGTCTGTTTCTGTTTTGTAAATAAGTTCATTTGTAACATTTTTTTCAGATTCCACATATAAGTGATATCATATGGTATTTTCTTTCTCTGTCTGACTTACTTCACTTAGTATGTTAATATCTAGGTCCATCCATGTTGTTGCAAATGGCATTATTTCATCCTTTTTATGGCTGAATAGTATTCCATTGTATATATGTACCACATCTTCTTTATCCATTCATCTATTGATGGACATTTAGGTAGTTTCCACATCTTGGCTATTGTAAATAGTGCTGCAATGAACATGGGGGTTGCATGTGTCTTTTCTAACTAGAGTTTTCGTCTTTTCCAGACATCTGCCCAGAAGTGCCCATAGGCTCTCTGCATTTCTGAACACTGATCTGATGGCTGTGGTTACTGTCCTGGTTGAAGAATTTGCACAAACAGGATCCTCTCACACACACACTCTTGCATATCCAGGTGCATCAGCCTGTATCTGGGCACACGCCTGCCTGCACACCGGAAACCACACTCTGTTACAGAAGTGGCTTTGCATGCACTCCTGCACATCCAGATACATGCACACATTCACCACGCCACACATGCATCTCATGTATATTGCACACACAGAGTCCTGCAGACACAGGCCATATACATGCACGTGCAAACCCCTGCCCCCACGCGCACACGCACACACACACACACACACACTTGCACACACGGGGTCCCATGCCTCTGGCATACATGCAGGTACAGAGAAGCAGGCTGACAAACCCCAGAGCCAGACCAGTGAGTGTGTTCAGCTCAGAGACGAGGGCCCAAGGAAAGGAGGGAAGAGCAGATGTTTTCAGCTGCTGAAGGACATCCCAAAGTAAAAATAGCCCAGCTCGGACCTGCCCGGAGGGGTGCTGGGCAGAGCGGTGGCCCTGACACCCCAGCACACCCACCCCTCCAGCCTCCAAACCAAGATCTTCAGAGGACTTGCTCATGCAGCCCAGATGCCACGCGAAGGGGACGCAGTGAAAGGGCAGGATGCCCCCAGCTCATCCCCGGTGTCATGACTGGAAAGCTGGAGGTGGGGGGAGCCCAGCACTCAGGGGCCCTGCTGACATTTAGCCCTGGAGTCGTCTGAGGACCGCAGGGAAAAGGCACACGGTGACCCACTGTCCCCACTGTGCCTGGCTGACTGCTGTGGTCCTAGGACTACCGGGAGTTGGGGGGAGGCCAGGGTGCGGGAATGAGGGACCTGGCTGGCAGGAGAGGCCAGCACTCGGGGGCCACACTGTCCTTTGTGTTAGGAAGAGTGTTCAAACCTTGCCAAGCAGGGCCCTGGCTCCTGTGGGTCCCAGCTTGGACAACCTCAGCAGAGGGAAGGGAGATGAATACCAACGCTACTCCGACTCATAATACTACATGTATGTCATAAACAAAAATACATTGCCATCCTTGACTTGTACATTTCAAGGAGGTGAATTTCATTGCATGGGAATTGGTGCAGCTGTTTATATACAGGTCCTCTCACTCCTCCAGAAGCCACTTAGCAAGACTGGTAGGCTGGGTCTTTCCTTCTCCCATTTATTCGGTCAACGTTCAGTCACTGAATCTAGATGTCCAATATCCAACTGGGCCAGGGTTTCCCAAAGTCCAGGATCCAGCACAAACATCACCTGGAATGCTGTCAAAACGCTAATTTCAGACCCACTCCCAAGGTTCTGCCTCAGTGGGCAGGGCCAGACCTGTTTGGACTCCCTCCACCCCCCAACCCCCCGGGCCAGATTCCAGGCTGGGCGGGGGTGGGGTGCAGGCTCCTGAGCACCAGGACAGGACGAGGCTGAGTCACAGTGCGTTTGTGTTCGGGTATTAATAGAAACAGAAAACCCCCCATCAGCCATTTCTTCCCCCTCTGGACAAGCCCAGACGGCACGGACCTCTCTTCGGAGACTCTGACCTCTGCCGTGTATTAAACAAGAGGCTGCGGGTCACGTGGACACCTCAGTAAATCGCCCTCACCGAGTGACCTTGGCGGAGGACGCAGGAGAGGGACAAGTGTCCCAAGGAGCGGGGCCTCTGTGAAAGGATAAATTAGCGCATCCTTTGTTTGCCAGTCAATAGGTGCTTCCAGGGGAGCTGGGAAGGGGGGAGCGGACTTTGTTTGCCCAAAGCACTTAAACAATACCCCTGCAATGCTGTTTATACTCTTCATTTGCTCAGCAAACCTGACCCTCGGAAATCGCTCGGGGCGAAACTCGGGCCCAGCTGCTGGTGGAGATTGCCACGCGGCCTGAGACCCCATGAGGCAGGGCTGCTCTTGGCCTGCACAAACGGGGCAGGGACTCCAAATGTACACAGTGCCCAGCTGGATACACACACACATACACACACACACACCACCCCCCCAGCCCTTATCTTGTAGGGCAAGGGAGAGTTAAACATCCCGGTTCAAGTTCATTCCATCTTTTAGCTAAGTACCTGACTTTTCAAAGGTCAGAGCAGCTGCCAGTTTGTCTCCTACTCTCCAGAGGACACCCCTCCTCCCTCTCCCTCTTTGCTAGGCTGCTGATCCCCAGGGTGCAGGGGACAGGCCATCTTACTCTCAGACCCCCACAGTCCTGTGGCCGGGGTCTCAGGGTCTGTTCGCTGCACCTAAGCCATGCAGGGGGATTGATTGCTCTGGGCTCTGCTTCTGGGTTCCCCGCTCTGGGGGCTGCTGCCCAGAGGTCCAGCTATGACCCCTAAGGACCCTAGGTAAGGCTGGCTGCTCTGCAGTTCTTGGCTAGACGTCAGACCCCTTGGCAGGTTCACGAGCCATTCGTCAGCGTCCTGCTGGTTCCCTTCCACGAAGCCTGGGGGTGCCGGTCCAAGCCCCTCTCATGTTTCCTTGTTTCCTGAACCTGTGTCACTCTGGAGGGAAGCCCTGCTGTGAAGGTTGGCCCCAGGTTCCAGGAGCACAGGGGACAGGGAAGGGGGAAAGTGCAGCATCCCCTTTAGCCTCTGGACTTTCTTTCTTCTCCCTCTCCTGGGATCCCGGCCTGGGCTGCCAAGGCACCGGGTGCCGTGGAACCCAGCAGCATCCTCAGCTGTGTCTTCCCCCTCCTGACTCCTCTCTTGCCCAGCTGCAGCTCACCTTGTCATCACATTCTGTGTCCGCTCTGCCGCACACCAGCTTAGAGTAGCCCTCAGGGCTCAGGCCTCCAGGCCTGGTACATGAAGGACAGCTTGCAGAACGCAGCAAACCTCTTCTCCTGCTGCAGAGCCCGCTTCCAAAGCTCTCGTGCTGCGGCTTGGAGATCCTAGTCTGGATCCACGCTCACTTTCTCTCTGTGCCTTGTTACAGCCCTGGTCCTCCCTGAGGCACCGGCTGCCTCAGGCAGGCTAGTGGGAAGGTCTCATATGAAGCAAAGAAGAAAAAGCCTGCACCTCACCGCTGTTCTAGACGTATGATCCCCTTATGTATGTGGATCTGCCCTGGGGGGAGGGGCTGGGAGGGCAGGGGGCAAACGCAGGAGTATGTGGAGGTGGCCCCATCTGAGCCCAAGGACCTCCTTGCATCTAGAGGACAAAGGAGCCCTGCCACTTAGCGAGTGGGAATGAGAAGGCTGGTGTCACCAAGGTATGAGGGTTGAGAGATGAAACTCCTGAACTAGACTAGGGGCCTCAGGAGGGTGTCCCCCCCTTACCCCTGGGCACACGTGGAGATGCGTCTCGTCTTGCTGCCCCTTGGGCGGATCTTAATGCCCAGCTAGACCACGTGGGCCCTGACAGCAGCAGTTTGCCCTGCCTGCCCCTCAGAAAGTAAGCTTTGGTGGCAATGCCGAGGCAGAGGGACACTGTCCCCAGGTGCATAGGACAGAAAGGAGTCCTCCCAAAGCAGGAGTCTTTGAAGGATGAAGAATCCCGCGAGTCCAGTCGCTGGAGGCAGACACTGGTGCTCACGTGCCACCAGGCCACCCTGCACGGGCCCCACCCCCGCCTCAGCTTCCTCCCTGTGTGGTGGACACCCAGCTGGGGCCAGAGGGTCGGGGGAGCAGGGGGTCTGCAGCGCACCCCCGGTAGGAAACCAAAGGCAGTCTTCTTCTTGTGGCACGTTTGTACGATGGAATACTACTCAGCCATCAAAAAGAATGGAATAATGCCATTCACAGCAACATGGACGGACCTAGAGATTCTCATACTAAGTGAAGTACGTCAAACAGAGAAAGACAAATACCATATGATATCGCTTATATAGGGAATCTAAAAAATGATACAAATGAACTTATCTACGAAAGAGAAACAGACTCAGGGACATAGAGAACAGACTTGTGGTTGCTGAGGGGGAGGGGGGTGGGGGAGGGATTGGGAGTTTGGGGTCAGCAGATGCAAACTATCATATACAGAACGGTAAACAACAAGGTCTGCCTGCAGAGCACAGGGAACTATATTCAATATCCTGGGATAAACCATCATGGAAAGACTATGGAAAAGAATGTGTGTATGTGCATAACTGAATCACTTTGCTGCACAGCAGATACTAACACAACATTGTAAATCAACTATAATACATTTTCTTTTTCTTAGAGCAACCCTCTTCTGGCTGCTTGCGAGGGTGGCTTCGCCTGAAGGTCAAGATAAAACCCGCGATGGGGGGCTGGGAGTGGGGTGGGGAGAAGCTGCGAGTGTTTTGTTTGGTGCAGCGGCTGGCGTTGCCTCGGTAGCTGAGAACATCAGCTCTGGTCACGCTTCCCTCCTCTCCAATCCTATTACTCCCTGCGGTTGGGCTCCGAAAATAGTCCCTGTCAGCCCCATCATCACAGTTCAGCGTTTCCACCACCGGCCACTTATTGTTCCTTGGACACAGGCATCGTTAACCCCTCCGCTGCCAGCCAGCCAGGGGCACCTGGGCTGAGCGGCCACCTTTGGGAAAATGGTTTTATTTTCATTCCCTTCATCGCCGCGGGGAGCTCCAAAGGGCGCTGAGGGGCCTCCGTGCCAGACAGTGCATACATCCTTTCACTTTAACTCGCTCGATAAACTGCCCTGCAACGTTGGCGGTTCTGTCCGCATTTGTTGGAAGAAGGAGGGGAAGCGACTTGCCCAAGGTCATCCAGCCGGTGTGCGGCTGAGCCAGGTACAGAGCAGACCACCTGACTCAGGACCCCGGACTGGGCCCAGGAATCTGTACTTTTAACCAGCACCACACACATGAGTGTGATGATAAAGTCCATCAGGGACCCACAGCTGTCCTGACATGCTGCCGGGCCCCCAGACAACGAAAGAAAATTGGCCTTTTGCCGTCCAGTGTGCTCTTCAGAGTATTAACATACATCACTCTACTTCTTTTCATAACAAGTAAATTTTTCACGTGAGAAAATGGAGATTTCTTCCATGGCACCAGATTGCTCTCTCTAAAGAAAACAGCCAACAGTTTTACAGCAAAAGACCAGCCTGGATAAAGAATGCATGTGTCACATGGTCCTGAGTGTGGAGTAGGCTTCCAGGAGGAAAGCAGCTGAGACAGTGGCTTTGAGGACAGGTTCTGGGACCAGACAGCCCCAGAGTTGTTGGGGGCTTGAGTGACATGGTGTGGGTCTTGGGGCTGGCACAGGGCTTACCGCTAGTGGTGACATCTGAAATACACTGAGGCCTTGATATGGACAAGACTGTCCTGAGAACCGTCTATTTATTAACTCACTTAGACTTGTCAGGCAGATTTTGCTATTAGCCCCATTTTACAGGTGAGAAAACAGAGGCTACTTAGTCCTGGAAGTACGGTTGGAAACTAGGCACCTGGCTTGGGAGCGTTTGTCCTGTCATCATTAGATGTGTTCTCCCGATGACCTCGACCCATCACTCAGACACACCGGTCTTTCCGCACCTGCCGGGCCTGGACCAACCACTCCTGGGGGCCCGTGGGGTGCCCTGGTAGGACGGAGGGATGCTCTCGCTCACTGGATGCGTCCCTTGCTGTCAGGAGGCTCTCTCCACTCGGCTCTCTCGCTGGGATCTGACGTTCCCCGCATCCCCTTCCCTTTAGGCCTGGAGGAGAGAATAGATGCCTTGTGGGGACCAACAGCTTGGCCTTAACTTTGCAGAGAGTTCTTTTTATTAAACTCTCCAATCCTTCTACTTTGAGTGCGTGATCTGTTTCCTGCTGTTACCCTGACTGGTACGGTAGCTAAAATATACAAAACCACTGCAATAAAAAAAACCCAGACAAACAGGTTTTAGTGGACCAGAGCTAGAGGCCCTGAGATGGGTGGCTACCTGCCCAACTTTGCCCATGAGTTAGTGGCCCAGGTGGGCCTCCCGCCCCCTGTGCTGTTCCTCACACCTCAGGCTCTCTGGTCCCAGAGGGAGAAGGGCGCTCAGTCTGCCCACGGAGAGGAAACCCCAGACCCAGGAGCAGTGGACGCTGGACCCTGGGAGTCCTGGGAGTGAAGGGGATGGCCCTCGCTCGCTACGGGCCAGCTGTCCCCACCCAAGCAGAAGCTGGTGGCCCATCAGACCTCAGAGGCTTTTGTAGGGCATCTCCACTTTGTCTGTGAGCTTTCTGCCACGTTACTTCATCTTTGGGTTCTGTCCCTTCTAAGGGAAAGCAGTGGGCTGGCCAGGGGCCCAGAATGCCCTGTTCCCCTTCTCTCTCTCACCTGCGTGTGGACACTGTAAAGCTCCCACCCTGAAAATAATGCCCAGTGTCCCCCTCAATGGCTAGTGATCAGTGCCTACTCCATGGCTTAGCCTAAGGCTCCGATTACACCTGACATTCAACTGCGACAGACGGAATGGATTGGCACCACTGTATAAATGAGCTTAGCAGAGCTCCACCTGAGAAAATACCTTGAAAAAAGGAAAAGCGTATTAGTCACAACGCTCAACTAAAACTTGCTCAAGTCTAAAAGGGCATTTGTGAAGCCTTAACCTCCTTGTCTCCAGGCTCAGGCTCTGGAAGTCTCCGTGCCCCCCTCTGTCTTGGCACTGCTGCATGCCCAGGCTTGGCTGTTTGTGGGCTGTTCCCCCACTGGCCGCAGCCCCTCCAGGCCCAGGGATGTGTATCGGAATAAATAACGAACACCTTCCTTCACCCCCATCTGAACTTGGTAAAAGTTTGCTTCCCTCTCACACACAGTTCAACATGGCTCTTCCTAGGGCGTGGGGGCACTTCCACTGGGTCATGCAGCAGCCCCACGGGAGCCTTCTCAGACACCTGTGCACAAGTGACTAGGGCACATTTGAAATATGACTAGCACAACGGAGGAACAGAATTTTGCATTTTACTTAATTTCCATTTACGTAGCCACGTGTATCTAAGTGGCTGCCATCTGGGCTGGTACAGCCTTGTAGCTTTTTGCTGGATCTTCTGATTCCAGCTGGAAGACGGGGGAGGTTTGGAGATCATTCTGAGACAGGCCTGGGACGTGGCAGTTGCCTCTTTTGCCCACGTTCCATCGACCGAAACTCATGCCTTGACCACATCCACCTGCAGCGGACCCTGGAGCTATAATCTCTCAGGCGCCCTGGAGATAGAGGAGTGAGTTTTGGCGAGAATGTAGCAGCCTTTGCCCCACACCCTACTGATCACCTCCATGCTTCCCAGACCTAAAAGTGCCTGGCAGGAGGCTCGCATTCAAGAAAGGTTTTTTGAATGAATAGATATGAACACGAGTAAGTTCATGTGTCTGAGTATCAACATGGATGAAGTGGTGAAAAAACGAGTGAAGCCTGGGCAGTGGATTCAGCTCCCAGTGGCTGCTGGGAGCTCCAGGCCACCTCACTGACCCCAGGTGCTCCCTTCCAGGACCCAGAATACAGGGCAAAATGCAAAACCTCCAACACAAGCAAATAGCATCATTTAAATAGCAAATATTGACCCTGCAAGGAGATAAGTGGAATACAAAGTGCAGAAGCACCAGGGCAAACTCCCAGCCAAGCCAAGCATGTGGGAGGCCGTCTCAGAGCTGAGACCCCGGGGTCAGGGACAGAGTGGGCGGGGACGCCTTTAGGTGAACTTGCACACAAACCACCAGCAAGGGGCTTGTGGGCTGCATTCTAGGAACCAGGGTCTGTGTCAGAAGGTGGGAGTGGCCACAGGAGGGGTCCCGGGGCAGGGAAGGGGTGTGGGGGGGAGCCCAGGTTGGGGGTCAGGGGTCCTGAACTTTAACCTGCTGTGGGCCTGCAGGCAATCTCCTCCCTGCCCTGGGCTTTTGCAGCCTGAACAAGGAGAAGGCTGGACATAGGATTTCTGAGGCCCCTTCAGCCTGAGAGACATGAAATTGAATCTCACCTCTGCCCCCAAGAAGCTGTACAGAGTCCAGCAAGCCCTTTGACCTTCAGAGGCCTCAGTTTGCCCAACTATGAAACGGGAGGAATGCTGCTAACTTGGGTCTGTGGGAGAAAGCAGAGCCTGGGACTTAGGCAAATGGTCAGAGTAGCAAGAGATGGATGGACCACCTCCCTGATAAGCCTGGCCGCCCCGCCCCCAGCACTGAGGACCGGGGGTCTGCAGGGGTGATATGATCCCATGAGGTCTATCTCCTTCAAGGAGATGGGAGATCCTTGAGGGCAGAGGCCCTGCCCAGCCGGGAGGGGTCGGGGGAAGCCTGACTTGTAAATTTCTATGGTGTGGATATCCCCACCACGGCCAATTAATTCCAAGCCACCTGGGCATCACGGAACATGGAGCTGGAAAGAGACGTCGCGGGCGCAGCAGGCTGGGGGCGGCCCTGGGGTGGTCCTCACAGGCAGCCTGAGTGAGGCCTCCCCTTCTGCAGGTCAGACCCCGTGTGAGTGCGTCGGAGCCATCAGAGCAGGCCGAGGCATCTCCTGGGCCCGCCTAGCCCCCGCCCTCAGCAGCCGCGCCCACCCCTGCCCCTCCCCACTGCTGGGGGACAGCAAGCCCCTGCTGGCTTCAGGGAGGCCTCGGGCAAGACTCTGCACGGCATTGACCATGGGTGGGTCCGGCTGGAGGGTCCAACAGGACTTCACTGGCACGTTGGCGCGTCTGGGGGCAAACTCAGCGTCTCTCCAGGGTGGCTGGTACTTGGGCTTCTGGGACATCTGGCTTTCCCAGAGGGAGCATCCCGGGAGAAGGAGGGGAAGCCACGTGGCCTTTTCTGCTGCAGGCTCAGAACACGGGCAATGTCACTTCTGGCCCTGGATTCAAGTGGGGTGGGAGGGGGCTGTTGGAATCCGACTTCACCTCTTGACAGGGAGTGCAGGGCCAAGTGCAGAAGGACACGTGGGGTGGGATACAGCTGTGGCCAGCAGGCACCAAAGGGGACCCTATAGCTAAGCTTTCACCCAGGTCACTGCCTCTGTGGCAGCCTAGGGAAGGGCCCGATTCACAAAGTATTACTAAGAAAACGCTGGGTCATGACTCTCCAATAACGTGATAGTTAAGATGATCTGAGCAATAACTGTGTGCCAGGCAAGGAGTCCTCGGTGTACACACAGGTTATCTCATTTCTTTCTCACAATAATCCTATGGGGTAGGGGCTGTTATTCTCCCCATTTTACAGATGGGAAAACCAAGGTCCATAACAGTTAGGCAGTAGTCTCAATAACTTGCCAGGGAGAAGCACAGGCAGACGCCAGCATCGGGCCCCAGAGCGCAGCTGAGCCCATAACCATCGGCCCTTGGATTCCCTTCCGGGGAAAACCAGGGAAGGAGCAGAGCAGCAGGCTGACCGCAGGCCTGCCACTTCCTAGCTGTGTCGCCACTTCCCTGAGACCCTCTGGGTCCCAGCTTCTATGCCCATGAGACGGGATCCCAGGGCTTGCCAGGGGATGATATGGAATCACGCATAGTAGTGTCAGGCATGGGATTGGTACAGAGCAAACATTAAGTTCCCTTCCTTGGCCCCCTCAGGAAGGAAACTTGAAGACACTGCACAGAACAAAGCTCTATTATTCCCCAGGAGGGTGGGGACGGTGGAATTCTAGTGATGCTGTGATGAAAACCAACAGTGAACTCCACCTGGAAAAGGTAAAAGGGGTGATAACTGTAGCTAATACTTAACCAAGTACATCTGAGCGCCTACTGTGTGCCAGGCTTCCTACTAGGTGCTTTGGATCGTAAACCCTCCCAACAAAGCTACAGGATGCAATAAAAGCGGCTGAGATTCAGGGAGTTTAAGCATCAGACCCAAGTCCCAAAGCAGTAACTGAAGAAGAAAAATTCGAACCCGGCACCCTCTCATTTCCTGCGTGCCCTGCGTCTTGCCGGGGCTCCTGAGAGGCAATGCTGAAACACAGAAGCTCAGTATTTGGAGAAAAAGTAGTTTGGAAATCACCTCTGGGAAGGGAAATGACAGCCTGCTGTCAATTACACGAATGAGTTGCTGGCCTATGGCCAGCTGGTGTCAGATCCAAACTCCTCTTGGAGCCCACGAGCCCCTGCCTGCTCTGGGTCCCTGGGACCTCTCTGATCTCCTCCCACACCACCTCTGCTTGCCCCCTTGCTGCTTTTGCCAGTCACACTCCTGCCTCAGGGCCCTTGCACTTGCTACTCCCAGAGTTTGGAGTACTCTATCCACACACCTGGGCGTGGTCCCCCTTCACCTCATCCAGGTCTCTGCTCCAAAGGTACGACCTCAGGGAGTTCTTCCCTAACCATTCTATGTATCATTATACCCACCCCATTCTGTCCCATTATCCTACCTTTTTTTCCTCTTTTGCCAAATAGCACTTGGTACTAGCTGACATTACATTTATTTATATTTATTTTCTGTCTTTCCCACTACAATGCCAGCCCTCGGAGGGCAGGGGCTTCATCTATGCTGTACAGCGCTGTATCCCTGGGGCCTGGAACAGGGCCAGCACACAGCAAGTGCTCAGTACAGAGTCACAGTCATAAAAGAGACTTGATTAGCAGGACAAAGGGCAGGGCACCGGGCTGAGAGCCTTGTGACTTAAAAATCACGCTGAAGGAGAATCTACTTAAGGTCTCATTTTTGTTTTTAATCAAAGCTTCACTGGTCTCAACGGATGGACACATCCTTGCCCACTGATTCCAGAATTTTCAGCAGGTCTTTCCTAATAAGGGAAATGTTGCTCCACGGCTGAGCATGACCCCACCTTACAGGCATTGCCCCGGAAAGGGTAGTGGCCATAATATCTTCACAGGACACACGCAAGGCATCTATTGCCCAAGACCCAGAGGCCCGGCTACTTCCCAGGTGTGCAACCATGCAGGAGTGCAGGGCCCGTGCTCAGAAGGGCTGCATGCTGCATGTAATGCTCTGTCGTCACCATCTTGAAATTCTTAACGTTTAAACAAAGGGCCCACGTTTTCACTTGCAGTGGGCACCGTAAATGGCAGCCAGTCCTGCCCAAAGAATTGACCAACGGTGGAGCCTTAGGCTTTCCAGATGTTGGTTATTTGTGGACAGAGGTTCCTTGCGGGTCTGCTCATCCACAGCTCCCAGAGCGCCATCTGCATCGCCAGATGAATTCACTGGGCACCTGTTGTGCGCCGGGCACTGTGTTAGATGCCAGGGGAGCAGAACGAAGGAGACATGGCACCTGCCCCTGGAGCTGCCAATCAAGACGAGAGACTGGCAGGTGAAGGGAGAGGTTACAGGGCTCTCGCGGGGGCAGGTTGGGCACAGAAGGAAGAGCAACGTCGGCCTGCGTGGGTCCAGGTGCTATTCGGCCCCAGGCAATCTGGCCCCCAAGCCCACACTGTCACCACCCCCACTAAAGCCTCTGCAGAGTCACCAGGGGGGAGGGAAGGAGGGGGACAAAGCAACATGGCTGGTCCTGGAACCACGAATTCTGGACCTGCCTGGGGCCCCGGTGCCCAGGAGGAGCCGGAGCCAAGGATGCTGACAGGCTCAGGGGCACGGGCTTCGTCAGCTCCGTTTGATGGCTGTTTGGTGGGTGAAGGGAGCCCTGCAGGGGGTTAGACAGAGGGCTCTGTGTGATGACCTCTTGTCCGAGAGAGCTTCGCTGCAGCTACCGCAGCCCCTGGAGGAAAGCAAGGGGAACTCCCAGGAGGGAGAGAAATTCCTTTCAAAACATCTTCTCTGCTCCCCACGCCCGAATCCCCTCCTTTACTGGGCCTTGACCATGAATCTCCTTCCATCCTTACAAGCAGCCGGCGTGTTTGTTATTAGCCCCACGTGTCGGAGAAGGAAACAGAAGCATGAGAGCGGGCGTGGTGGGCTCCAGATCACACGGTGACAGAGCCGCAGGAAGAGAGCATCTGGGGGCCCGAGGGCATGGGCGCCCCAGCAGGGGGAGAGGCTCAGGCCAGCCGCCGGCTGGCGACTGTTTGCCACGGGGGATCCCCACGTGGGTCCTTGGAGGGGGTGGCCGGCGCCCTGAGCCCCCGGGAGGAGCCGCCGAGGGGCGGGGGCGCGGCAGGAAAAGAGCCTCCAGCTACCGGGGCGCTCAGCATCCGCGCGCTGGGGGGTCACGGCGCCCGCCCCGGCGCCCCGCCGGCAGCACTTCCGCCTCTTCCGGGCTGTGCCGAGCGGATGCGCCGCCTGCGTGTGAACAGGGCTTGTTTTCCCTTCACGCCCTCGGGCTCCGTTTTTATGAAGAACTTCCTTCTGTTGGCGCTTTGGGAATATTCATTCCTGGCTTGCGCAGCGCGCGGGTGACAGTTGGGCTGGGAAATGTATCCGCGGCTTAATTAGGGCATCAGCAGACCGCGCCAAGAACCCGCCCCCGGACTCCAGGGACCCCAGAGCCTGTCCCCCGCCGCGGGAGGGAGCGTCACTGCTCCCGCCGCTGTGCGCACCATGATCGCTTCTGCTGCGCCTTCACTCACCCACCCGAGGGAGCGTCCTTCCCCGCCAGTGGGCGTCCTAAGGCCTCCTGCCGACCTGCCCCTCAGACAGCCCTGGGCAGATGGACCGTGATGGACCACCTGCTCTCCGTTTCCTACATCCTCACCAGGGCATCCTCAGGAGGATGGGATCACATGTAGGTTTCACCCTGATTTTGAGGAAGCTGAAAGTGACATTAACAGGAAGGCTGGCAAAGCTGGGTATACACATCATCAGCCTGCATGGTTCAGGGCAGGGTGAGGGGGGACCTCACACCCCCAAAGCCCAGAAGAATACTGCAGAAGAAGGCCAATTGGATTGACAGTAAATGTCAAGCCAAAAAATAAATATTGAAAATTTGACTGCATATTAAATTAGAATCCTGCTATAAAAAAAAAATCTGGAAAAATATTTGCAACACATATGGCCAAGGGCGAGTTTCCTTAAATGTTAAAGCACTACTACAGTAGGATGAAATCAACAAGCCCAAAGAAAACGAGCAAATAGCAACAGGCCACTCTCTCAGAAAGGAAGCATAAACGGCTGCTAAAGAAATGAGATGTGCAGCCTTACTCCTAATGACAGAAACAAACGTGGAGGGGGGAAATGACATGGTGGTGTGAATTGATAGAGAAACATCAAGACGTGTAGTCTCCTGGGAGAAAAGGACTGCAGGGAGGCGCTGTGAGGGGTTCCCACTGGATGGAAGGCCAGGACTGCATTCTGACTTCAGTGGATGGTGGGTCACTCACTCCTGGTGAGTTCAATGGGCTGTGCAGGGGTGAAGCCTGGGGTGAGTCTTCAGCCAGACTCTGTGCAAATCTCTGCTCCATCACCTCCCAGCTGCATGACTGCAGGCAGCTTACTTCTATTCTCCGAGCCTCAGTTTTCTCATCTGTAAAGTGAGGTCAGGATGTGCTTCCAGGGAAGATTAAGATGCAGTTAGCAGAAGGGAAGAGTCCAGGAATAAGGCTGAAGCTGAGAGAGGGAGACCTGGGAGGAGAAACAGAGGGGGCAGGCCTGGGACTGTGGAGGGGATGGGGTGAAGATGGAGTTGGCCTTGGAGGTCCCACTTTCAAGGTTATCTGGTGGTGAAGGAAAGGGGAGAGCTTGAAAGAGGGATAGGATACAGAGGGGAAGATGGTCAGGTTGGGGAAGATGAACTACCCGCAGGCTGTGAAAATGACTTCAGGCTCCCAGGACCCCTGCTCTCCCAGCAGCATCTGAAAGCCAGGCCTACAGCTAATACTTACAAATGAGCACATTTTTTCCCACTTATATTTTATTCTTTTAAAGAAAAAGATAAACAATTCAATAGAAAAAAGTGAGCAAGAGATTAGAACAGGCCCGTCATATAAGACTATGTGTAAATGGCCAATAAATCCATTAGAAATAAGAAAAGTGCAAATCACTACCAGAAGATACTGCGAATGAGCATATTTTATATGACCCAATCTAGCAGCAGTCCTGGTTACGCTTGCAGGGCTGAGGCACACACAAGGCCCATCGGAGGTTGGGCCAAAACCCAGCCTCCCGGGCATTGTTGGAGATGATGACATTTAACCCAGAGCTGCAAGAACAGCAAAGCCAGAGGAGCAGTCTGAAGCTTATGTGAAGAAGCAAGTGAAAACTCTGGCCTAAGGGGAGCCAGGCTCCATGGCCAAACAGCAAGGCTGACAGGAAAACAGATCCCGGGACGAGAGCGGGGAGCGAGCCTGAAGCACGTGCTCGTGGAGTGGTGATGGACACACTCAACAAACACTAGTCAAGCACATCCCTGGAAGGAGGCTGTGAGACTTGTGAAAACAAGTTGTTCAAGCCTGTGCCCATGAGTACAGTGAGAATACAAAGACACGGTGGCTGTGAGGCCAAGAGCTGCTGGAAACGTCACCGCGGGTCGCAGCACTGACCGGGTAGGGCCCAGTGGCCCTGCCCTTGCAGCTCTTGAGACAGGCAGTGTGCCCCCCCACCCCCCGAAAAGTGTAATCGGAACGGGCAGAAGATGTCTTGCTAGGGCCGCGCAGCGGAGCCCAGGCTGTCCGGATTCACAGGGTTGCTTTCCTTGATGCCGTGGGCTCCTTCCACAGAGCAGGAAACCCTACTCACCTTGGCTAGAGAAAGGGAAAGGTTATTAGGGCTCCAGGGCTCACAGATTCCAGGGGCTGTAGGGGTGTGGCGGGCAGACGGGTGAGGGCAGCAGTGGGGACCTCAGGAACAGGTCGCAGGACGCACACCGCCCTAGCGTCCTCGCCGTTGTCAGGCCTCGGTTCCCCAGCTCCCGGGGCCTCCCGAGCAGACTTGGACAGACCAACAGACATATCTGATTGGCTACAGGCCAGCCAATGGGAGGCCCCCTCTCAACACCTACTCCAATCAGCTCCAGGCTGGGTTTGCGGAGGGCAAGCCGGGTTGGGGAGAGGAAATGGCACAAGGCAAGCAAATTAACTGACGTCTGGGTCGTCCTGAGCGACGTGTGAGACGGAGGAGTGCCTGGCAGTGGGGTCAGCCGGCCTGGGCTCCATCCTGGCCCTGACGGGCTGTGAGCGCAGTGCATTCTCTCTCCGAGCCTCAGTTTCCTAGATTGCAAAATGGTAGTAATAATGCGTTCGTCACAGGATGGTTGTGAAGGGAAAATGGCATAATAAACAGGAGAGTGTTTTGTAAACCGCAAAGCTAGAGGCCAGTCGCTTTATTTCACACCAAAGGGAGTGAATGTTTGGGGGTTTTATTGTATTTTACAATGAACCTTGGTCCACCCCCAGCCGACGCTGGACACAGGTCAGACATTAGAGCTATATCCTCAGCCTATGAGAGAAAATGCATACAAGGTTTCCTCCAGAATGCACTGGGCTGCACAATCTTAGCTCTGGTGGCACCTCTGCCTCCAGGGAAGCTGATTAGGCCCTCCGGGTCTCAGTTTCCTCATTTGCAAAGTAGAATCCTTGCCCCGTTCACACATTGCTGGAGGATGAACTTACTCTGTTTCCTCTTCCCTCTCTTCCTGCCTGGGGTTCCTTGGTTGGTAGCAGCCCTTGGGAAGGACAGGAGCCCTTGGAAACATTTCCGCATCCTCACCAAACTCTCCCTCTTCCAAAATCCTCTGACACTCTGGCCATCTGCCCGCACTGCCCAATGCCAGACAAGGGTGCATTCTGCATTCCAGTTTTAATGTTTCAAGTGCATCAGTAACACTTTCACAACTGGATTATAAGCCTGAGAGGTTGTCTCTAACCTCTTTTGTGGAAATCACAACTGTTGTCTGCGTGACCAGAACGGGCACCCAGCAAAAGTTTGTTAGAGGAACCGGAACAGAGCAGCCCTCCTACAGCTGGGCTTCCGGACTCAGGGCTCCTTCCCGTCCTGCTTGCAGCCTCCTGATACCACACGGTCCTCAGCAGCCCCACAGCTTCACTTTCCCGGACCCCGGATCCTGGGACCCGGCGAGGAGGGGCTGCCGCTCCCGAGCTCTCACCCAGCCCTGCAGGCCCGGGTGTCATCTCCTGCAACAACTGACAACGACGCCTCTACCGCGCTGGTGTCACTTTTAACACTGAACGTTCGCACCCCCGGCTGACTGCGCAAGGAGGCCCCAGCAGAGTCGCGTGCAGCCGCACCCCACGTGTGGAGCTGCTAATCCGGCAGTTGTTCAGCAGGTTCTCTCCGCCCCACATCCAAACGTGTTACTTCTGGAACGGAGCTGCACGAGCACCGAGAAGCAACAGCGGGACCTGCCTGTCCCGCGCCGGCCTGGGGAGGCGATGGCAGGCAAAGATGTGGGGCCTGGGCCGCTGCCCCCTGCACACAGCTCCCCAGAAGTAAGAGGGCGAAGAGAAAAAGGAAAGGGAAAGCGCGTCACCACAGCGCTTTAAATGTTTTATTAGAGCTGCATGTTGACCACGTTTTCAAAGAATATTTCATGACCTAATGGTTAGCGACAAAAGCGGCAGGCAGAAGCCTATGCACAAAGTGACAGCAACTCTGTAATGTGCGGGGTAGACGTCACCACGGCTCACCTCTATCCCCCTGCCCTCAACTGCCAGGCACGCTGAAGGATCTCACTTCCTCACCCGCGGAGCTCAGGCATGGCCACGTGACTTGCTTTGGCCAATGACGTGTGAGAGAAGTCAAAGCGTCACTTCCTGGTGGCAGCCTTTAATTGCTGGCTCCTGGCTCCCCAGCTCCCACTCCTGCAGCTTCAGGCGCCCTGGGCCAGTGGATGGTGTGCAGGGGCCAGGAGGCCGCAGGAGCCACCGTAGGGGGGAGCAGCACCCCTGAGAGTCACCCCGACTCCAGCGGTGTGGGTATGAGCAGAAATAAACCTTTGTGCTGTTAAACCACTGAGATTTTTGTAGGGTTTCCCCAGCAGCATGAACTGTCCTATATTGACTGATATAATAACTAGATGAAGGGAGTTCCCTGGTGGCCTAGTGGTTAGGATTCTGGACTTGTACTGCTGTGGTCCAGGTTCAATCCCTGGTCAGGGAACTGAGGTACCCACAAGCTGTGGAGCCAAAAAAAGATCAAAAAAAAAAAAAAAAAAAAGCAAAAAAATATCATGAGAAAACATTGTAGTCATGGGTGATTTTTGTTTTTGAACTTTTCTAAAATTTCCAGATTTTGTATAGTCAACACATATTACTTTTTTTCTTTCATTTTTGTTGAGATATAATTGACGTATAGCATATGTTTAAGGTGTTCTTTTGTGATTTTAAAACGACGTTGTTAGTTTTATCCATCACCAGCTTTTTAAAGTAAATAAATGTGTCCTTGGAACTGTGCTAGAGGCTTCAGCTATGTCATTTCATTTCATCCTCAGAAAACCCTGAAAGGACTTTCTTGTTTTGAAAAGGAGAAGTCTGAGCTTTAGAGAGATTAGGAGTCAGGTAGTCTATACTCGTTATCCCGTCTATCGCCTAAGAGGCTCCAAGTACTTTGTTCCAGTTTCAAAGATGAGGCTTAGAGTAGTTAAGTGAGTTACCTAAAGCTAATCACTTGGGAACTGAGGGAACCAAAATTGAAACAACAATAACCAGGACGGCAGACGTCTTCACTGGATGCTTCCCTGTGCAGGGCCAGGTATGATCTCATTTTATCCTCTCAGTAACTCGGGGATGTAGGTACTAGCATTATCTCAACTTTCTAGAGGAAAGAAATGGAGGCTCAGAGAGACTGAGCAACTTGCCTCGGGTCACAAAGCTAATAATTTGCAGAGCTGGGACTGGCATCTTGGTCTGTCCAAATTTTGGTCAGCTCATTTTGCCGAGAGCAGAAGTGGTACAAAAGGTCCCTTTAGGTATTGCACACATGAACATTTTTAAATTAAATTTCTATTTTATCAAAATATTTATGCAGAAAAAAGTTTTAAGTCAAATGGTTCCGTGAAAGTGATAATAAAAATCAGCAATCCTCTCTCTCCTCTCACTACCCAGCCCCCTCCTCAGCAGCAACTACTTTCAACTCATTTAGCTCTTCCTTCTGACATTCACTTTGATATTTCTAAATATCATTCTTGACCATTATTTTTTAGATACTTATTGGCTTCCTCCTGTGTAAGATTGCTGATATACTCCACCAGACATCACACACAAACCCACACTTTTCCTTCCAATATAGTTCTATGACAGTTGCTAAAGGAGTACTCAGTACTTACATTATTTATATGTATATTATTCATAGCTAAATAAAATAGTATGTAATGGTTGCAATTGCTATCTTCTACAGTTTTTTGTTTTCCCTGGAGTTAGTAATTACCTCAGTTTTTCATTTAATTAGTTTTTTTAGGTAACATCACTAATCCATCCCACAAACATGTCTAAACATCTAGTGATATATTCAGACACATCTGGTAACGTATCAGTTCTATTTTTTTCTTAAAGCCCTCTGTCCTCCTTCTCCTGCCTGACCAGTTGCTCTCCTGTCTGGCTGTCTAGTAGAAGTACTGACATTTCTGTTCATCGTTATCCTGAGACTTCCCTTCACCTCTCTCTTGTGTTGGTTCCTTGTTTCTTAGATCCTAAGCCATCTTCTTTCTTGGTTGACTCCATTCATTTTGCTGTAATATGTACGCCAGTAGCTTCCTTGGAAACTGCATATGGGAGTTCAGTTATTGGATAATTGATTGACAGTTTGGATGAATGCCTAAATCTTGGTTGGAAATCATCTTCCCCCAGAATTCTGAAGGCAGCTCTCTATTAGCATCTGGTATTCTGGGTTGATGTTAAGAAGTCCAATGATCCACATTATGTGTCCTTTTCAATCTCTGAAGTCTTCTAGAATCTTCTCTTTATCTCTGATGTTCTAAAAGAATTATTTAATAAAATTCAATGTTTATTTTTATTTTAAAAAAGCTTTTAAGGGGGACTTCCCTGGCAGTCCAGTGGTTAGGACTCCGTGCTTCCACTGCAGGGGGCTCGGGTTCAATCCCTGGTCGGGGAACAAAGATCCTGCATGCTGCGCAGCACAGCCAAAAAAAAAAAAAGCAAGTTTTTAAGAAGTTAAACTAGATAGATAATGCCATGAATTGACTTTTACATATTTTAACCCCAAGCCAGGGGGGAGATACTAGAAACTGGAAAGGAGGTAACCTATCAATTTAAAGATTATTTGACTGTTTACTTGGAAATGCCACAAGAATCAACCGAAAACTTATTGAAAATGACAAAATAATTGAGTAAGGTAACTGGATACAAAATTAGTTTCCTATTATCAATAGCTTTGAAATATACAGACAATAGCCAGTACTAAAATACAATGGAAGAAGACTCCATTAGCAAAAGCAACCTAGAAATAAACTTCTTTTAAAAAGTGCAAACGCTATGTGAAGAAAACTTTTTGAATGCTACCAAAGAATACAAACGTGAACTTATACCACATTCATGGAAAAAAGACTCAGCATTATAAGGATGTCAGTCCTCCCTAAGTTATAATCTACACAGTAACATAATCATGACGACAACACCAGCAGGATTTTTCATGGAACCAGACAAGTTGATTCTAAGGTTGATATGGAAGGATACCCAAGCAGGATTAGCCAGGAAAAGTTTGAAAAAGAAATATACAGAGCAGAGATAATTCTATCAGATATTTCTGTGTATTTAAAATCTATTATACAGCTAAAATAATTAAAAGTATAGTGCAAGTCCATGGATAGACATATAATGTAGAAATGGTAGGAAGTCACCCAAAATATATATATATAGGAAGTTACTATATAGTCAAGTTGGCATTTTAAAAACAGGATTTATCCATATTTGGTATTGGGACAATTGGCTACCCATCTGTAAAAGAAATGAGTTTACACCCTCACTTCATATGTTACACCAAAATAAATTCTACATGAACCGAAGGTTTAAATGAAATCATGAAAGCCTTAAAGGAACAGGAGAAAACAGAAGATATTGACTCGTGATTCCAGCTCAATGCCTGGCAACCGTGAGCAGTCCCAACTTGTGGGTTGTTGACTGAATAACAGATTGACTGTCAGCTTCTGGACTAGATGCCGTACTAGCAGCTGCGGATCAGAAGGTCTGGACTAGCTTTGCTGCAGGGCATGTGTTTGGTTCTACCAGTGTTAAAACATTTTTGGCTTTGAGCTAATGTTTCGGGGTTTTTTTTAATATTTATTTATTTGGCTGCGTCGGGTCTTAGTTGCGGCATGCGGGATCTTTAGCTGCAGTTTGCCGGCTCCCTAGTTGTGGCATGTGAACTCTTAGTTGTGGTATATGGGATCTAGTTCCCTGACCAGGGATCGAACCCAGGCCCCCTGCATTGGGAGCGTGGAGCCTTAGACATGGGACCACCAGGGAAGTCCCCGAGCTAGTATTTTAAGACTGAGAGATTGCCCATACAAATGGGGATTTCAGACTTACCCTGAAATGTCTAAATGTCTGGCAGCACTGGGCCCTCACTCCTGCACGGCACGGGACAATCAAATGAGCCGCTGACCTGAGGATGTGGTGTGGGCTCCAGTGACCAGAGCGGGTGAAGGGGCACGGTGGCCCATGAGCCGGGAGCCCTGGGGTGGGGGTGAAGGGGTGAGGCTGTAGTTGAGGTGGGGGGACGGGGGGCAGTTCCTAGGTTGTCGTCACTCAGGCAAGATGTCATAGCAGAGGCAACAGAAGGGACAGGCTTGGCCAGAGGCAATTTAGGGTGTGAATCCACCAGGCTTGGGGACAGATGGGAGGTGTGGCGCTGTGTGTGTGTGTGTGTGTGTGTGTGTGTGTGTTTGGGGTGGGCAGGGGAACTCTTGGAGGAGGAACGTGGAAAGTACCTCAAGATTCTCAATCAGGCCGGTAAATGCTCATGAACACGGAAACCAGATCAGGGCACACTCCTGCTTAAAATCTACACCTCTTGCCTGAGCCATGTGGCCACGGCTCATCTCTCATCCTTTGCTCTCACTGCGCTCACCTTGCACACCAAGCCTTGGGCCATCACAGAAGCTGCCGGGGGCTTTTTTGCCTCAGAGCCCCCGTTCTTGCTGTTCCCCTGCCTGACACGCTGTTCCCCTGACTCTTTAGCAGGCTGGTTCCCCCTCACCCATCAGGTTTCCTCTTAAACATTTTCTCCCAAAAGAGGTTTGGAATATGCCGAGGGATAGTAAGAAGGCTGATTCCATGGGGGCTTTGGGGGCCCTAGAAAGACATGTAGATTTCTGAGTGCAAGAAGGCTTTGAAGGGGCTGGCGGTGCTGGGGGCACAGAGACTGGATCTGATTTACCTCCTGAAAGGCTGCCTCTGGCACCTGCTCGGGCAGGAGATCCCAGGGCCAGAGGGGCAGCAAGAAGGAGAATTCAGGGTACCTGTCCGGACAAGGAGATGGCAGGAGCAGTGGCATTAAGACAGGTCAGGAGGTATTTTGCGCATGTGCGGGGGGTGGGTGGGGTGAGAGGCGTGGGTGTTGGCAAAGAGAGTCAGGGGACTGCTTGGGTTCCAGCCCCAGCAGAGGGGAGGGTGGTGGTGCCGGGGCCCTAAGGCGGGGACCCTGGGGCAGAAAAGCACCAGGCAAGTGTTGAAGAGCTCCCTTCCATGGTGGGCCTGGAGACAGTCTGATGGCAGTGGTGCTGGGGGCGGGGGAAGGGGGCATCTCAGCCCCACCAATCACGCCGGAGGGTGTGTACAGGTCTGCAAAAGAGAAAGCTGTGGCTACAAAGCCCCTGGCCTGGCTGCAGCCTGACTGACAGAAAGCACAGGGCCAGTGACCGGGGAGCAGGCAGATTCCACCTGTGACACGCCTCCCGCCCGCCCCTCACCGTGTTGGTCAAGCTCATCTGGAAAGTGAGGGTCTGGTGGGGAGACACGGAGGCTACCGCAAGGGGGCCCAGCACCCGAGGACCTCTGCTTTGTTCCCAGAACGGGTGGCATTTAGTTCAGTTACTGTGCAAAACAGGAGTTAATGCTGTCCTTCAAGTGTAGCTGTGCACCTTGAGACCACATACCACACCTCTCTGGGCCACCGTTGCTAGTCCGTAATACTAGGAGTTCATTGTTACGGAAATCAGGTAACTGGAGAGTACTAAGACTCCTAAAGTCTTCTCATCTGAGCTTACATGCTCATGACCCATAATTATGCTACTGAGCCTTGAATGAGGCCCAAAGCCTCACTTCCTCACACTCAGAAGCAAGCCCGGTTATTCCCATTGTACAGCCGAAGTCACTAAGGTGGTGAAGTTCACACAGGTGAGCAGGCGGGCGACCCAGCGCGTATCCACCTGGATGCCTCCCAGGCCTTCGTTATTTTATTAGGCAGCTCCCTCCACCGGGAACATCACCTCCAAAGACAAAGTTCTGCTACCCAGGCACTGTCCCAACCCTTCCTCATTCCTCCTGATTCGAGAAACTTTACGGAGCTCTTACTGTGTGCCCGAGCTCTTCTAGATTCTGGGGGTTCCATAACAAAACCGGGGACACCCATATCTCGAGGGAAAGTGAGCAGGAAGAAAGGGTAGAGCTGACAGGCTGGCCTCTCTGTGGAGGTGACATGGGAGCAGAGACTGAAGGAAGCGAGGGAGCCGTCAGGGCAAGGGCAAAGGCCCCGAGGCAGCCACCCAGGAGGCCGGTGAGACTGGTATGCAGGAGCACAAAGGGGTGTGAGTGGCCGGGATGGGCACCCGGGTACTGGCTGACACTGGGGTCACCTAGTCTGGATGTCAGGGGTTGCCAAGCTCCCAGGGGATCCCCTTGGCAGTCAGGATGTCTCAAAGTTTAAACTTGGCTCTGCTGAGGTTTTGAGCAGAGAACAAACACGACCTGCCATCCTGACATAAAGGTTTCTTTATTTCAAGTTTAAATCCTTTTGTCTTTAAGCACTGATTTTACAAAATGTGATAGTTCCAAAGGGGAGCTTCATTTCCAACTGAATTTGCTCATGTTAATTGCCTTCCAAATACATTGCAGCTAAGATGTGTATATGTTTTTACGTGTGTGTTGGAAGAAAGCACACAGAAGCAGCTGCGTTTTCAATATGCTTGGCCAGTTTCCCATCTCTGTCGGTCAATCAACCACAGTCATGCGAGGGGAGAGTTGCCTGGACCTCGTTGTACATACTGAACCACCTGGGTGATGATTCATCTTCTCTGCTTGTACAACAACTCGGGACATTAAGCCAAATGCCTGATTACAATTTTTGAAGGAGGGCTCTTTTTTTTTTTTTTTTTTGTAGTACGCGGGCCTCTCACTGCTGTGGCCTCTCCCGTTGCGGAGCACAGGCTCCGGACACGCAGGCTCAGCGGCCATGGCTCACGGGCCCAGCCGCTCCGCGGCATGTGGGATCTTCCCGGACTGGTCAAGTATAACTTGGTTCCTGTCCTCTGCTGTCAGCCAATCAGCATCTGCTGACAGGGCCCAGAGGCTCTGGCTCCAGCGCCACGGTGTCACCCACGAACAGCCTCCCACCCCACATGCCCAGGGTTTTCTTCTGACACAGGGTTTTCTTGACAATCCCGCTGATTGTGTGTGGAGACCAGGCTGTAGAGGGACAAAAGGAGAACTTGGGAGACCAGGTAGGGGACTGTAGCAATCACCCAGCAATAGATGGGTGCAGCCGTGGGGAAAGTGTCAGATTCTGGAAAGACCCAGAAAGACAAGGGTGAAGGATGACGCTTATGTTTCTAACCTGAGCTGAGGTGAATGGAAGGACCATGGGCTGAGAAGGGCAACTCTTTTGAGAGTTCTGTGTCTTACCCCTCCTTCCAGGCAGCACATCTCCAAGGGGAAGAAAGGAGGGCTTCCAGGTCGCACGTGCCCCCTATACACACACCCTCCGTGTTTTAGAGCTTCCTGCTCTGTTTCTGAGCCAGGCCCAGAACAATCCAGCCTTTCCGGCATCAAACAAGCCAAGCACAGGGTTACCCCATGCCTTCCACAAAAATCCCAGGCCCCTTAGATCCCATGTGTAGCCCAGACATAAACCACACACACAAGATGTGGAAAGCCCACGGATGACCTTCCTGCCTAGCGTCCACTATGGGTTAAGCAATTCTCAGCAAGCATTTCCATTTTCCATATCTCCTCTTTTGCCTCCAGACAAGTTCCAAAAGCATTAAAAAAACACAGCTCACCTCTTCTGGCCTCAGCTATGGTGGGTGATTTCCCACAGTGCTACCTGTTGTTGGGCCCAAGGGTCTGACCTGGGATTTGACACCCTCCACCTACTGGAGGCTGTCTGGCCTTGGCGGCAAGCGAGGGCTGCCACCAGCCCCTCTGAGCTGTGCCCAGGCCCCAAGCTCACCAGCCCAGAGGAGGGGGTGCCTTTTTCTAATTCCCATGAAGGCACCGTGTGGGCTGAGAGCAGTCCTGCTCGTGGCAGGGGCTGCGGGTCGATCTCTAGTGTCTGTTCCCTCCTTCTTTCTCAGCGTTAGGAGTTTTACCAGGATCCAGGTTCCCCTGGAACTACATTTCCCAGCCTCCCCTGCAGCTGGGTATGGCCATGTGACTAGGCTCCCACCAATAGGGTGGGAGCAGAAGTATCACCTGGCAGCTTCTGGGAACCCTCTAAAAGGACAGCTGGTATATGACCTCTACCCCCTCTTTTTCTCCCATTTTATCATGAAAATTTTCAAATATACAGAAAAATTGGAAGAGTTATACAGTGAACACTCACACATCCACCCCCTAGATTCTATATGATCTAGCATCGATCTCTCTATCTATCTATCATCTATCTATCCATCCTTCTATCCCTCCATCAATATTCCTATTTTTGATTCATTTCAGAGTAAATTGCAGGCACCAGTATACTTCCCTCCAAATACTTCTGTGTATATTTGTGTATATATACTTTTTTACATATAATGAACAAACTTTAAGTGTACATTTGCTGAGTCCTGACAAATATATGGAGAACCAGCAGTCCAGAAAATTCCCCCACACCCCTTCCCAGTCAATCCTCAACCTTCTCCCCACTGCTAGGCAACCATTGTTCTGATTTTCTCCACCATCAATTAGCTTTTCCTGCTCTCGAATTTCATTTAAATGGATCATTCACACAATATATACTCCTGTGTCTCATGGGTTTGGGTCAGCATCATGTTTTCGAGGGTCACCCTTGTTGTTGCTGTTATCAGTGGTTTCTTTCTATTGGTGAGTGGCGGTCCACTGTGTGAATATACCCATGCCCCTGTTGATGGACCCTGGGCTGTTTCCAGGCTTGGGCTATCGTGAATAAAGCCATCTTTTGAAGGATGTTTCTGTTGTGAAGAGTCTTGGAAGAAAACATGTCTCCCGATGGAGCAAATGGTGGGTGTGCTTACTTCCCATTATAAAAGCTCCAGGTTCCCTAATCTCAGGGTTCCTCCCCTGTAACACACCTCACTGCATGTGCAGCATCCATCTGGGCCCATCCACGTTGCTTCCTGGGACTTGGGAACAAGAGGAACTGAGGCAAATATGCTGACGCTCTTGCTACTTGCTGTGCTGTGAGTAATAAAGTCCATGGTTCTCGCATTTTCTGCCAACCTCTGTAAAACAGTGGCAGGCTGACACACTAGCTTTCATGTTGAGTAAAATCTCAGCCCCTTCATAGTTCTTGACACTGAACATTCTTGTAACGCGTGTTTTGGTGACCATATGTTTGCCTCCTTCCTCTTTGTCCTTCCATCCTGCTGTTTGGAGTGCAGATGTGATGGCTGGAGCTCTAGGCACCATCTTGGCCCATGAGGACCAGGGCTTTTCTCTAGGGATAGTGATGCAGGAAGGTGCAAGGAGCCTGGGTCCCCCAGGTCTTTACAGATCAAAATCACCATACTAGCTCTGGAATTTCACACGAGAGAGAGATGCTTTGCTTACTCTATTGTTACTATGGTGTTTTCCAACCCTATCTAATACAACCCACATCATCACTCATCCCTTCTGAGATATCTTCCCTTCCATCACTCCTCCCCTTTCCCTGTTAGATAACGTACATTGCGCTCACCTCAGCGAATGACCCTGTCATGCCTCTAGTCCTTTCCACAGTGATTGCGTCCCAGTGCCTAGTATAGTGTCTGGCACCCAGTAGGTGCTTAGGAGATGGTAATTGACAAAGTGGACAAATCCATAAAAGAGAAACTCAGGTTAGTAATGGTGAAAAAGGCCCATCCTCCAAGTGGTGGAACAGGAAAAACATTAGATTGATAGGGAGGGAGTCAGAGCTTTAGGCCTGTGCTGCGTGACCGTGAGCATAGCACCTGCCTCTCTGGGCTCAGTTCTCTGGCTCTGCCATGTGGGCTTTGGCTCAGGTGATGAATGTCCATGGACCCCACTGATTCTTTGTTTTTTAAAGATTTTTTTTGATGTGGACCATTTTTAAAGTCTTTATTGAATTTTTTACAATATTGCTTCTCTTTTATGTTTTGGTTTTTGACCCTGAGGTATGTGGGATCTTAGCTCCCAGTCCAGGGATTGAACCCACGCTCCCTGCATCGGAAGGTGAAGTCTTAACCACTGGACCACCAGGGAAGTCCCCGAACTGATTCTTAAGCCCTGTACTAACCCTGAAATCTTGGCCTTCCTGGCCATGCTTCCCTGCATCCTCTCCTATATCTTATGGTGGACCAGTAGCATCTCTTGGTGGCCAAGGGAGGACCATCCCTTGCTGGACCCTGGACTGCTCTCCACCCCAAGGTTGGGGAAATGTAGGTGTCTGGGCCACTTAGCAGCTGGGGGAGACTGGCAGCTGTAGCAGCTCAGCTGGTGGCATCAAGTTGCTGGGTGCCTGGTCACCATGTTAATCTGCTCTTGGTGCCACTGATACCAATTTGTGAGCAGACAGCCAGGATCAGACAGGCCAGCTGTCAGGCAACTGTGGGCAGATCAGTATGTGGTTTGATTTTATGGCTTAGGGCTGGAATTAGAAATTAATTAGCAGACTTAGGTTTCTGGAGCTGTTTCAGACAGGTAGCTCCCAGGGGCCAGGTGACACCCATTCAACCCAGTGACCCCTTCCATCCTGCTGCCATCTGGGGAGTCGGTTCTGGCTCCAGCGCTGGCTGCTGGGCAACCTGGCTGAGCCCCTTTCCCTCTCTGTGCTCAGCCTCCTTGTCTGAACCACAAAGGACTTGGGCTGGATGCTCTCTGCCATCTTCCCAAATCCAGCCTCCTGTGATTCTCATTGGGCACAAGATGACCAGCAGGGAATAGAGCCCAGCAAGCCCTCTGTCCACCCCCTGTCCCCAGTGGGACCACTTCCCCCATGGTGCCCTTGTAATCTTTGCTGAGCTCCAGTATCCCCGTTTCCAGAAAAACCAGGCAGTAACGTGGAATGATCTGAAGCCGCAGTGCAGCTATGTCACCCCCTCCATTGAATCCTCCACCATTGCTGGGAAGGAAGCCCCTAACTTTGGCTGCAAGGCCCTGCCTGCCCGAGTCACCCCTCTCATCTCACAGCGCACCCCACTCCCCACCCCATCGCTCACAGGGCTCCGGCTATAGCAGCCTTCCTGCTAACCCTCTAAGTGCCACCTTCCTGCCGGACACAAGGTCCTTCCACTCTCTGCTCGGTGGGAACCTCCCCACTGCCCCCCCCCACCCTATCCTCCTCCAGGTCTTTGCTCTGATCCCTGCCCTCCCCGACCCTCGTTAGCGCTCCCTGTGCGTTTCCATGGTACCACTCAGCATAGTGGGAAGCATAACTCTTAGGGTCATTTGTCATTTGATGTCCATCACCTCACCTGGCCGTGAGTCCCCTCAAGGCAGGAGCACGTCTGTTTTATTCGCCAATTTTGTCAGCACCTACTAGTTGTCCCCCGCCATTTATTCTCTCTCTCACACAGTGACAGACCTGATTCTTAGCTTGGCCAGTGTTCACCCCAAATAAAGACCCCATTCCCAGCCTCCCTTGCGGTTGGGCGTGGCCATAATCCCGAGGTCTGGCCGACGGGATGTGAGCGGGAGGGGTGTGTACCACAGCCAGCTGTGCCCATCCCCCTGCACCTCTTCCCCTGGTGGGATGCACGGGTAAGGCAGGGACCCCTTTGGGCCATGCGAACAGGGGCTTCACTCCAGAAGTGCCGAGAGACAAGGCAGAGGGGCCTGAGCAACATGCCGGCTGGGACTTTGACAAGAGAGAATGTCATGGTCAGGGCCCTCCATAGAAACAGAGCCAATGGGATATATAGAGATATACCTAAGGGGACAGTTATTATAGGCATCGGCGCATGTGATTATGGAGAGCGAGAAGTACCACCGTCTGCTACCTGCAAGCCGGCACCCAGGGATGCTGGTGGTGTTGCCGCAGCCCAAGCCCAAGGAGGCGGGAACCAGGGAGCCAATGGTGTGAGTCCCAGTCTGAGTCTGAAGTCCCGAGAACCTGTTACAGGGCGGGCATCCTGTAACCATGCTCAGTGATTTGTACCTCAGTGGGTGTGGGTTTGGGAGCTCACCGAGCTGATCCAGAGCTGGTCTGAGTGGAGGGAGGGGGAGGGAGTGGGGGCTGGAAAACGAGGAGGGAGGCCAAAGCTGCAGGTCACCTCCTTCCCAAGCTGGGCTCAGGAAAGGTTGACAGAAGAATGGAGCACCGACACCTACTTTTCCAGGGAGAAAAGACACGTGGCAGTCCTTCCACCCCTTCCACCCCATCAGGGATTCTAGGTCCATCCCCTTTGGGGGGTGCAGGGCGGTGGCTCTGAGCTCCACCAGTCACGGCTGTCCCCAGCGGGAAGGGTTCCCTGAGGCCACGGGGGCCAGTTCCCTGCCTCAAGGCAAAGATCCACCCAGGCCAAGCTGGATGGATGTGCACAGGCCGACATTTAGGCTGCACGTGTCAGGAATTACCCACAGAAGCCGGGGCTCAGGAAGATCCCACGTGGCTTGGCTTTGCCACATCCCGCCAGAGATGCCGTGCAGGTGGGCCAGGCCCGAAACTGGGTAGACCAGAGTGCCGGCTCAGCCAGAAGATGAGTCAGCAGGCGGTTGTGTACTTTGTGCAAGTCTCACCATACGAAGGGATCCCCGGGCTTCAGCTCACAGCAGGCCCTGCCGGGGAGGTGAAGCTCCATCTGCAGTCATGACAGTGCAGAGGGACCGGGGCTGAGTGGGAAAGAACAACCGTGGGAAGGGAGCATCTGTGGCCTGGAGCCTGGCCCCCAAGTGTACCTTGCTCTTGAGTAACCTGAGGCAAATCACTGCCCTGCTCTGAGTTCCGCTTTCCTTCCTGAAGAGGCTTTGGTCTCCACCACAGCCAAGGCTGATCAAGTCTGTCAGGGCTGCTTATGAGCTGTGTGACCTTGCACAAGTGACTCGACCTCTCTGAGCTCCAGCCTTGTCAGCTGTGGAAAGAGGAGCATCACCACTGCTGTCTCGGAGGCTTTTTTTTTTTTTTAATTTATTTTATTGAAGTCTAGTTGATTTACAATGTTGTGTTAATTTCTGCTGTACAGCAATGTGATTCAGTTATATATATTCTTTTTCAGATTCTTTTCCATTGTGTTTTATTATGGGATATTGAATATAGTTCCCTGTGCTCTACAGTAGGACCTTGTTGGTTATCTGCGTTTATTAAATATTTATTTATTTTATTTATTTATTATTTTTCGCTGCACTGGGTCTTAGTTGCGGCCCACGGGATCTTTGTAGCGACGTGTGGGCTCTCTAGTTGAGGCACGCGGGCTTAGCTGCCCCACAGCATATGGGATCTTAGTTCCCCGATCAGGGATTGAACCTGCATCCCCTGCATTGGAAGGCGGATTCTTAACCACTGGACCGTGAGGGAAGTCCTGGTTATCTGTTTTATATATAGTAGTTTGCATCTGCAAATCCCAAACTCCCAATCCAGCTCAGAGGCTTCTTATGAAAATTAAAATGAGGTACCAATGACAGGCACCTGGAATGAAGAGGCTGACCCATTCAATACAGTGAATGGGCCCCTTGGTCACAAACAGCGGCTCCGGACACTGCTGCCTGGTCGTCTGCTTCTGAATCACATCACTTAGTTCCTGGTGTGTCTCCGTTGCACAGGGCTCAGGGCTGGCCCCAGGACTCAGACCTCAGACTTGCCTGCAGCAAAGCTGACTCAACCTCCAGCCAGTATTTAAAAAGTCAAGATCTCTCTCTCTCTCTCCTTCTCTCTCTCTCTCTCTCTCTCTCTCTCACACACACACACACACACACACACGCACACACACATGCACTCAAGTGTGCACACACACATACATACACAGACACACACCTTGCATTTCTGCCTATTCTAGATAAATCAGAAGACTGGGCCACCCTAGGTGCCAATTCCTGCCGGGTACCAAGCAGCTGTCGCCGAAGAGCAGCTGCCCTTTCAGACAGGAGCCTGGGCTCTCCTTCCCCCAAGGCCCCCTTCCAGCCCTCTAGGTGACCTCTGACTTGCCCCTTCCTCGCGCCCTGACTGCCCCTCGGGTCACTGCAGTCCTGGCATCCTCCTTGCTGCTCTGTGTCTGCTGGGCTCATCTCTCTGGCATCTTCTCTCTGCACACCCTAAGCGCAGCCAAGCCTGCAGCCCGGAGCCCGGAGTCGGATGCAGCCAACACCCAGCGACTGTGGTGCTTTGCTCTTTTGCCACAATGCCCCACTGTGACCACGCGTGGGGCTGCACACGCTTTGGGACAAAGCAGGTGCTCATTGTGGACTGGCTGTTTGAGCGACTGAAACTGGTACCTCTTTAAGAAGATCAGAACTCAGTTTCTGTGCTCCCTGGGGTGTAGGGTAAGCACATGGCATCGGGCCTGGCCAGGGAGGGGCATGGGGCCGCCTGCCCACGCAGACCCTCCAGCTCTTTCCTCTTCTCAGCTGACCAGGCTGGCAACACCCCGGGTGGCCCCGAGAGCTGAAGATCTCATAGCTGTGGGCAACTTGGATCCCCAAAGGGCTATGTGGAGTGAAGCCCCTGCTAACCTAGTATCTGTCTCCTGGACTGTTGGACGAGAGAGTGATATGTCTCTCTTGGGCTTAAACCATCACATTTTGGGGTCTGTGTGCTACAGCCGGTCAGCCTGCCCTAACTATTACCATCTTCAAGAGTAGACTTCTGGTCTTGGGATGTCCGGTTGCCCAGGGCTATCGAGAATTTGGATGTGCACGCAAGCGGGGCACACACAGGTGGCAGGCCTGCCGGCTGGTCACCACAAACAAAAGGTCCTCACCGGGCAGTGGGAGGCTGGCGTGAGGGCCCACTGGCCCAGGAGTGGCCATGCCATGACCCCGTGGTGGCTTCCCACCCTCCAACCCTGTGACACCCTGGCTATGTCCCGCCCTGCGGGGGGCTGGGTCTTGGCCCTGTGGCTACTGCAGCTCAGGTTCCCACCCAAGCACCCTGGCCACCCTCCTCTGTGTCTATCTCACACACAGGACCTGGACAGCCCCTTATCTGCCCTCCAGAGTGGACAGTCGCTCACTCCGTTTCCCCCAGAGCCTCTGTAGATGGAGCTTGGTGACACTGGTTTCCAGGACTCAGAAAAAGCCAGAACACTGCAAGGCAAAGCCGTTGGGTCTTCAGAAACAGAGCTGCCTGGGGAAAGGTGTGGGGAGGGATACATTAGGAGGTTGGGATTAACATATACACACTACTAGTATAAAATAGGTAATCAACAAGGACCTACTCTGTACAGCACAGGGAACTCTACTCATTAGTCTGTAATAACCTGTAAGGGAAAAGAATCTGAAAAAGAATGGATATATGTATGTGTATAACTGAATCACTTGGCTGTACACCTGAAACTAACACAACATTGTAAATCAACTACACCCCAATATAAAATAAAAATGGTAAAAAAAAAGATTTTTCACAAGAAAAAAAAAGTACTCAATGCATATTTTGAATAAACAGACAAATGGCCTCTCTCCCTATTGTCGGCTGTGACAGCCCCGTCCTGTCACAAAGCCCTGCGTGGGAATGGCTGTGGCCAGCCTCACAGCCGAGGGAGGGGCCACAGGCTTGCATGTGGATGGATATGGGAGCTGGGAGCATCACCCACACTGACCACAGCTGCAGTGGCAAGCCTGGGCAGTGGGATGGCGTTGGGGCAGATGCCATGGGACACCCCAGGGCCAGGTCCTTACAGCTGATGGGCTTCCAAGCAGCCCTTACACAGCTGCTTTTTATTTTCATTTTTCATTCCTTTCCCCCCAAAATTATAGACATAAACATGACAAAGGTGCTGATTTTACATCCCAGGGACCTGACCTGAGGGGGCTCTACTGGGGAAAACAACCCCTTCAGCCTGATGGAGCTTGAGCGTGTTAGTCTGCAGGGCTGGTGGTCACTCCAAAACCAAGTCAGGAGGCTTCACGGCCCCAGATGTTCCCGAGTCCCATCTCTGTGTCCCTCTTGAGGCCACTTTGCGGAAGGTGGCTGAGGGCTGGGTGGAAAGAACGTGGACACCGGAACCCAAGCACCCTGGCTTCAAAACTGCGTCCACACATAGTAAGTGTCTAGGCTTCAGCAAGAGTCATTACTTCCCAAGGTCTCAGTTTGCTCATCTGCAAAAGGGGAAGAGGAATGCTCACTACACAGGCTTGTTGTGAGAATCAGTTAACTACACGTTTCCAGCATCTGCCATGGACCAGACATGTGACTATTAAGAATGACAAAGCCTTTCCACTCTCTTCTCACTCACCCCCTGGTGATGGCGGCTTCCTTCGTGGCATCAGGGGCCAGCCCTCAATGCCCCTCCTTACTTGAAGCTTAGTGATGGCTCCTGAGCTCTGCCCAAGATCTTCCCACCCACGTGTGCATATGCCTGTGTGTGTGTGTGTACGTGCGCACTGAGGGTGAGGGCGTGGAGCCAGGAGCAGGTGTGAGTGTGAACCTCGGCGGAGGTGTCAGGTTGGCAGCTCCACCAACCCTGGAGTCCCCCTATTCGGGGACACTCCCCAAGGCCCTTCTCCTGGCATCCCCAGCGCCCCTTCTCCAGCCCAGCCTAGGCCCCACACCCCATTCTGCCCCCAGCAGACCCCCTGAGATCAGACTGCCCCCCTTTCCTGCCTTATCTCTGTCTCTGCAGGGCAAACCTCATCTCCTCCATGCCGGGCCTGGGGCCGCCTGCTGGTGGACCCTGAAACACAGGACTCGGGCCCTGCCTGCCTTCAGGAGCCTTAGGGCCTCCAGGGGAGGCGGGCGGGGTCACCAGAGCATGGAGCAGGCAGCGCGTGCGGAGGGGAGGGTCTGGGCTGCGATGGGGGGCTTTCAGTGTCTCCTCTCCGAAGCTGGGGTCTCCAGCCCCCCCTCCCCTGTTCAAGGCAAGCCCAAGGGCCTTGCCTTTCTTTTACAGCTTGTCCAAGCTAATAGCACAAACTGAGCTCTGAGAGGTAAGAACGGTTCACCACCTTTCCAAGTGGGTCCAGCCTGGAGCCTGACCTGTACATCTGGCCGTCTCCTAGGTACCAGCCTTCTCACTAGCTGGCCTCTGCCGCCCACCTCCAGTCCTCAGGCCAAGGCTAAGTGCTGCCCCGCGGGCTCCACCAAGAGCAAAGTCCACAGAGAGTTCTCATCGCTGTGCCAAGAGGCCATCAGGGCTGGTGTTCTCTGTTTGGGGGCACAGGTGGCACTGTCTGCAGACAGGACCCACCCGTGGGCTGTGCAGTGAACCCTCCAGCCCACCTACGCTAAGTACTGAACATCAGCCACGCTCCGGGCCTCAAGTTCAGAGTGGCAGGAACTCACAGAGCCCAGAGCAGCTCCTGCCTCTGGGGAGATGGAAGATGAAGATGGAGAGCTGGGCTGCAGTGGGAGGTGGGGACCTTCAGGGACAAGTTCTGTGGATGCTCCAAGGAGGGAGAGGGCTGAGAATCGCAGGTGGAGAGGTGGTCAGGGAGGGCTTCCTGGAAGAGGTGGGGAAGGGACCACAACTCTGAAAGGAATGAACTGTCCTTTGTGTATTTGCCTGCTGCTCTCAACCCCTGAAAATGTCCCCTTCAGCACATTTAAGGGTTACAGCTAAATGGGTAGCTCAGTGCACAGGGTTCAGCTTATCCAAGGGAGCGGCCCCGGGGGCTGTGGTCCATGGAGCAGCATCCCTGACTGCCTGGCAGCAGCTTGGAAGCTCGGCCACATGTCTGGCTGCCCCGGGGCTCTGCTTCAGTTGCTGTGTCCCAGCTCTTGTGCATCTAAGCCTCCAGTCTCCGCACCTTCCACTCCCTGTTCCCAGGAGCGGCGCTGCCCCACAGTCTCTGCACACGGCCTACTCTCACCCTCCCTCTCTCTGCTCTCTGGACGCTTCTCTGTGTGTTTTGCATCCAAAAGCCCCAAGAGAGAGCATCTGTTTTGCTGGACAGACCCTGGGCTCTGGGCCATGCGCTCAAGCCAGGCTACTGACAGCTGCCCGGGGTCAAGGCTCCAAGTCTAGTGTCCCCAGCTGAGGCCAGAGCCTAGGGTCACATGGAAGTGCTGGCCCTCCTCGGGGCAGCACGAGGGCAGCGAGAGCCCGGCGTGCATGGGGGGTGCACTCTCAGAAGCCCTCACATCCAAGATCACCCAGCGATCCCAGAACCCCCCAGGGCAGCCTTGGGCAGTGCCGCAGCCCGGCAGGAACTGAGGTTGACAGGAGCTGTGAGACGCCCATCTGCGACGCTGCCCCTGGGATGCTTTGCCTCGGGGCCTCTGAGGGACTCAGGCGGCCACTGCGTGGCCCTCGACAAGCCACGAGCCCCTGTCCTCTGACCCAAGTCAGGGCGACAGACGCTGCAAGCCGCTCGGGGCTCGCCAGACCTCAAGACTTTTTGGGCAAAGGAGTTTGTTTTTTTCCGCCACACCAAACAGTTTTCTTTGATTTTGCCATTGTTCTTTCCAGGGAAATCTATTTTTAAAACCAAAAAAACATGTTTTCTAACCCACAGGACACAGGCGAGAGCCAACAAATATTTGATCTGAAAGCAATGCCTTTTGCTCAGTTTCAGCTTTGTTTTGAAGGGACGGGACAAAACATCATCCCCAGCTGTGCAGAGCGTGTGCTTGGCCCCGGGGAAGCTCTATGTTCCTTTCAGCTCAGAAATCTGGCCAGAGGTGTCTAACCGAAACCCCGTCGTGAGGGTCACATAGTTTCCAGTCTGGAGGGTGAGGTGGGGCTGGGTGGCAGCAAGATCTTCCCTTTAAATAAGGAGGAACCAAAATACCCCAGGCTGCGGCGTTATCAACCCCAGATGCATCTTCACACACAAGGCGGCTTGTGAGGCAGAGCCGCTTCCGCGTTCAGGATCAGGGTGATGCTGTGGACAGCGCAGCTAGTAAGTAACCTGTTGATGGGTGAGATCGAGCTGTTTTGTTTTGTGGGGGTCTCTCTGTCTCTGGAGCAGCTCTTCCACCCCTGAGGGATCCCTTCCTGAGCCCATCTCCTCCTTGCTCCAGAGATGCTGTCCCCCCAGGCCTGGAGTTCCACTGACGTCAGTGTCCCCTAGGTGTTCTCAGCCACTGTGTCGGGGGCCAAATCACTCCCTGCTCCCACCCTGAATAAGAGGGAAAACTGCCAGGTCCATCCAGTGGCAAGAAATCTTGAAGGTGAAGGGTGAGTCTCGGGCAACTGGACTTCTCTGAGACCCGGGGGGAGTCTCGAAGCAGGGGCAGGTGTGGGGCAAATCCGAGAGGGTGGTGGATGCTCAGCCCCTCCCGGGCTGAGGCTTCGCACACATGCATGGAGACTCTCTGGGCTGCAGTGTCTTCTCCAAGCCATGAAGCCGGTATTTCATGCCTCGCAAGACACAGGTGAGGTGAGGACATGAGGCCCCGTGGCTGAGGCTGCGGGTGGGGACCACCCCCCATGTCCATTCTCCCACCTTTCCCAGTAACACAAGCCTGGGTTTCACTGGGCACAGAACCACCCAGAATACACTACGTTCCCCCAGACACCCTGGCACCTGGGTGTGGCCGTGCGATTGGCCAGTGGGAGGTTAGCACAAGTGCTGCGTGGAGCTTCTGGAAATTTCCTTCCACGACAGGACTTAAAGTTCACACTTGGCCCACTTCTTCATCCCACCCTTGTGCTGTGATAAATCATGATAACTGGTATCCTCAGATATATTCCCACCTATCCCTGCCGGCCACGAAGCCCAGTACTTTATGGACGTCATTTAATTCACCTTCCCAATAACTACCATGAAGACATCATATCCCCATTTTACAGATGAGAAAACTGAGGCTCAGAGCAGTGGCTGATGCATAATTTGAACCCATGTCGCAGAGACTCCAAAGCCATGTGCAACTGCCATGCAGTCAGCGAACACCAGTTAGATGCCTGCCCTGGGCTGGGCTCAGGATGGGGCCCTAGCAACAGAGCCATGAGCCACACCCATGAAGGGCTGTGGGTACCCATTCGGCAGAGGGTGCAGGATCCGGCTCCCAGGCTTCACCCTCCTCTCCGCTTTGGCTCAGAGTCAGGTGGTGACGATTGTCAGCCCTACAGACTATCAGACCGACCTTCTGACTCCCCCTCTTTGCCACCTGTGAGCACCCACGTGCTCTTTCCTGCCCTCTTTCGGGATGAGACAGGAGCCCCTGGGAGGGATGCTGTACATTGGCCATGTGGCTTCTGGCGTGAGTCTCCCAGGACCACCAGCCGGCAGGAGGACGGGGGCGGGGCATGAGCATGCACAGCCCCCCATAAGATGTAAATGGGGGCTCCCCAGGTCAAGCAGACCCAGAATCCCTTGGTATTCGGAGTCCGACCCCTGAGAATCTCTTAGGACCTAAGAGCTGTCGGAGTTGGGATTTTCCACCTGGTTCTGCCCTCTGCACCGTCCAAAGCACAGCGGCTCAGCATCTTTTCTTAAGAATGCTGTGCTACTGGCTCCAGCATTTTCTCTTGAGCCACTGATGCCCATCCTGCAAATTTTGACGTGGGTGCCGGGAAAAGACAACAGAGTCACAACAGCAGCCTGGCCTGACAAGGACTGTAAAACGCCCCCAGATTGCGAAGATGCCAAAATGTAGAAAGGGTCATCGTAGAGTCCATCAAACATGGCAAGACAAGGAAGGAGGGTGGGTGCCGTCTTGAGGAGAGACCAGCCTGGCAGTGACCGGTCCTTGGGCTCTTCCCCAGGCGGGCTGGCTGGGCTGTGTCAAGACCCCGGCTGGCCACTGGGGTCGGAATGCGAGCGCTGCGTCCTGCTGGCTGGGTGCCCTTCTTTGACCTTCCTGGGCCTCTGTCTCCTGGTGTGAAACGGGGCCCATAATACCCAACTCACAGGGTCATTGTGAGGCCTCAGAGAAAATGTGTAGAAAGATGTGTGTTGATGCTTAGCAAATACGGGAGCCTCTACGTATCTGGTGGTCAGAAGGTTGAGAGGGGACATCAGACAGGCCCGGCCCAACTCCTGGTGGCCCGTGTCCGTAACCCCTCCGCAGATGCAGGACAGCCACAAGCCCACCTTGTGGGGCTGGGAGGGTAAATGAGGGAAGAGGGCGGTCTGTGCGCAGCGGCCACTGAGCTCCCGCTGGCCCCGGGCGTGGCCTCCTTCCCCTGTATCCTCGTCCTCCTTAGCGGTGCGAGCGGGCACGACCATCCCGGCCCCGGTGCCCGGCCAGCACCAAGCGAGGGCCTCGGCCACCAGCGCGCCTGCCCAGCGCCCCCGCTAGGTCGCCCTGGCCTCTGGCAGTCGTTTCCAGTTCTTCCCAACCTTTCGAATCGCCAGCTGATCAGTTCCCTGAGCTCAAGGACCAAGGTCAGGGGCAGAAATAAAGACAAAACCGCTTAGCTGTCTTCAGTCACATTAGCTGTTGCGGGGAAGGGCAGTAAAACAAAGATGAGACATCAGGTCTGACACAGAAACACAGAGTAGAGTGACCAGGGGCCAGATGGCAGGCTTTGCAACCAGGCAGCCCTAGGTGCTATCTGGACAGCCTTGGGTGAGCCCCTGCCCCCCCCGGGGGCCGGCCCTTTGGGCTCAACACAGCAGTGATTACTACGATCCTTAGTATTACCAGTCTCGTAGATGTAGGAGGCTCAGGGCTCCATCCGGGCCCACTGCGCTGCTCTACACTGCCTACCCACCCCGGCTGTCTTCACCAGCTCATGACTCTAGTCCCATCCAAGGTCTGCTTCCAGCTGGGCTTCTCCCCTGAACATAGACACACACATCCCCCTGTGAGCTGGACATCTGCCCCACGGTCTGGTACCCGTCTCTACATCGGCGCGTCCAGAACTGAGCTTCCGGCCACCCTGGGTATGGACCAGGTACTGTGGATGCATCTATGAGAAGAGGGGGTTCTGGGCCTCCTAGGAAGGGGAGCCCGAAATCATCGGAGGGAGGAGCAGACTGCACAGGGGCTGCTGAACACCCCCCCACCCCACGATCGCTGAGCTGAAAGGGTGACACCGGAGCTGGCGTCCTGCCACGTCTTGTTGCTAGGGTACCCCTGCCCCCGATTATGCCGGAAGAGGGGTACCTGCTTCTTTGCTGGGGTCAGCTCTGCCTCTGTGACTCCCACCCTGGAGATCTGGATTTCATCTCTCTCCAGACAAAAGAAAAGTGGGGCTATGGGAGTCCACGGCCCGGGATTCCAGGGAGGCCTCTGCGGCGTCTGCTGCTTGATTTCCACAGACAGCAAACCTGCCTGAAGGTGCCCTGCAGTCACCCAAGAGCTCCAGCCGGCCCACGATCCTCAGGCCTCCCATCTTGACCTACCAGCATCACACACCCCAGCCGCATCCTTCCTCAATGAGTTATTCTTTCCTTACTGGAAAATTACAATAGTGGTATATTTTAGTTGCTAAAATTCTATGATAAAGAAACAAACGGGAAAGATGAAAAGTCAGTCCTCAACCCACCTCCCCCAGAGCTCCCTGCTGTTGACGGTTCTCTGCACAGGTGTGTGTGTACATCTGTGTGAATGCACGTGCAGGAAACGCTGCGAAGGGGGAACAAAGATGCAAAGGGGGTCCTGCCAATGCTGTAGTTCTGCATCTTGCTTTTATTTTCACTTGCTAAGCTGAGAGCTTTTCTCAGGGCCAGAGCAGAGTCGTGTTATTGGCTGTTATAGTTCTTTGTCATGCAGCCACCTTCCTGCCGCGGGACACACAGGTGGCTCTGCTTTCTTCTTGCCCTAGTACAGACCATGAGGCATGCGACACCTTCGGCGTTTGGCAAGGATATGTTCCTAAAAGTGGGACTTTTGGGTCACAAAGTGCGTGCATTCTACATGTGGCTAAGCCTGCCCAGCTCAGCTTCCCGCTGAACGAGGCACTACACTACACCCGTCCCGTGTCTGTGGCACAGGTGCATCCCTGACCCTCCTTTCAGCTCTGCCCCCACCCCCACCATGGGTTTTTCCCGTGACTGCTGAGGTTAGGGACCTAGTCAACTGTTCACCGGCCAGGAGTGTTTCTTAGTCTCTGAGTTACCCCTTTCTCTCCTTTGCCCAGTTTTCTCTACTGGGCTGTATGTGTCTTACTTACGGGCTCACGGAATCTCTTTAGATGTCACACTATTAATCGGTTGTCCGTTGTACGTTTTAAATATTTTCTCACAGTCAAATGTCCTTTAACTTTGTTCCTCGTGTAATTTTGCCATGCGTCAGCTTTTTATTTTTATGGCGTCAAATCTGTCAGGCTTTGCTTTTCTAGCTTCTGGATTTTGTTTTGCTTCTGAGGATCTTCCAAGACCTTGAAAATATTCTCCTCTCTTTTCATCCAGTGATTTTATAGCTTTGTTTTTCCCTTTCACAGGCTTGATCCATCTGAAATGTATTTTGTGGTGTGACACTCCCTTTCTTGGGAAAGCTGGTCCAGCCTGGGCATACACACAGAGGCTCCCACTGGCCCATTCTCCCATCCACCCATCCCTTCACTCGTGCCCTCCACAGTGTCCTGAGGCTCCACTACGCCCCCAAACACTGAAGATACAGCAGGGCCTGCCCTCACAGGGGTCACGTCTGCGTGGGGGAGACAGGTGGCAAACGAACAAACACGCGGTTAGCTAATGCGACTTCAGGTAATTACGGCGGGGAATGGGACAAGGGGACAGAGAGTTAACACGGAGGTGATATTTTCAATAATGTAGTCAGGAACGGCCTCTCTCAGAAGACAGACAAAGCCAGAGATGCTGAGACATGAGGGAGGAGCCGCCTGGCTGCCTGGGAAGGCGCTCAGAGTGGAGACAGAAGCAAGTGCAAGGCCCCCGACGGGGACGTGCTCCCCCAGGTCAAGGACAGCGTGAAGGTCGTGTGCTCCAGGTGGGGGCTGAGGGGTGTGGGATCACGGGGCCTTGGAGGCCCCTGGGAAGGGGCAGTTTTCACTCCGTTATTGGGAGTCTTTGATGGTGGCCTTTGATACGTGCGGTGTCTTAGGAGGAGGTGGGCAGGTGGGCATGTGTCTTTCTTTTCTGTCGGCCTGAATGTGGGTGCAGGGGCCCCACGCCGCACTCCCCACACTGCACTCTCACTCCTGTGGGCTTTCTTTTTTTTAATTTATTTATTTTAGGCGGTGTTTGGTCTTCACTGCAGTGCACGGGCTTCTCCTTGCAGTGGCTTCTCTTGTCGTGGAGCACGGGGTCTAGGCACGCGGGCTCAGTAGCTGTGGCTCCCAGGCTCTAGAGCGCAGGCTCAGTAGTTGTGGCGCACAGGCTTGGTTGCTCCACGGCATGTGGAATCTTCCCAGACCAGGACTCGAACCCGTGTCCCCTGCACTGGCAGGCGGATCCTCAACCACTGCGCCACCAGGGAAGTCCTCTCCTGTGGTCTTAATAGCCACTAACGTGCAATGTCACACCCTGGCATATAGGGAGCCTTCCACGGGCATCTGAGCACAACTCATTGGAGCCTCACACCCAAAAGCTGCCACTGTGAACTCCTTCACTGCCTCTGCAGGCTCGAGAGAAGGAGCTGGCGACGGAGGCTGGTCACTGGCTGGCCAGGGAGGCCACGCAGAGGACAGCAAGCCTGCCACCACCTGGACCAGCGGAGGCTCAGCCTTCGGCTGCACACTGCTCCCTGGACTTGGGAGACTGTGACAGCGGGTCACCCAGGTGATGGCACGCATGCCTCTTCACACTCCAGGAGGGTCTGCAGAGCTGGCCAGGACGAGGAGGGAGTCCCGAGCCAAAGTAGGAGGCATAGCTGTCAGGGCTGGCCCAGCGCCGGGCCGAGGCCCATGCTGAGAGGCAGCAGGGAGGGGCAAGGAGATCCTCAGTGCGGGGGAGGGGAGAAGAGGGGGCTATCCCAAGGGAGGGGGCAGGGACTCAGAGAAGTGGGTAGACAAGGAGCGACCCCACAACATGAAAACAGTATCACAGTTCACCAAGGGCTCATGACACCAGGCTGTGCTGAGAGGTATCGCTCAGGGCAGGCTCCACGTCCCACGGGTCTGAACGCTGAGATTCCAGCCAGGCCTACCTTCACCTCCGGGCCTCTTTTCATTTCTTTATTAACTCTTGTCCTTAAGAGGTGCCAAACCAAAGCCTCCGAATGCCATCTTTGCCCATCCTCGGGAGGGAAGGGTACAGCCAGCAGCAGAGGCAAGCAGGGTACCTGGGCCAGGGGTCATTTGGAGAAAGAGAGCCAGGCCAGATGCACAAGGTCTGGGAACCCAGGCCTGGGCAGACACAGATGCGCTTGGCAGGTGGGGGGCCTGGGAGGGAGGGAGCACGGGGACAGGAACGTCCCAGGGCCAAACTTTCTCGGCCCGGTTTCCCACGGAGGGGCTGGGTGTCATCCCTGGCTGGAGTCCACCATCTCCCCACACCAGGAGGGCTGTGTGGAAGGGGCACTGGGGGTGAGGTGGGCGGCAGGGCCTCCAGGGCAAAACCACGTAAACTCTGGCCGACAGACTGAGGTGAGGGCTGGGTGGGGGCGGGCAGAAGGGCGAAGCAGGAAGAGCCGCAGCCCTGCACATCACAGGTCACATCCACATGAGTGTGGACGCAAGTCTCCTCTTCTGCATCGGTGCCGTTTTGTCCCTGAATGTGGACGCACTTCCGGTCAGGTCTCTGGAACTAATGATAACCTTAGGCAGAGAAGGATACAGATGCTCCACACACACATTCTGGAACTCAGAACCATTCAGCTGTCTCTCCAGACCCCCTGACCATGGCCCACAACATCCTCTTCAGCCTCAACTCCACCGGGGTCCCCAGAAGTTCCCAGACACCTGGCCTTGAACTTGTCTGGTCCCCTCCCCCCACCCCGGGGTCCTTGATCTGGCGCCTCTTCCCCCAAGACCCCTCCTGCGGAGCTTTGATGTCTGGCCTCCTCTCATCCTCCCGGCTCTGCCCTGGTGAGGCCCTTCCTAGACCCCCATCCACCTTCTCCAGTATCCCCTTCCCACGCTATACACAGGCTGTCATGCTTTGTCACACATATTACTAACTACAAATAGTCGTTCCTTATTAGCTAGTTAGCTGGCGGCTTAATCAGTTATTCGGTTCCTGGTTTACGTCCGCCGCCCCCCCCCCCCCCGCCCAACTTGGTCGTAGGACCCAGAGGACAGGGACCTTGCTTGTCCTACTCAGCACTGTATCTCTTTGCTTAGCACAAAATGGCACAATGTCTCTGTTGAATGAATGAATGAAAGATTGCATCTACTGGACACACGTCCCCTGAGCACTTACCGAACTTTCCAGCACAGGGCAGCTCAGATGAAAAGGACACGGCTTTCCCCCCCGCACCCCCAGGAGCTCCCAGAACCGGGGGTCACCTTTGTTGTCAGCCTGGCCCCGACCCAGAATCTCAGCCCTGACAAATGGGCTGCCCTCCGCACCCCAGGCCCCTCCACATCTGGCTTAGTTCCGGGGGCTCCTGCCCAGACGTTCCTGAGGCCCTGACCCTGCTGCTCCCGGAAGCCCTGCTCTTCCCAGGCTGAAAGTGTCCTCGGGTGAAAGCAGCCACGGACTGAAAGGCAGGGGCGGGACAGACTCCTCTGGGGCAGCAGAGCCCAAGGACCCTCATCCCTCAGGAGGGTGGGCAACAGCTGCAGGTCCCTGGAGGGTGGATGCCCTGGACGGGGAGGGGCACGGTGTGAGCCAGCAGTGGAGGGTTGACCCCCACCCACGCAAGAGATGAGCATGACGACCTCCAGCCCTCATGCCCTGGGGGCCAGGGGTGCCGAGGACACGGGCTCACCTCACCGCTGGGGAAGGCCTTTCGGCTCAGTACCCCCGTCACCAAAGCACACAGCTTTGGGAAAATCCAGCAATGCAGCCTGGACACTTCGGCAGCTTCAGCTCAGTTTTTTCAGAGTATGAGATCACTTGATTCCAATCTCTTGATTCCGGCTCACAAAGAAGTCAAAAGAGGCTGTAAGCACATGGAGACAGGGACCCCATCAGTGAGGATGCTTCCGCTGCAAGGAGCAGAAAAAACCAACCAGAAAAGGCACTGAAGAAAATTTTACAGAGCAAGAAGTCTTGAGGAAGGGCAGCACCAGGTTGATCAATTCAGCAATTCAGTGACATCGACCCAGGTACTTTCTGTGTTCCAACTCGGTTCCTCAGTGTGTGAGCTTTGTCCTCAGGCTAGCTCCCCTCATGGTTTCGACATGGCTGCCAATGTTCCAGGCATCGCACACAGACACCACGGAGGGAGAGAGAAGGCACTTCTTCTAACGCGTCTCTTTAGTCAGTGGGAAACCTCTCCTGGAAGCTCCTCCCCCAGCTCATTTCCTCTCGCACCCTATTGACCAGAATTGTGTCACATGCTTACTCTACACCAACCACTGACAAGGAGCTTGGGATTACCATGTTTGTCTGAGAATAGCTGGGATTACCATTGAACCACAAGTGGAAGAGGCATGGACACCAGCAAATCCAAGTCGTACCAGTAAGGTGGACAGCCGTTGAGGAAGGGACTGGCTTCCAGAACAGAGAGAACAAGGGGAGCCTTCAGAAACACAGAGTCCCATGGGCCCCATGCAAGATGGGTGTGTGGAAGACTGGAAACGCAGCCCTTGACCGCCTAGGCTCCCGGGTGACAGCACAGCTGCGTGTGGACCCCCGCCAGGGCCAGAACTGCAGATTAACAGACAAGGGAGCTTGTGAATCAGACTGGACGCCCGACCCTCTGGGCCGATGCTGTCCAGTGTGGAGCGCTGGGCTCCATAAACCTTTTGTCAGAGGAGCGCCTACGGAAGTGAATGAACTCTGGCTGATGGGGTTGGCCTCGACTCAGAAACCGGGGCCTCCACCTCTCCAGAAGCACCCAGCCCAAGCAGATGTGGGCACCTCCCGTGCTCCCAGGAAAGATAGGCGCCTCCCCGGATGGTCAGTGAGGGAAAAACCCCACCCTCTGGGACTGCATCCACTTCCTGCCGAAGAATCTTCTCGGCCCTTTACAGGTGGGCGGCTTCCCAGAGACTCCGGAGGCCCTCAGCCCGCCATGAGGCTCCGCAGCACGGGAAGGGGCAGAAATGGACCCCGACCCCCCGGCCCAGGGTCGTATCTCCCCGCATCATTAGCCGCTGTTGATGGAAAGTCAAACGACCCTTGAGTGGGAGGCGGCACGTGGAGGAACTTACCTGCTTTTAGAGCCAGTTTTTCCATCTTGTCATCTGCTCTTAACTCAGCGCTGAGCTAAGGCTGGTTCTTCCCAATTCCCAGCTGCAGTGTCATTTGACCTTTCGGAGGAGCCCAGGAAGGCAACAGAACAGCCCCCGTTTGGGCCATGATGTTGCAGCCTTCAGAGATTTCAGGGTGAACTCAGGCGGAGGAGTCGTGGAAAGCTGGAAGCTGAAGCTCTTTTTAATTTTCAGATTAGTTTCTTATCGATGAGCCCATCTAATTCGCTTTACAGCCCTGTAAGGCAGGCGACCTGGGGATTTTCATGCCCATTTGACAGATAAGGAAATTGAATAAATTGCAAAGTCCCACCTTGGGTGAGTGACAGAACTGATATTAGAATCCTCCCAGACCTATATATCCGGACAAAATTATAAATAAAAAAGATACATGCACCCCTATGTTCACAGCAGCACTATTCACAATAGCCAAGATATGGAAACAACCTAAATGTTCACCGACACATGAATGGATAAAAAATGAGATGTGGTACATATATACAATGGAATACTACTCAGCCATAAAAAAAAGAACGGAATGATGCCATTTGCAGCAACATGGATGGATCTAGAGATTATCATACTAAGAGAAGCAAGTCAGAAAGAGAACGATAAATACCATCATATGGTATCACTTATATGTGGAATCTAAAATATGACACAAGTAAACTTACCTGCGAAACAGAAATAGACTCACAGACATAGAGAACAGACCTGTGGTTGCCAAGGGGGAGAAGGGCGGGGGAGGGATGTACTGGGAGTTTGGGATTAGCAGATGCAAACTATATAGGACGGATAAACAGCAAGGTCCTACTGTATATTACAGGGAACTATATTCAATATCCTGTGATAAAACATAATGGGGCTTCCCTGGTGGCGCAGTGGTTGGGAGTCCGCCTGCCAATGCGGGGGACACGGGTTCGTGCCCCGGTCCGGGAAGATCCCACGTGCCGCGGAGCGGCTGGACCCGTGAGCCATGGCCGCTGAGCCTGGGCGTCCGGAGCCTGTGCTCCGCAACGGAAGAGGCCACAACAGTGAGAGGCCCGCGTACCGCAAAAAAAAAAAAAAAGAAAAGAAAAATGGAAAAGAATATGAAAAAGGCTGACTGATGCACTCTTGGTGGTGATGCGATGCTTTGAATTTAGCTACCAACTGGGGCAGTCACTTGTACCCGGTTGACACCTTCTCTTGTCAAAGATAACTGAGGCAGGCCTTGGCCCACTTGGCCCCATCAGCAGAAAGGACACAAAGTCTCTCTCTCTGGGGTGCCCAGAGCCCCAAGATGCCCAGCCTGCTGGCACTGCACTTGTTGGCAGCTGATCTTCTGAAGGACGTGTGCTCCCTTGGACCGATAAGGCAAGACCCAGTTCCAGCATCCTTGGTACCCCATTGCGAGAGGCTGCCCCAGTGCCTGCTGGGACCTGAGCCACCAGAACATGGCCAGCCTTGGTCTCTGCCATGGGCGTGTGCCCCTCCCGTCTGGACCTGTGAAAAGGATGAGCCCTGGGCTCCCCAGTTGCTCAGGAACCCGAGCCTTCCCCTCTGGGTCCACCAGTCTGGAAGGCAGCACTATAGGTGCTCTGTGCTTTGCTCCTTTCCTTAAGCCCTTGACTCTGGGAAAAAGCCATCATCCCAAAGGGACAAAAGCTGCCTCGAGCTCACTCCAGCGTGTCTCCCGGTCGACTCTCAAGGCCCTCCGTCTCTCTCAACGGCAGGCCCCCCATCTGTGAAGCCCGGCAAAGCCCCTCCCCACCCGCATCCCCGGCCTCCTCGACGACCGTCAAGGGCCAGCTCAGGATTTTAAATCCCACCCCTGTGCGGACAACCCCTGGATCTGAATATCCAGTCGGGGTCTCTCTCCGGATCTCCAGCCCCGCCATCTCCAGACTGGAAGTGTCACCCGGCCTAAGCCGCAAAACCGTTCGCGGCCAGCTTCTTCTTGGGGGAATCATGGTGGACGCCCCACCCCCACTCTACTCCCCAGGCCAGTCCCAACCCCCCACCCCCCAGCCCCAGGAGCTTTACTTTCAATCTCCGACATCTCCTCCCCTCCGCCGCACTCTCTTTCCCAATAGGGGCTCCTCTCCTTGCATCTAAACTTACCCTTTTGGGTCCCATTGCCCGAGATGGTCTCCCAGCTAAAAAGTGAACCCACCGTAACGTGTTGTGGGTTGCCCAGATCATAAATATTTGCAGCGCTACTAGAGATTTGGGAGAAGTGCCTCAGCCCAAAGGAATGGACAAAATGGGTGAGGTCGCTGAGGGCAGAGGCACTGGGGTGGGGGAGGGGAGGGGTCTTCGAGCCCTCCGCCCCTCCCCCACTCTGCCTCTGCCCTCAGCCAGCTCCTGGCCTGGGGGATGCGCAGCAAAGGACCAGAGGCTCGTGTCCCGATCTTCCCAGCTCCGCTCCACCCTGGCCTGGGGTCCGTGCGTGCAAAGCCAGGTCCCCGGCTGGAGGAGACCAGGTGGCCAAGGCCGGAGTCCCACGAGCAGAGAATTCAGGACTTGAACCTTTCAAAGTCTGAGTCCATTTAGAAAATACAACTTCCGTTCCTTAAACATAAACGGGGAGTGATGGGTGGGGAGGGGTGGGGAGAGAGCGCAAAGCAGCTCATGAAAGGAAGGGCTGCGGGTCTCGCTGCACAGCACCGGGCTCCAGAGAAGGCACCTGTGGGCGACTTCAGGGTGAAGGGGTCATCACATATGGGGTAAATCCCTTCTTCATTATGCACCCGCCAGAGCGCAGGGGGAACGGCACACAGCCGTTTGGCCCCGGTTCAACGAGCTGGAGGGTGCTCTGAGTCACGGAGGGCCCCCAAAAGCAATCAGCGCTCCCCGCCATCCCTATCTGCCTTCCGCTGTGGAAAAACCTGCGCTAGACGACGCCGGTGGGGCCGCCCCGAATCCCCGCGGTCCTCCGCTCTCCCGGACACCTCGGCCCCCAGCGCAGCTGGGCTCCCGCCCCGTGTCTGCCCTCCTGGCCCTCCCACTCCATGCCTGGGCGGTGGCCCCTACCACACCCTCGGATCCGTACAACAGCAACGGGCGTCCCTGGCGGGTGGGGGGGGCAGGAGGGCCTCCCGCACCCCGTCCAGCAGGGATGCTCCAGCAGGGATGCGGCTACATCGTCCCCAGGCCTTCCTCCTGAGCTAGGCCTGTGCTGCCCGCAGCGAGCCCTCCTGGGTGGCAGAAGCTGGCGGCCTCCCTGGAGGAGGGGTCAGGGCTTCCTGTTATGGAAGGACCCCACGGAGCCCCTGGACCCACTGCTCTCATCCCAGCCTGCCTCACGGGTCGTGTCCTCCTTCTCCTAAATAACTGCTCCTCTTCCAAACTCATCACCAAGTTCCCCGTCCCCCAGGAAGCCCTGGGCTCACAACAACCACTCCTGCCCGTGGCTTGTGCCCCCGCCCCATCAGAGCTGAGGGCAGGTTCTGTTGCTCCGTCCCGGCGTTTGGCTAGAGAACCAGCAATGCGGGATCCGGCTCCGCCCATCACCCCGCCTCCTCTGAGGTCCTCAGGAGAGACGCGCAAAGAAGCACGAGAACAAGGTGGCTTCGCGGATGCCTCGCTAGGTCCCATTTCAGGAAGGGAGGACTCCTGCAGCCGCTGGGAGTGCTGCCCCCCTTCCCCCCGCCCCCCGCCCGCAGTCACCTCTCTCTACCTTAACCCCCTGCAGGATCCCCTCCCCGAGGACACGCCACCTTCCTCGGCGGGACTGCTGGCGTGAGTGATGGACAGCCTCAGAGATAACAGAGGCTGGGGTTGCATCCTCAGGAACCCCTCAGGGTGGGCCCAGGCCTTTGTGGAGGCTGCCTGGCAGCTGCGCACCCCTGCGTCTACCCTTCCCTTCCATAGGGGTGTACCCCCAGAGCGCTCTCAATAAACATCCCACAGGCAGACCTCCTCTCCATGGCAGTGGGCTCCCCGGGGACCCCACCTGCAACATATGCCAAGCAGGAGATGGAGAAAGGACCACTTTATTAAAAACCGGTCTCTTCCATGTTTCCATGCAGAGATGCGGAGAGCTGGGTGGAGAGCACATTTGGGTCCTCAGGCCGGAGAGGCTTCCCATTTCCCTCCAAACATGAATCCGAATCTTTCTTGCCAGTCACGTCCAAACCCACACTCTTAGTCAGCATGCAGAGGGATAAAACAGTCCAGGATAAGCCGGGGCCCTCTTCCTGGGCCAGGAGAAACAGAAGACCCTGGAAGAAGGCAGCCCCATTCACTGCACATCTGTGAGGGCCAGGGTCCTGCCCATTGGTGCATTTTGCCATTGAGCAGAATAGTAGCTTCTCTTCCCTTGGAAGGGACGTGGAAGGAAGCAAGGAAGCCAGTGGGGCAGTGGAAGGCCGGCTTCCCCTCTGAGCCTCTGATTTGAAGCTGAGCCCAGGGACCAGCGAAATTGTTTCCGTCTCCAACCAGAGATTATTATTAAGTGGGCAGTGATTTTAATCCTTGGAGCCTTGGTTCACTCCACCATAAGATGGCAGCAGCTGTCCCACCCTGCCTACCCAGGACCTGGGTGAGGACGCGCTGAGAAAATGTATCAGGAAAGCTCTGTGAGCCCTGAAGAGGTACACAAGAGCAGAAGCCTGCTATTAGAGCGATGCTGAAGTTTTTCCCACGAGCTGGTCTGGTCCTCCGCTCCAGATTTTCACCACTCAGCAGGGCTGGGCTCAGGCAACTGGGCTTCCCGCCAGCCAGCAGAACCAGCCCGGACACAGGTGTTCACCAAAGCTGGCCACATGAATGAATTCAGGATTGAAAGGATCGGAGAGCACCCATTCACTTTCTCCCAAGGGCCCAAAGGCACACGGACAGATAGGAGGGTCAGCGTGACATGGAATCTAGCCCAGCTGTTAGGAGACTTCGTGTGGCATTCCTCTCCATAATTATTTCATTCCTTCTGTCCTAACACTCACATCTTGCGTGTTGGTTTCTGTGCTGTTTGTGGTTGGGCTGAGACAGGGTGGGGGAGGGGGGAGGAAAAGGGACACTTGGTTAATGCGCACAGGGGATCTGTGGACTTTATGAAGAGTCCACGGCACCCAGGATACCACTCCTCAATATACAGACTGGGCACTGCACCAAAATGCCCAGCTGGGGGGGCGTGGGGAGGCTCAGGTCCAGCCTGCAGTTCACTGGTCAAGCCCTGTGCCCAGAGGGGCATTTTTCTCATTCTTACAAACATGCTCCGTAGGTTGGCGGTACCTTCAGAGGAATGGTGCTATTTTACAGAGGGAGAAGCTGAGGCTCAGAGAGGTTAGGTAACTTGCTCAAGGTCACACCACAGGTAGGCGGTTTCAGCCAGGACACAATTTCAGCTCTATCTGACTCCACCCAGCTGGTTTATCCCTGAGTCATACAATCTGGGCACGCAGATCATCCCTCACATGGGATGTGTTAGAGTTCTTTTGATTTCAAGTAACACAGACCAAACCAGCAAAAGAAAAAAAAAATCTATTAGAAGGATGCTGGGAGGCCTGGTGGAATCTGAGGAAGGAACTAGAAATCCCAACAGGAAGACCCAAAGGACAGAATCCAGGAATGTCTGGGACAGCTCCAAGGACCCCAAAGGTGGAAGTTCATGGCCTTCCGTCCAGAACTCTGTCATTAACGTGATTTGGTTTCTGGTCCCTTGATTAAATTTCCAAAAATATGTTTTGTTTTTTTTTTTTTTGAGAGAGAACGTGATTGGGCAGCATGGGTTAAATGTCTGCCCTTTCTTCGATATTTTCCTGGGGTCAGGTCCCACATGACAGTCATGACAGCCAACAGCCTATGGGTCATAGGACAATTGCCAGACTAGGTGCCTTAGACCCAGCAAGAGGGGCCACAGCCCTGGGCTCCATGCTTCAGCAGCCTACATATGAAACACACATATACACACACACACACACACACACAATTGTAATAGATCCTTTTGAATTTTTTACATATGAAACACACACACACAATTGTAATAGATCCTTTTGAATTTTTTACATATGAAACACACACACAAATTGTAACAGATCCTTTTGAATTTTTTACATATGAAACACACATACACACACACACAAACAATTGTAATAGATCCTTTTGAATTTCTTACATATGAAACACACATACACACACACACAATTGTAATAGATCCTTTTGAATTTTTTACATATGAAACACACATACACACACACAAACAATTGTAATAGATCCTTTTGAATTTTTTAGAGAAAAAATACTTTTCTGAAAACAAACTCTTTTGTCCTTATATTTATCATAATTCAGATTTTTTTATGGAAATATATTCAAATTTTATACACTTTAAATATAATACAATCACACTTTCTTTTCAATCCTTCGGGTCAGGGCTGGCCAACTTTTTCTTAAAGGGCCAGATAATAAATATTTGAGGCTTGCAGGCAATATAATCTGTCTCAACTACTCAACTCTGCTGTGACAGCGTAAAAGCAGCTATAAATGAAATGTAAATAAATGTGTGTGGCTGTGTACCACCAAAACTGTTTGCACAAAAATCATCTGTTTATATGTTGCTTCGTGTGTAAGACAGTTTTTGGAGTTAAGATGAGCAAAAAGTGTTCTTTGATCAACTGTGAACAAAGATTGTCAAATCTCACCATACTGCCCACTGAACATTAATATTCAAAGAAAGTCAATTCTGATGAAATCATTGACGAACTTGCAGAAGCTAAGGCTCAAAATCAGAAACCGTAATGTTCTTCTCTACTGTGACTAACCAATATTTCAATAAAAGTATTTTCCCTTTTTCAAAAAAATAGAAAACCCACTGATGTGGGAGTTTGGGGCTAGCAGATGCAAACTATTATATAGAGAATGGATAAACAACAAGGTCCTACTGTGTAGCACAGGGAACTATTTTCAATATCCTGTGATAAACCATCATGGAAAAGAATATGAAAAAGAATGTGTGTGTATATATATACACATACATACATATATATACATATATATATATAACTGAATCACTTTGCTGTACAGCAAAAATTCACACAACACTGTAAATCAACTGTACTTCAATAAAATTAATTTAAAAAAAAAAGAAAATTCACTGATGTGACTTAAAAGTATGAATCCGGGGCTTCCCTGGTGGCGCAGTGGTTGAGAGTCCGCCTGCCAATGCAGGGGACACGGGTTCGTGACCTGGTCCAGGAGGATACCACGTGCCGCGGAGCGGCTGGGCCTGTGAGCCATGGCCGCTGAGCCTGCGCGTCCGAAGTATGAATCCGTTACTTTTCTACTCCTTTCCCGTCTCCCACATCTGTTAGGTGCTGAGAAAACTCCAGAAGCTTAGGCTGTGGTAAAATAGTCTCTCCTGAGGGCAGGTCTTATTGAGAACAAGGGTGGGAGGCCCTTGGGAGTCTGGGTGTCTGGGATTGGCACGCACACCCTGCTATGTTTAAAATAGATAACGAGGGGACTTCCCTGGTGGTCCAGAGGGTTGACTCCCCACTGAGAATGCAGGGGGCCCAGGTTCCATCCCCGGCTGAGGAACTAGATCCCATATTCCTGCTGCAACTAAACAGTCCACGTGCCGCAACAAAGATCCCGCATGCCGCAACTAAGACCCGGCACAGCCAAAATAAATAAACAAATATTATTAAAAACGTAAAATGGATAACCAACAAGGACCTACTGTAGAGCACAGGGAACTGTGCTCAATGCTCTGTAATGGCCTAAACGGGAAAAGAACAGATACTTACGTACGTATGACTGGTTCACTTTGCTGTACGCCTGTAACTAACACAACAGTGTTCATCAACGACACTCCAATGTAAGATAAAATTTCTTTGAAAAAAGAAAACCAGAATGCTCTAGAGTATTTCAAAATGGTTCTTTTCCCTTCCCCCTGCTGGAAGCGGGAAGTTGTTTTTCTCTGAGGACCTGGTGGAACTCTGGACGAAAAACTCACAGAAGTGTGCTCCCCGCGGCCCCCTCCCCTTGAGTGGGTCTCCCTGCAATTTGTAGTTGATTTTTTTTAGTGTGGTCAGCCTTTTTACTTATTAGGATGAAGTGGGCACTTCTAAGCTCCTTAAATTCTGACCCAGAAACCGTATGTCCTATCATTTTCTCCTCTTTTTGCACTGTAAATTAATTTTATTTTTTATTTAAAAAATATTTACCAGCATGATTACGAGAAGAATTTGTTTCACTGTCTGTGCTTCCTTTCTGGCCGTTATTATTCATTTCATTTCCTGGTTATTTTCTGAAAATAGTCTTATTGCCTAGAGGAAGGGGATTTGAAAGAAGGATACACTCGGAGTGGCAGGATGCTGGGCCCAGCTCGTGTTGGCTCACGGGACCCAACAGTGAAATCTCTTTCCTGCTCTGTGTTCGGTGACATCCTGTTGGTAGCTTGACATCAGCCACAGTGGTAGTATTTACACCAGGGAAATGCAACCACGATAAATCAGGGCTCCCCCCACGCCGCCAAGAGAGTTGGTTGTTAAATACATACCAGTACACCTCTGACTCTGGGTATCAAATACACTAGGTACACCACTGATCTTCAGGAATTGCATGGGCCCCATCTGGTCTATACCCCCCTTTAAAAAAAAATTTTATTGGAGTATCGTTGGTTTACAATGTTGTGTTGGTTCCAGGTGTACAGCAAAGCGATTCAGTTATATATATATAAAATCATTCTTTTTTAGATTCTTTCCTCATAGAGGTTATCACAGAATATTGAGTTCCCTGTGCTATACAGTTGGTCCTTGTTGGTTATCTGTCTTATATAGAGTAGTAGGTGTATGTTCATCCCAAGGTCCTGAGTTGTCCCTCTCCCCCACCCCACATTTACCCTTTTGTAACCATAAAGTTTGTTTTTGATATCTGTCGTTTGTTTTGTAAATAAGTTCATTTGTATCATTTTTTAAATTAGATTCCACATGTAAGTGATATCATGTGGTATTTGTCTCTTTCTGACTTACTTTACTTAGTATGATTATCTCTATCCATCCATGTTGCTGCAAATGGCATTATTTCATTCTTTTTTATGGCTGAGTAGTATTCTGTTGTATATATGTGCCACATCTTCTTTATCCATTCCTCCGTTGATGGACATTTAGGTTGCTTCCATGTCTTGGCTATTGTAAATAGTGCTGCAATGAACATTGGGGTGCATGTTATCTTTTCAGATTATGGTTTTCTCCAGATATATGCCCAGGAGTGGCAATGCTGGGTCATATAGGAGCTCTATTTTTAGCTTTTTAAGGAACCTCCTACTGTTCTCCATAGTGGCTTCACCAATTTACATTCCCACCAACAGTGTAGGACGGTTCCCTTTTCTCCACACCTTCTCCAGCACTTATTGTTTGTGGACTTTTTGATGATGGACGTTTTGACCAGTGTGAGGTGATACTTCATTGTCTATACCCCTTTAAAGAAGTGATGGAATTTGCAGGCCATGCTCAATTTTATGGCTTGATGGAGCAGATAACACCCAGCTAACCAGAGAAGCACAAGCTGCATGACCTTCTGACATCTTCCAGTCGGGTGTACCATTTCTCTACCAGGCCCAGGGTAACGCCAAGGGCTCCTTGTCAAAACGAGAAGAGTTGCTTGCTAAACAGATCATAGCCTTGTTCCAAAATCTTAGGGTTTCTGCTGATTCTCCAATCAATGATCTACTAAAGCAACTTGGCACCATTGGATCTATTGGGTTATTAGGCCCAAAGAACAGAGCTGCTTACATTACAGCCTGGATCAGCTTAAGAGGCTTCTCTTGCTCTGAGCCCCACCCAGAACTGGGAGCCTTACAGCTCACTCAGTAAATGAATCAGAAGAGCACAACCAAACATAACATTTGGTTCTTTCCACGTTCCTTCCAAAGCCCAAAGGGGTTCACAAAGCATCATGCCTCCTTCTTTGTAGTAGAGGATATAGTGAATCAATTTCTCCTTCACTTTGGAGGGAGTATCTCAATATGTCCGAGACACCAGAATCCAGAAACTTCAGTGAGGTAGCCTAAATTTTAATGGGATTTATTGCTGATCCTGTAGCGCATGTATGTCTTGCAAAAGCATTTAAGTACCTGTTACTTTCTACCCCCCCCGTGACCTGTGGGCTTGAGGTCAGCAAGGCAGTACACTAGTGTTATATCGTGTGGGGTGATGAGAGCGTTAGAGTGACTGTACCACAGAGCCAGGAGACTGATGTGATCCAGACAGCAGATGGTGAAGATGCACTGCGATCCTTTTCAGGAGAACTCTACTGAATTCCTGACGCCTCTATGCTCGGAGGGACTGCAAAAAGGAAAAGGTTTACCAGCTCTGATGCCTATCGGGATATCTCATCTAAAATAACAGCTGAGGGCTTCCTTGGTGGCGCAGTGGTTGAGAGTCCGCCTGCTGACGCAGGGGACACAGGTTCGTGCCCCGGTCCGGGAAGATCCCACATGCCGTGGAGCGGCTGGGCCCGTGAGCCATGGCCGCTGAGCCTGCGTGTCCGGAGCCTGTGCTCCGCAACGGGAGAGGCCACAACAGTGAGAGGCCCGCGTACCACAAAAAAATAAATAAATAAATAAAATAAAAATAAATAAATAAATAAAATAACAGCTGAAATTGAAATGACCACTTGAATAAGCTTACATGATCTGTATTCTCCGAGATGGATCTGTGTTCTGTACCAACTAAACACGCAAGCTGTATGATAGTGTAATTGAAATCACTTCACTGAATTTTTCTCAAATGTTCCACGTTGGCACAAATATCTGAAATTCTTCAAGGATGTGGCATTGTATGGGCTGATAGCTTTGATAGGGAGGTGGAATTCTGGAAGCTTCCCCATGGCCCTTCCCTATTATAATTGTCACTATTTCACAAACCAAGGAGTCCGTGTGGAGATTCTGTCAATTCCCAAGCATGTCCAATCAAATTAGTCACTCAAAACCTTGGCAAATGAACATGGGGTAGATTCTGGTTCCCATTGCCTTCACTGAGGTGGATTGGAGTCAAAACTCCAATTATCACCTTAGCCGCAAAATCCTCTAGCTGGTAGCCCACAGTGATGTTTTGAGTTTCCAGGAATCAGTCTCAGCTCAGAGCCAGTGTTCAGTAGTCATTTCTCCAATGCAGAATTACCCGGCCAATGAGCCAGGTCACTTAGTGGGAGGTCAGGAGGAAGATTCACATTCCTGCAAGGTCCGGCTTTAAGGGTGATGGATTCTTTCCATTGATTTTGGGTCTGTGCATAGAATCAGGTCTAGGGATTGATCGGTTAAGAGGCCATGTCTCTCTGTCACGATGGTCCAAGCCATGTCCGAGAGGCTGTTAGCAGACTACCTGTCTGTCTATTTCAGCCTAAGTTCCCCGAAATCAAAGCCACAACCAAGATCCCCGCAGGTCAGATGATCCACCCTCTCCAAGGGTCACCACGCCCATTGCCTCTGATGGTCCAGTGCCACTGCCCAGCCTCTGCCCCTCAGGCTCCTCCATCTTTGAAGTCAGTGCCTGTTCAGCCACACCATCTCTGACCTCATCCCTGGTCTTCAGAGTACAAGCATCACAGCACTTTCCAAAGATGCTAGCACGCCCCTCACCAATGTGTTTCTGGTCTAAGAGGTGCCTCTTAGAGAACAAAATTAAGGGAGAGTTCCTGTGTAACAGACTCACTTCAGAGCCGTCGTTTTACAGGGAGCTTCTGGCATTTCGATGGTGGCCACCACTGAGTCCAGGCTTCTGTCACCAGCCAGAGAAGAGAGCTGCTTCCAACTGCTTGGGACGCACATTGGACCCGCATCTCCGGGAAGGCCCTGGGGTACCCCCGATGTAAAGCCCAAGGCTTGAAACGTGCTTAGAAATAGAGCCCACAAAACACACTGATAGTGTGCCCTGGAGTCTGAGGAAGAGGAGGTTTCAGAGATGATTCCCTGGTTTTGTCAAGAGCAGCTGGTGGATCGCATTGTCCTTTGGTGACACGGGTAAAGTGACGAGGATGCAGGTTTGAGGTCAGTGCTGCTGGTATGCCCACTTTGCAGAAGTGGAAACAAACGTCTCAAGGATGTAAGCAACTTGACTGAGAGCATACAGCTGCTAAGTGACAGTGCAGGATTTTTAAATTTATTTTATTTTTGGCTGCGTTGGGTCTTTGTTGATACGCGGGCTTTCTCTAGCTGCGGTGAGCGGGGGCTACTCTCTGCTGGGGTGCACGGGCTTCTCATTGGGGTGGCTTCTCTTGTCACGGAGCACAGGCTCTAAGCGTGCGGGCTCGGCAGCCGTGCCTCGCGGGCTCTAGAGCACAGGCTCAGTAGCTGTGGCGCACGGGCTCAGTTGCTCCGCGGCATGTGGGATCTTCCCGGACCGGGGCTCAAACCCGTGTCCCCTGCATTGGCAGGCGGATTCTCAACCACTGCGCCACCAGGGAAGCCCCGACAGTGTAGGATTAAGCCCACCCCACCCCCAGCCACCCTTTCCTGCTCCCCCGCCTCTTTGGCTGTCTCCTACCCAGGTCTGACCAGCTGGTGCGTTTGGAGGATAGAAGCTAAGCACTTCACATACTGTTTAAACTTAATGCTCTCTGCATCCCTGTGACGTAGATTCAGTCATCCCCAATATTCCAGATGAGGGAACTGAAGTGCAGACATGCTAATTAACTGCTTAAACCTACAAATGACTGGTGCTAGCTCCTATGCTTTATCTCACCAGGCTATTAGGAAGATCAAAAGAGAAAGGGTTTGTGAAAGTTCTTTGAAAAGTTTGCTTCCCCGGGTATAATGCAAAACCAACTGGCCACGGTCCTTCCTGTGGCTTCTTGCGCAGCGGCTGGGCAACTTTGGTGACTACTACGGCCACAGGGACATTTCCTGTGGGTCAGGGATGAGGGCCCTGGGCCCACTCCACGACTTCAAGAGAGCAGCCAACAGCAGTGGCCAGGCCCCTGCTGCCAGGATTAATGGGGAGATCCAAGGCCTAGGCCTGCTCCAGTCAAGGGCCACCCTCTGCTCAGCCCGGGCCTAGGGAGAGGGCTGGGCCGGGGGAGGGGAGCGGACTCGAGGCTTGTGGATTTGGTGGGAGGAAAGAGTGTGCGATGGAATGTTTTTCCCTCCCCTCCCCATGGAGAAAAGGGTGGCCTCCTGCCACGGTTGATTTTACACATCAATTTGACTGCACTAAGGGATGCCCAGAGAGCTGTTAAAAACATTATTTCTGGGTGTGTCCGGGAGGGTGTTTCTAGAAGAGATTAGCATTTGAATCAGTTGACCCAGTGAACACCACTCTCACCCACGTGGGTGGGCATCACCTGATCCGAGGAGGGCCTGCACGGAACACGAAGATGGGGGAGGGGTGAATCTGCTCTCTCTGCTTGAGCTGGGACCATCTTCTCCTGCTCTCCACATCGGCTCCCTGGGTTCTCAGGGCCGTGGAGAACCAGCATCAGCGCCTCACCCCCCGTAACGGGTTCGCAGGGCTTCAGCCTCAGATGGCGAGCTCCACCGCGGGCGCCCCTGGCCCGCAGTCCTTCCAACTCGGGCTGAACTCCACTCTCTGGTCCCTCAGCTTGCAGGTGGCAGATCATGGCATTTCCTGGCCTCCCTGATCTCGGGACCAAGTCCTGAAATAAGGGAGGGATCCGCGTGAAGGGGAAACGGTCCTCGGGAAACACCCTTGCACTGGGTGTGTGACCACCAAGTCAGCTCCCTGCCAGCTGCAGAAACCAGGGACAACTTCCCTCTGTCCTCCTCTCCTGGCCTCACCCTGAGGGTGGCCACGTCCAGAAGCCAGGCTGGGGTGAGGCGAGAGGGAGTGTATGTCTCAGAAGAGACCCCTTTTGGGGCGTTCCTGCTATGACGTCAAGTCTGAGCTGGGGGCAAAGTAAGATGTACTGAGTTTGGGATGGGAGGTTGAACCCAGAATCTTCTACTAACCAAAAGTTGCTCAATCCGCTTGCCACGTGGTTAACGATTCAACAAAACTTGCTTGCCGACGGCCATGCGTTGTAGAGTTAAACCTCTCTAAACCGACCCTCTTCCGTGTAACTCCCCCCAAGACGATCTGGAACGCGGCCCCGCCCAGGTGGACGCTGTCTCCCATAAGCCCTCTGTAGAGGGAAACCTGCAGGTCCCAATTCCCTCCTGTTAGCCTTGGCTGTGACCCCAGGCCTGCGGCCGGTGCTGAGAGGAAAAGGAGGAGATGCTGGATGCTGGCTCAGAGCTCAGTGACAGCACTCCCACCCCACTGACAGCGACCAGATGGCGAAGTCCTGTCCTGGGACCACCCAGCGCTCACCGCGGAGCGCGCCTGTCCATCACAGGCCAGCAAATTAGCCCTTCGGGACCGCTGTTTGCAGCCCAGGGCTTGCTTCTTTAAGCCTTGTCCTCTTTGTCAGCTGTCTGTCCGTCAGAGATGGGTTTGAGAAAACCAAACCTAACACTTGCCCTAGGAAGCAGAGGACGAGGTCAGAGGCTGTTGGCTTGGGAGGATTCTGCTCGTTCCTTTTGGCATCCGACCAGGCTGCATGGCCCGATGGCCCTAAACGTAGGGCCCAGCAGTCGGCGCCGGCACTGTGATCACAGCCACCTGTAGTCAAGGCCCGAGGGTGGGAACCTGGCTTCACGCGTTTCAGCACAGAGACGCTGGCCTGCCTGTTGGTCTGCTGGGAAAGTCAGACGTGGTCCTCAGCAGCTTCCGTCACTTCCTGTCTTGATGCTTTGCGCGGGATGGAGGTGCAGGGCTGTCCCATTCCGAGCCCAGCCCTCTGCTTCCTGCAGCACAAGCGAGGGCTCTAGGCCGGCCTAGGCCACGCCCGGGCTCTCGGAGTTCGTACAGGATGGTGGGGAGGTGGGACCAAACAGGGAGCCTGGAGCTGTCTTCTCGAAGGCTTCATGCAAGGGGCAACGAGCCCCAAAGAAGGATGAGTTTCAGGGTGACTTGGGGAGCAGGCCGGGGGCGGGGGTACCCAGGATGAGACTCACGGATGTGCTGGCCGAAACTCCAAGGAGGTCTCCTGCGTCCAGGCCCCGGGCTGCGGCCGAGGATGCGCCCTCAGGAGCTTCCTGAAAAAACACAGGAGAGAGCAGCCCGGACCATACCGGAGGGAGGGCTCCCGGGCGGGCCTGCGTGTCTCGGAGGCTCCGGACGAGGCCCCGCCCACCGCTGCAGCCTCCCCCTCCACCCCTTCCAGCCTCGATGAACCCTTCCCCTTCCACAGCTTTCTTCTTTGGTGCCTTGGACGGTACTGTCCGAAATGCTCCTCCCCCGTCTCTGACGGGCAAACCCCAACTTATCCTCAGCCTCTCTGTGAAGCACCATCTCCCCTGTGCCCCTCACCAGACGGCACGGGGGGGCCCCTCCTCTGGTCTCTCCCAGACCCTGACGTGAGCGTACTAAGGGTATCAGATATTAACTCATGTTATCCTCCTTCTAACTCTATAAAGAGACATTAGCATCTTCATCTTCGAGATAAAGACATCAAGGCACAGAGAGGTTAAGTGCATTGCCCAAAGTCACACAGCGACTTCCTCTATAGCAGAAAACTCTTGTAACTGTTGACAGGTCTGACTTCCTTCCTGCCCAGGAGGGTGTCCAGATGCCAGCGGGCCTTCCCCACCTGACTTCACGGTGCTTTTCTGGGCCGGAGTCCAGGGGATGTTTGTCCAGCAAAGAGTGCACACTGGCCCACGAACCCCCACCAGGTGGCGGGCACGGCAGTGATGCCTGTCAGGTGATGTTGCCTCTGCTTCCCTAGCTGCTGCCCTTCCTTCCTAGAGAGGGCGGGCGACGGCAGGGCACAGCCTCCAGCAGCAAGAAAATAAACCTCCCCCATTTCTCGGAACTGGATGCTCTCCTGGCTCTCAGGCGTGAAGGCATTCTTCCAAGAGGGACCAGGGAGAGGCAAGAAAGCTGCAGACGACACGGAGTGACAGGGGAAACATGGGCCAGGCCTCATGAACCATGCTCTGGACCTTCGCCCTGACGTCAGCCCCCTCCACCTGAATGCCACCGCCCACGGTCTGTGCAGGCAGGTGGCTGGTCCCACGCCTGGGGACAAGGGAGCCTCAGGCATCAGCCCTCAGCCCACATGGCTTCCATCCTCAGGACAGGCTGGCTTCTTCTCTTCCTGGGTCCCCAGGTCTGTTTGTCACGATGGCACCTTCCCAGGTGCCTGATTCCCAGCACGGCTGCATTTAGGCACATGCCACAGGGCCTACCTGATTTTATTTTATTTTCGTATTTATGTAGTTATTTATTTATTTTTTGGTTTTGGCCATGCCATGTGGCTTGTGTGATCTTAGTTCCCTGACCAGGGATCGAACCCTTGCCCTCTGCAGTGGAAGCCCAGAGTCCTAACCACTGGACCACAAGGGAATTCCCAGGGCCAATCTGATTTTAATCATGTCTCCATAGGCTGGATGTCCCCCTGCTCTTGTCTGCTTCTGTTTTCCTGACAGATGCAACAACAACTAGTGGGTAAGCACAGTCCATTGGCCCCACCAGCCTCTCTGCAAACACAGGCAAGCACACGGGGCCACTCACAGCTACGCACACGCGTATGCACGGTTACGCACACACAGGCTTTGGAGTTCTGATCTCTCCCGGTACTCTGGACAGGCCCACTCTTCACACAGAGCTCTCCCAGCAACATCAGGATGAGAACAGGTCCCCATTAGTCATGGGTGGCTTTCCCAGAAGCCATTGCCTCAATACTCTTAAATAATGGGGAACTCAAGCAAGGCCATAAGCAAGGCCATCACAGGCATGACCAGTCAGAATTAGGTTCAGCCAATAAAAGTGGCTTACACCAGTGTTTATCCAGTGTTTATCAAACTTTAGTGTTTGATATCCAGTGTTTATCAAACTTTAAAGGGCGTACAAATCACTCAGGGATCTTATTAACCTGTGGTGTTGATTCAGTGGGTCTGGGTGGGACGCAAGATTATACATTTCTAACAAGCTCCCAGGAGATGCCAATGCTGCTGGTCCTTGGAACACACTTTGAGTAGCAAGGACTCAAACAAGATAGCTTCTTCCTCCCTCATGTTCTTGAAGTCCAGAAGGAGTCAGCCCAGGGCCTGTGTTGTGCCCCCTGGTCTCACAGACCAGCGTTGCTCCACCACGTGTGATTTCCATCTTCAAAGTGATTCTCATGATCCAATATGGCTGCTGGAGCTCCAGATATCACATTGCATTTCATCCAGCCCCTTTCTCATAAAGCAAGAACTGACAAAAGAGTTTGCCCCTTCCCTATGAGAACACATCCGCATTTGCACACTTCCACTACTATCCACTAGCCACAGTGAAATCACATGGCCTAATTTATCTCTCCCCCCTCGCCCCTTTGGTAACCATAAGTTTGTTGTCTACATCTGTGAGTCTGTTTCTGTTTTGTAAATAAGTTCACTTGTATCATTTTTTTAGACTCCACATATAAGTGGTATCATATGGTAGCTGTCTTTCTCTGTCTGGCTTACTTCACTTAGTAGGATAATTTCTAGGTCTACCCATGTTACTGCAAATGGCATTATTTCATTTTTTTAATGGCTGAGTCATATTCCGTTGTCTATTTGTACCACATCTTTGCACAGATGCCTTCATCAATGTTCACACGTTCGCACACAGAGCATCCCAAGACCCTCCTGCGTTCCAGGTGCCAGGCCTGACGGTGAGGATTTAGGGCCATTTCACACGTGGGCCTGCCCTCAAGATGCCCACAGTCTGGTGGGGAGACAGGTAAGTCTGTAGACAATTTTAACCTGGGGTGGCAAGCGCCCCACGTGAGGGACAGTGACCACAGACCCCTGTAGGGCCCAGAAGCCAGCCCCTCGTGCAGCATCAGAGGTGTGAAGACGGGGGAGGTGGCCACGCCATAGCCTGCCCCAGTCTGCTCTCAGCGGACCCTTAAGGTGTCTCCAACATGGCCCTGGAATGAACATGTGGGCTGAGAGCTCCCTGCAGTGCCAGCCTTGAGCGGTCCTGGGGGGTGGGTGACACTGGCCCCCTTGTTGCCCCCTCCTCCTGCGCCAGGACCTGGCGTTCTCATGCCCTCCCCCTCTTGTCTGTCCTGGCCACTATGTGCCCAGACCCCCTTTCTGAGCATTCCGTGGGGTGAGACAGACTCTGTCTCCGATGAAATGAAATGATGGCAAATGAGGAGGGTTTCCGAAGGGGCCCCTATCTCTTCTGTCCGAGATCTTAGCCCAGGAGGGTTTTCACAACAGCCCTGGACGGTGCTCAGTGTGAAGCATCTTCAACACACTTTGCTCAACAAACCCTTCTCTGACCATGTGCTCATCACTGGGGATCCAGAAACTCACAAAGCCCCAGGCCTTGCCTGCCCCCAGCCCCGCGCTGGCCAGTGGGCCCCGGCCTGAAGGGTCACACGCACCCTGACAGACGTTCCTAAATCCTGGGGTCCTGGCCTGGGGACTCCCAGAGACACCAGACCCCAGGGAGCCAGCTGCCCTCACAATGCACAGCTCATGCTCCCAGGAGAACAAACAGCACACTGGGTAGAAGGCAGGGTGGGGGGGCGGCAGGTGGACAGGACGGAAGCAGCTTGTCCCTGTTTACTCGCCGCCAAGCCAGAAACTCTCTGAACTTACTGGAAAGCTCCTGGGACCTTGTTTTCCTGAAGCAAGACAAAAACAGGTTGGACTTCTCCGGTGTTTACTCAAAGACTTAATTACCTAATTATGAACTGGGTTGCCTGGCAGGCTGGCAAAGGTCAAGGTGGGGCAAATGCATTTGTTTCTCACGTGACCCTGAGAAGTCTCAGGAGGGGTGCCGCCCTCCCCAAGACTAGAGGAGAAGGTCGAGGCGGGGCTGGAAGGGTCCTGGCTGCAGAGGAGGACAGGACTGGTTGGAATGCTGTGCAGCTCTGAGCAGCTTACTTAACCTCTCTGAACCAGTCTTCATCTGCTAAGTGGGAATAGCAATACTTCCTCCACTGGGTTGTTGGTTAAACAGTGTTGGCCTGGCACCCAGGACCAGGCAAAGGTGGCTGTTGTTAGTAACAAAGTCCTCATCTGGTCAGGCTGTTGGGGACTCAGATGTTCTGGAGACCCACCCACCACTTTCAACCTCCTTCACAGATTGATTCCACCCCAGCAGGCACCTTCACTGCCCACCCAGAGTTTGCTCCCAGCCTCGTTGCCCCCAGCACGACTTCAAGGCAGCAGGTGTTGTCATCGACAGATGTGAAATCGCCACTGATGATGGGGAACTCTTCCAGCTGCTGGCAGAAGGTTCCCCCAGGTCACCTCGGCCACATCAGGACTCAGTTTCCATCTGCTCTCATCTTTCTGAATGCCCGAGGTGCCATGTGCGTGCCCTGTGCCCCGATGGCATCAGGCTATCCCTTCCTTCAGTCCCCCAGGGCCATCACCATGTTGCTGCTTGGCCCCCAGCACCATGGATGGCGAAGAAGCACAGAGCTGAGTACAGTGAAATTCCTGGTGGGACTCAGGGCCATGCAGATGGCTCAGAACACAGTTACATGCATTTTTAGATTAAAGTGAAAATGAAAACGCACCGTGTCTTAATCCTCGAGAAGAAGCTGCTGACCCCAGTCTGGGAAAGTGTGGATTGGGACCACCAGGACCTGGCACAGACCACCCGACCCTCCACCCCACGTGTAGCACCTCTGGCTCCTGACCCTCTGGGCGCACGGGAGCAAGGGTGTGTGTTGGCCCAGAGCCCTCACTGTGACCACGGGTAGATCGCAAACAGCAGGCGAAAGCTTTCTTCCGTCCTGTCTCCAAGTCCATGCAATGAGGCTGCAGCGCCTTCCCCCAGGGGGTGGGAGAGAGGTGTCTGCTGCCCAGCCCTTGATCCAGGCCGGCCGGTGGCTTGCTCCGACCAGCGAACACAGGAAGCAAACATGCTGGGTCTGAGCCAGGCCCGAGGCCGGCGGGCTTCCCCTCCTCATTCACCCCTTGGCTCTTCCCTCTAAACCCAGAGTCCTTGGTGTTAATCAAGTGACTTGGAAACCACAGCCCCTTTCCTGTGGGAGAAGCACCTGGCTCCTGTTTCTGGTGGAGAGAGGCTGCCGGGCAGGTGGTGATGGAAGCTGGAAGTTTACAGGCCTCCAGCCCCGAGCTGGAGAGGGGCACACAGGACCACACCGGGCCTCCTTCCCCGTTGGAGGGGAAACTCCAGCAAGCTGAGTACCTCCCGGCTACAGTGATGCTCCAGCACAAGGACAGAGTGCCTCGTCTGCCTGCATTGTGGCTGGACTGCTAAGGGGACCAACTCCCACTCTGTGCAGGAGCCCCAGCTCTTCTGGTGGAGCTGCTGCTAAACCGTGTCATTCTGCAGAAGGGACACTCCCTTGCCTGCCCCCAGCCCCGCGCTGTGTCCCTTTCCCAAGCCACGGAGCAAACGGGGGGCGGGCCTGGACCATCTCATGAGCAGACGCATCCTCAGCCTTTCACCAGGAAAGGCAGGCCCTGCCCCAGCCCTGCCACCCGCCCCTGCCCCACAAAACCCTGAACAGCTTAGATCTGAGAGTCTCTCTTAGAGACAGGAGCTCCTTGGGAGCTGGACTCCTGTCTGCTTCATTTCTCCATCCTCCTGGTGTCCAGTGCTGTGTCTGGCCAGACGAGGGACAAGGACCAGGCTGCTGAAGCAGGTCTTCTGACTCACTATCCCTGGGTGCAAGGTCAAAGTCTCCTGAAAAGCATATACACCTCTCTTATAGATGAGCGGTTATCTGAAGATGTACGTTTGTGAGTACTCGTCTGTGTGTGCACATGCGCGCACACATCCTTGTTACTGGATTGTGAGTTCCTTGACAGCGTGGGCTGTGAGATAAATGATAGATAGATAGATAGGTAGATAGATAGATAGAGAGAGAGAGAGAGAGGGAGAGAGTTAGAGAGATAGATATAGATAGATGATAGATAGATAGATGGATAGATAGATAGATAGATAGGTAACTGGGTAGGTGGGCGGATTGGTAGGTGGATGGATGGTTGGAGGGAAGGATGGATAGATAGGCAGATCCAGCTGTTCATCCCTTATGACCCCAGGATGGTGATTTGATAGATAGACAAATAGATAGTAGAAAGGACTCAGATAACACGGAAGGAAGGAAGGCAGAATCCAGGGCAGTCCTCGTCCCTAAAAGAACAGGAGAGCTGGGAAGACCCTTCAAAGCAAAGGCTCAGGGCTTGACCTAGAGGGCCCAGTGTGGTCTGAGCCACTCAGCTTCTCTGACCTTCCATTTTCTTCTACGTAGAAAGGGAATGGTGATAGCAGGCTCTGCCTGTCAAGGATAAACGGGAGGATAAGCCTAGAAGACCATGGTTCACAGAGTGAACAAGCCCAGGGCTTTGAATCCAGACAGGGACAGGGTCCAGCTCTGGCTCTGCTACTTAGGTACTGCTGGACCCTGAGGACACTGCTTGACCCCCGCAAGCCTCAGCTGCAAACTTAGGAAAGGAAGTGGCTCCTTGGCAGGGATTTGTGAACATAGACCCAGGTTCCAGGTGTGGGGCGGGTGCTCAGCAATGGTGATCGCCCTGTTGCTGCTCTCAGGATCCTTGTCTAGAAGGCCCGGCTCCAGCCCTCGCGGTCTGGAAGGTCAGAGCGATGAACGTGGAGGCGCGGCTGCCCCGGAGGGTACAGGCTGCAGAGAGGGGCTGAGGTGATGGAAGCTCCTGCGGAGCTCCCGAGGGGGTACCGAGGGTTTGTGAGGAGAGCCCTTTCCTGCCCAGCTGACTCCCAGCAATGGGGACGGTGGGAGGGAGATGCTGGCAAGGCAATAAGAAGAGAAATCTTTTAAAGGTGAAAAAAACAAAAAACAAATGACAGGTCTGGGGGAGATGCCAGTGTTAGCTAACCTGTGGATCCATTCCCCCAGGAAGGGGTGGGAGCCTGGCTGCTGGAGGTGGCCGCTAGCACAGTGGGGGGCAGACCTGGCTTCCCTTGTGGATGCAGACCTGGAGTGGGGACCAGGGCCACGTCACGGGGGATAAACGGGCTCTGGGGGGCTCCACAGCCCTGGGTCCCCAAAGCAGGTGAATAGAGCTGGACAGCCAGGGGTCCTGGGTTCTTCCCATCTCGTTAGGCCTCTTGTTCCTTTTGGGCCCTGAGATAATTTGCTTCCCTTCGGCCACCTACCTGTCCATGGAGTGCCCAGCTCACACCATGCAGTCCTTGTGTTGGAGGGACAGTCCTGTCCACTCAGCCCACTCAGAGAACCCAGCCACCCTCAGCCCCTCTACCAAGGCCACCAGGGTTTGGCCAGGGCTGCCCCTATTCATCACCTACCCTGGCCCGTGGCCAGAGATGATCAGAACTCCCTGGCCCAGGGCAGCCGACCCATGGGTGGCTGGTACCCAACAGTAGTCAATCATAAGCTCTTCTCTATGTACCTGAACTCAGACAGAATTTTCCAGGAAATGAAAGTCTAGATGCAGAGGGACTGCTTAGCAAAGTGGTGCGGATGAGGGGACGCAGGGGTTTTCTGTGGGAGAGGAAGAGATGCTGAAGGAGGGAGGGAGGAAGGGGGCCAGGAGGGGAGAGAGAGAGAGAGCCCAACCCCCTAAAATACCTTTCGTGGGGTCCCAGTACCAGTCCCCACAAATCCTTACATGAAATCTTACCATGTTAAAAAAAAGTATGGACTTTATTCTCTTAGGCATTTGTATTTTGAAAAATAATATATAGAGAAAAATATGCATAAAATAACTCTTCAGCTTAACAAATCATTGGCGAGCTAAATCATAGGCCAGCTGGAGAGTGGAGATTGCAGCCCCAGCGAGCCCTTCCCGGTCAGCATCCCCTTTCCCCGCAAAGGTGGCCAGCATCGGGCCTTGCAGCTTTTCTTTATTATCTTATAGAGCCACCCAAGCACGCGACCTTAAACACTGTAATTTAATTCTGCCAGCTTTTCAGCTTTACAGAAATAAATTGTACCTACGTGTCCTTTTGAGTTCAGCTTCTTTCATTCAGTGTAATGGTTTCTGAGATTAAATCACGTTTTTTTTTCCTGTGGTTTAGCTCGTTCATTCTCAGGGCTGTGCATGGCTCCATGGACCACACTGCGACGTGTGCATCCGTCTTCCTGTTGACTGACGTGGGAGTTGTTTCCAGGTGGAGGCTATTACAAATCACCCTTCCTGTCCTACCACCCAAATTTCTGTAGGTGTCCTAAGAAGAGCTCTCATTTTTACCATCGATAAGCAGCTTGAACATGAGGAAACAGCAGCTAACTTGAAAGTGGGGAAATGCAGAGAAATCCTATAGTCCTTCTGAGGGACCCGATCCTGGACCTCTTAGGGAATGGAGATTCAGATTCATTTCACTTTCTGGGCCAAGAAATCAACACAGATTTCTTGAGCACGTGGAGCCTGAAAAGAAGGGCAGGAGACCAGGGAGGACAGGGCCGCAGGCTTCCAAGAGGAAGCAGTCTTTGGGATGGGCTGACGAGGAGGGTTCATTTAGAGTAACCTGGAAATTATTTCAGTCGTTAGTACAGAAACCCCTAGAAACGTCTGAGTCTCCTGGCTTCCTTGTCTTTCCAAGCCAGGTGGGTGCAGAAACCTCTCCATCCCCGTCCAAAGGAGCAGCTGGTCACACCTATCTGGACGTTGGAACCCACTCTCTGCACCTGAGGGCAATGGGGGCCAGTGGGCGGGGACCACACAGGATGGAGCTTGTCACCTGGCAGCCTCCACAGAGAAGATGATGCACAAAACAAACCAGCTCGTGAACTTCCTGCAAAGGTGCTGTCCAATCTGAGTTCCTGTAGATGAGAGTTTGGGTGCTTGGGTTCAAAGATGGGAATTGGATTGCGTTCCCAGGCTGGGCTCTACTGATGCTGTGTGTAAATGCGTGGGATGTGGTCTGTATAGCTATAGGATGGGGATTTGAAAAATCCTGCAGGACCAGAGGGGCAAATTCAAGAGAGGGTCTGGATTTGTGTCCCACCTCTGACTGCGGCTTGGTGAGTGACCATTCCCCTCTCTGGCCTCAGTGCCTCACTCTGTAGAATGCGGAACAGAGTAGGAGACCTCTAAGGGCCATTCACTCTCCAGCATTCTGTGACTCTATACATGCTCTGGGGAGGAGAAGGCCTCCAAAATGAGACTGTCCAACATGAGGAGACTTTTATGGTCAGGGCTGGGTGTTATAAACCAGAGCCTTTCAGGAAGACCCACTGGCTAGCAAGGGTTTGGTTGAGAGAGCCCAGATAAACTCAGACCTGCCCTTGTGGGCTGTACTTGTCATGGTCAAGCATTGCAGATGGCTTTTATGGCTCGAAGAAAACACACACACACACACACACACACACACACACACGGATAAACTCGACACCTCACCACACTACCTTCTTCTTCACTTCGGATGTCAGGAAGGTACAGAGAACTCAAGCTCATAATCCATGGAATGGATATAACATAGTTTATTCAACCAGTTCCCCATTAATGCACATAGAGGTTATTTCCAATTTTTTGTTTGTTTGTTTGTTTTGCCAACGGTGATGTAACAGACAGCCTGGTGCATACATTCTCACATACTGTGGTTTCTAGCCCACAGGTCAGATCACATCATTCGCCTCCTCCAAGATAAAACACAAACTCCTCAGCCATCTGATGCTGCCACCTTCTCTGAGCTCACTTTGGATCACCCTCATGCCCATCAGCACCAGTTACGCCCACTCAGTTGCAAGGCCTTGACCTTGCCAAACCCAATCCTGCCTTGAGGCCCCTGTGCCAGCTGTTCTCTCTCCTAGAAGGCTCTTCCTTGATCATCAGTGACTTCTTCCTCACCGCTCAGAGTTCAGGTTAAATGTCACCTCCTCCGAGAAGCCCTCCTGCTTGGTCAAGTTTAAGTACCCACCCTCACTCTCTTATATTGATACTAATTCTTCGCACAGCCCTCTGAGGCTTGGATTGTGTCCTTTAAAAAGATACAGCTGTTGGGGCTTCCCTGGTGGCACAGTGGTTGAGAGTCCACCTGCTGATGCAGGGGACACAGGTTCGTGCCCCGGTCTAGGAAGATCCCACATGCTGCAGAGCGGCTGGGCCCGTGAGCCATGGCCGCTGAGCCTGCGCGTCCGGAGCCTGTGCTCCGCAACGGGAGAGGCCACAACAGTGAGAGGCCCGCGTACCGCAAAAAATAAAAAAATAAAAATAAAATAAGATACAGCTGATTTACAACATTGTAAATCAACTATACTCCAATAAAATAAAAAATAAACAAAAATTAAAAGAAAAAGATACAGTTGACCCTTGAACGATGCAGGGGCTAGGGGCCAGGACCCACCACAAAGTTGAAAATCCGTGTATAACTTATAGTCAGCCCTCTCTATACGTGCCTCCTCCAAATCCGAGATTCTGTATCCATGGATTCAGCCAACCTCAGATCATGTAGTACTGTTCTTTACTATTGAAAATAACACACGTATAAGTGGACCCACACAGGTCAGACCAGTGTGGTTCAAGGACAACTCCTGGTACCCGTGAAAGGGACTATTTGGAAACAGTCTTTGCAGATGTAGTCAAGTTAAGATGGACTCGGAAGAATCCTAATCCAATTACTGGTGTCCAAATAAGAAGAGAACATTTGCACAAAGACACAGAGAGGAGTAGGCCATGTGACAACAGAGATCAGAGTGATACATCCACAAGCCAAAGGCCACCAAGTGTTGTTGGTGGCCACCAGGAGCGAGGAGAAAGGCAAGATTCTCGCTCGGAGCCTCCAGAAGGAACCAACCCTGCACACCTTGATTCTGGACTTCCGGTCTCCAGAATTGTGGCGGCGTATATCCCAGTTGTTTTAAGCCACTCAGTTCGTGGTAATTTGTTACGAATCCCTAGGAAACTAATACACAGCCCTAATCCCGACCCAGTACGTTTCTAGTCTCTTTGTTTATCTGTGGTCTGCCTCTCCCATGAGACAGTCAGCCCCATGAGAGCAGGGCCCTGTCTGCCCAGTTCGTTGGCTACACCCTCAGTGCCTGACACATTGTCATGTTCGGAATGGAGTGACAATGTGTTACGTCTGAAAGAAGTAGATTCCTAGAAGTGAGATGACGGACTTAAAATGTAAGCGCATGTTAATTTTAACAGACCGTCAGATTACTTTCCCTCAAATGTTCTTGCGTTGCCCTCCTCCCAGCGGGGGTGAGGGTGTGCATTTCCCACATCCTTTTCGGCTCTGGACAGTGTTACTCTTTTTAATATTTGCCATCTGGAGGGTGTACAAGGGATCTCATTTGCTGTTCTTTCATTTTCCTGACTATTGAGAAAGTTGATGACATTTTCATAGATTTATGTGCTGTTGCACTTTTCTTGTGAATTGCTTATTCATATCTTTGTCCTTTTTTTTGGCCTCACTGCACGGCATGCGGGATCCTAGTTCCCCGACCAGGGATTGAACCTGCGCCCCCTGTGTTGAAAGCACAGAGTCTTAACCACTGGACCGCCGGGGAAGTCCCACCTTTGTCCCTTTTTTAATTGGTATGTGTGGTAGGCAGGATAATGCCCCCCCTTCAAAATGGTTTGTGTCCTAATCCCTGGAACGTGTGAATATATTAGGTTACATAGCAGAGGGGAACTAAGGTTGCAGGTGGAACTAAGGTTGCTAATAGGCTGACACGGAGATGGGGAAGATCACCCTGGATCTAGGTGGGCCCAGTGTCACCACAAGGTCCTTAAAAGTTGAAAGAGGAGGCAGAAGAGAGAGACCCAGAGAGACGGCAGCAAGGGGACTCAGCCTGACATTGCTGGCTTTGAAGACGGAGGAAAGGGACCGAGGGCCAGGGAGGCCAGGCAGCCTCTGGAAGCTAGAAAAGGCAAGGAAACAGATTTTCCCTAGAGCCTCTAAAAGGAACGCAGACCTGATAACACTTTGATTTTAGCCCAGTGAGACTCCTTTTGGACTTCTGACCCTCAGAACTACAAGGTAATAAGTTTGTGTTATTTTAAGCCACTAAGTTTGTGATAGTTTGTTAGAGCAGCAATAAGAAGCTAGTGCACTATGCTACAGATAACAAATGCTGCAGAGGGTGTGGAGGAAAGGGAGCCCTCCTACACTGTTGGTGGGGATGTAAACTGATGCAGCCACTGTGCAGAACAGCATGGAGGCTCCTCAAAAACCTAAAAATAGAGCTACCATATGATCCAGCAATCCCACTCCTGGGCATATACCCTGAGAAAACCATAATTCAAAAAGACGCATGCACCCCAGTGTTCATAGCAGCACTATTTACAATAGCCAAGACATGGAAACAACGTAAACGTCCATCTACAGAGGAATGGATAAAGAAGATGTGGTACATATATACAATGGAATATTACTCAGCCATAAAAAAAGAATGAAATAATGCCATTTGCAGCAACAGAGATGTAACTAGAGATTATCATACTAAGTGAAGTAAGTCAGAAAGAGAAAGACAAATACCATGTGATATCACTTATATGTGGAATCTAAAATATGACACAAATGAACTTATCTACAAAACAGAAACAGACTCACAGACGTAGAGAAGAGACTTGTGGTTGCCAAGGCAGTGGAGGGGGAGGGATGCACTGGGAGTTTGGGATTAACAGATGCAAAATATTATACATAGGATGGATAAACAACAAGGTCCTACTGTAGAGAACAGGGAACTACATTCAATGTCCTGTGATAAACCATAATAAAAAAGAACGTATATATATATATATATATATATGTATACCTGAGTCACTTTGCTGTACAGCAGAAATTAACACAACATTGTAAATCAACTATACTTCAATAAAAATTTTTTTAAAAGAAATGAGTGTACTATGTTTTAATTTTCTTATCAATTCACGGAAGCCTGTTGTAGGTTAGGGATATAAATGCTTTATTTCCTTGCATCCATGTTACCCTCACCATCTGGTACAGGAATTACTGGTTTATAACCTGCCTCCCTCCTCCTTGAGGGTTTGTACTTCATCTTGGTACTTCTAGCAAACCAGCACCTGGCAGGTGCACCAAAAATGTGGAATGAATGAAAGAACTGGTGAACTATAGAAATGTCTTCACATTCAGTCACCTCTGCATCCCCCCAATTCCTGTGCTCCACAAGCACCGAGCCTTCGGATAATGGGGAGACCTGGGTATTGTCCCATTTCCTGGTGGTTTCCTGGGCTTAGCTCAGAGGTGAGACTGCTCATCAATTCCCCGGATGACTGGGTCCCTGCCTCTCACTTGCAGGTGGGGTTTGGATAGGCAGCGTGCTGGAGAGGATCCTTGCACTCAGCCAGATGAAGAGGCTGCAGAGCTGACGTGGCTTTGGGAAGTGGGCACAGATGGAATTTGGGAGGATTCCCGAACCCCAGAGGACTCCTGCACATCACAGGCTGCAGCAGGACATTCTCCCGTGATGGCAAGAATGCGGTTGCTGTGACTCTGTCATGTGGTTCAGCAGTACTGGAGTGGTCTGAAGTCTGGGATATGGCAGAGGTGATGGAATATCTCCTGCAAGATTAGATGATAAGAGACTGTCTTGGGCTCTCCCAATCTGCTGGATCACTCACGCCGAGGGTAGACCATGTCACGAGCAGCCCCATGGAGCGGCCTTTGCGGCCAGGAATGGCAGCCTCACGCCAACAGCCACATGAGCGAGCTTGGAAGCAAATTTGCAGCTCCAGCTGAGCCTTGAGATGCCTGCAGCTCTGTCCCACAGCTGAACACAATCCCATGAGAGACTCCAAGCCACAACCACACAGCTAAGCTACTCCTGGATTCCCGACCTCCAGAACCTGTGAAATAATAATGTGTATTATTTAAAGCCATTAAGTTTTGGAGTAATTTGTTATGAGTCAAGAGTAACAAATAGCGTTGGAAATCCTTTTCCTTCACAGTTTTGAAAGCTTTGCTCTGAGGCTAAGGTTCTGCTGAGAAGTACGCACACAACCCACTTCACCCCTGGAAGTTGTGGACCTTCTCTTTATCCTGCGTATCCTGAAATTGCACGATGATTTGCCATCTCGGGTCTACATTTTCCATTGGGCTGGGGCCTGATGGGCCTTTCAGTCTGGAAATTCATTTCTTTCAGTGCTGGGGAATTTTCTGGAATTATTTTATTGACGACTTCCTCCCTGCCATTTTTTCTATTCTCTATTCCTGAAATTCCTTTTATTCATATTTTGAACCCTGGGGATTGAGCCTTAATTTTTTACTCACTATCCTCTTTTCCTCTGTTTTCCATTTCTGTGTTTTTTCCTTGCTTTCTGGGTAATTTCTTTATCCTCTAATCTTTTAATAAAGCTTTTAATTTTCTTTCTTATTCTGTGTTCTCTTTTTTTGTTGTTTGTTTTGTTCTGTTTTTACAGAATGTCCCATTTTCATAACATCTTTTATTTTTTATAAATTTATTTATTTTATTTTTGGCTGCGTTGGGTCTTGGTTGCTGTGCGCAGGCTTTCTCTAGTTGTGGCGAGTGGGCTACTCTTCATTGCAGTGCACGGGCTTCTCATTGCGGTGGCCTCTCCTGTTGTGGAGCACGGGCTCTAGGCATGTGGGCTTCAGTAGTTGTGGCACACGGGCTCAGTAGTTCTGGCTCACGGGCTCTAGAGCGCAGGCTCAGTAGTTGTGGCACACGGGCTTAGTTGCTCCGTGGCATGTGGGATCCTCCCCGACGAGGGATCGAACCCATGTCCCCTGCATTGGCAGGTGGACTCTTAATCACTGTGCAACCAGGGAAGTCCCATAGCATCTTGTTCTTATGTAATGGGTACTATATCTTCTCTTATCACTCTAAAAATATCAATACTAGAGCTACGGGAAATTTTTTTTTTTTTTTGGTTTGTTTCATTAAGTTTTCTTCTCTCTGCATAGTCTGTTCTTTCAGGCTGTTTTCTTTTCTTTGTTTTCTTTTCTCTCTTTCCTCATGTTGGAGTTTTCCTCAGATGTCTGACGACCTTGGTTTACTGGTTGGTATTTAAGAGTGGAACACTCAAGAATTGACTGGAAGCTCTTAGGCTTTATTGGGTAGAATGTAGTAGGCAGCGGCAAACCTTTTCTCATGCTGCACCAACCAGAAAATAAAACTGGATAAATTACAAAAATAGCATTTTAAAGATATTGGAGCTCTGTGGAAAGTAAGAGGGCAAAATGAAACAAAAACTCCAGAGATGGAAAACTTCTTCCCAGGTGAGTTGGGTTCCTAGTCCTTTTCTTCCATGAGGACGTCGCTGAGTCAGGGTCCACACGGAGTGTTGAGCAAAGAGGTCTACTAGGTGGAGGCAGAATCCAGCAGAGCTTTGGATAGCCACGTGGACGAGCCTGAATGGCTTTACTGGATTGAAGCTCAAAGGCTGGGGGTTGAAGCCTTGCTCACTGTCTGGCATCTGGGCTGGGCAGATTCCAAGAAGTGGGAGCTCCAACAGCTGGAGCTCCTTGGGCCTCTGTGTGTTTCTGTGTGCTCTCCCCAGCATGGCAGCTTCGAGGTAGGTAGTTATTACATGTTGGCTCAAGGTTCCCAAAGCACGAGTCCAAGAGGAAGAAGGATCCAGGACAGAAGCTGTATCACTTCTTACAACACAGCCTTGGAAGTCCCATCATTTCTCTCCTTGAAGCAGGCACAAAAGCCCACCGAGGTTTAAGGCAAGGAGAGTAGACCCCACTTCTTGACAGGAGAGTGTAGAATTCTCACGGAGCTTGTGGGACAGGAAATACTGTCATGATTGTATTTGCTTTCTGATTGTCCTACTGATAACCATTTTTGATACACACTATCCTAATTTTTATGTATACCACGTCCTCGAAAAGTCATTGTATTCATTCCCTATTGCAGTCACCACAAGTGTGATGCGTTTAAAAACACAGATTTATTATTGTATGGCTCTGGAGCCCAAACTCCAAACTGGGTCAGAGGTCCAGCCGGCCAAATCAAGGTGCTGGCACAGCCTCAGCTCGCCTGGGGGCTCCGGGAGAACCCATGCCCCTACCTTCCCTGGCTCCCTTGGCTTCTGGTCCCTTCCTCTACCTCCACAGCCCATCACTCTGCTTTCACTACCACATCCTCTCTGCCTCTGACCCCTCGCCTCTCTCTCAGAAGGATCCTTGTAGTGACTTTGGGCCCAGCTGGATAATTCAGTAAGTCTCTCCATCTGCAAAGTCCCTTTGGCCATGAAAGGTACCATGTTCACAAAGTCTGGGGGCTAGGATGTAGACATCTTTGGGGGGGGGCATTATTCTGTCCCCTATACTCACATACATAGAGCCGCTTGTATGTGTCTTTCTCGGCTGGCAGTCCTGAGGGGCTACTCCAGTGGACCTAAGAACGCTTCACCCTTATCCCTGGGGTGCCCACCCTCCAGCCAGAAGCATCCTTAACCATGTACAAACCACCCCAGGACTGGCATCAGCTCTAACACCTTCCTCCCTGGGCATCAAGCCTGCTCTCTGCTCCCAGAATTCTGAGCTAATACGGCTCCGTGGTCTCTCGCGAGCCTTGCCCAATCCCGAGAATCTATATGGCACTGTGATGCAGGGTCATTTTTACATGTCTGGTGAGTCCTTGGGTAACACACTGACCCTCTTTAGGTTTTAACCTGGGAGGTGACACAAGCTGGAAGGAATAGGTGATCAAAGCCAAGTCCCACCTGTATTTAAATTCAGCTCTGTTAATAGGTCCCTAATGGACTGGTCAGCGAGGGGACAGTATGAGGGACCTGAATGGCAAGAGCCTCTCAGGAGGAGGCCTCCTCAGCCTCTGCCCAGGGCGCCCCACTCAGGCTGGGCCACCCCTGTGCTTCAGCCCCTGCTGGACCCTGATGTCCCCTCCTCCCCTGCTCCTGTCACCACTGCCCACCCTTTGGCTCCCTCCCAGAGCAGACCCTCTTCCCACAAGACAAAGACACTCATTTCATCTCTCTCCTCTATAATGAGAAATTTCAAACCTACAGACAAGTGCAGAGAGCAAAATAGCACACATCCATCTGCCACCTGTTCAGTGGTGATAATTTTAACAAAGTTTGCTTCCAATTTTTTTTAAGGCATAAAACACTACAGGTATAATTGAAGTCCCCTGTGTGTCCCTTCTGAGTTCCTTTGTCCTCCCTAGACTGAACCCTTCCATCCCTAGAGGAAACCACTCTCCTGGCTTGGATGTGTCCAAAAAGAGTATGTCCACATTCTTTCCATGTACATGTGCTTCTGTAAACAATAGATTACAGACATGATCCATGGCTACCTACAAATTCAGTGTAATCTCTAACAAAACGTCAACAGCTTCTTTCACAGAAACGGAAAAGCTGATCCTCAGATTCATATGGAATTGCATGGGGCCTTGGATAGCCAAAACAATCTTGAAAAAGAAGAATAAGGTGGTGGGGCGGCGTCTCATGCTTCTTGATTTCAAAACTTATGACAAAGCTGTAGTCATTAAAAGAGTGTGACACAGGCATAGGTTATATAGACCAAGGGGATGGAATAGACAGCCCAGAACTAAACCCTCCCAAATACGGCCAGCTACTTTTTTCTTTTAATTTTTATTGGCATATAGTTGATTTACAATGTTGTGTTAGTTTCAAGTGTACAGCAAAGTGAATCAGTTATACATATACATATATCCACTCTTTTTTAGATTCTTTTCCCATTACAGAGTATTGAGTAGAGTTCCCTGTGCTATACAGGTCCTTATTAGTTATTGGCCAACTGATTTTTGACAAAGGTGCCGAGATCATTCAATGGGGAAAAGACAAGCTTTTCAACAAATGGAGCTGGGAAAACTGGATACCTACATGCAAAAGAAGTTGGACCCCTTACCTAACACCACACACAAAAACTAATTCAATATGCATCAAAGACCTAAACTTAAGGGCCAAAACTTTAAAATTCTTCTAAGAAAGAAGAGAAGTCTCAACATTGAATTTGGCAACAATCACATGGATTTGACACCAAAAGTACAGGTAACAGAAGAAAAAATAGATAGATTGGATTCCATCAAAATTTAGTCTGTTTTTCAGAGAACAACAAGTACCATAATATATTGCTTATATGTGGAACCTAAAAAAATGATATAAATAAACTTACTTACAAAACAGAAATAAACTCACAGACATAGAAAACAAACATCGTTATCCAAGGGGAAAGGGGGTGGCAGAATGATAAATTAGGAGTTTGGGATTAACAGATACACACCACTATATATAAAATAGAGAACCAACAAGGACCTACTGTAGAGCACAGGGAACTATACTCAATATCTTATAATAACCTACAATGGAAAAGAATATAAAAGAATAGATATATATGTATATGCATAACTGAATCATTCTGCTGTACACCTGAAACTAATATAGCATTGTAAGTCAACTATACTTCAATTAAAAAGTTTTTTTAATTAAAAAAAATTTTAAGAATATAGAGCTAAAAAAGGAGGATATGAAAAGAGAATATAAAAAGGTGTATTACTCACATATGAAGATTTCTGGCGAGAGCCTGGAAACTTCCCAAGCAGGTCCAAAAATGGCTTAAGAGAGGAGGGAAAGGAGACTGGCTTTGGGGTCATTAGAGGGTGGGGTTGGGGGTGAGTGTTCACATGCATGGACCAGGGCCTGCATGATTGGAACTTCCTGATGAAGCAGCACACCAGCTTTCTGATGAGCTGGATGGATCTAAGACAGGAGGGAAGAAGGAGTGATGGGGCTTGAAAGACAACAGCAGTCAAATATCAACAATGGAGCCAGACTCTTTATTACAATCTGTGCCATGGACTGAAGGTGTGTGTTCCCTCAAAATTTATGGGCCCTAACCTTCAATATATTCAGAGGTGGGGACTTGGGGAGGTAATTCTGTTTAGATGAGGTCATGAGGGTGGTGCCCTCATGATGGGATTAGTGCCCTTGTAAGAAGAGGAAGAGACACAAAGCATCCTCTCTCCACCAGGTGAGGACAGAGAGAGAAAGTGGCCATCTGCAAGCCAGGAAGGAAGATCTCACCAGAAACGGAAGTTTAATCTGGGACTTCCAGTCTCCAGAACTCTGAGAAATAAATGCCGGTTGTTTAAGCCTGCCAGTCTGTGGTATTTTGTGATGGCAGCCTGAGCTAACTGAGACACTCTGTAAGTCTGCTGCTCTTTTATTTTTTCTCGTGTCTATTGGTCTCATGTCTTCCACCTATTCACATGACTTGTAATTTTTTTTTTTTTTGGCCATGCCACATGGCTTGTGGGATCTTAGTTCCCTGACCAGGGATCAAACCTGGGCCCCTGGCAAGGTTTATCACAAGATACTGAATATATTTCCCAGTGCTATACTGTTGGACCTTTTTGTTTATCCATTCTATATACACCAGTTTGCATCCGCTAACCCCAAACTCCCAATCCATCCCTCCCCCACCCCCCTTCCCCCTTGGCAACCACAAGTCTGTTCTATATGTCTGTGAGTCTGTTTCTGTTTCATAGATAAGTTCATTTGTGTCATATTTTAGGTTCCACATATAAATGATATCATATGGTGTTTGTCTTTCTCTGACTTACTTCACTTAGTATGATAATTTCTAGGTCCATCCATGTTGCTGCAAATGGCATTATTTCATTCTTTCTTATGGCTGAGCAATATTGCGCTGTGTATCTATACCACATCTTCTTTATCCATTCATCTGTCGATGGACATTTAGGTTGTTTCCATGTCTTGGCTACTGTAAACAGTGCTATTATCATCTGTTTCTTGACGGCCTTTTCCTCTGGCTGTATTTTGCTTCCCAAGGACTGAAAAACTGTGCCTTGATAGCCCAGCCCCCAGCATATACTACCCTAGCACACAGTGTCCATTAGGAAAGTGTAGAGCACCACAATTCTCTAGTCATTCAGGCTCGTCCACATGGCTGTCCAAAGTCCTGCTGGATTCTACCCTCCGCCAGTAGACCTCTCTGCCCAACACTCAGTGTGGACCCTGACCCAGCAATGTCCTCATGGAAGAAAAGGACTAGGAACCCAACTCACCTAGGAAGAAGTCTTGTATCTCTGGAATTTTAGTTTCATTTTGTCCTCTTACCTTCCACAGAGCTCCAATGTCTATAAAATATGATTTATGTAATTTATTCAGTTTTTTCCTAGTTGGTGAAGCATGAGAAAAGGTTGACTGCTACCTACTACATTCTACCCCTAAGTAGAACCTCTCTGGCTGCTTCATTTTTACTGCTGCCTATCATGGGACCATCCTTATGTAGGGGGTGGAGAAATGTGAAAATGTGGTCAAGACAATAATACAGCTTGGTGGATGTTTTAGCTAGTTGAACAGCTCCAGTGGAATTTCCAAATATTTTTCATTCTCACTCATGCTAGGGAATTAGTGCCTTCCTCTCATACAGGGAGATTTGAATTTTAAGATTCTCATGGCTCAAGCAATGTTTAACTCAACAAAATAAGTGTCAGTGGTGGTGTTTCATCCATCTGCAATGAGGTGAAGAATAAAAGAAGGTAAGTTCAGGCATGCAGTCTCATGGTCGTCCTTTAAATCGTACTTGCTTCGCAACTACTGTCTGCATCTACTCCTTGGGCTGGCTCAGGATCTGAAGAAACAGTAGAATAACTAAAAGAGGGTGAGTTTGGAGTCAAGCAGGCTTGCTCTTAAAGCCCCGTGTTACCTTAAGGAAATGACTTAACCTCTCGTAAGTTCTGGTTTCTTCCTCTGTTAAGTAAGACAGACAATGCCCACCTCCCAGGGTTGTTGTGATAATTATGTGGGGTCTAAAGTACCCCCACCCACAGGAAACATCTATACATTGTCCTCATCGGTCCTCACTTGTCCTCAGCTTACTGTTCAGCAAAATTAAGGTGGTGCCAACAGAGCAGAGTTGTTTTGATTGTGTGGCTCAGAGAGACCATGTCGGTGAAGGGATTTGCAAATGGAAAATACTATGCACAAAGATTTGGTGCTTTTGGTGGCTGAGGCACCAAGTGCCTTATCTCATAGCAAAGTCCAAAGGCTGTTCTGGTTGATTTTTGTTTCTCCAGGCTCTTCACTGTCAGTGCCATCTTCAAGTCCCCCCATCTTCAAAGAACAGCCAAGGGTCGTCTCCCGTGGGAAGCCTCCTTGCAGGGACCCAGCTAGTACCTAGTGTGCTGGTACTTCAGAGCCCGGTGGGCTACTGTCACCCATCTAATCCCTGGGTTACTCTCACCCACCCCTATTAGGTTGCCACAGTGGTGCAGAGCCTGGACTCACACAAACCAGCAATCAAATCAAATCCCACCTCCGCAACTTACTAGCTGGGTGACTTTGGGCAAGTCCCTTAAACTTTCCGCCATCACTTTCCTCAACTGTAAACCAGGGACGTAATTACATAGGCACACCTCCGAGATACCTCAGGTTCCATTCCAGACCAGTGCAATAAAGCAAATATCACAGTAAAGTGAGTCATATGAATTTTTTGGTTCCCGAGTGCACATAAAAGTTTTGTTTACACTATACAAAGTCTATTAAGTGTGCATTATGTCTTAAAAAATGCACATACTTTACTTTAAAAATACTTGCTAAAAAAAACCGCTAACCACCATCTGAGCGTTCAGGGAGTTGCAGTAGTGATGACATCAAACATTGCTGATCACAGACCACCTTAACAAATAGGAGAATACAGAAAAAGAAATATTTCGAGAATTACCAAAATGTGACACAGAGACACAGAGTCAGCAAATGTTGTTGAGGAAATGGCGCGGATAGGATTGCTCAAGGGCAAGGTTGCCACAAACCTTCAACTAGTAAAATGGGCAGTATCTGTGCAGTACAATAAAACGAGGTCTGGCTGCACCGATTTTGCAGGACTGTTGTAAGCAATGGATGAAACAACAGGAAGCCTGGTGTACAAGGCAGATACCTGCAAACGGCAATCGTCCCTCTCCCTGGGTCCCTGTCCCCTCCCGCGCCCACATGCCTAGCTCTGCGCTGGGTCAGCATCTACACTTCTTCTCCGCAGCCAAATCTCCTTGAGGCCCAGCTCACCAAAGAACGGCGCGCCGTCGGCTTCCCCATCTCCCTGGCAACAGGGGGCGCGGCTTTAAGGGGGCTTGGCCAAGGGCCAGTGGGAGCCAATGAGAGCGCGAGAAGGCCTCCAAGGAGCCAATGGGCGCAAGGTGGGGCGGGGCCGGGTCCTCTCGATGCCCCTCGCGGGGGCTCCCTGCCGGCCTGCGTTGTCTGTGGGGATGCGGGCAGGGCGCCGGGCCAGCCACAGGCTTCCACCCCCTTCCCAGCCCGGGAGAGCACGAATAAATTAGCTATTCTTAGTAGGGCCTGAAAGGGAGCCCTTTCTGTCTAATAAGGAAGCCGAAGTTTTGTATCTATTTCTCAAACCCAAACAGTACAGCAATGTGGTCTGCCCGGTTCCGCGTCGGTGGGACCCGGGCAGGCTCGGGGTGCTGGGTGCCCAAAAGGGCCTCCTGGGCAAAACCCGAGTGGTTTCTGCTCTGCTGGGCTCTGGCGAGGAGAAAAGATCATCTGTGGGGTTGGGGCATCCCCTGGGGTTCTGGCAGCAGGCGGCTTCAGCCCTCCGCCAGTTTGGTCCCCGGGCCCTTCCCTCGGCAGCGCCTCTGGACCGGCCTAAAGTGGGCGGGGGCTCGGGGCTGCCGGTGGCCCCTGCGGACTTCACAGCGGACTCACAGCCTCAGCCTGAGCCCTGCCCCGGCCCAGCTGCTTCTCCGTCCTCCTCACCCACCACCCCCTGCGCCTGGGCTCCTGGGCTCTTCACACAGAGCCCTTCCCCACGTTCCCCGCAAGGTCTTCCTTGGCTTCTGCTTCTCTTCCTTCCGGCCTCAGCTTCCCTGACCACCCACCTGCAGGAGAGCCTTCCCGCCCCATCATTCTCCAGCACACCATCTGCAGCTCCTTTCCGGGGCTTATCCCAGTATGGAATCATTAATTCATCTGTTCGCTGTCTACTCCCCAGCTAGTGTCAGCAGCTCCACCAGGCCGGGGACCGTGCCATCTTGTGCACTGTGTATCCCAGGACACAGAGTAGACACTCAACAAATACACATTGAATGAGTGAATGAATGAATCCAAAAATGCCACTGAAGTACCTCCTGGAACCATTCTTGCTGCTGATTGACGAGTCTAACCAACAGCCCTGTCCTCCACATTCACCGGAAGGGAGACTCAGCACTGGTGGTGGAACCACGTGGGGTCCTGTATTAAGTGACACTATGGTTCAACACGTCGATACCGCTAAAAGGAGGAAAGCTCCTGCCAGCATCTCAGACCTCGGGGATTTTCTAGAACTGTGGTGGATGGGATGCCCAGAAATTCCTGAATATCTTGTTGATATTTTATTAAGTTGAGAGGGTCTACACTTGTCAAAATAATAATAAAAGTGACCATTACATACTGAGTGCTTGCTATGTTCCTGTACCAGGCATTTCCCTGTCTCAGCTCAGGATAACATAATGAAATGCCACAGACTGGCTGGCTTAAATAAGAGATATTTACTTCTCAGTTTGAGAGACTGGGAAGTCCAAGATCAAGGTGTCAGCAAATTCAGTTCTGGGTAAGGGCCTACTTCTTGGCTGGCAGGTGACCACCTACTTTCTGTGTCCTCACATGGCAGAGAGAGAGAGCTCTGTTCTCTCCTTCTCTTATAAGGGCACTAATTCCATTGTAGGGTCCCCACCCTCATGACCTCATGGAAACCTAATTACTTCCCAAAAGCCCCACCTCCTAATACTATCACATTGGGAGCTAGGGTTTCAATATAAAAAATCTGGGGGGCACAGGCATGCAGTCCATAACATCCCTACAAAGACTATAGTCTCTACAGAAATAGCACAAAGTAAGTGATTAATCTCCTTTTGTAGAACTCAGGTGCAGGGAGGTGATATGACTCATTCAAAGTCACACAGTAAAGCCAAAGGTCAGTGGCCTCCCCCTGCAGTAAGCTGCTCCCTCAAACCTGCTAGCTCACCCCTATCACATGGAGATCACACAACAGGCTCCGGACTCTGGTCTGCCTGGTCAATTAATCATGGAATTCGTGGCTGAAAAAAAACCCCAAAACTCAGAAAAATGGCATCCTGGATTGGATGGTACCTTTTGCCCTAAGCATCCCATTTTTTTTAAGGTATATTCTTTTTTTTTAATTAATTAATTTATTTATTTTTCGCTGCGTAGGTTCTTCGTTGCTGTGCGCGGGCTTTCTCTAGTTGCTGTGAGCGGGGGCTACTCTTCATTGCGGCGCGTGGGCTTCTCATTGCAGTGGCTTTTCTTGCTGCGGAGCATGGGCTCTAGGCACCCGGGCTCAGTAGTTGTAGCACGTGGGCTCAGTAGTTGTGGCACGTGGGCTCCAGAATGCAGGCTCGGTAGTTGTGGCACGTGGACTCAGTAGTTGTGGCTCACAGGCTTTAGAGCGCAGGCTCAGTAGTTATGGCACACGGGCTTAGTTGCTCTGCAGCACGTGGGATCTTCCCGGACCAGGGCTAGAACCCGTGTCCCCTGCATTAGCAGGTGGATTCTTAACCGCTGCTTCACCAGGGAAGCCCCCAAGCATCCCATTTTGGATTCGTTCATTTATTCCTTCATCCCACAAGGGTGTGTTGAGAATCTACTCTGTATCCGGGGATACACACTGCACAAGACAGCAGAGGGTCCCCGGCTCCACAGGTGTGTTTCTGAAATTCAGGGGCAAGTGCGTCAGAAGGACCATCCAGGCAGGGCCGCATCCCAGGGCCCAGGGTTTGCTGCTTCTCTGTCCCCAGGGTCTCCCCCAGGTCCACCTTCCCTCCGGCAGAGCCCTTGGCGCCCCACACCTCCCCTTTGTTTCTTTATTTTTTTCACCACATCGGAGGAGTTTTTAATGGGGGAAAGGGCCTAGGAATGGGGTTGTTTGAGGACAAGGAAATGAGCCACTTGCTGTGATGAATGTTCTTGAAAAGCAATGTATTTTTTCATGGGTAGCTTGCCGGGCTTGGGAACAAAAGTGCTTTGGCTGCCTATCAAATATTAACAGAGGCGAACTGTTTTCTCGGCGGTTCCCTTTCCCCACACACGCTCACTTGCGCCTCTCCCTAGGCATGACAGAAATGACATCGAGTTCAAGGGCTCCCTGGGGTCCCCTCCCGGGATAAGCAGGTGGCTGCTTTCATGGACCCTGGGACCCTCTCCCTCGCACCCGCCCTCTCCCCTCTCCGCTGCAAGGACATTCCCCCCCTTCCCCATGGGAGGGGAAGGAGTGGGTCCCCAGGCAACCAGAGGTCAAGTGGAAACCCTGGATGTACCAACACTGCCCGCAAGTTCAGCAAGAGAGGAAGTAGCCCTGCCCCTTTGCACCTGGCCCCCAACAACATCCCCCATCGAAGCAGCCATCCTGACGTCTTACCCGGTTTTCCAGTCCCCCTCCCCCACCCTGAGCAGATTCACTTCCCACCAAGGATGGGCCGCAAGGCATCGGAGTGTGTCTGCGGGGAAGACCTCTCAGGCCACTGATGCTCCGAACCACTCGCTGGGACCCTGCTTTGCCAAATGATGGTTGCATCTGGCTGTCCAGGGGAGGCCTTTCCATCCCTGCGAAATAGGAGCTAAAGCAAAACAGGGCCTTCCCAGGACCGGAGAGGAGCGAGTGTCTGAAACTTACCGTGATGAGAGCCTGAGTTTTAGCAATAATTCCAGGAAGCCAGAAGTCTCCTGCTAGCTTGCATCCTGCGAAGAAGACCAGAACAAACCCCGCCTCTCACTCCGGCTCCCCTTTGAGCTGATCCCGCTGTCCCATTTGCCGAAGGGACAGTTGTCAGAAACAAGAGGCTAGTGGAGGGGACCCCTCAGCCTGGACAGAGAACAGACCTCCCCGTCTAATCATATTGGCCACGTGTCTGGAAGAGTGACCTACCTTCCCCAGCAGAGGGCTGGGGGCGGGGACTTGGGTTTGTTCTCCTGAAGGGGGACTGACATTTCCCATCTCAGTGATTATGGAAAAGAAGCCTTTATCCGCTCTGAAAAGAACATGAGACAGGAGCAGGGGGTGGGCTTCCTTTTGCTCACTCTGCCAGCCCCAGTTCTGGAGCTGGACAGATCTCTGGACTGAGGTCCCCAAACCCAGCTCCTGGCAGAGCTGCAGAGGCGGGGCGTGGAAGGGGCAGGCCTGGGCCCTCCTCCTTCCTTCTGGGACTGGTAGCCAGACTGCAAAGAGGGCCTCCAAAAGAGCGTGGCCTCCTGGTATCACCCACTTTCAGAGTCCACTCCCCTGCAGTGCCGGCTGAAGCTTTTGTCTAGTAGAATGTGATGGCAGTGATGCTTGGACTTCTGAGGCTAAGTCCTAAAAAGCTTTGCAGCTTCTGCCAGGGTCTCCTGGGTGATGCATCTGGGGGTAGCTGGGCTCCATGTAAGGAGTCTGACTCTCCCGCCAGGCTTGGAGGAAGTCCATATAGAGAGGCCATGTGGGGAGAGAGCTACCCGGCTGGTCCCCAGTTCTCGCAGTCACCCCAGCTGGAATGCCAGGCACGCCAGTGACACAGCCCTGTAGGATGAGATGCCCGGTGAAGCCTCAGGACTCCAGCTCCAGCCACCACCTCACGACAACCACAAGAGAGGCCCCAAGTGAAAACCGCCCAGCTGAGCTCAGTCAACTCCCGAAAGAAAATGATAACTCCCTATTGTAAGCCACTGTGTTTCGGTGTGTTTTGAAATGCAGCACAGAAACCCGGGACAGAGATCCCGGTCTGGAGAAGCAAGAGCTTTGCAAGGAATTCCCCAGGCTGGCTGGCCAACAGTTTCAAGCAGTGGTTTGAACTCGCTCAGTTAAGGAATCTTTTGTCCATTGAAAATCATGATTAGAACTCTGACATGGAAAAGAGATAAAAGCATGGTAGTAGTTCTCTTTTTAAAAAGGTGTGGGAGCAATCTCCCCCTTCCCCACCGGCCCAGCAGCAGCCCCCAGGCAGTGAAGGAGGCTCCACCAGCTCTCCCAGGTGTCTCTCTCTCTTGCTCTCTTTTCTTTTTTCCCAAAAAAACAAAACAAAACACGTCACAGCAGGCTTCCTTCAGCCAAGCTCCCCCGGTCCAGAGGGTATCCTGATGGGGTGTCCTGTACCTCTGAAAGTAGCACACTCAGGCTCTTCCCTTTTTCAGGCCCCGTGTCCTCTGGCGACGCCCTACCTTCCTTCATCAAAAGACACCAGTGGTCCAGCCAGCCCCCCTGAGATGCTAGAACACCTTTTCTGGCAAGAGACACTGTTATCAAGAGACACTGTTATCAACAGATGTTGTTACCAGCTCACCTTTTAGACAGAGGAGAGGCGAGTAGATAGAATCCCTGTTGTGCCAATGGGGAAACTGAGGCCAAAGAAGTTCAAGCTCTCGGTTGAGCAGGAGAGATTTCTCCAGCCTCAGTCAAGCCTCTCTTCACAGCGGCATGCGCTGCTCGCCCAACCCCTGCGTGCATGAAGGCTGTGGCCGTGGGCCTGAGGGCAGGGCACATATTGCTCTTCCAAAGCCAAGCCAAGCTGAAACCCAACTCTTCCCCAGGACCTCACGGGGCACAGTGACCCGGCACAGCCCCTCCCTACCTGGCTTATCCTACTTGATGCTGGAGACTCAGCTCCTCCACGAGAGGCGATGGCCACAGCCCTCCCCACGGAGACGGTACGTCCTGCATTCATCTCGTTCCCTTTTCATCCTTATCGCCGAACCCCCAGACTCTGCTTTGCTAACAGCGCTGACTTCTTGGGGAGAGCAAGCCCTTGCATAACAAGCTCTTGACTTGTCTCCAAAGCCAAGGTTTGTTCCAATGGCTATGACTTTCAGCCTCCCCACATGTCCTTGAGAAGATGAACCACGCTTTTGTACCACAGGACATGCCAGGAATAGCTCCCACGCAGTGCTTTTGGGAGGGGGGCTGTTCGAGAGGAAGAGGCCACAGCTCAGCCAGACATCTAAAAGGTACCATTAAGATGACGGACGCCTTTTTCCGTGGTGCCTTGAGCAAGCCATTGTGCTTTATTACTCATCTCTTCCGTGGGGCGATCACGGCGTGAGAGTGTCCTGGGCTCCTTTGGCCGGGACGCATGCTCTGGGGTCCACGCTCACATCCTGGGGAAGAAAGGATGCAGGAGCAGGGCCTCAGGATGTTTTACCTCTGCATCCCTGCCTGGATGTAGGGCTTGGGCAAAACAGACAAGGGTCCTTTCCATGCCTCTGTGGCCCCGTCACAGCCACCATCTCTCCCTCGCTGCGATCACCACCCCCCAAGATCGGCAGATTTTCCCAACTGTCTGCCACTTCCCATCAAGGGAAAAATCTCAGAGGCAAAACCAGACTTCTGACCAATTTAGAAATGTCTGAACACACTCCACAAACAACAATAGTGATAGCTACCAATTATCCAGTCGTACAACGACCAAGGGCAGTCCCGGGCGCTTGACACCCCCTGCAAAGGATTTGGCCATCCCCCTTGTCCAGAGTCTTGGGGAAGTTAAGAAACTTGCTACGTGGTACGTAAATGGCAGAGCTGGGATTCGAAATGACCCCTGGCTGGTTCTAAAGCCACCGTGTTCTGCCCGTTGGTGACAATGCCCTTGTGATTCAGGGGGCAGAATCTAAGACAGAAACGAGGCTGGATTCAAGGCCTGGGATGAACTGGGTCAGCCTGAGCCAGACAATGGGGGTTGGCGACCTCCCTGCCCCAACCAGCACTCCCTGGCTGGCCTCCACCAGGCAGACATGCAGAATGCGGAACCGGGCGGATCCTTGGGGAACATCCAGTGGAAGAAAGGGAATCAGGAGCTGAGGACCCATTATGCAGTAGGGCCATCCCCATAGGAAATTGGTGATCCCTAGAGAAAGCTCATGAGCTGGGGGTTGCCTGACCCATTTCACAGATGGGGAAGTAAAGCCTCACCGGGGTCACAGGACCCAGGAGACATGCACATTTCAGGCCAGTCCTGTTGACTCCAAGGACTGTGCTTTCCCACCACTACCCCACGCTACTTCGACGTGGAAGGAGCCTGACTTTGACCCCAGAGGGACCCAACTCCCTGTTAACCACCACTGGGTACCACTCTTAGGGCCCTAAGAAAACAAAGCTATGTGGTATCTGCCTGCTCCCCGAATCACCTTTACGCTCGTATGGGATAACATCTGGGTGATTACTGTGAAAAAGAACAGTTTCTAATTCCTTCATTGGCCAGAAATGGGTTCCGTTGCTGTGCTTTAAAAATTGTTTTTCCCTCCTTTGGTACGTTAAACCTTCTCTCCTGAAATATTATAATTTTCCTTGTTGACACCGTCGCCTAGCTTTTTAAGGTCTTTCTGTGTGAATACAGCAAAGATAAATTTCAGACCAACTCCCGTCTGAATCATTCCAAGCCTGGAATGCTGAGGGGTCTGGGTGCGTGAGCTTTGGCTGTACCCGGAGTCAAGAGGAGGAATACATTAACCCTGACCTTTCCAAGAGGAACTGGATGACTGAGCCCCATCCACTGGGAAAAAGTGAGCCTTTCCCCGGCCCCGACCCGACTCTGTGACCGGAGGCTCGCTCCCGGAGACTGGAGATGGGCTCATGCTCCGAGACGGGCAGGCACAGGGCAAGGTTCACGCCTGGGTCTGTGCTTGACGCCTTCAGTTTGCAGCCTAGTGCCACCCTTCGCCGGCCCTGCTCTCTGCCCCGGGACGCAGACCCATCTGGGCTCCCTGGCCCTCCACCTTCCTGTGGATTTGGCCCTGGGAAGCCCAGCAGGAGATGGGAGGAGATTGAGGCTGGGGTATTTATGTCTCTGAGGCTCCCTCCCAGCAGGTCCCCCAGCCTAGCGATCCTCTCCACACCGGTTCCGCGGACCGCCTCCCCTGCCCCGTGCCTCTGCGTGGCCAGGGCCCCTCTGGGACCAGCTTCAGGCTGCTGCACTGGTCTGCCTGGGAGCCCTGATACTAGGAATAGGAGCCACCATTTACAGAGGCTTCTCTGCTCAGTCATTTTATCTATGTGATGGTGCACAATTCTTACAGCAGCAGTGAGGAATTGGGGTGCACAGACTATGAGCACAGAGGAGCCCAGAGCAGTGACCCCAGCATGGGGCCACTTTCCTCCAGAAGATCCTAAGAAAGTGAGAACACAGTTGAGAGCCTGAATCAGGCTTCCGAGAGATCTGGGACAAACTCTGGAATTCAGGGCCCACTAAGGATGTCCTGGTAAACATCCCAGACTTTCAGTTGAGACCCAAAGGCTACACCCCAAGAGTAAAAGTGAATGATTCACACAGAGTCTGAAGCTCAACGTTTGGCTGGATTAAGGTGATCTGGGATAGTGGAGCCCCTAGCCTCATAGGCTGCCAGACCAAATATAAATCTTTTCTTAAAAGCTGTAATATAGGGACTCCCCTGGTGGCGCAGTGGTTAAGAATCTGCCTGCCAATGCAGGGGACATGGGTTCGATCCCTTGTCTGGGAAGATCCCACGTGCCGCGGAGCAACTAAGCCCGTGCACCACAACTACTGAGCCTATGCTCTAGAGCCCGCGAGCCACAACTACTGAGCCCACGCACCACCACAACTACTGAAGCCCGCGCACCTAGAGCCCATGCTCTGCAACAACAGAAGCCACCGCAAGGAGAAGCCCGTGCACTGCAACCAAGAGTAGCCCCTGCTGGCTGCAACTAGAGAAGGCCTGCGCATAGCAACGAAGACCCAACGATGCAGCAGAAACAAAAAGCAAAATAAACAAACAAAAAAAACTATAACATCATCCCAAATAAGCTCTGGAGATCCGCCATACAACCCTGTACCTATAGTCAACAATAATGGATTGTACACTTAAAAATTTGTTAAGAGGGTAGGTCTGATGTTAAGTGTTCTTACCACAATATAATATATTACAAAAAAACTGTAACATCATCTAGACTTTCAAATGAACACTATTTAGAATACAGTGTCTGGCATGTAATCAAAAATAATGAGGTGTTACATGACATGACCAAAAACCAGGAGAAAAAAATAGACAGTACAAACAACAGACCCACAGAAGTTCCAGAGAGTGGAGTTATCAGGCACAGATTTTAAATTCTTGCTTAATATACTCAAGGAAATGAAAGAGAAGGTTAAAATTTCAGCAGAAAACAAACTATAAAAAAATTCAAATTCTGAAACTGAAACAAAAAAGGAAATTGAGAACACAGTGGACAGATTTATGAGCTAATTAGGCCTGGCTGCAAAGAGGATTAATGACCTGGAAAGTGCAACAAAAGAAAATATCCAGAGGAAAACTCAATGAAACAAAAGGATGGGACAAATGGAAAAGCTCATGAGAGACATGTGAAATATGGCGATGATTCCAGGCCTATAACTGGAATTTAAGAAGAAGAGAAGAGGACTTCCCTGGTGGCGCAGTGGTTAAGAATCCGCCTGCCAATGCAGGGGACATTGGTCCAATCCCTGGTCCGGGAAGATCCTACATGCTGCTGAGCAACAACTACTGAGCCTGTGTGCTGCAACTACTGAAGCCTGTGTGCCTAGAGCCTGTGCTCCATATCAAAGAGAAGCCACCGCAATGAGAAGCCCGCACACTGCAATAAAGAGTAGCCCCCACTCGCTGCAACTAGAGAAAGCCACATGCAGCAATGAAGACCCAATGCAGCCAAAAATAAAAAATAAATAAAGACACTGCCAAACTATTAAAAAAAAGAAGAAGAAGAGGGAAAATGGAGCAGGAGACCCTTCTGAAAAGAAAGAGCTGAGATTTTTCTTCATGTGTGTGCTCTTCCCATTTAATCCATTCTAAATAATTCTAGTTTCTGGATTCTTTTGTCTTTGCTTTCCCTATTCTATTTCCCACCATCCCTTGTTCCTAATGGGTACCATTTGAGACAAATTAGGGTTCAGATGTTGGCCCCATGCAACATTAGTGAATTAGAAGGCAACATTTTCTGGGGCCTTCGGGGAACTGTGAGAAAGGATGATCTTTCCTCCCCTGGACAGTAGAATGTGAGGCCTGGAACTGCTGCAATTATTTTGTGAGCATACAAGAGTAGTCTTGGGAGGCGGTTAACACTACAGACACAGAGAAAGTGGGCTCTTCTCTCATTAGAATACCCAGTTAAGGCATGCCTGAAGCCAACCACACACACACACACACACACACACACACACACATACACACATCTGTCTGATTATTTGGAGTAATAAATTCCTTTTAAGCCAGTTTGAATCAGTTTGTGGGCACTTGCAACCAAATCTGCCCTAAGTGATATAAAATGTTGGAAGTAAAACTTCTCTCTAGAAAGTCTGAAACCAAATCTATCTTGAAGTATATGCAAGGGCCTCCTGCACCCACTCCAATATTTAGTATTGTCATTTTGGTTTCTGCTTCCGATAGGCAAAACAGTAATAATTTCTCTTTACTTTAAATTTTCCTATCTCTGATTTCCTGTGAAGTAGATTTTAAGATGTTTATAAACATTTGAATTTCCTCTGTTGTATATTGTTACTTTATGGCTGTGACTTCCCAAGAACTTAGATTTCCATTTTTTTCCCCTTGCTTCCATTGTTCAATTTACTTCAATAAACAAATTTTTTTTTTTACAAGCCCCATCAGACTGAGGGCCAAACACTGAGCTGCATGGGACAGGAGCCACAGAATCAAATGGACAGGGCTCTGTCCTGGAGAGACCAACTCTCTGGTAATGGTGGACAGACAAGGATGCAAACATCTGGGTCAAAGGCTGATGACAGGCCTGCAGGAGGAGATACATATTATGCTTATTAGGACTCTTACCTTTTATGATCACTGAGTTATTTGGAATTATTTCTACCATCTAACCTTGTATTTTGTTTGTATACGCTTTTCCTTGGCTTATTCTTTTCCCCTCTCTTTCCTTGTCTTCACTTTACTGATTGAGTTTTCATTGTTTCTTTCTGTTCAACCAGTTTGAAAGTTATATATTCTATTTCTATTTTCTTACATTTCAATATATATTCTAGTGCTGACCCACTATATTTTAAGATGCACACCTAAGCCTAATCAGTGTCTCTATCCTTCAGCCAAATGATACATGGAGCTTAAATTATTTAACTTCAATCAACCAATTAACATTTAGCATGTTATTGCTGTACAGTATTTCACTTCCACCTCATTTTTAAACCCCTTCAACAGATTATTTTTTTAATAAATGCTTATTTGGATTTACCCACAGGCTTTTACTAATTTCTTTGCTTAGTTCACTACTTTCATCACACCCCTTCCTCTGGACTCAATTTTCCTGTTACTGAAGAAGATCTTTTATTAAATATCAGGTGAGAGGCTGTGAGTAATAAACTCATTCATTTTTTTTGAAAACTGTCTTATTTCATCCTCAGTCATGAATGATTGTTTAGCTGGACACCAGTGATCAAGGTGACAGTTTGTTTTTCTTCGGGTTTTTGATGATTTTATCCCATTGTCTCCTGGCATCAGTTGTTTCTGCTGAGAAGTCTGCTGTCAGCCTAATTAGCATGCCTGTTTCGTTTCTCTCTACTCTGCCTGCTGTGTTTGCCATTTCATAATGATGTGTCTCGGGGTTGATTTGTTTTTACTTCAGTTTTTTGGAACTTGTTTCTTCAATTTTTCTTCACTAGTCCCTCCTGGAGAGAATGTGTATCTGGACTATTTCATTCTATCTCTCAGTCTCCTAACATCATGGTTACAGTTTTCTTCTCCTTATCTCTTCCTGTTGAGTTTTCCCAGACCTATCTACCACCTCCTTATTTCTCTCTGTTTAAGTGATCCACTGAGTTGTGAGTGTTAATTACTACATTTTTATTTCTCGAGATCTATTTGGTTATTGTTCACATTTGTCTCACTTTATGTTTTTCTTATTTTATCCTTTTAAATATTTTGATCATACTTATTTTACAGTCTCTTTTTGTTCAATTCTAGATTACTCAATTATTTCTAGTTCTTAGAATAGGAATCTTCCCTTTATTGACTCTTCAGGACTATTTTAACGGACAGAAAAATCCCACATAAAACAGACCTAAGCAAAAGTAAGTTAATTGGTTCATATAACTGAAAAGTCTGGGTTATCTCGTCTTTAGTCACGATTTGACTCAGGACCAAAACACAGGGCCTAATTTCTCTTTTTTTTTTTTTTTCTGTCTCTTGGACCCACTTCTTCTGTGTTGGCTCTATTCTCAGACATATAATTCCTCATAAGTGACAAGAGAGCTGCCAGCAAGCCAGCAAGAGAGAACCTCTGGTCCCGTAGCTCCTATAAGAGTCTTACTATTGCCTCTGGTTAGTCCAGCTTAGATCGTGTGCCCACATCCGCACCAAGGACTGCGGTCACGGGAAGGAGACGGGCTGACTGGCTTGGCCTGGGGTGGAGCCCCACCAGTCCACCTCGTATGCAGGAAGGGCAATCACCAAATGGGTCACTGGAAGAAGGATAACAGGTGCTGGGGGGCATGGTGTATGGGTGAGGGTAAGTTTCATTAAATGTTGAAAGACTGAATGAGTTTAGTCTGACTTTTATCTGATTCATGAGTTTGCCTTCTGCACGTGTCCTTCTCCACACACACATGCACACACATGCACACAAATGCACACACCGAGATAGCTCCATCCCCTGTCTTGATAGATGAGCAAGCCCAGCCCAGAAATCTCCTTTCCCAGCGGTTCTCATTACAGCACTGGGGCTGAGACTCTGGCTGGATTAGACCCCAGGCCTTCCCCTGAACTCAGCAGGGTCACGTTGCCTGGCCACGCCTGGGTCACGTCCTTCCCCTGCAGCCAGGGACAGGGCCAGCCCCACAGAGCTGCACAGTCTGAGAGTGGCGGAGGGGTGATCCCTAAGGAAGGTGGGTGCTTACCCGAGAGAAGGGGGATGGATGCTGTAAGACAGAAATAGTAGTTGTCCTCTTCAAAGAGAAACCCACCAATTCCCAAAGTCAACCTGTTCCCATTGGGCAGCTCAGCCCACCATGCCCTGCTCAGCCTCCCTGGGCCTCCCGCCCCCAGCCTCACCATGCCAAGGACACTTTATGGTTTCTCTGGTATCTCCCATCCACAGATTTACTTTGAAGCTTTTCTCTAATATCAGCCTGAACCACCTTCTAGAGTAGTGAGCTCCCAAATGGGTCATCCCCTCTCTAAAGCATAGCTTTGTTAGTCACTGGGATCACGAATCCTCACTGGTGCCTCTTTGGAAATCCCTGGTCCAGAACATAATGGATTCCGTATTCCTCTGATTAAATGCCTTAATGACTCCATCCAGGCCTCAGGCAAACCTCTCCTCTCCCGAGATGAGCCGCAGCGTACAGACCACCCTCTCTTCTGTGACCCAGCCCCTTCCTATGTGGTCAGACAGACCACTGCTGGTCCCAACCCCACCACTTAGAAATGGTGAAACCTTTGGTGATTTACCCAACTTTTCTGAGCCTCAGTTCCAAACCTGCAACATCAGTATAAAGATGCTCACCTGCAAGGTCAGGGGGAGGAAGTACTAATGGCACTGTTGGCAGGGTAGCCCAGGCACCTCGCCTGGCTCGTGTTAGCCCTCCAGGTGGGAGTGCCTCCTTCTCTCCTCCTGATGACCCTGGCTTTTTGCTCAAGGACCAGTCAGTCCTTGGCCTCCAGCTTTTAATAGCCACATGTCTTTGCATCGATATAACTGCCCATCTGACCTTTGATCTCTGACCTGTGACACCTGCTCCTCCCCCCTGGGATTTCCCTCCCCTCCTGTGACCCCTGACCCATGAACTCCAAGCGTGGATGCGCCCACCCCAGAAGGGGTTAGGGAAGAAGCAGGAGATGAGGACAGGTGACATGGAGGAGGTGATGGCGGGCACACCAGGGGATGTTGCTAGGAGCTCTTCCTTTCATCTGGAGCGAACATCTGTGGCTTCCACGTTGTCACAGAGCAAACAGAAGTGAGCTTCCTGTTTCACAATTCAGGCAGCTCGTTTCATGGACCTTTGAAAGTTCTTTCATGTGCCTGAGGGTGGCCAGTATTTTCCCCAGGGAAGTTAGGGGCAAGCACCGGCCCCCCATGGCCCCGCTCGCCCTGGTGACATTATGCCAGCACGCCCAGCCTGATGACACTCTGCAGTCACCTTTCCTGTGTGAGCAGAGGTTGCCGCATAGGTTTCCAGGTGATCGAGCCACATCCCTGCTTCCTCAGGACCCCAACCCTCTGACGCATGGTCCTCCACCCACAGGGGCTGCCTGCTCCGCCTCTCTTGGGCAAACCTCCCAGTTTTGAATGAACGCTTTTCTGCTCACAACAGCCTTTCCTGGGGCCTCAGGGGAGGCAGAGCCGGAGTGGGGGTGGATGCTGGGTGTCACCCTCTTGCTATGGTTGGAATCACAGCCCACACATTCCTAGATCTTCCAGTGGGACCCTCAGACTATCCCCTGGTTTGGGGCTCATTAGTGTAGCTAATGCTTACTTCCTTCTCCTCCCCTGCCTCCCCCTCCCCCTGCTTCCCCTCCCCCTTCTCCCCCTCCCCCTGCTTCCCCTCCCCAGCCTCCCCCTTCTCCCCTCCCCCTGCTTCCCCTCCCCCAGCCTCCTCCTCAAGGGACCACTTCAGGTCCCGGTCCCTCCGACAAAGCTGTGATCAGCCCCACGGGGGGGGAGGGGGCTGTGATGACGGCTGGGCTCCTGTCTGACCCTTCCCTGCCCCTCCCCTGCACTCCCCACCCTTCCACCTGCAGAACAGGGCCAGCCCCAGTTTGGAGCCAGGAAGCAGCCTTCTCATAGTGGTGCAGACTTTTGCTGGGAAACCCTGAGCAGTTTCACCCTGCTCTGCGCCTCTGCTTCCTCACCAACGCCCACCCTGCACAACAGCCACGAGGGTTACATGAGGAGAGGGGTCTGAAGGGATGGTTTCCAATCCAGCATCATCACGCAGCCAGACCACCGCAGCTCACGTTCACGACATGCTGACCACACACGGGGCATGTGGAACACCGGCGAACTCATCCAATCTGCACGGCAAGATCCCACGAGGTGCCCATCCTCCAGCTGAGGGGATCACTGCCCAGAGAGTTCATGTAAGCACACAGGGTCACACAGCTGGCGAGCCCAGGCGTCTGCCCCTTTCTCTCCAGGAGGGAGCCATCCCCATTTCTCCGAGAAATGTGTTCTGGTCTCTCATCGCCCCGTGTGGCAGGTCTCCCCCGTCCCCACCACCTACTGGCTCTGCCGGACACACAGACGGGGCTCTGGCTGGGCCGGGCACCCACTCCCCCACGCTCCTTGGCACTGGCCAAGCTGGCGGCTCAAGACTCAGGCCCCCTCTGACTGGGCAGGGGACTGAGTTCGGGGCCACACAGTGGCTCTCGACCCCCACAGCCCGGGCAGGTGGCTCTCGCGGGGGCAGCACCGGGCCCCAGGTGCTCCCAGGACATGTGGAAGGAGGGGAGCCCCAGGCGAAGGGCCCGGAAAGAAGGTGCCTGTTGTCTCCTCCATCTCCGGGAACAATTCCCCTTTTGAGCTTCTTGGCTGCAGGAGTTGAGAGATTCTTTCTCCAAGGCTTCTTCCTGACAGATTGATTTATCTGTTTTGGTAACTCGGCCTTCCTGAGAAAGGGGGGCTGTGCGCCAGGGCCGGCGTGCGGGCTGACCTGGGGGCAGAGGAGGGCCCGTCCCCCAGCCCCACGCAGCCTCGGACCCTTGGGCCACCTCCCTGCTCCCTGCTACTGACCAAAGGGAGGATGAGACCCATGGGCAGACAGCGGATTCCTCCTGCTGCACCCCCACCCTGGCCTCCGCTCCCCAAGGTGGGTCCTGGACCCATTTTCTGGATGGGAAAGTTGAGGAACTGAAACCCACTGCCCAAGGGCATGGTGAGCATGAGGCAGAGGTCAGATGTGGTGCTGAGCTTGGCCGCCTCCACACCGGCCCCCGGGCACCTGAGGAAAGGACTCTGAGCCCCAATGGGGACGTGGGCTGCCAGGCCCGAGCTGAGATGGGTGTGGGCCCCCCAGGTGGGGCGAGACTGCAGGCTGACAGTTCTTCCCGGGTGCCCCTCACTGTCTCCTAACAGGAGTGCCCACTTCCTGCCCCTGCCAGCTGTCCCCCAGCGGTGTCCACAGCCCCACAGTCTGACCTGTGTCCCAGCACAAACCCCTGCCCACTTCCTGTCTCCCCATCAGACTGCCCGCTCCTCCAGGTGGGGACCCAGGACCCGAGGGAGGGAAGGAAGGAAGGAAGGAGGAAAGGGTTGGGAGGGAGAAAGGACAGAACCCCCAGTGGGAGGCTCAGGGGTCCTAGGGCCATTGAGAAATCTACAAGGCACGCTGTGCTTGAAAAATCTAATGGAAATAAAATACAAAGGCCCCAAGAGCAGTTTCTTTCCTGGGTAAAGACACTGAGCCACTTCCTCAGGCAGACGACACAGCCTGGTGCTGGTCGCCCTGGGGTGGGGAGTGGCGACGAGGCTGGGCATGAACTGGGGGTCTGAAGCCTCAGCAACCCAGATGCCCTCGCCCCAAGCATGCGCCAGTGGGCGTGTCAAGTCTCCCAACTGATCCCCATTTCCCATCTCTGTAAAGGGGGATCCTGGTGACATGGGGTCAACCAAAGTGGCGCGTGGGGTTACACCCCAAGTTTTGTTTTGTGTATCATTGCAAACAACTCTAGGTCCCTCTGGGAGCAGGACAGGACTCTGTCGTCAGAAGTCAAACACTGTGGGGGGGGTGATAAATGAGGAGTTTGGAGTTAACAGATATACACCACTGAACACAGCATAGGCAAACAACAAGGCCCTGCTGCACAGCACAGGGAACTATACACAGCATTTTGTAATAACCTATAAGGGAAAAAGGATCTGGAAAAGAATAGATATATAAAATTGAATCACTGTGCTGTACACCTGAAACTAGCACAACTGTCAATCAACTCTACCCCAATAAAAAAGGAAAGAAAGAAAACACTATGTGATCAGGGGCAGCTGCCTGTCCCAGGGGAATCCTTTAGGCGCTACTTCAGTCCCACCCTGAGAGCCCTTTCCTCCTCTCCTGGAGGGGCTTCCCGCCCCTCTCATGCTGTCCCCGGGCCGCCAGGTCTCCTGACACACAGTGACCTTCCCAGGGCTGAGGCTGCTCGGGCAGCAGGGGTAGCGTCTGGGCCCCAATCGGCTCTACCCCCGGACGTGCTCTCGACCACCCAGGGGGCGTCACCCAGGCCTCAGGCCACCTCTGGGCCAGTCCCCAGGTGTCCCCACTGTGTGGCCTGGGGTCCTCACTGCGGCCTTGTTGGTGGCTTGCTGATCCTCGTGAGAGCCCCTTCACAGCCGAGAAGACAGATGCCCACAGCCAGACACCCGGCACCCACCCCTCGGGATCCCCCACGATCCTTCCACTTGGCCCCTTGGCCCCCACCTCGGGGATTTTCTCTTTACACCTCCATGTTTGGCTTCACCTCCTTGCATTTTTAAAGACACAATTTTAAATTGTTTTTTAAATTGTGGTACGCTATCCATGACATGAAATTTACCTTGTTAACCACTTCCAGTGCAGCTCGGTGACAAGGACATGCATGTGGCTGTGCCGCCATCGCCACCTTCCACCTCCAAGACAACCTCATCCCGCAAAACTGACACTCTGTCCCTGTTAAACCCACCCCCAGCCCCAGCCCCTGGACCCGCCTTCCTCCTTTCTGTCCCCAGGAGTGTGACAACTCCAGGGACCTAGTCTACATGCTATCACACAGTGCTTGTCTTTCTGTGCCTGGCTCCCTTCACTCGGCATAAGGTCCCTGAGGTTCCTCCCTGTAGTAGCAGGTGTTGGAATATGTCTCCTTTTCGAGGATGAATAACATCCCGCTGTGTGAATGGACCACATTTTCGTCATCCCTCCATCCGCTGAGGTCCTTCTGCGCTCTGAAGCCGGGGCCGCCCAGCTGATTCTTGCCCCTGGTGGGGCTCGCCCCCCACGCTCTCCCCACCCACCAGAGCAGCACAGGGAGACAGGCCAGGCGAGGGGCCTCTGCCCCCTTGGCCCCGTGGGAGGTCGCCGCTGCGGGGCATCGACAGGCCTTGCTCTGCTGGCGGCCCTCCCCATGGGGCCCCATCCCACCCAGGCTCGTCTGCTGCTGGTTTCTCCCCACAGGGCCCCGAGTAGGATGTCAGGGGCACATGTGTGGCAAGGGGACTCAGGGAAAGGGCCGGGCGCACCCCAAGGAGTCCGTCTCTCCCTCCAGGGTGAAGGGGTCAGCCGAGGGGAACTTGGCCATGCCCTGGAGGTGCCTCCCACCCAACACTGCTCAGCGACTCAAGGCCCAGCGCAGGTGCTTGGATGGCCCTGACCCTGAGTCCAGCTGAGCGGGGCTCAAGTCCTGGTCTGCCCAGGACGCCTGCCAGGCCTTCAGAGTACCCCCCATCTCACCCCGGTCCCCCTACCCGTCCTCTGCTGACCTAGGATGAGCCTAGGGGGACTGAGAGCAGAGGGGCCCTTGAGACTCAGCAGAAAAGAGTGGAAGGAAAAGCAGGACCTGCACCTCTCCCACCCCTGCAGGAGGAGCTCCTGAAAGCCAGCCCACAGGGCCCCAGCCACCAGCCACCGACTCAGCGCAGGAGGGCTGTGTGCTCGGGGCTCAGCCCCTCCCTGGCCGGGCAGTCAGGTCAGGCCCACGCTCCAGGTGCGCAGAGGTGACCCCCGCCCGCACTGTGCTGGGAAACCTTGAGGCACCACAGTGACGGCACTGAAGGCACACACCGCCCAGTACCAATCGGTGTTCCCAGCACACAGGAAACAGACACAAAAGCCACAAGCGCACAGAGGATGGCATGGCCTAGCCCTGTGACCCAGAAGGGCTGAGCTTCGGTACTTACTACTCTGTTATAACAATTTATTTAATTGTAAGGTTAATTTAATGTGTGATGACAGCTCTCAGCATTCCTGATCATCTAAGAGCCCGTCAGTTCTGCCACCGCCAGCAGAGCACTGCCCACCCCAGACGCCGAACCTGCAGACCAAGCTTTCAGCCGAGGCCAGCTTCACATCTGAAGCTCCCAACCGGAGCGCCCAACACCCCCGTGGATGGTGGGTCCCACTGACACGCCCACTGCCCAGAGGAGACCCCGAGGATCATCACAGCCTCATGCGGCCGGCACTCTGGAAGGACGGTGCCGCCCCATCCGTGGTGTCTGGGTGTCAAGGGGATGCCCTGCTGAAGCCCCTCCCCTGGGGGTAGACAGGCAGTCAGCGAGGTCAGCTGCAGCTGACAGAGAGCAGCCCAGGCCCCCAGCCCCATACATGTGAGGATGAGGGCTTTGGGGCCAGCAGACTCTGACCCTTCCACCCCCCACCCCCCAGGGCCTCGCTCACCAAGCAGCCTTGGAGGGCCATCTTCTCACCCAGAGAGACTGTGAAGGCCAGACAGGCTCCTCGGCAGACACTGTATGTTAATCAGGTGGCTCGTGGGTGACAAACGAGCAGGCCACCGTGGCACACCTGGAGCGCCCACGACCTGAAGCCCAGGGGCAGTAGGTGAAAAGGGTGCCTCCCTGTAGGGGTTCCTGGACCCTCCCTTTGGCTGTTTTCCACTTGGACCCCGTCCAGCTTTGCCCTCACAGAGCTTCTGCTCTAAAGGGGAAAGAAATAAGGTGCAAAAGGGGTCGGGAGACTGGGGGTTGCTTGTTCAATGATCTCATGTGATGAAAGAAAACAGCCACACCCACTGAAAAGGGGGCCGCTGATTCTAATGGAGCTTAGGCCATTGGGGGTCGGGGGGTCTGATCCTTCTTTTATAAATATGTTTGACTTTTTCTGTAAAAAGCCAACCTCCCCCAGAGGGATCTGCAAAATGAAAATCAATTCTGTTTTGGGGGGTTTTTTTTAATGTAAGATGTCCCATTCATCCTTCCTTAAAAGCAGTAAGTTTCTCTTCATGACCTACAGTCCATCACTTCTTCCCATTCTGACCTTAGTCTGGTGCATGACACCAGTCGGTCCAGCCAGCCTCCAAGCCGGTCTGAGCACCTGCTGTGAGCATCCTTCACTGGGAGCTGATGGCATGTGATCAGCCCCTGCAGTGTGACTTACTAAGAAGGGCTGGGGCAGGGGAAGGAGTGGGAGGCTGCCCCGGTGAGGCGGTGAAGGCACGTCCCAGGAGAGCCCGGAGGAAAGCCTGGCTGCCAGGCCCAGATAAACCCAGGCAGAGGGGAGGGTCCCGGGGCAGCCGGGGCAAGAGCGAGTTTTCTTGAGTAGCAACCCCCTCTACTGGTCACCTAGGGTATTGCAGGCAGGACTCCTGAACCCTCAGATTGTTGCGTTTTCACATCACCGATAGATGATAACACCTCCTTACCTTAGCAACTCTGGTTGGAAAGGATGAAAGCAAGGGTGAATCTTACCCACCTGCCTTAGGGAATAAGAAATGTAAGTCCCCAGAATTATCTCCAGACACCAAAAATTCTTCCAGAGGGAAGCAACACCAATTTTAGGCAGAGGCCAGAGCTCGTGTGGAGACACCCACTGCTTGACAGTATCCGAGGAGTGTACACCTAGAGCGGGCCTGTCGGACACACGTTTGGACCTACACAGAGGCCACCTTTGCTTTGCCAGGGACTCCTTTCAACTCTGAGTCTTTGCCCAAGAAACCAGTCTTGCATCTGATCAAGCCTCTAGCTGCAATTACCAGTGGGAGAGAATACAGGGACAGAAGAACTGGTTAACCCACACCATGGGGATGCAACCCACAAAGCCCAGACTTTCCTGTGGGAAACTCTACAGGACAAACAGCCAGTTTCTCCAACAAATAATTTGTGCAGGAAAAATGAAAAGGTGGAGAGGGATATTTGGATTAAAAGAGACTTGAGAATGAGCAACTGCCAGGGGATATCGTTGAGTAAAAAAAATGCAAAGTGTGAATAAGTATCTACCACATGAGATAAAAGGGAGTGAAAAGGGCAATATACATATACCTGCTCATTTTTGCAAAGGAAACACAGAAAGGATAAACTGACACCACTGAGATTGGTTACCGACAGGGGTGGGAACAGAGTGGAAAAGATGGGTGAACAGGGCGAAGGAGCTAGAGGGGGTGACACTTGAATACACCTGTTTGAACAGTTCTGATTTTTAGAATTGTGTTAAGAGTGCACGCACTCAAAACATTTTTTTTGTTAATAGCAAGGATGGAAAGAAATCCAAAATGGAATACAACCAGCAGTCAATGAAACTAAAGAGTTTTACAAATGAATTATATACATACACTGAAAGGTAGGGAGGGGAAAACTCATTGAAGAAGCCTTGGGAAACAGTATTTTTATTATATTCTCTGAGGCTAAAAACATAAAAACCTGTATACCTCTATTATGCCTTAGGTGGTAGGTGTATTTTTCACAGGGGTACAAGAAAGCAATTCCGGATGTATGCCCAGGAGTGGAACTGCAGGATCATATGGCAGCTCTATTTTTAGTTTTTTTTTTTTGCCGTACGCGGGCCTTTCACTGTTGTGGCCTCTGCCGTTGCGGAGCACAGGCTCCGGATGCGCAGGCTCAGCGGCCATGGCTCACGGGCCCAGCCGTTCCACGGCATGTGGGATCTTCCCGGACAGGGGCACGAACCCGTGTCCCCTGCATCGGCAGGCGGACTCTCAACCACTGCGCCACCAGGGAAGCCCTTATTTTTAGTTTTTTAAGGAACCGCCATACTGTTCTCCATAGAGGCTGCACCAACTTACATTCCCACCAACAGTGCAAGAGGGTTCCCTTTTCTCCACACCCTCTCCAGCATTTATTGTTTATAGAACTTTTGATGATGGCCATCCTGACCGGTTTGAGGTGGTACCTCACTGTAGTTTTGATTTGCATTTCTCTGATAATTAGCGATGTTGGGCATTTTTTCATGTGCCTCTTGGCCATCGGGAAAGCAATTCTAAAACTAATTTATGTGCATCCCAGAATTGAGCCAATGAGTAAATACAATGTGGATAATGAGATCCAAGTCACTCCAAATTGGAGAGAGGAATTATAAATAAGGAGAGGAGAAGCTAAAAGGAGCCCTGTGGTGCTGGATTGGAGTTGAGGGTATCAGCATGAACTCATGGTTTTTTATATATATACAGATATACATATCATACACGCATATATAATATAATAAAAATAGTGTATACATATAACTCATGTTTTTAAATACATATACATATATAACATAATATATACATATATATTATATTATATACATATAATATTCAATACATACAACTCAGTTTTTAATATATATACAGATATTATATTGATATATGTGCATGTGTGTGTATGTATAGATTTTATTTTTTACATACATACTTTTCCTAGCTCTCTGGTGAGAGAGCCCAGGAGCAATGAGCACACCCAGCACCCAGATCTTGGTTCCTACAAACCATTCTCAATGGAACAAACCAGGGCTCCTTAGAGAAACAGCTCATTCAAGGGCTGGCTCACCAAAGGCACAAGATGAGCCTGGAACACCTTGTGATGGCAGATAGCAAGGAAACACTCCAAAAATGATAAGGACACATCAGAAAGATACTGAAGCCGACCTGAAGGAGCTTCCGATGGCTAAATCTGGGACAATCTGAACAAGAAAATAAAGGATGATAATAATGGCCTGTAAGCCACAGAATAAAATAAGAATCCATGAGTTACACTGATATAAAGATAAGTGAATAAATACATAAGTGGTGGAGAAAGGGACACTCTTCCTCACAGAGAAATCTCAAGTATTAAATGTAGAAGGAATGATGGACACAGAAAAATGACTATTTAATTAAAACCTCAGTAATAAGTGTTTCAAGCAAGGATTAACAACGGATGCTAAAATGAGTAGGCAAAAATATGACGAAAAACAATTTACTCACTCTTAAATTATCTCCCCACAGGTTTGGACCTACAATTACAAAGGGACCTACTAATTACAAAGGGAAAAATGGTAACTTCATAGTAGAGGAATCAGACATCATGCACCCCCAAAAGGATACACTGGAAGGATGCGGCATCCCCGCCAAAAAACGCATAACCCAAATTGAATCACAAGGAAAGACCAGACCAACCTAAATTCTACAAAATAAGTGGCAGGGACTCTTCCCAAAAAAAAAAGGATAAAGCCAGACTCAGGAATGCTTCCAGATTAAAGGAGACAATTGAATTGGCAAAATTTAAGTAATATCTGTAGATGAGATCACAGTATTTCAAGCACATTAATTTCCTGATTTTGATCATTGTACTGTGGTGGTTATGCAACATGGTAATATTTGAAGAATCTGAGTGAAGAGTATAATGGGAAATCTTTGTACTATTTTTGCAACTTTCCGGTAAGTCTGAAATTATTTCAAAACGAAAAGTTGAAAAGGGAAGTCCTAGTGGGGCCTCCCTCGGTCACTCTGGGTGGATCCTGACTCAACCTGGAAAGGAAATTCTGCCCCCCTCAGATAACTGGACATCGGACCCTGGGTGTCTACTGCTGCAGCCGTGGCCCTGCCATCTTGTACAGATGTGTACTGAAGTATTTTCGGATGGCAGGATATGATGCCTGAGATTTGCTTCAAAATAACAGAGGGGGAAAAAAAAAACAGAGGGGCGGCAGGAGGTGTGGGTGTGGCAAGGCAGGGTGGCCAGTAGTTAATGGTTGGCGAGGCTGCAGCGTCGGTACCAGTGTTCATAATACTGTTCTGTCCACTGTGGTGTGGACTCGAGATTCCCCCAAATAAAATGTGTTTGAAAACACTGCCCAGAGGCAGTTCTCAGCCTGGACAGGGGAAGGCAGGAAGCGTGCTGGGGTTGCCGGTATTCCTCCCTGGACCCTTCCTCTCTCCGTGCCAGGCCTTCCCGGGTCCTGGCCCGGTGGCTTGGGGGCTTGTTCAGCCCCTCCCACGCCCCGATTTCAGAGGTTCTCAGTCGCCTGACCCCTCCCCCCAGGACAGCAGACTTCAGACCTGGGACCACTCGTCACATCCCCCCAAAGCAGCCCCTCCCGCACTCCCTGCCCCCATCCCTGTCCATCGGCAGCTTGGCACGTTTTCACGACAGCTAAATTCACCCCTTCTTTCTGTGCTTCCTCGTACTCAAGCTGGGCAGGGATGCTGTGGGAGTGTCCTCTGGTCCCCTGTGGGGGCGCCGGGACCCAGGGAGAAGGCCATGGCTGTGGACAGAAGCATCCTCTGCATCGCAGGAGGCTTGGCATCCCCGACCCACCCTCGAAAAGCCACTCACAGCCCCAGGTCGCTGGGACAACCAGCCAAAGTGTGCCCGCAGCACCGGGAGCTGCCACACTCCTGTTTCCTGGTCTTGGTCTTCCAAATGTCTCCTGCAGACAGAGAGCACACGCCTGGTCAGATAAACGCCAGAGAGGAGCAGCGGGCGTGCTTTCCACCCCCCCAGCCCCACACCAAGACCAGGCAGGAGGCTGGACATAGCGGCCCCGATCGGAGAATCCCAAGATAGCCTCTAGGGACCCAAGGGCAGAAGGGCCCTAAGCCCACCCTCCACAGAGAGCTCTGGGGAGGGACGGGCTGCAGCCTGAGTGCCAGCGATTCCCTTGAGCTCCCTGCCCACCCCCTAGGTGGCACAGAAGCTGTAGGGAAAGCTTGGGACTCGAAGGATGCTGGGGACGGTGACAGGGAGCCTCACTCTGAGGGGCACGGATGGTACCCGAGACCAGATTGATCTCTCACACACACGTACACACACGTACACACACACGTACACACACACGTACACACACATTCTCACACTCATTCTCACCCTCTAAACTTGGAGCCAGAGACCGTGACCAGCAAGGAATCAGAATGCACTAAGGTCCATGCTCTGCTGGGACAGGCGCATGGAATAGACACTAAGCTATGGAAAAGAAAACAAGGGACCCCTCTTGCATCCCTGAGTTGGTATAAAAGATGAAAAAGTATGTGTCATCATTTCATGCTGTATGTAAGTCAAATCATTATGCTGGTCACCTTAAACTTATACAGTGCTGACTATCAACTGTATCTCCATAAAACTGGAAGAAAAAAATAAAAGCATACGAGAGTGCATTTTTAAAAAGATTAAAAAGTAGGAGGCAGAAACGCTTGATAAAATGCCTGCCACAGAGAAAGCCTGCCCTGTGGGTGGGGTCAGCCCGGAGCCTGGAAAATCAGACAAGCAGCTGGCGGGAAACACAGTCTGTCCGCGGGGGTCCCCGGCCCCATGATCTGGCACACACACCACACTGTAAGTCACTGGACCTTGCAGGTAGGGTTTCCGGGGTTGATAGGTGTAAACTGGGATTGAGAGAAAGTAAAGGTGTGTCATTCGGTTTTTACTCTTTTCTCCTACGTCCTGCCTTTTAGTGTCACTGAACGTGTTTGGGGCAGTGTGGATGGATAAGAAGTGTTGAGTGGTGGGGCCCTGGGAACACACTGAACTTTTACAATTAATTATTACAAAACAATGTCCCATTTTAAAGCCTCCCTGTTGTCAATTTCCTGGAGGGTAAATGGGAAATAGACCACTGCAGGTGGGCCCTCTGTAATCGATAGCTCGTGCCGCTGGGCTCATCCTGGCCCGAGCCTCAAACACCGAGGTCCCTGGGTAAGTGCTGGGTCAGGTGCACAGAGCCCACCACCCCCAGACGCCTCCTCCCCGCCTTCCAGGCCGTTCTTGATTTCTTCTGAAAGAAGAGCATCAGTGGGATAAGATGCCCCAACTGTGGCATCAGGGCGCCATCTGGTGGTCAGTGTTCATAGTACTGTTCCCCCAACCATCTGCTCTGTGTGTGTGTGTGTGTGTGTGTGTGTGTGTGAGTGAGAGAGAGAGAGAGAGAGAGAGAGAGACAGACAGACAGACAGACAGACAGACAGACAGACACAGAGACACAGACAGACGGATGACAAGGGGAGGGCGGTCAGGAGCAGCTCGGGAAGGGGCAGCCTTTACTAAACCTAGTTTCAAATCCCAACTCTGCTATTTACTTAGCAATTGACCTTGGACAAATCACTTAAACTCGATGAGCTTGCTTCTTCATCTGGAAATTGGAAATAATATTCCTTCCCTCATAAAGCTGTTGGGTGAGTATATGGGGCACAGAGGAGCTCTCCGATTCTTCTACCCGTGGTCAGCAGGGATGCTTTCACATGAGATGGGGCTCTTCTACCAACCAAGTGCTGCCCCCCCCATCCCACACCACCAACCAGAGCAATGCACAGTGAATGTCCAGCCCAGCACAGCCTGTGGCTCCTGAGCTTGGTCTACAGCTTTAACTAGCTCATACTTTAACTGAGGGCTGCTGTCTCCCTTTGGAGCTGGTTCCATACCAAACAGCATTAAGGGAGGCTCATGGCAACTAAGGGTCAGGCCTGCCAGAGCAGGGCCTGTCTGTAGATGCACAGGGCACAGAGAAGGATAGGAAAGCAGCAAGAAAGAGCCAGGCCTGGTGGGCAGATGGGCTGCCGGGTGAGCCACTTCCATTAACTTGGGGCTTAACTGGGGTCACCATGACTGTAAAAATGGGCCCCAACTGCAAAGTCCGAGGTGGAGTCTCTTTTCCTGATAAGCCTCAAGGCCCCTTTCTCATCCACCATGATGTCTCGTTAAAACTGGAAGAGATAAAGCTCTAATTCAAAAAGATACGTGCACCCCTATGTTCATAGCAGCACCATGTACCATAGCCAAGACATGGAAGCAACCTAAGTGCCCATCAACAGATGAATGGATAAAGAGGATGTGGTACATATATACAATGAAATGTTACTCAGCCATAAAAAAGAATAAAATAATGCCATTTGCAGCAACATGGATGGACCTAGAGATCGTCATACTGAGTGAAATAAGCCAGACAGAGAAAGACAAGTATCATATGATATCACGTATATGTGGAATCTAAAATATGACACAAATGAACCTACCTATGAAACAGAAACAGACTCACAGACATAGAGAACAGCTCGTGGTTCCCAGCGGGGTGGTGGGGTGGGGAAGGAATGGACTGGGAGTTTGGGGTCAGCAGATGCAAAGTATTACATAGACGATGGATAAACAGCAAGGTCCTCCTGTAGAGCACAGGGAACTATACACAATATCCTGGGATAAACCATGATGGAAAAGACTATGGAAAAGAATGTGTGTATGTGTATAACTGAATCACTCTGCTGCACACCAGAAACTAATACAACACTGTAAATCAACTACACGTCAATAAAATAAAAATTTTTTAAAAAGACAAAAAGATCTGGACATTCTGTAGCCCAAAACACGGCTGGCCCGAGGGGTTCTGGATCAAGGACTAAGGGTCTATAGTAGAAACTGACACTGTCTCCTGGCTCATCCACAGTGTGCATCCCTTAGAACTGTTAAAACTGAAAATTCTAATTCAGTTGCTTCTTCTCACCTGTATTACCCTATGGTATATTCTGATTTCTAGTTGTATATTTACACAACTTTTGTCAATTTTCTGGTCACTGTCAACTAGACCATGTTTCTTTAAGCTCAAGTCTGAGGTCAGCCTTTGGCCGAAAACAGCTCAGAACAGCCTGGCCCTTCCTTCCTGTCTCCCGGACCATCCCAGGTGGGGCCAGCAGCCCATCACCTCCCAGCATCTTCTCTCTGCCATCGCCCACGAGCTCTGTCCTATTTTCTGGACCTTCTGGTCTCCTTTGTGGGCCCATGGAACCCTCCTTAAGTCAGGGTTTCTAGATATTGAAATCAACAGGGCTGCAAGGAAAACCAATGATACAGAAAAACAGTAAATGCAAAGTAGTGGTGACTGCAAAGATGTTCTGAGTGGTCTGCAACGACTGTGCTGTGAGATTAAAATATTTGTGACTGAGGACAGAGCCATGGGTCCGGCTAAAGAAACTGTTTTCTTTTCCTTTTTTTTTTTAAACCCACGTACTGGAAGGGAATGTGACATTTCAGCTAGAGGTTACGAAAAGTGTAAAAGTGCAATTTTTTTCCCATACAAGTTGTGACCACCCTGACTTCTCTCCGTGGACCCTCAGGGTCCAGGGACCCAGATAAAGACCCCCTGAGCCAGTGGTCTTTGCCCTGCCGTCAGAGCACTATTGTGCCTATGGGGGACCCTGCAGGCAGGTTCTCGCGGAGTCCTGGGCAGAGCACGGGAGGCTGTTCTCACACCTCGTTGTGCTGGTTCTCTTGCCACATGCAGCCTGGTAGCCTGGAGAGGACCTGGTGCCCTCACCTTGGGCAGAGAGGAGAGTCGTAACTGGACAGGGTCCCCAACGCCCTCTGGGTACTGCTAATGCTGTTTCCTGATCTGAGTGCAGCGCCCTAGTGATCTTTGCAAACTAATGGAAGTTAAACTTCTATGAAAACTTTACTTTAAAAGAAACAGGCGGGCTTCCCTGGTGGCGCAGTGGTTGAGAGTCCGCCTGCCGATGCAGGGGACACGGGTTCGTGCCCCGGTCCGGGAAGATCCCACATGCCGTGGAGCGGCTGCGCCCGTGAGCCATGGCCGCTGAGCCTGCGCGTCCGGAGCCTGTGCTCCGCAACGGGAGAGGCCGCAACAGTGAGAGGCCCGCGTACCGCAAAAAAAAAAAAAGGCAAGGAGGGGATGGAGGGCTGACCATAGGGTCTTCTTTAGAGACAGATGAGCCCTGAGCATGGAGTCTGAGGAGAAAGGGGCAGGTTTGGAGCTGTCCCTGGAAGAGATGGGAGGGGACTCTGAGCCCGGACAGACTGCAGGGGGTGGGGAGGGATGGGGAGGCCTGAGGGTGGGGCAGGCTCCAGCGATGCTCCTCTCAGGGAGATCCAGACGGGAATGCAGGACCCACCCCTCCGTAGCCATGGCAATGGGACCCTGACCTGGTCCGAGGGGGGCATTGCTCAATCGTACACCAGGTGTTAGGGCAGGGGCTGGGGTACCAAGACGACCGAGACAGACACAGTCAGCACCCTCCCAGGGCCCACGGGGCCGAGTGGGGCAGAGAGAAGGGCACGCGGTTCTAGGGCCACGTGACTCAGGCCGGAGGTCAGGGAGGGGAGGGCACATAGGCTGAGACCCAGGGGAAGAGTCAGTCGTGCCTGGAAGGAGAGGAGCCTGCCCAAGGCCCTCTGGGGGGACAGCAGAGCAATCCCCAAACCCTATCTCACACTGTGAGTTAGAGATCTCGTCTCACCTGCTCATTGGCTTATATGACCCCAAACTGTTGTCCATCTCAGGGACGATTTGAACATCAGAATGGTGTTACCATTTTATAAGAGAAGGCAGTGACCAGGATCTCACTTAATGCTGCTGTGGAATCCTGTTGGTTTTATATTCTTCTCCCCCTGGTCTAGACCTGACTGTTGAACAAGTCAGTTGAAACCAGCTTCTTCTCTGTTACCTGGAGATTCGTGTGTTTTCTTTCGCAGGGGCTTAGATGACTTTCTGGAAACACGGAAGCATGACCTAAAGAAACATCACGCCAAGCTCTCCAGCTCGGCACAGAACAACGGAAAAACACACTGGCTTTGCACAAATCCTTCCACCACCTTAACATTTCCAGCCAGTGAAGAAAACATGGCCCGGCCATGCGTTCACCTGCTTCCCTGGTTTTTCCACACGTGATGTGCCTCACTTATATCGAGCTATAAATAAACTGTCATCCTTCTGGGGGGAAAAAAATCACTTCACGAATGCTTTGCTGGATTGAAAACAGGCAGCATTTTTGAAGTGAAAAATTTCACTTTGTGAATTGTGGTTTGTTATTCATAAGGCTATTAACCCGTGAGAAGCTCCAGGACATTCCTCCTAACCAGAGTCACCTCTCAGCAGACTGACCTGGCAGCAGCTGGGGGATTTTATGGCTGTGTGGCCTGAGCGGAGAGGACTGTGTGAGCCCCAGCAGTGCCACCTCCTGACCCCTGTGCCCTCCCCGCTGCAGGCCGGCACCATGGCGACATGGGGAACCCGGCAGGCGAGAGCCTCCAGAAGCCAGCCGGTCCGGGGACCCCTGAGCCTCTGATATCCCTGCCCTCACGCCACACCCGTGACCAAGGAGGCTCAAGATTAGCTTTGGGCTTTGAAGGTCCAAGACCATCCACATTTTACACACGTGGGGTGGGCTGGGGGACAGTGGAGGGGACAGCAGCTCCCACCTGGGGGCCAAGACAGCCCAGGCCACCGCGCAAGATGCACCACAATCCCCAGACCCGCCAGCAGACGCCTGGTGCCCTGCCTGGGAAGGGGCCTCCGCGTCCCTCTCTCCATCTCAGGGCCAGCTCACAGGACGGGAGCTGTTAAGGGGATATGGGGGATGCGGGGCCCTGGTGTCTGCTTCCCTACTTCCCACCGGGAGAAAACAGCCCCGGGGGAGGGCGGAGGCAGCGCGGAGACCCCGCTCCTCTGATGGACGTCCCATTTCTGCGGCCTCCGCGTCCCACATTGCAACTCTAACCCGCCACGAGGGAGGAAGGCGCATCCTGCGGGCGCTGGGTCATCAGTGCAGCTGGAGACGCCCCCCGGTCCTCTCTCCGCCTGAGAACCCCGGGGTGAGAGCTACTGCGTTGGACGCTGTGACACAACAGTGTGACGCTGAGGGAACCCCTTTCCTCCCGGGGTCTCGCGGCCCCACCTGCTGGGAGGCTGTGAGCTCGGGGCTTCGGTGCGGAGCCCGGGGCAGAGGAGGAGCCTGAGGCTGGTGGGCACACGGGGGCGGCCGTCGGCAGAACAGGGTCCTCACCCGTCACTCCCGAGGCTCCTGCGCTGAGCCCATCTCCACGTCCCCATGTCCGAGGTCTGCTCCATCCTGCTCCGGCCGGGGCGCCTCCCCTCTGGGACAGATGCCCTCGGCTCCACGGGGCGCACCGTGCGCTTCGCCTGGTTCTCAGCACATCCCCCAACAGCCCCGTGGGGGAAGCCCCGCCTCCGCTTCCCGTTCACAGTTAAGGAAACTGAGGCTCAGAGCGGTTACTGCCCTGGCCCGGGGACCGCATTATCGTGTCACGCAGAGCCCACAATCTTGCAACCTGTCCGCCCAGCAGGCTCTTCTCTCTGGCCAGCTTCTGGGATTCTCCATCCTATCTCCCAGCCCACTTGCTGCTGCCTGAAAATAATCATTATATTTGCCTTCTTTTTTGCCCCTAACAAATTAAGCAGTACGAGGTCATCTTGCCAAAAATCTAGGTAATACAAAAAAGTAAAGAAAAAGATAAAACCCACCCACCTTTGCGTTCCCTTGTGCCTGGCTCTGTTCTTTGGTTATTATAGGCACAGGCTATATACACGGTTTCTCAGACATTTTTTTTTACTTACACAAAAAGTGTTATGTTGAGAGTAATTTTCACATCATGAAATATTTGTGGGAAACGTCATTTTCGTGGCTGCTCAGTGCTCCGTGAACAGCTGAATTAAACCGTGTTCAATGTTAAGGGATTATAACTAATTCACCATTCAAAAGGCTGGCAAAGGGAGGGCTCTCGTGCTCCCCCTGGTGGGAGGGTAGAGCCATGCAACCGCTTTAGAAAGCGGTGAACATCTGGGCCCTGCTGGGTTACCTCCCAGTAGCCCGCCTCCTCGGGACACACATTAGCGAAACTCACCAGCACGGGCATCAGCAGATCAGTGCTGCAAGGCTGAGGTCCTCAAGCAAAACATGGAGACAAGCTGCAGAAGAATAAAGGCTATGCCATTTATATCAAATTTAAAAGCATGCAAAGCAACACTGTGTTTTTTACAGATGTATGTATCCTGGAGGATTCATGAAGAAATGCGGGTGAGCTCTGAGCACGGTGTTCAGGACGGTGGCTGCCTTTGGTGGGGGAAGGCAACAGACAGAGATGGCTGGGGTGTGGACTATACCCAGCTACAGACTGGATAGGTTGATTTATGAAGCTGTGTTATTGGGTACATAGTTGTTATATAGACAGGTTACTTTTATTTTGTAAAAAAATTAATCAAGAAAGAGAGGGAAGGGCTTCCCTGGTGGCGCAGTGGTTGAGAGTCTGCCTCCCGATGCGGGGGACACGGGTTTGTGCCCCGGTCCGGGAAGAGGCACAACAGTGAGAGGCCCGCGTACCACAAAAAAAAAAAAAAGAAAGAAAGAAAGAGAGGGAAGGGATCAACCAAACTGACAAGGCTTTAGCTAGATGGACTAAGAAAAAAAGAAATTAGAGGCTAAACAAATGGAAACACATTCATGGATTGCCAGATGTCACTACTACCCAAAGCAATCTTCAGATTCAATGCCATCCCTATCAAAATCCCAATGATGCTTTTTTTCAGAAATAGAAAAACCCATCCTAAAATTCATACATAATCTCAAGGGCCCCTGAATAGCAAAAACAACACTGAAAAAGAAGAACAAAGCTGGAGGAATCACACTCCCTGATTTCAAACTTACTACAAAGCTACAGTAATCAAAACAGTGTGGTATCAGCATAAAGGCAAACCAATGGAAGAGAATAGAGAGCCCAGAAATAAAGCTCACATATATGGCCAAATGATTTTTGACAAAAGTCAACACCATTCAATGGTAAAGGACAGTCTTCTCAACAAACGATGCTGGGACAACTGGATAGCCACATGCAAAAGAATAAAGTTGGACCCTTACCTATCACCATATAAAAAAATTAACCAAAATGGATCAAAGACCTAAACATAAGAGCTAAAGCTATAAAACTCTTAGAAGAAAATACAGGTCAAAGCTTCAGGACATTGGATTTAGCAACAATTTCTTGGGTATGACACTAAAGGCGCAGGCAACAAAAGAAAATATAGACAAATTGGACTTCGTGAAAATGTTTAAACACTGTGCATCAAGAGAAACTATCAATAGAGTAAAAAGGCCTCCCAAGGATAGGAGAAAATTTTTGCAAATCATGTATCTGATAAAGGATCAGTATGCAGAATACATAGAGAACATCTAAAACTCAACACCAGGGACTTCCCTGGTGGTCCAGTGGCTAAGACTTCGCCTTCCAATGCAGGGGGTGCGGGTTCGATCCCTGGCTGAGAAGCTAAGATCCGACATGCCTTGTGGCCAAAAAACCAAAACATAAAACAGAAGCAATATTGTAACAAATTCAATAAAGACTAAAAATGGTCCACATTAAAAAGTAAATAAATAAATAAATAATCTTAAAACTCAACACCAAAAAAACAAACAACCCAATTCAAAAATGGGCAAAGGAGTTGAATAGACATTTCACCAAAGAAGATATACAAAGGGCCAAAAAGCACATAAAAGATGTTCAACATCACTAACCATTAGCAAAACACAAATCAAAAGTACAATGAGATAACTCCTCACACCCACTAGGATGGCTACTATAAAAAAAAAAATAAAAACAGAAATTCTCAAGTAAGTGTTGGTGAGGATGTGGAGAAACTGGAACCCTTGTGCACTTTTGGAGGGAATGTAAAATGGTGCAGCCACTGTGGAAAAAAATTAACACTAGAACTACCATATGATCCAGCAATCCCACTTCTGGGTATATACCCAAAAGAATTGAAAGCAGGGCCTCAAAGAGATATTTGTAACCCTGTGCTCAAAGCAGCATTATTCACAATAGCTAAAAAGTGGAAGCAACCCAAGTGTCCTTCAGTGGATGAACAGATAAGCAAAATATGGTCCATACATATGATGGAATATTCCTCAGCCTTAAAAAGTAAGGAAATTCTGACACCTGCTATAATATGGGTGAACACTGAAGATATTATGCTAGTGAAATAATCCAATCACAAAAAGACAAATACTACAAGATTCCACTTACATGAGGCACCTAGAAGAGTCACATTCATAAAGACAGAAAGTAGAAGGGTGGGTGTCAGGGCTGGTTCATGCTCTTACTTCACTTTAATTCCGTATCATTAATTTCACACCTCTCCAGCTTTGACTTACATGTCAACACTCATGATTAAAATTGTGTGACATTTGCATTGTCCCAGGACAGAGAGAACTGTGACCCATTCCACCGTCTACACGGCCAATCTTGTGAACTTGTGACAGCTCGGTCACATCCTACTGCTATTCTCATCACCCAGGTTTCCTAGAGGAGAGCTGGTCTGTGGTTGATAAGGGGCTGGGGTTTCCCTGATAAAGGGACCCCGCCCAGCTAGTGGCCCCTCTGTTTTACTTTCCTCTCTCCTCTCCCCAGGCTGGGGGTGGGGCTACGAAGGGCTCTCCAGGGTAGGGGCAACAGGACAAAGTGAAGTCGATTTGAAAGCAGACTATAGCAATCTTTGTGGAAACACACCAGTTCTAAGTCCAATATTTTAAAAATTGAGGACTTAGTATTCGGGTAGAATCAGGGAGTAGAATACTTGTGCTAACCAGACCGGGGGTTCCCTGTGAGCAGGACCCATGTCCAACTCATTACTGGAACCCAGAGTCCAGCATAGGGCCTGACCCAGAGCTACCCAGTTTAGTCAGCGTCTGCTGAACAAATTGAAGATCTCATCCAACACCACAGTCTGTGATGTACTAAGAGGAAAAGAGGATATTTTCAGGATCTTTGAGTTTGTATTGTGACTCACGTGAATGAAAAGTCCTGGGTAGGTCATTCAGCGTGATCCAGGCACAGCTTGATCCAGGTGCGTACCTGGTGTCAGGCACCAGATTCGATTCTCTCCATCTCTTGCCTCTGCTTTTGTCTGAGGTGCCTTCGGTCTTAGGGGGAGTCTTGTCAGGAGGGGGGCAAAGATGGTCCACAGCATCTCCTGGTGACATTCCAGCAGCTTAGCAACCATAACAGAAACAAAGCTGCTTCCCTCTAGTTCCAGAAAGGGGAAGCTGAGACAGGAAGCAGAAAATAACTGAGCTTCTGTGTTCATTATCCTGAGATAAACCATAATGGAAAGAATATTTTTTAAAATGTATGTATACCTGAATCACTCTGCTGTACAGCAGAAATTAACACCACATTGTAAATCAACTATACTCCAATTAAATAAAAAAGTGAAAATAACTGAGGTCCAACCTGCAGGTTAAAGAAAGCAGAAACACAAGTCAACCTCCGTGTAGGCAGTTAAAGCCTGCAAACCAGTGTATCTTGTACTTCCAGGCCTTTTTAACACAGATGACTTGGGATCCAGAAGACTTTGGGAAAAGTAGAGCCGCAGGACTGGCTGCCAAGGAGAACTGCTCTCACCCCAGAGCCCCAAGACAGGAGGGGCACAAAGAACTTCTGTTCCAATCACTTAGAATGTCAGTTCCTCTTCAGAAATTACAACCCATCACGGATGCAAACTACACATAAAGTCCGCCCCACTGTAGTGGTATCCGCTCCCGCCTGGGCGCAGATGGATCACCAAGATGCCACCCCTGCCCCTCGGCGCTCTCAGCGCAGCGGCTCCAGGGAAAGCACGTGGCTTGGGGCTTGGCCAACGAGAGTCTTGCATGCGTCCCCATGGACACAGTGATTGGTTCAGGGAAGGACACAGGATCCAAACCAGGCCAGCCAATCAGAGGCTTCCAGGACACGCGCGAAGGCAGGCAGGATCTCAGCGCAGGATGTCAAGGCAGGCAGGCTGCTGAGACGACCGCAGGGTGCTGGCTGGTCAGGAGCCCCCTGCTACTCTCGGTCAGAAACAGGGTGCTGGGGGCACTGCGTGGCCACAGATGTCCCGGGTTTTCTCCTGAGGACACAGCCTCGTCCACCCCTTCTCTCCTGGCCCAGGTCCCTGATGCATCTGCCACCATTTCTTTGGCCCCCAAGAGGACTTACTGTCTTACGAATGTCACCCCAGAAAGCGCCTCAGGCCACTCATACGGGCTGGGGAGGAGGGAAGGGGCTCCCACCCACAGCTGAGAGGATGTAAAGCTTGCTGAGGAAGGGGGAGAAACACGACTTCAAACAGTGTGAAGGTTACTTGAGTGGAAACATTTTGGTTTCCGTCTTGGCTGAGGCCACAAAACAAGAGATGCCTCATGCTAAAGGTGGGCTGCAAGAACCCCATGAAGGACTTGCAAAAAGTGGGGTAGAGGAAAATAAAGATCAAGGAGGAAGCCTGGAAGGGCTTTTGACTCTGAAGGGGGGGGGGGTCAGGGGGCAGAGCAGCCTCGGTCAGCCCCTCTTCCCCGGGAGGCACCAGGGTGTAAGCTTGCAGATCCTTCCTTGCGGTCCCCCCGACTCCCACCTCCTCCAGGCTTGGACAACGGTCTGGCTCAGGGCACGGGCTTCTCACTTGTGAAGCAGGTAGAGCCAGCTGCCTTGCTAGCATCCCAGGAATTGCTGGGATCACCTGCTGCCCCGGTGGAACGGTCCTAAGGGACAGCAGAGATTTGCTGGCTGAGGTCCAAACACTGATCTCCAGGCACCCCCAGCCAGCCCAGGCTCACCCTGAAATGCACCAGACAGGGGGCTCCACTCCTGGCCCCTCCCGGACTGCTGTCTGTTTCTGTTAACGGGGGAAGAGTTCACATCTCTCCGCCAGGTGTCCAAGCCCCTAGCTTCTCTTCTGGGGCTTAAAGAGCCTGCAATCCCGTTGGGAGAGTGAACAGAGCTTCTGGGACAGGAAGAACCCTCCAAACCAGGGGGTCGCGCCCCCCACGGGGAAGCCTCCCCCAGGAAGTCCGGGTTCCTCACTCCTCCAGACCCACCCGGTCCCTTCCCCTCTTCCCCCTTTCCTCCGGGGCTGGGGGCGCAGGAAGCCCACTGAGGAAGCATGCCCCCAAATGCTCTTGTATGACACATCCTCACAGCTATGGGCGTTTGGGGGGGACCTGGGGGAAGGGAAAGGCGTTGAGGGAGCAACTGGAACCTTTAAGTGTTGGTGAGGGGATGGGAACACCGAGCGACACTCTCCTCCAACTTTTCAGTAGCAGGACTTTGAGATTGGACCCCGCCTCCGAAAGTGCGGCCTGAAAGCCCGCCACGAGGTGGCAGCGTAGAGCTAAGAATCGAGTCATTGCGCGCGGTCCTCGTCTGCGGGACAGGCATCCCACCGCCCAGGGAACTTGTGATTCCAGCTCTGCCTTGTGCAAAGTGTCTGGGACTTCACACCCCGCGGCCTCTCCCTGTACAAGGGGAAATTACCCGGCATTTACTGAGCATTTTCAGTCTTCCAGACCCCGTGCTGGGCCCTGGGCAATCATGAGTCGTTAAATTGCAGGAGCCCCAGTGACCGTGGCATTTTGAACCTCGTTTTGTAGCCAAGGAAACTGAAGCTCCATGGAGGCTAAGTGGCTGCTCAGTGGCAGAGCCAGAATCCAAGACCAGCGGTCCGTATACAAAGTTAGTGTCTTCCCGGCCCATTGTGCTGCCTCCAAAAAACCTGAAATGACAGAGGCCTCTTGGCTCTTCCCCTCTTTGGGGGCAGAGGGAATGGACCTGAAGGCTGCCCAGGGGTGCAGAGGTATTCCCTGAAGACAATACCCCCGAACAGCAACAAAACCGTGCAAAACAAACAATAAGGTTGTATCTCACTTCAGCACTTTGTTTTATCTCCTGTGATCTCAGCATCCCTGGTGTCCTTTCATTTTATGGAAGGGCTAATTGAGATTCAGAGGGGTTAGTTCCCGGTGCAAATGCCCAGAGTCTCCTGGTCAGACTCAGGCCTCCAACCGGGGCCTCTAAATCACAGCCTCGGTGCTTCTGTACGACAAACTAGAATTGCATCCCTTGGTTGGTTAAGTCGGGGAGGATATCACCGAGTCTGATTAGAACTTCGTTCCCTTGTTGGCTGGTGAGTTCAGACAGGAAGTTAGGGGCCAGGGAGAGGAGGAGGGAACCAGGGAAGGGACAGGAGGACTTCCTGGAAAAACTGGAGAAGTTGAGGGATCATGTCTCCAACCAGACTCCACTGAAAGAGGCTGGTGATCGGCACATCTGGGCTTGAATTCTGGTACCACTTACCAGCTTCCCACGCTTTAGTTTTACTTTTTCTAAGACTGGGGGTGATTAATCATAGTCTGTATCTCAAGAGGTTTTCTCAGGATTAAATATAAAAAAAATACATTTAATCCCTTACACCCACTATGATGGCTCCTATCAAAAAAGCGGGAAATAACTGGTGTTGATGAGGTTATGGAGAAATTGGAACCCTTGTGCCCTGTTGGCAGGAATGTTAAATGGGGCAGTGTTGATGGAAATTAGTACGGCGGTTTCTCAAAAAAATAAAAATAGGGGCTTCCCTGGCAGTGCAGTGGTTAGGACTTGGCGCTTTCACTGCCGGGGCCCCCAGTTCAGTCCCTGGTCAGGGAACTGAAATCCTGTAAGCCATGCAGCAAGGCAAAAAAAAAAAAAAAAAAAGTAGAAATAGAATTGCTATATGATCCAGCAATTCCACTTCCGGATATATACCCAAAAGACTTGAAAGTAGGGTTTTGAAGAAACATTTGTACACCCATGTTAGCAGCAGAATTATTCATAATAGCCAAAGCATGGAGGCAACCTAAGTATCCATCGAGAGATGAATGGATAAGCAAACTGTGGTCTATACAAACAAATAGAATATTATTCAGCCTTTAAAAGGCAGGACATTCTGACACATGCTGCTACAGGGATGAACCCTGAAGACATTATGTTAAGTAAAATAAACCAGTCACAAGAAGACAAGTACTACATGATCCCCCTTACATGAGGTCCCTAGAATAGTCACATTCATAAAGCCAAAAAGTGGAAGGGTAGTTGCTGGGGGCTGGGAGAAGGGCGGAGGGGGGGAGTTAGTGTTTAACGGGGACAGAGTTTCCGTTTGGCAAGATGAAAAGTGTACTCTATGGGTGGATGGTAGTGGTGGTTGCACAGCAATGTGAATGCGCCCAATGCCACTGAACTGGGCACTAAAAAATGGTTAAGGGGGTAAATTATATTTATGTATATTTGACCACAATTTTAAAATATAGAAAATAAATAAAGATGATCACATTATGAATAAATAATGAAAAACTAAAGATAATTAGTGTATATATATATATATATATATATATATATATAATTTTTTCTAAATGAGCCTCTGGGTGACTTGATCTGGAGCTGTTTGTCCTTCCCTTGTGTGCCTACAGATTCTTCAAGAGATGGGCGTCTATACCCCCTTCCTTGAGCTTGAATCTGAGTGGACTTGTGACTAGCTCGTCACCAAAACAATGTGACTGAAGAGACACAGAGTGACTTGCACATAGATCAGAAAAGTCTATTCAGCGTCTGCCTTGTTTGCTGGGTTATTTGTGTTTGGACCCCTGAGCTTCCAGGGAAGGAGTTGGAGCAGCCCCCGGGGCCACCATACCATGAGGAAGCTAAGATGTCACAGATGGTCCACGTAGAGATGCTCTGGTCAGCAGCGCCAGCTCCGGTCCTGGCCTGGCGGTCCACACAGCAGAGAGCAGAGACAAGCCACCCCTCCGGGGCCCTAGCCGAATGCCTGACCCACAGAACCCATGAGCATGTTAAAGGAGTTGTTTCTAGCTGCTAATTTCCTAAGTTGCTACTGCTACACAGCAATAGTTACTGGAACGTGTGTAACACATCCGGAAATGGGGGTCCCTTTGAAATAGCTGCCTAGTAGCACACTTCCCCTCTCCCCGTCTACTCCTCCTGGACTCCCTCCCTCTCCCCTTCTACAGAGACACAAGCAAGTCAGTCTAAAATGTCTTCTGAGGGTGACCCCAGATTGGGTTACCAAGGAGTCTTGCAGGATCCTCTGCTGTGGAAATGTCCTCTGAGTTCACGCTTGAAAATGAAGTTAGGTCACCCACCTTCATGGGAAAAGACACTTTGTAGGGAAGGTTGTCTGTCCATTCAGAGTCTGTCATCAGACGTTCTTTTCCCACTGGTGTCCCTTCTTGTTGCAGGGATGCTCTCTGGCCCTTAGGCTTTTCCAGGTTAAACTCCACTGGACATGTGCTTCTAGCAGCTTTGCTCTGAGCATCGCTCAGTCTGTCAGGTAAGGGAGCAGACCCCAGCCCTTCCCTGGAAGCTTGCAGTTTCTCCAGGATGTGTGGGGGGCCACCACGGTTTGGCTGTGACTGTGCTGTCCCCGAACGGCACAGACGAGGCATTATTGGGGGGGGCACGGTTTCACTCCCCACCCTGCCTCACACCAACGGTTCATCTGGGCGAGTCACCTTGGCCCTGGGCCTCCCTCCTGTTTGCCGTGCGTAAGGTGACAAGCACCAGCCCACTCTCAGGGCCCGAGGTGTGCCATTCACTGGACAGGTATGACTGTTTGACACTTGAGCTGCCGAAGGGGACAAGGCAGACCCAAACCCTGCCTTCCTGAAACTTAGGTGCTCGTGGGGCAAGGCAGGCATCTGAAACCAGCCAAGTATTTACAGGCAGGAAATTCCCAATAATCATAGTTTTTAAATGCCAGATAAAATTTAGTGAAAATCTGGACTTCCCTGGGGGTCCAGTGTTTAGGACTGCGCGCTTCCACTGCAGGTGGCACGGGTTTGATCCCTGGTTGGGGAACTAAGATGCTGCATGCCTCACGGTGTGGCAAATAAAAATTATGATTATGAACAGTAAGAGAACCAGCCTGACCCGACCACGCAACTCTTCTGCCAGAATCAAAGCCCTGCCGGGGGACTTGACCCCTGTCACATTGTCAGCAGTAGTATTTTATGACAAAGATTATCTATTCTGGTAAGAATCAGGTGGTTTCTAAATGATCTATATCTCCTGAAAACCTACTTTATGAATGCAGCCTGAGAGGGCATCCCAGTGTCATCTGTGTGTCTGGACTCCTGCTCTGTTTAGTGGGCCAGAGACCACCTCTCAGCCCCCTTGACTTCTGCCACCCCGCCCCTGGGGTGACAGAATCGGTGCAGCCCAGCGGCATCCTTACGGGGAGCCAGTCGTTCTGCATCTGAACCCCTCTCTCAATGGAAATCTTTCTGGAAGGAAGATTGAACTTCTCCCTAATTGCTATTAGCACCTCGTTATGAATGAAGCATCCGCCCAGCAGGTGTGATGCCCTCCCCGGGGTGGGCAGTTTTGAGGGCTCTAGAAATGCACTTTCCTGTAGGGCAGCCACTAGCTACCTGTGGCCATTGAAGTTTAACTGTAAATTAATTGAAAATAAAGAAAAATGCCTCCTTCAGTCACAAATAGACACATTTCAACTACTCAAAAGCCACAGGTGAGTGGCTGTCGGGTTAGACAGCGCAGGGATGGAATATTGCTACTGGCACAGAAAGTTCTATTGGGAGTCCCTGATCACCTGCTGATTGAGCATGGGATGCAGGGATGCAAAGATCCCCTTTCCCCGCCCCGCCTTCCAGCTCCTTCTCCTCCCAGGCTCACCCCTCCCTTGAAGGGACAGAGGCAGCTCTTTCAGCCAGAGTGGAATCCAACTCTTTCTAAGAGGGCTCCGTTGGCACTTTGAGCCTATGGTTCTTTGCTCAGGAAGGCCAGTGCGTTGGAGGATGTTTTGCAGCATCCCCGGCCTCTGTCCACTGATGTCAGTAACCGTCCTCCCTCCCATTGTGACGACCAGAAAAACATCTCCAGACATTGCCAGATGTGCTCAGGAATGGGGTAGGTGTGGGGACCAGAACTGCTCTGACTTAGAACCACCGGTTTAACTATAAAGACCTACGCTAATCTCGAAGATGGAAGCATCCTGTGGGGAGGCGTACAGATTAGGCTGCTTCAGCCATCAGCATCTCCCCAGAATTAATTGCTTAGTCAGAGCCTTGCGCCTTTTCCTAGTCAGGCCTTGAAGCCTTGAGGCCTTGAAGCAACAGGACCAAGAAAGCTCTAAGGGAGGAGAGACAGCAACAGAAGTGACCTAAGTTACTGACCTGCTTTGAGGCCTCAGGCTCAGTCTTGACAATTTACCTGGGTCCTGGTGGCCTGAGACCCCGATGCATACTTCAGGAGAGGATTCAATGCAGAAGGGCACCAGGGCTCCCAGTTATTTCCCCCTCAGGGGCTTATCAGGCAGATAAGCTCTGAATGTTGATCTTGGCTTCTTTCCTCCACCACAGCTGGCTCTGTTGCATCATATATATATATATATTTCTTTTTTTTTTTTTTTTTTTTTGCGGTACGCGGGCCTCTCACTGTTGTGGCCTCTCCCGTTGCGGAGCACAGGCTACGGACGCGCAGGCTCAGAGGCCATGACTCACGGGCCCAGCCGCTGCACGGCATGTGGGATCTTCCCGGACCGGGGCACGAACCCGTGTCCCCTGCATCAGCAGGCGGACTCTCAACCACTGCGCCACCAGGGAAGCCCTGCATCATATATTAAAACAGGAAAGGACTTCCATGGCGGTCCAGTGGTTAAGACTCTGTGCTTCCACTGCAGGGGGCACAGGTTCGAACCCTGGTCAGGGAACTAAGATCCTGCATACCTGGCAGTACGGCCAAAAATGAATAAATAAAAATAAAATGGGAGAAATGGTTAATACGCACCCACAAGTAATCCCCAAGTGTCTACTTTCTGCGTATGCAGAGCCATCGCCGGCTGCCATCACCACAGATGGCCACAACAGGAGTGCCTGCAGTGAGCCACCCTTGCCCAGTGGCAGGTGAGTGAGGAATGGCCCCTGTACAGCCTAACAATTCACGGAGTAATTGGTCCTCTGGGAACTAAGCCCAAGAAATATATTTTTGCAGGTAACAGCAAATAAGAGCCGAAACTCAACAAAGATGAAGACTGACTAAATCCACCCCCTCCCGCCACCACCCCCAGGAAAATTCACACGTTTTGACAAAGGCAATCTATAAGCCCGCTAGGGACTCTGCAGTGCCTGAGGTGGGATTGGAAATTGTATTCGTTGCCAGGCTTATAAATCCCAGGGGAGCCCAAGGGAGCCAGAAACTTGCCCTACCCCAAAGATGACTCAAAAGGCAGAGGTTACCCCATTCTTCTGCTCCAAGTTGGATGGGGCCTAGACCTGCTGGAATTTCGGGGTTTCTTCAAAGTCTGTGTGAATTTTCCAGCTGGTGTGTGATGGGCGGCAACTGGGGAGGGCATTTGGATTAACTTCCCTCATCTGGTTCCCTGTCAAACTCCTATTCATCCTTCAAAACCCTGCCTCTGACTCACCTCCTCTGTGCAGCCCTCCCTGGATCCCCCCACGATTCCCCCAAACATGGCTAGGACCAGAAATGAACTTTTCCAGAAAAGTCTGGTAATGGCAGGAGGAAATTACCATGCAGGAGAGAAAAGCCTCAAATAGGGCTGGAGCACCCCTGCTGGGCAGACATCTGGCTGTGCAGCCCCACCCATCAGCCCGAGGGGCGCTCTCCAGGTCTGCTACGAAGGTCCTCCCCCAGGATCCAGCCCAGCCCTCTCCGGGCCCCGTGAGGCCAGAAAGGATCCCTCCCTCACCTGGTTATGGGCTCTCCTCCCTGGTCACCAAGATCACCTGCTCAGAAGCAAATCTGCTCCCAGCGAGGACAGCCACTGACAGTTGCCAACAGGACGATTCAGCCCCTGAGTGCAAACTTTCAGGACAAGAGTAGAATATCTGGCTTTAATTTCACAGTGTTTTCCCCAGTCTTTTCCCAATTAGGAACCAGAAGCTGCCAGAGGCTTACAGGGGGAACTTAGCCTCCACACCTTCAAAACTGTAGGTGTGAGCACGTGTGGCCGCTCGGTCCCCTTGGGGGCACGGCCTGGGCTGTTACAACGGCAGGCTGTTATAATTCCTCGGCCAAGTGACGAGTCTCCTGAGGGCGGGACAAGACTAACTCGTGTCTGTGTGTTTGCCAGGCTCTGTCCTAAGCATGCTGCTTGTGTTCACTCTAGTTCATCAACACAGCCCTACAGGCAGGTGCCAATGTCTCCATTTACCGATGGGGAAACTGGGGCAGAGAGAGGCTGAGTAGCCCGTCCAAGCTCACAGAGTTGGCATGTGGCCGGGATTTGGGCCCAGAGGTCATGCATTGAACCACTACACCTGCCCCTGCCCTGCAGAAAAGTGTAATTTGCCTTTACTTTGGCCTGCGTAGAATCTAGGACAGCCTGGCTGGGGCTTGGAAATGGGGGGCCCAGTTTCTACTGGGCCACTCTGAAGAACACTAGGGTCTCTGCCAGTGACCCCCAGACTCTCACTGTACACCCCTCCTGTGTCTGCCGTGTGCCAGGCTGGGCCCCAGGGTGGATGTGAAGGCGGGCACAGGTGTGTCAGAGCAGATGCTGGCCTTCCAGCAAGGAAGCGACCCATGACCTGAGGGCTGTGGGGTGACCAGGTCCCCAGGCTCTCCAGCATTCTGAGGGGTCTGGTGGGCTGATCCCCAGGACAGTGAGTACAGGCAGCCCAGCTGAGGGGGAGGTGAGGGGCCCGAAGGACCTGCAGGTATTCTGGGGTCAGACACCTGGCTTTTTCATTCCAAGCCCCTGAGAGGCTAGAAAAGGATGAGTAGAACTGGGGCAGCTCAGCCTCTCCGATGGGCAGCTTCCTCCCCTGGACGGTAGGCCTTCCACTCCCTCACAGGGCAGCAAGGAGCATCGAAGGAGGTGATGGACGCAGGGAACTAGCTCCGTTCCTGGTGCCAGGTGGGTTATGGGTTCAGCCACTGCAGTTTGAAAACTCTAGCCTAGTGAATTTGGAAAGCCTCTACCTTCTTTCTTAACCTTTGGGTGGGCCCTGTGGAGTGGCGCTGAGGAGCAGAGGGTGTGAGAGGGAGCCCGGGGGCCCAGGCCCTCTAGTCTGCCTGTCCAGCTGCTCTCGGCCTCCCTCTGCAAGGACTAATGGCGCTCCCAGCCCTTGGGCCCGCCGTTGCTGTGCGCTGGCCACCAGGGGCTGCCGCCTCTCCCAGCACTTGCCCAATTCCAAGGCCACTGTCATCTAATCCCAGCCCCATGCCAGGAGCAAGGGGGGAATTAGAATTATTGGGAGGAAAGGAAACCCAGTGAGTCTGCTGCCCAAGGTCAATGCTGCGCCTGGGGTCACCTGGATCCTCACGTCCTTTAATATCACAAATCAAACCCTGTTATTCTGCTTGTGCTTAAAGTTCTTCGGGGGTCTCCCGTTGCTCTTGGGGTCCATTTCAAAACCCGTGGGATCCAGGGCCTGCCTACCCTCAAGTCTCATTCCTCTCCCCACACTGTGGTCCTTCCTACTCTGGGGTCTCTGCTTGGAACACTCCATCCCCCCACTGTTACGCCCCACCGCACCCCGCACACACACACCTGTATTTGTTTAATCCCAAACTGGGCTGTATCCCAAGCCCAGCCCAGTGCCTGGCGTTGGGAAAGCACTCGGTAATTATTTTATGAATGAACGTCTTGATTAATGGGTGGATTTGTGAAGGAAGGGAAATAAGACCTGAAATTAACTACTTTGGCCCAAAGCCATTGTTACCGCTCCTCCAGGTTCCTCACCGGCCACATCCTCTCACCCACCAGCGGATTCACATGCGCATTCCCGCTGGACACCTGCCACTTCCAAAGCCACAGAAATGACAAAACCAAACCCAAAAGCATGTCAAAACCCCAGCAGGTCAATTAGCAAAACAAAGGGTTTTTTCATTAAGTACTCAAAGCTTTGGGTTCCTGTTCTAATCCGCATCTCAGATGTCGCCCTGCCCCCAAAGCCGTTCTGGACCTTGGAAGCCTGAGCATCCGATTGGTGGGAGGGAGAGGAAGAAGCTCTGGGAGGCGTGGCCACTGGGAGCTGCTGCCCAATAGCGCTCCAAAAAGGAGCACCAGCACCCAGTCCCAACCCGCCTCAAATGGGTAACGAAGGCCAATTCATTGTTGGTGGAAGTTGAAAAGCCCTTTGGAATTACTTTTCAAAACTTGATATGCCACCTGACCCAGCCATTCTACCCTGAGTTTTCTATCCCTAACTATTTTTCCACTTCCGTGCAAAGATCTGTGCACCGGAATATTCTTTATGACATTCTCCGTTACCGTGAAAAGGGAAACAACCTACCTGCCCACCAACAGGGGAAGGATCCAGCACATGATGTGCATGCTCACTGTGGGGCACTGGGAAGCTCTTAGGACAAGGGGTCCAGAAAAAGTTGAAGGGAAAAAGCACATTTCAGAACAATATTTATAGTATCATCCAGTTTATGTCTATCATATTTGAAAGAATGGGTCATTCTAGGACATGAAAGGAGTTGATGGGCCATGGGGTCACAAGGAAAGGACGGCTTCCAGGAGGGACAAACATTCAGCTACCGCTAGGAGGACGAAAAGGGGAGAGCGGACAAGAGGGTGCCCAGCCGTGAGCATGGAGGTGTGATGGCTCCGAGGTGGGCTGTGGACCCGGGCAGTAAGGCAGGGTCCTTGCTGGGGGGGGCGGTGCAGAGGGTACCCAGGCAGTAGAGGAGGGCGGCAGGCTGCTGGCATCACCCAGGACCTATGTGTCCTGAGAGCAGGAGGGATGACAGGGTGGAAGGTGGAATTGCTAGTGTGTAGCTGAAATATGATCCTCTCCCTCTTATAGGAAGGGGAAATGCTCAGATGCAACCTGAAGCTGTGGCAGAAGCGGGCTGGAAGGGCGGCAGGAGCTGTCGGGCGGGGGTGGGGGTGTGGGGGGAGTGCTAGGCCGGGTCCTGCAAGGGGCACTGGCCTCTGCTGCCGGGCGGGAGGATGTCCCCGACCCCTGGGCTTGCAGTCAGGTCTGCACTGCGGGGGCATCTGTGGGTGGACTCGGCAGGCAGGTGGGAGAAGAGGACACGCAGGGATTGGGGGAGACAGGAGGTGGCGCTCTTCTCCCGGGACCCTTAACTCCTGACTGTGGAGCCCGCATGATCTTGGTAGTGATCTGCTCCTAGCCTCCGGCTGACTCGTTGCTTCCTCCTCCGGAAAGAGAAAAGGCTTCCCCATTCAGACTCAGTATCAGGACTTCCCGTTTTCAGGGAAAATGCGGGGAGCAGACCTTTTGTTATGTCGTAGCAGTCACTGAAACCACCAACTCCTGTCACTTTAGAGCACCTCTCTGAAGACCAATGCAGGTGATCTTGGTCAGGATTGATTGATATTGAACTTGCCCCAAAGGAAAACAGTAAGGATGTTATCCCTGTATGCTCCACATTCCCAGACAGCAGAGGAGTTTTTTACAATGAGCGCAGATCACTTTTATAATCCAAAATACAGAAAAAAAAAAAATTACTGACCTGAGCAACTGTTTCAGCACCACCCTTTCTGGTTTTTTGTCCATGGGTGGGACCCCAAAGCCCTGGCTGATGCCAGGATGGCTGAAGACAGGTAGACTCCTGCCCCACAGAATGCAATTCACTCTCATTGCATTTGCATTTATGTGCTTCATAGAATTTGGGATTTGCAGGAGTTATGGCAGTAATTTCCTAGTCCAACACAGACACAAGATCATAATCATAATAGGTGATTTTTTATAAAGGATGAGACCGTGTACCAGGCTCTGGGCTGGGCACTGTGTGTGGGGTGGGGGTGGGGTTCCCTCTTTTCACCCTCACAGCCATCCTTTGCAGTAGGTACTGTGATCTGCCCATTTGACAGATGAAGAAGCTGCGGCACAGTGAGATATTGCCACTAGAAGTCTCTGAACTTATTTTTAAAACAAACGAAAGTTTAAAAAGGAAAAAGGAACCTACACTGCTGGTGGGAATGTAAATTAGTGTAGCCACGATGGAAAACAGTATGGAGGTTCCTCAGAAAACTAAAAATAGAACTACCTTATGACCCAGCAGTCCCACTCCTGGGCAAATATCTGTAGAAAACCATAATTGGAAAAGATACACGCACCCCAATGTTCATAGCAGGACTATTTACAACAGCCAAGACATGGAAATAACCTAAATGTCCATCAACAGATGAATGGATAAAGAAGATGTGGCACATATATACAATGGAATACCACTCAGCCATAAAAAATAATGAAATAATGCCATTTGCAGCAACATGGATGGCCCTAGAGATTCTCATAATAAGTGAAGTAAGTCAGACAAAGACAAATATCATATGATATCACTTATATGTGGAATGTAAAAAAATGACACAAATGAATTTATTTACAAAACAGAAATAGAAGACATAGAAACTAACATGGTTACCAAAGGGGAAAGGGGGGAGGGATAAATTAGGAGTTTGTGATTAACATATACACACTACTATATACAAAATAGATGGGGCTTCCCTGGTGGCGCAGTGGTTGAGAGTCCGCCTGCCAATGCAGGGGACACGGGTTCGCGCCCCAGTCCGGGAAGATCCCACATGCCGCAGAGCAGCTGGGGCCGTGAGCCATGGCCGCTGAGCCTGCGCGTCCGGAGCCTGTGCTCCGCAACGGGAGAGGCCACAACAGCGAGAGGCCCGCGTACCGCAAGAAAAAAAAATAGATGAACAACAAGAACTTACTGTATAGCATAGGAAACTATATTCAATATCTTGTAATAACCTATAATAGAAAAGAATTTGAAAAAGAATATATATTTATGTATAACTGAATCACTTTGCTGTACACCTGAAACTAGCACAACATTGTAAATCAACTATACTTCAACTTTTTTTTAAATGGTTAAAAAAAACCCTCTAAGAGTAGGTATCAGCCAATATGGTATTGATCTGATGCTGAGTACTTAGGATCTGTGTTGATATCTTTTATTTTAGTCAGTCATGTGTTTCTTTTGGAAATTGTTTAAGACAATGATTTTCAAAATGTGGTCCCCAGACAAGCATCACATCATTACTGTCACTAGGGAACTTGGAAATGCACATTCTCTGGCCCCGCCCCAGATGGACGGAAGCAGAAGCTCTGTGGGTGGCGCCCAGCAAGCTGTGTTTTAACAAGCCCTCCAGGGGATTCGGATGCACCCAAAATTTGAGAACCTTGGTTTAGGCTTGAATTTAAAAGACAGTAAACCATTCATTGTCCCTGACTGAATTCTCATGGGATCTCTCAGAGCTAAGTAATTCCTCCAAACACTTGGAGCTAGAGATTAGTTCAATGCTTCTCACACTTGAAGATGCACAGAAACCTCTGTGGGGCTAGCTGGGCCCCACCCCCAGAGACTCTGATTCAGCAGGTCTGGGGTGGGGCCTGAGAATTTGCATTCCTGACAAGTTCCCAGGCCCTGCAGGTGCTGCTGATGGGGGGGGGAGGGGGCAGGGGGAACACACGGAGGACGACTGAAGGAGTGAGTGCCCAGGGAGGACCTTGGCAAATTCAGACAGATCTCTTTTTACTTTTTTTTTTTTGGCGGTACGCGGGCCTCTCAGTGTTGTGGCCTCTCCCGTTGCGGAGCACAGGCTCCGGACGTGCAGGCTCAGCGGCCATGGCTCACGGGCCCAGCCGCTCCGCGGCATGTGGGATCTTCCCGGACCAGGGCACAAACCCGCATCCCCTGCATTGGCAGGCGGACTCTCAACCACTGCGCCACCAGGGAAGCCCCCTTTTTACTTTTTGAATTAAGAAACTGAGATTTCTAACTGCTGCAAAATAAGATCTGATTCAGGCACATCCAGCTAGAAGAAGTGCATCCGGGACACAAAGTGAAGGGTCGGGAGGTCCCTTCTCCGCAGGCTCCTTTCTGACAGCCCTGCATGTCCCTTTGAGGCTGGCTTCCCTGCCCATCTCAGACTCCCTTGGGGGAGGGAAGGCATATCCGGGAGACTGTTCTCTGGTGCAAAGGGCCGGGGGAAGATGGTTTAGGGGACTGTTGTGGAGCATCTGTGAACAGCCGGGAAATAACAGGTCCACACAGGCCTTCCTAGTCACTCCTGCACACAGACTGCAGCTGAAAAGCAGATAGAAATGCCTCCTTCCTGCAGGAAGGGCCACGCAGGATCCTCCCGTGGGATACAGGAGCATGCCGAGGACAGCGCCTACATGACTTGCTAAGATCGCACAGCGGGTCCTGTGCTGAGTAGGCCTAGGAGTCAAGAGAAGAGTGATGTGAAAAGAGAAGAGCCGTGCATGGAAGACCTACTAGGTGTTAGATGCTGAGACCTTGGTCCTATCTTTGAGGAAGACCAGAACTGAGGTTGCTGCATGGCTGTGTATCACAGGTGATGGAACAGAGGTCAGCATACAGGAAGGGGTCTAAGGCGGGGTGTGGGCAGTGGGCAGGGGACACAGGCCTCTTGGAAACAACGCAGCTGAGCCTGGTTAGATGAAGAGGACGGAGCAGGGGGTGATAAACAGGACGGGTGCCCTGATGAGATCTTGATCCTCTGAGAGGATCACAGCATTTTCCATGGCTGGAGGAGAGTGGGCGGTGGAGCCACTGGCTCTTGCACTGATGCTGTGGGGCCTGGACCAACACAGGGCTGGGCAGTCCGAGAGGATGGCTGACACAGGAGTGATGCTCATAGAACAGGAGGGAAGGCGGCAGCACAACTTCTAAAAGAATGACATAGCCGTTGATGACATGACAAAGACTAGTTAGAACCAATTAGATCCAAGATGGAGGAGGGTCAGCTTCCAGTAGACCTTGAGCCTCATTATACGCTCATTGTAATGCATTAGCTAAATGACACACCCACGGGCGCCATGACAGTTCTGAGGCCAAACACAAAGGGCCAAAAAGTGGGCAGTGGCCACATTCCTGGAAATCTCCACCCCGTCCGAAAAATAGTTGGACAAATCCTCCCACGCATTAGCCTATGAAATTACGCAGCCCATAAAAACTAACCACCCCATGTTTTGGGGTCTCTTGCCTTCTGAGATGGCCCACCCTCTGTCTGTGGAGTGTGTTTCTCTCTAAATAAATCCACTTCTTACTATCACTTTGCCTCTCACGGAATTCTTTCTGTGCTGAGACATAAAGAACCTGAGCTTCAGTAAGTTCTGAGACCATGTGTGTGATCTCAATTAAAAGACAGTGGGTTCAAGTTCCAATGTGGGTTGTGTCATTTCACTTAGGGGGAAAAGGCTGAAGGACTTGGGAATTAATTGGATGTGGAGCAGGGAGGAAAGGAAGGGCATCAGGGGAAGTCTTGGATCCACTAATCATTCTGTGTCTACTTATTAAGCTCCTGCTGCATACTAGACCCTGGATGACAGCACTGGATTTCTACACCGGAAGATTCCAGAACTGCGGCCTGGTCCATGGGTGTGGATAGGGGACTCATCTTCAAGCAAACACAGTTTTATTTGAATTTCCTGTTTATTTGGGGTTGGAAAGAGTGCAGGTAACGAAGATAGCAGACGTCTAGACTCTCCCAAATCAACCCAAGTAGGACCTCCACTAGGTCCTAGGGAGATTGAAATGTTCTCCCTGCCCTTAACAGCCTCACAGTTTAGTAAGAGAGAAGTACCAACAGATAATTAAAATGTAATGTGTCGAGTATGTCGAAGAGACACACACGTCACGGCAGGAGAGTCTGTTGGAGAGTTATCTAATCCACTGGGAGAGGAAGAGTGATCCAAGAAGACTTCCTGGAGGAAGTGACACTGGAGTTAGTTTTACAGCTTTCTGCTCAGGGCCTCCAGGTGTGGGGCTTGGCTGAGGGTGGGCCATTCATTGAGGTGGAGAATGCCGAAAGAGGGGCAGGTTGGGGAGAAGGGTGTCAAGTTCAGGTACAGACAGGTTGAATCTGAGGCTGCTGTGGAACTCCAAGAAGTGATGCCCAGGAGGTATTGGACACATGGGTCTGGACTGCCACTGTTCCCATTTTATAGATGGGAAAGTTCAGGCTCAGACTGGTTAAGGACACTGCTGACAGTGACATGGCTGGGTAATGGCAGACTTGGGCTTCAAATCCAAGCAGAGTGGAGCCGAAGGCCAGGCAGCTGTGCTGTGGCCCTGCGGGGGTCACCCTCGACAAACGCTTGGTACCCTAATCAGCTGACCCGTGGGTCTGGAAAGGCCTGTCAGAGAGTTTCTGAAGATGATCAACAGAAGGGAGAGGAGTTAATTGATCAGAACCAGAGGGCCAAAAAAAATACTCCTATTAGAACGAGCTCACACTCTCTTGTCCGATTTCCTTTCGATGGTGAGATAAGAAGGAAAATGGCAGAATTTCAAGTTCCACCCAAACCACCAGGAATCCTTCCCAGTACCCAGCAGCCACAGCCTTCGCCCCCCACGTTGCCCACCCACCAGCACTGCACCTTCAGGGCGCCCCCAGCCCCACCCTCTGTGCCGTGAGCCAGAGCCAGCAGCACCTCAGAGAAAGGCCCAGGAGGCTCTCCCAACCAGCTGCACCAGAGGAGGTGGGCGGAGAGCTTTGCGACGCCCCGTCACTTCCGTTTGGAGGAGAGGGAAACTGAGGCCCGCGTCACGGGGACTTGGGTCCCCAGCCACCATGGCTCCGGTTATGGGCGTATGTGACCGACACATACGCCCATAACTGGAGCCATGCGGTCCAGCGATAAGGGCGATTCAGGAGGCGGGCGCAGTCTTAGTCAGGACCTTGGCCAGGTCATGTGGACTAAATAATCCCCTCTCAGAGAACGTTTAGCTTCCCCCCAATTAACATTAAATTTCCTTTTTTTTTTTTTTGGCCACACCGTGTGGCACGTGGGATCCTCGTTCCCCGACCAGGGATCTAACCCGTACCCCCTGCAGTGGAAGCACAGATTCTTAACCACTGGACCGCCAGGGAAGTCCCGACGGTAAATTTTTAACAAAAACCAAATTGTTCTTTTCCCCACGACCGCACTATGAGATTCTTTTCGCCTCCATTTTTGCTGGTGGTCTCGGTCTCATTAAACAGTAGTGCTCTCAGGGGCCCTGTTTGGGGCTGGCATGTGGGCCACTCACCCCCTGTGTTCAGAAAGGCTGCTTTCTTTACAGGACGCAGCTTTACAGGAAGCTCTCGGGAGCTCCTGCTCTGTGCACGTGCCAAACACAGAGCCCTCATCCTACCACAGTCAGGGCAGCGTGGCCGGCGTCCAGCAACCAGGTTGCAAAGGGAGGGTTGGGGATGAGCAATTGCCTTGACAATGGGAGCCCGTTACCCATGCTCACATCCTCTATCTGACGACGCACGGCATCACCCTGAGCATCCCCAGATCCTGATTCAGAGGCTGGGCAGGGGCTTTGGGTTGGCCCCTGCCCCCCAAGTCCCCAGGGTTATTTTAACGTGCTCCCCTTGGCACCCTCCTGCCCTGTGAGACCAGCCTCCCTTGCTCTCCCCTGTCCCTTAGCTTGGGTTCCTGACCCTGAGATGAAGCTGCAAGTGCAAATACTTTACCTGGCACGTCTAGAAAACACCAGCACGGGGGAGGTTTTCCTATGCCAGAGCTGCCATAACAAAGTACCACAAACTGGGAGGTTAAAACAATAGGAATGTGTGGGCTCACGGTTTTGGAGGCCAGAATTCCAAAATCAAGGTGTCGGCAGGGTGGGGTCCTTCTGAGGGCTAAGCTTCTGGTGGTTTGCTGGCAGTCTATGGCATCCCTTGGCTTGTGGGAGCATCACCCCCATCTCGGCCTTCACCCTCACATGGTGTTTCTCCTGTGTGTGTGTGTGTGTGTCTCTGTCCAAATTCCCCCTTTTTATAAAGACACGGTCATATTGGATTAGGGCCTATATAAATGACCTCATCTTAACTAATTACATCTGCAGCAACCTATTCCAAGTAAGGTCCCATTCTGAGGGACTGGGGGTTGGGACTTCAACATGTGAGTTTTGTGGGGGGAAATAAGTCAGCCCATAACAGGGGTGGAGATGTGAAACGGGGGAGGGAAGGAAGCCGATACAGAGTGTACTGTCCCGCAGTTTTCCACTGTGGGCAGCTAGTAGCCTGTGGGGACTCGGGAGGCGGTGTGGATCCCAGGCGTGCGGGTGCTGAGGGACTCACACACCAGCTCGCATTTATCCTTGGTGGAGGCTGCTCCCAAGGGACAGAATTCCTGGGGGTTTCCAGCTGCTGTGCAAGCAGAGGTCCCCAGTGTCCAGACGGACCCCCAGGCCAAGAGTCAGGGGTGCTGGACGTCAGGCTGAGGGGGGCATGCCCCAGATGGGAAGGGTGAAGGGATGCACTGACATGTCCCCACCCCTGCCCCAACTCCCAAAGCCTTCCCGGTCACCAAGTCCATGAGCACAACTTAGGGGTCTGGACGGTCACACTTGGTCCTCAGCAGCCTCACCAGGATCTGATACATAGCCACCGTCTACTATGGCCAGAGCCAGTGCTCACATTTCTTCGAGGGAAACCACACTGGGATTTTACGGGGGAGGGGCCGTGGTGAAGGCTGACACTGACTCACCAAGCCTTGTTCTTACTACACGTCAGCCCGGTCCGGCATCACTCCCTGGACGCCCCATCCTGGCCGCGCCTGCCATGTGCCTCGGGAAGGCAGGCAGGGGAGGCACCGGAGGGGCCCCGTCTTCCAGATGAGGCTCCCCGGGCAGCAGGCAGCGGACCAGGCCCCAGGCCCCGGGGTGTCGCCATCTCATTCGAGCTCCATCCTGGCATCAGCCTGTGCTGGACCCATGCCCACCAGAGCAGAAGCAGGGTGGGGAAACTGAGGCAGCGCTGCAGAGACGATCCCATCCCAGTTCTACCCATCCATTTTAGATGTGGAAACAGAGGCCCTCGGAGAGAAGAAAACTTCTCACACTGACTCCATCGTGATTTATGAATGCCGTAGCTAATAATCAAACCCTTCAGATCTACTGAACTGGCCCTGGCATATTAAGTGCTCGTTAGAAATGTTCTGATTTTATCATCATGGCAACCCATAGGTAAGTGTTATTTACTGTCTCTGTGTGACAGATGTGGAAACCGAGGCCCAGATGAACTTGGCCAAGTGTGGCTCTGAGCTTCTGGGGGGATTTCACTCTGCGGACAGGGCCACCCCAGGATGAGCCATGCTGCTCTGGCACGGTGGGGAGCCCCAGACCACGCCGGCGTCCCACATTCCACCTTGGCTCGGACCCAGCAACGGGAACAAACAGGGAGCACCCCGGGGCCTGTCTGCCGCGGGATCAAAGCACCAGGGTGGGAGGCTGCAGGCGCTGGCGTGCAGATCAGAGCAGGGTGGCGGCCTCCGGGCCAGGGAGGCCCCAAAGCGGCCGGCAGAGAGCCTCGCCCACGCCAGGCCCCTATCTCACTCGGTCCCCCAGGAGAGGGCCTGGGAGGAGACAGGGAGGCCGCAGCAGGCCTCTTCCAGGAGTTCTGCTTGCCCAGTGGAAACCCAGCTCCCAAGCTTCTAACTGAACCCTGCCCCACGCCCTTCTGGGCGGCCAGCAAAGTGTGGCAGTGCGCACACACGCGTCCACGAGCAAACGCTGACCTCTCCTTGAAATGCAGCTGCGGGAAGCAAAAGCACAGCCGGACACCTGCAGTCAGAGCTCACTGGCCCCTCTGGCCTCGCTCTCCCGGTGTCCCCTCACCACCCACACCCCAACAGTCACCTGGTGAAGGAGGCTAGGGGTCTGTGCTTTTCTAAAAAATTTGTTTCATTTTTTCCGAGTTTTATTGAGACACGTGACATTGTATTCGTTTCAGGTGTACTACACGATGATTTGATACATGTAGATGTTGCAAAACTGATCCCCATGATAAGTTTAGCTAACATCCATCACCTCGCAGAGTCACAGAATAGCTTTTCTTGTGATGAGAACTTTTAAGATCTACTCTCTTATCAACTTTCAAATATACAATACAGTCTTGTTAACTATAGTCACCATGCGGCACTTTACATCCCCTGCTGTACAGGACTTATTATCTCATAAGTGGAAGTTTGTACCTCTTGACCACCCATCTCACCTGGTCCCCACTGCCCACCTCTGGCAACCACCAATCTGTTCTCTGTTTCCAAGAGTTCACTTTTTTGAGATTCTACATATAAGTGAGATCACGCAGTATTTGTCTTTCTCTGTCTGACTTATTTCACTAAACATAATGCCCTCAAGATCTATCCATGTTGTCACTAATGGCCGGATTGCCTTTTGATGGCTGAATAATATTCCATTATATCTATAAATATCACATTTATATATGTGAGTATATACATATACACACATATATATATCTATCACATCTTCTTTATCCATTCATCCATTGATGGTCACTTAGGTTGCTTCCATGTCTTGGCTATTGTGAATAGTGCTGCTATGAACACTGGGGTTGTTTCCATGTCTTAACTATTGTGAATAACATGGCAATGAACAGGAGGGTGCAGGCATCTCGTCCACATAGTGGTTTTTGTTTCCTTAAGATGTATTCCCAGAGATGGGATTGCTGGGTCATATGGTAGTTCTGGAATTTTTTGAGGAACCTCCATGGGATCCTCTGCTTCACAGCAGGGAAAAAACTCTTTCCTCTATAACATTCAGGGCCAATAAAGTACACGTGCCAAACAGAGCGTCAGAGCAGAAGGGACTAAGAGATTTCCCCTGCCCCGAGTGGAAGGAGGGGTCCAAGGCCACACGGACACCCAGTGGTAGAACCAGGTCTGGCCACCATGTCCTGACCCCAGCCCGTACTCTGTCCATGCCTGCATTTGTTTTCTACTACTGCCATGACAAATCGTCACAAACTTAGTGCTTAGAAGGACACAAGTTTATTATCTCACCATTTTGTAGACCAGAAGTCGAGGACAGGTCTCATCAGATGATGGAATTTTTTTTTTTTTTGCAGTACACGGGCCTCTCACCGGTGTGGCCTCTCCTGTTGCGGAGCACAGGCTCCGGACACGCAGGCTCAGCGGCCATGGCTCACGGACCCAGCCACTCCGCGGCATGTGGGGTCTTCCTGGACCGGGGCAGGTCTCATCAGATGAAAATCAAAAAGACAGCAGGGCGGCATCCCATCCTGGCAGGTCCAGGGGAGAATCTGTTCGCTGCTCATTCAGGCTGTTGGTGGAACTCAGTTCCTTGTGGTTGTAGGACTAGGGTCCCCGTTTTCCTGCTGGCTGAGAACTGAGAGCAGTTTCTATCAGACTCCTTGCCTCGTGGCACCCTTCCTGTGATTACACAGCCAGCCACGGCCAGTGGACCCCTGCTCGGTGCATCTCTCTGACCCACTCATTGGCCTCCTCTTCCCCTTGGAAGGACTCACGTGTTGAGGCTGGGGCCACCTGGATAATAATGCAGGGGAATCTCCCCATCTCAAGGCCCTTAACTTAACCATTGCTGCAAAGTCTCTGTTGCCACGTAAGGTGACATAATCACAGGTCCAGGGTATTAAGGCGTGGATATCTTTGGGGAGGGGCATTATTCTATCTACTGCATCACCCTGCTCACTTTCAAGGGGACCAAAAACATAAAAAAGACGAATAAAGAGTGGACCGCCAGCCTCGCCAAGCAGTTTCCTGCAGCCACACCGGACAGGCAGAGTACACGGTGGGGGGGGGGGATGGGGGGGAAAGAACTGTCACTCAGCCACCCAAGCCAGGCTCCGCCCACATGTGCCCGCCCTCCCCACTTTCCCCACCTGCTAGCCTGCTTGCTGTGATCCAGCGAATGGGCTTTTCCATCACGAAAGAACTACATGAGCATGAAAGTTTGGAAAATACAAAACAAGTACAAGAAAAAAAAAAAACAGTCCCCCAAATAACCACGGTTAACAAGCTGCTTACTAAGTCCAGCCTTTTATACTAAGCATGGGGTGACACTTTAAGACTAGAGTTATAATCATATTATACAAATAAAATTGTATTTTGCTTTTTTCACACAGCATTCTCTTAGCTGTATCTTTGCCACATTGAAATAAACTATTTGCAAAACCTTTTCCATTGCCTACCTAATATTCCATTACGTGGATGAACAGGCTACAGCTTACTTAATGATCCCCCCCAATGTGGGACATTTAGGTTGTGGTCATTATAAATGACATTTTGATGAACATCTTTTGCATAAAGCCTCCCCCAGATCTGAGAAGCATTTTCCAAAAGAAGGGTTGTTGGGTCTGAGAGCATGAGCCTACTTTAAGGTTTAAAATGAGCTGGGCTTGGGGAATTCCCTGGTGGTCCAGCGGTTAGGACTGGTGCGCTTTCACTGCCAGGGTCCAGGTTCAATCCCTGGTCCAGGAAATAAGATCCTGCAAGCTGCACGGCACGCCCCCCACCCCAAAAAAAGAGCTGAGCTGAATTAAACGCCCTCAAATTTTTCTTTTGTTTCTCTCTCCCTCTTCCACAAGCATCGCTGCTAAGCCATATCTCTCCAGTTTTTCTTCACGGGATGGGTTTTCTGAAGCTCAAAAATCTAAGATCTCATTTCGCCAGTTTCTTCTCCTTCTTCCAGGTTGGTGAGGTCTTATCTTTTCAAATTCTGATCCTGCATATTTCAATATGTATGTCTAAAAGATAAGGACTCTTAAAAAAATAACCCCAATACATTATCACCTCCAAAGAATCAATAATAATTTCTTATATTAATAATTCTACCACCAGGGCTCAAATTTTCCCTATTGTCTTACTTTTAGCCCTTTCGGTTTGATATTAGTTCAAATCAGGGTTCACATAAGGTTCATCATTGCAACTGGATGTTATGTCTCTAAAATCTTTTCTAATTTATAGCTCCTTCTCCAACTGTTTTTTCTTCCTTGCAATTTATTTGTTGAAGAAACTGCATTGTTTGTCCTGCAGTTTCCCGTGGTCTGGATTGCATCTCATTGGTGGTGTTTAGCATGTACCTCTGTCCCCTACATTTCTGCTAAATCACAGTTAGATTCAGAGGTTTGATCAGACATAGGTTTGATATTTTTTTAGCAAGAGTACTTCATAGGTAAGACTATTTTTTTCAGGAAGTACAAGGTGTTTACTGATGGGATGTCTTTCTTTTTGCCATGCATCAATTCACTAGGGGGTATGAAATGGTGATATCCTGATTATGCCACTCCTTCCTTGTTTATCAGGCTGGAATGCTCCTAAAAAGAGAAACTTCATATATATATGTATATTCAATCTGTCCTCACATGGAGATATTTGGATTGTTTCCAATTTTTTGATATTATGAGTAATGCTGCTAGTAATAGTCTTCTGCATATGCCCTTTTGTATTGTGCCTGAGATAGATGCCTGAAAGTAAGATGTATAGGTCAAAGGGGTAAACGCATATGAGATTTTGCTAGATATTCCAAATTTCCCTCCGTCAGAGTAGTCCATTTTGCATTTCCATAAGAGTGCCTATTTCTCTACAGTAGAGCCTCACTGACAGAATAAGATGCCAAACTTTGGGTCTTTGTCAGTCTGATAGGTGAGAAACAGTCCCTTGTCTAGTTTTAATTTCTAGTTATCCCAGTACAGCTCATGAGAAAGCACCTCTTTCACCCACTCATTCCTGATGCCACCTTTATCGAAACTGAAATTTTCATACGCAGTCAGGTCTGTTTCTGGATTTTGTATTCCATCCCATTGGCTTATCTTTTTATCCACTCATTGATACCAAATTGCTTTAATTATAGATACTTTTTAAAAGTTGAAGTATAGTTGATTTACAATGTCATGTTAGTTTCAGGTGTACAGCATAGTGATTCAGTTATACATATATCTATTCTTTTTCACATTCTTTTCCCTTATAGATTATTACAAAATATTGAGTATAGTTCCCTGTGCTATACACTAGGTCCTTGTTGGTTCTCTATTTTATATAGAGTAGTGTGTATATGTTAATCCCAAACTCCTAATTTATCTCCTTCCTTTTCCCCTTTGGTAACCATAAGTTTGTTTTCTATGTCTGTGAGTCTCTTTCTGTTTTGTAAATAAGTTCATTTGTAGCTTTTTTCTTTTTAGATTCCACATACAAGTGATATCATATGATATTTCTCTTTGTCTGGCTTACTTCACTTAGCATGATAATCTATAGAGACTTTCCATTATGTTTTAAGGTCTGATAGGTCTGCCTGTACTCCCTCCCATTGCTTTTCATTTTCAGGGTTTTTCCTTGTCTAGGCCTGCTCCCCACACCCGCCAAGGAAAGATGGTATTTTTATTTGGATCGCAGTGACTTATACATTAACCTAGGGAGAAGTAACTCCTTTACGATGCTGAATGCTGAATCTTCCTAACCAAGAACACATATCTGTTTGTTCAAGTCTACTTTCATGCGTTTCAATAGTGCTTGACAGTTTTTCACATACAGGTTTTGAACATTTCTTTTTACATTTACTCCTAGCCAGTTTATACCTTGTTCCTCTTTGCTATCACAATCTTGCTAGCTTCCGTTTTATTTTCTAACTGGTTTTTATTATTTATATGAAAACTTTTGACTTGTATGTTAATTTGGGGGGGAAAGACTTGCTATCTCATACACCCTGTGGGTTAGCCTCAGCTACGGACCAACTCGCGCCTGCCCGAACCAGCTTCCTGCCTCCACTTTGCTGACACCCTCTGCCACGCGGCCTGACCCTGGGTGGCCCCCAAACCATCTCCCTCCTTCTTGGATTGATTCAGAGTCAGTGGGAGCTTGCCTCTCCCCGGCTGACTTCTGACATACGAAGCTCCCCAAGTAACCCAGGCACAAAATAAAACTCTGACACCAAACATTTTAAAAGACAAGTCGAGAGAATTCCCTGGCGGTCCAGTGGTTAGGACACAGCACTCCCAAGGCAGAGGGCATGGGTTCGATCCCTGGTCAGGGAACTGAGATCCCGCCGCAAGGTCAAAAGAAAAAGACAAGTTGAAACATTGAAAGAAATAATGGATAAAAACAGAGGAGGTATCACAGGGGAGAAATGATGTGTATGCATTTGGGAAGATTTGAGTGTGAATGTTCCCAAATGCATACCATCATTTTCATTTTTTTTTAGCAGAGGTCTTCTTAGAAGCCCATATGATTTAAATTTATTTATTTATTTATTTATGGCTGTGTTGGGTCTTCGTTTCTGTGCGAGGGCTTCCCCTAGTTGCGGCGAGCGGGGGCCACTCTTCATCACGGTGTGCGGGCCTGTCACCATCGCGGCCTCTCTTGTTGCTGAGCACAGGCTCCAGACGCGCAGGCTCAGCAGTTGTGGCTCACAGGCCCAGTTGCTCCGCGGCATGTGGGATCTTCCCAGACCAGGACTCGAACCCGTCTCCCCTGCATTAGCAAGCAGATTCTCAACCACTGTGCCACCAGGGAAACCCGTGAATGTTCTCTCACTGAAGTCCATAAGTAACCTCCACATCATCTTCTTTCTGCTGGAGAGAATGGAGTGGATGGAACCCCAGGAGGTGGATGCCTTGGAAACCAGCCATCTTCCACACTGAGTCTCCATTGCTTCCTGGTAACTCCTTAGAGAAGCGACTAATTTAAGTTAAATTCAATACACCATGGGCAGGGAGTGTCTATCCTTAAGATCAACGTGTGGGTCAGTCCAGTATCTTGTAAAGATTTCATCACATTTTAATTAGGAGCCTTTAATAATTTCTCTTTTTTACATATAAAATATTTTTTATATACATCCAACAAATCATCACCACAATCAAGATAATGATCTAGATTCACCCACAAGTTTCCTTATGCCCTGCCTCTTTGTTACCCATTCCTCCGTCCCCAATTCCTCTGTCCCTAAGCAGACATTGATCTGATTTTTTTTTTAACTGAAGCATAGTTAATTTACTATGTTGTGTTAGTTTCAGGTGTACAGCACAGTGATTACATTATACGTATATATATTCTTTTTCAGATTCTTTTCCCTTAAGGCTTATTACAAAATATTGACTATAATTCCCTATGCTACACAGTAAGTCCTTGTTGGTTATCTATTTTATATATAGCAGTCTGCATATGTCAATCCCAACCTCCCAATTTATCCCTTCCCCACCCCTTTCCCCTTTGGTAACCATAAGCTTGTTTTCTATGTCTGTCTGTGAGTCTGTTCATGTTTTGTATATAAGTTCATTTGTATCAAATAATTTCTTTTTAAATTGTCTTAAAATAGTGTCTTTCGTTATTATGTGATTGGTGAGGGCTACTGATATTCCTTAGAACTACTGATGTCTGTGAGATGATGCTACCTCTTTCACTTCGGTTAAGAAACCCACAAGGGGACTTCCCTGGTGGCACAGTGGTTAAGAATCCGCCTGCCAATGCAGGGGACACGGGTTTGATCCCTGGTCCGGGAAGATCCCACATGCCACGGAGCAACTAAGCCCATGAGCCACAACCACTGAGCCTGCACTCTGGAGCCCGTGGGCCGCAACTACTGAAGCCCGCGTGTCTAGAGCCCATGCTCTGCAACAAGAGAAGCCACCGCAATGAGAAGCCTGCGTACCACAATGAAGAGTAGTCCCGGCTCGCCACAACTAGAGAAAGCCCGCGCGCAGCAACAAAGACCCAACGCAGCCAAAAAAGAAAAAAGAAAAAGAAAAAAAAAGAAACCCACAAGGCATCTTGAGAAAAGTTCTTTCAAGGGCTGGCCCTGAGATGGAAGGAAGCCTGACCAACATTCGCTGGATCTCTGAGCCCTGCTGATTTTGCTTCCCGCTCTCCACCCCAATGCCCTTCCGTTCTCTCCCCTCCCAGGACGGCTGCATCAATGTCCCTTGGTCCCTTTCCCCAGGTCTTTCCTTTCCTAATCTACCCTGCACTTGGAAATCTTTCAGAGTCCTTATTGCTCTGAGGCAACACAGGGGCCAGTGGGAGTACCACTCAGACAGGGACTAGAAGGTAGAAGAAAGCAAGGGCTGTATCTCATTCATCTTTTCATCTCTGAAGTTCATGGTACATGGTAGAAGCTCAACAGAGCCGAATGAATGAATACATGTGTGTTCGTGAATGCACCCATTAGCCAAAGAGTTTTGGTCCTTCCACACTTGACTCCCTCCCCACTGTGTCCTCTAGGGTAGCCCTAGGAGGGAAAAGGATTTTCGCTGGTTGCTTCTGTGGGAAGGGCTCCCAACTTTGCACAAATCCCCTGTGTGAGTCTCTGTATTGCTTCATCCCACAACGTTGTCTGGGAGGGGGTTGAAGATTTGGGCTATAAATCAGAAATGATTGTTGGTCTTTGGCCCGCCTGGCATCCTCCCTCTGTGTACCTGTCCTCCTATTGGCGCCTCTTCAGGTGCCATCATTATGTTGCTTAGTTCTCCTATAGAAGCTGGTTCTTTGGAAAAGATCTCGTAAGTTTATTCACCGTGGTAAGGAGTATCCCCTAGCAAGGGTCTGTGTTAGCCCTCTCAGGTGTGTCTGCACTGTAATAACAGACAAAGCCTAAAGTCATAGGACTCACTCTTGACTTCACAGTGTCACTGGTCCCAGAGAGCCTGTTGGGAGGTATACTGGGATGGAAGGAGCAGGCGAGACTGAGGGCCATCTCAGGACCCCTGGAAGAGTAACAGGATCAATCTCCTTTGGGGATTGGCCCTTGTTCTTCTGACACCTTCTTAGCCACTGCCCACCCCTCACTTACTAAATCATCTTGTGTCCTTCAGTTGTCGCCAAATCTGCATGTCTCCTGATGAAAGTGTAGATTCCTTAAGGGTAGGAATTGGGTGTCTCACTTCTTTCTAGTGTGTCTAAGTGCTAGCTCCTGGGCTCTGTGGCCAAGCCACAAAATGACACACCTGGCGGGCTACCTCAGAGCCCTTTTCTAGTCTTTTCTGTCTCTTCTCTGTGTGGCGGATTGTGTGTTTCCAAAAGTAGCCCCAGCACCGTTTCTGCCCCCACATGCTCTTCAGAATCTTGCCTTTTCCCATCGAGAAGCAAAGTCTAGTTTTCCTGCCCTTGCATCTAGGCAGGACTTTGGGTCCCAATGAAAAGCATGCAGCCAAGTGATGCTGGGTGACTTCCAAAGTTTCCTAAAAAGCGATAGGGTTTCTGCCTGGCTATCTTTTGTGATGCCTACCCTGGGAACCCAGCTACCACCACGCTGTGAGGAAGCCCACACTAGTCTCAGTACTGAGACCACATGGAGAGGTCCAGACCAAAAGGAACCGAGGCCCCCAGCCCCCAGCCGGCATGTACAGCAGGCAGTGTGAGGGGGCAAGTCTTCAGATGACCCCAGCGCCAGCGTTGGAGTCTTCCAGCTGAGGTCCCCACACTGTGAAGGGGAGACAAACCGGCCTCATGATACTCTGTCTAAAACCCTGACCCACAGGATCTTTGTGCATAATTAATGGTTGTTTTACACCGTTGAGTTTGAGGGTGATTTGCTACGCAACCCTAGTAACTGGAACACTGTGCAAAGATGCACAAGCCACTTCTCTTTGCGCCTGGATTTTCTTGTCAACAGGTTTCTTTTACAGAAAGAGAAAAGAGAGAATCGGAGCACTGCTTCCCCCTCTTCCCTCCCCTCACTGACTCTCCCTCAGCCCTTCTATTCCCGCCCCCCACCCCAGCTTTATTGGGGTAGAATCGGTGTATCAAAATTGTACCTACTTAATGTATACAATTTGGTGAGTTTGGACATATGCATACACTCGTATTACCATCACCACAATCCAGATAACAAATATATCAATCACCTCCCAAAGTTTCCTTGTATCCCTTTCTTTTCTGTGTGGTAAGAACACTTAACATGAGATCTACACTCTTACATTTTTAAAATAATTAATTAATTAATTTTTGGCTGCGTTGGGTCTTCGGTGCTGTGCGCGGGCTTCTCATTGCGGTGGCTTCTCTTGTTGTGGAGCACAGGCTCTAGGTGCACGGGCTTCAGTAGTTACAGCACACAGGTTCAGTAGTTGTGGCTCGCAGGCTCTAGAGTGCAAGCTCAGTAGTTGTGGCGCGTGGGCTTAGTTACTCCACAGCATGTGGGATCTTCCCGGACCAGGGCTCGAACCCGCGTCCGCTGCATTGGCAGGCGGATTCTTAACCATTGTGCCACCAGGGAAGCCCCTTCCTTCTTTTTTAAGGACGTTATTCCATAGTATGTTACACCACAGTTTCTTTATGCATTTCATCTGATCACATACATTTGGGTCGTTCCCCTATTTTGATTACTGGGAGTAATGCTGCGATGAACATAGGAGTGCGGATATCTTTTCAAGGTCCTAACTGCAATATTTTTGGATACATACCCCAAAGTGAGATTGCTGGATCATATTCTATTTTTTATTTTTTGAGAGACCACCATACTATTTTTCATAATGGTTACACTATTTTGTACCATTTTAATTTTACTCAACATTACTTGTGCACTGACATTCCCACTGTCAGCGCACTAGGGTTCCATTTTTTCTACTGCCCCGCCAACACTTGCTAACTTTTGTTTTTTTGATGATAGCCATCCTAACAGGTGTGAGGTGATATTGCCTTGTGGGTATTTTTGGGGTTTTTTTCCGGCTGAGCAGCATGTGGGATCTTAGTTCCCTGACCAGGGATCAAACCTGTGGCCCTTGCATTGGAAGCGTGAGGAGTCTTAACCACTGGACCGCCAGGAGGTCCCTTGCCTTGTGGTTTTGATTTGCATTTCCTGGATGGTGAGTGATGTTGAGCATCTTTTTGTATAACTGTTGGCCATCAGTATGTCTTCTTTGGTGAAATGTATATTCAGGCCCTTTGCCCATTTTTTAATCAGGTCATTTGTATTTTTGCTATTGAGTTTTAGGAGTCTCTTACATATTTTGGAAATGAACTCCTCGTCAGTATATGGTTTGCAAGTATTTTCTCCCATTCCATAAGCTGCTTTTTCACACTGTGGATTGCTTCCTTTGCTGTGCAGAAGCTTTTTTGCTTTAAGTAGTGCTATGCATCGATTTTTGGTTTTTTTGATCCTTCATTCCGTCTTCCTATCAGTGCAGCCTCATTTCCTCAGGGAAGCCTTCTCGGCACCCCCAACTGCTGCCTCCTGCTAGTTCAGGTCACCCATCGTAAGCTCTTAGAGCACTTGGTATTTTTTCTTTACCCAGTCTGCAATTATGTATTTGTCTGTGGTTATTCATGAAACATTAAGCTCCATGAGGGGAAGGATCTCGTTCATTCCACTCACTGTGATGTCACATTACTTAGAATGGTACCTGGCACACAGAAAGTTGCTGACTGAACGAACTGGCACTCCCCCAAGGTCATACATTTAGCTCTAGACCTGGGGCCAGGACCTTGTGTCCAGTGTTCACTTCTCTGCTCTACCAGTTTGCCTCCACTCCAAAACTTGTTGTTTTCGTTCAGTGCCCAGACTTCTGACCATCTAGAGATCAAGGCGTGATGTTTACACTCTCTCCTCAAACCAAAAGATTCCATCTTCTTCTCAACAGCCACCTTCTTGCCAAAATAAGCCAGGAAAGGTTATGAGTGCCTGGATTCCAGCAGGAGTGGAGCGGGTCTGAGAAGAAAAACAGAGAAAAGGAACTATCTCAAAATGTCGATTTGTTTAAACTTCTTCACCAACTTAACAACACAAGGAAACCAACAGAGACAAGCTTGTAATGAAGTAATCAGCCAACGCTGCTAATATTCCAGTAACATGAAATGATTCTGCACATTTCATGGGGTAGATATGAATGGGGTCATTAAAATATGGCCAAGGAAGGGAGGGAGAGTTTACTTTTTCTGTCTCCTTAGTCTGTGTCTGAAAGCTCAGCAGGAATTTAAACAAATAGCATGGAGGAATGGTGAATCTGATCAGATTTAAAGAGAAAGTCCCTTCCAAACTTCTCTTCCCTTTAATAAATACATTGAGTTCTGCAAGTTTTGCTTTTTTAAAAACACTGCAGGTTTTTTTCCCCCCAAATCTGGAAAGCCTATTTGAGAAATTGCATCAAATTGTTGTGATAGTGTTCTGCATATATATATTTTTCTAGATCAAGAAGAAATTGTTCTGTCATGTAAATGAATGTAAGGAGAATAAAAGGAAGGTAGGTAATAGGGAAGATAATGCTCCCTCTTTGATTAAAAAGTGAAAAATAAAGTTAGAGGAGGGTTAATGGCAAATGGAGAGAGCTACTGAAAAAAGGGATTACATCAGTAAGATAGGCTGGTGAACGGAGGGTAGAATTGGGCCTCTGAGAACTTGGTCCCCCTGCATTCTAGACAAGATCTAACTGTAGGAAGAAGGGCTGAAGGGAGAGAGCTGCTCTCACCCCCACCCCCTACAGGGTGAATTTAGTTGAGCTAATGGTTCAACTAAACCTACTGAACTCGTGCAAGATGGCAGTTCAGTGCTCTGGCCTTGGACAAGTTACTTCACTTCTTTAAGCCTCATCCTTCTCACCTGTAAAATGGGGGAGAAGAAAACCTACTTCACAGAGTTTTGTAGGTTAAATAATGTAAAAGAAATATAACGCGTCACCCAGCACATCGTAAGTGCTCCACAGACGTTAGAGAGAAAAACAAAAAACCTCCCTCAGTGAGGCACTCTTTGGGGGAGGACCCTCAGCCCTAGAGAGGCTGGGGGCCAGCGATGGGTTGGGGGATACTTCAACCAGCTGCCCCCCGCCGCGCTTCTTCCAAGCGGGGCAGCTCGGTGCTGGGCTGCGGTGCGGCCTGAGGGCCCCAGGGCTCGTCACCTAGTTTGCTTAAGCAAGTTCTTTCACACACACACCCATACACACTTTGGCCCGAAAATTCAGTGAGGTTTTTTCTTCCTTCTTCCTCTGTTGTTGTTGGGTTCTGATTACTTCCATCTGGTTGCGGCAGCTTGACTGGAGTCTCTAAAAACAAAACAAAACAAACAAAAACCCTTCCTACCAAACACACAGGCACCGAACCTAGAAGGCTGCTTCGCTTCTCACCAGCAGGCGCCCAGAGGGCGACTCGCGCAAGTCGTGGCGGGGCGTGCGCAGGCCGCACCCCGGCACCTGCGCTCGCCGCTGACCGCCAGAGGGTCGGCGCAGAACCAGCCCCCCCTAGAGCCAGCCTCCCTCCCCGCCGCCCTCCCGTCCCCCGCTTCCGCCCCGGCGCCCGGAGAAGCGGGCGCACTGGGAACGGCGACCCGGGCATCTCCCGGCGGAGGGGAAGAGGGAGGCGGGGAGGGCGGGGGATTTCAGAGATTGAAAACAGAGCCTTCCCTGCGCCTCGGCTCCGGAGCTCATCTGACTTGAGTTAGCGACGCAACCCCCCCGCCCCCGCCCGCAGCGCCTTAAAAAAAGTGTTGGAGACTGGCGCGCTCCTTCGTTCTCCGCTCGAACTTTCTTCGTAGGTGTGCTCTCTCTCCCAGGCGCTGGGGAGGAGGGTCCTCGGCCGCCCCTCCCCTCCGGGTCCCTCGGGTTCCCTCCGGGCGGGGGCGCGCGGCGCGGGCGGGGGCCCGGCGCCCGGTGTGCTGCAGCCGTGCGCGCGGGGGCGCTGCGCCGTGCGGGCGCGCGGCGGGCTGGAGCGCGGGAGTGCCGCAGCTCGCCAGCCGAGGCAGCAAGGCTCCGCGGACTTTTTTTCAAACTCCCATCAATGAGTCTTCGAGGAGGAGCGGGAGGCGGTGGCGGCGGACGCGAAGGAAGGCGAGGAAGAGCCGGAGGAGCGGGAGGAAGGAGCGCGGGCCGCGTGACGCGCCGGGGCCTCGGGGAGCTGCTCGCTCGCCGGCGGTAGGGTGGCCCGGCCCCCGCCCGCCTCTCGGTCCCCTCCCCTGCCTGGCCCGCCCCGCCCCGGCCGGACTGAGTCCCGGCACACGGCAGCCCGCGGCGGCTTGCCGCGCCAGCCAAGTTGGGATGGGGGCCCGCAGGCACCGCTCGGCGCCCCGGAGGCCACCTGCGTGCTAGAGGCAAACTTTTGTCTCCCTCGGTAAAGTGGCTTTGGCCTTCTTTTGCTTGCTTTTCGTCGCGAAGTGCCCCCTACTCCGGCCGACCCCGGGCCGAGGGGATGCTGCGCCGTCTCGGAGGGTCCCTCGGCCGGGTACCCGCGCCACGGCATGGGGATCCGGGCACCGGGCTAGCGGGCGGCCCGGGTACGGGTTCCGGCCAAGCCGGGCGGGGACGTAAGGGGGGTCCGGGGAACTCGTGGCCGGGGGGCGATTTTGCATCTCCCTTCCCACCTGGGGGAAAGAGCCAGTCTTCTTGGGGTGCGCAGCCAGCCGGCCTCCACCCCGTCTCCACGTCGCCCGAGCCCGGGGCTGTTTTCTCGGGAGGTGGGGGTAGCGCCGGAGGCTGGGGTGCTGCGAAGCTCCAGAGGTGGGCGGTGGGAATGTGTCTCCGGGTAGTGTGCCGGGGGTGGAGGGGCTGCAGCCACAGCCGCTGCGAACTTCTAACTGCACTTCTCGGCGCAGCCCGTCCCGAGCCCTGCCTTTCTTTCTTTCTCGCTCCTTCCTCCCCCTCGTCAGGCCCTGTTGCCCCCTCCCCCTCGGTCAGGCTCTTCCCTCCGGCCTCCCTCCTCGCTTCTCTCCTCCGCCTCTATTGCCCTCCGCCCCGAGAGCCGCTTGACTTCCCGAAGGGATCCGCGCGTAATCCCTCGCCCTTTCCTCGGGTCCCCCCAACCCCGCACTTTCTTCCCCGCCCCCACTCATCGTTTCCCCCCCCCCCGGCAATCTCTCAACAAGTATATTTGCTGAGGAATTTGAAAAATCCACTACTGCAACTTGATCTGTGTGTGATGGATGGGGAGAGGCGCGGAGAGAGTTGGGCGCCAATCCTATTAAAGGTTTAGAAAGGGGAGCGTTTTACCCGGACGGGGGCGGGGGGGCGTGTAGAGGGGGGAGGAGGAAGGGGCGCGTGCTTGTCTGTGTGAGTGTGAGCGCGCCCGCCGCGTCGGGGAGCTGGAAGTCCACCCATCTCGGCGCCGTTTCAGCCCAGCAGCAATTGCTGTCATTTCCTAGGAAACCCGACTTTTTCTGCGCGGGGAGCTCGGGATGGAGCCCGCGCGCTTCACCCCGGGTGACCAGCCGCAGGGACGCTCGTAGGCTTTGGGTCTCCCCCAGGGGGCCTTCCTCCACTCTCCTCTCTTTTGTGTCATTTTGATGTGGTTTTCCGAGTTGATCCCGGCTGGAAAAGTAGACCTTTCCCTGGAGTCTGGTGCCGGGCCCCGGGGGTCCTTCCTGCGCTCCTCTGCCCTCTGGCCCGGGCATCCCGGGCGGTGCTCGGCCTGCAGCGCGGACTTTGCAGCCCAGTGGCCGCGGCCGCGTCCTGGGCCCCCGCCCCGCCGCCCCCGCCGGGCGTGTGAAGGTTTAATCCCTACAGCTCCAGATAAAGGAGCAGTTGTAAAACGCTCATATGCTGTTTGCTGACGAGGCTCAGGGGGATGTTGGAGAATTTGAAAGTAAACGTTTCTCTCGCAAGCGGCATAAAATAGTGTTTAAGCAAATATTGTATTGGAGTGCTCAGGGGGCTCGGTGCCAGAAAGGAAAGTAAATAAACGGTGAAATCCAAAATGTACAGCCGTGGAAAGCCACGGAATAGGCGGGCTCGCCACCGGTGCCCCCGTGAGACCTGTTTGCTCTAGCCACCTCGCCTGCGAGACCCCTCCCCGCCCATTTCCTTACCTTGCCTGGGGGTTTCCTTCCCTCGGTGGCTTCCCTGTGTGGGCGCCTGGGAGCGGCTTTGCACTTGGCTCTGCCGGGAAAGAAGTCATTGTGTGGCTCCCTGGGCTGGTCTCCCCAGGGCCAGGGAGGGCACCCTGACTATGCCTGGCTGCTTTGAGTTTTGGTGCCCTTTAGGCTCTCCCCAACTTCTGGTCTGCCCTGGGGCAGGATTTCTAGACTATAGCCTCTAGGCCACTGCAGCCACATCCCTGCGGAACCGCCCTGGTCCCCTTTCTTCCTTCATCGTTCTTGCTTTCGTTTTCCCAGACTTCGTGCTTCCCCCTTACAGCTGAGGGTTACAGGAAATCATGGAGATGTTCTCCCCCAGATTTTAGGTCCCACTCAAACCTAGACGTATGGAGAGTTGTCACTTGTCAGAGCGTTTCAGAGTTAGTTCAAGTTTGTGATATTTAGGGTGGTTTGTATTTGCCCTTTGCTGGGAGAAATACGCTCATTTCATGAGGTTAGTTAGTGATTCTAGGGGGATTTAAACTAAGGCAGTGGAGGTGAGGGGCCCACTTGGCCAGGAAATAGCCCTCAGGTGACCCGGCGGTCTCTTGCTTTGGCACCTGAGGGACAGATTATAGTCAGAGCAGTCTGTTTTCAAAGTCAGTGGGCAAGGATACCAATGGGAGGGAGAGAAATACTTCCAAAGCAGGGCTGAGCTCACCGGAACAAGGCTGGACTGGCTGTTAGGGATGTTTTTTTATCTTCTGTGGGGATTGTTTGGAGGGGAATTTGCACAGGGTTCAGACTACTTCAGCAGGGCCTCCCAGGCTGCTTCCAAATTCACACTGACCCTGCCCGTGGCCTTGGAGGGGACTCTTGGCTTGGCCCACCTTGAAGGGTGTGTGGGGTTAGAGAGGCCCTTCTGGCCGGGCGGCCTTAGAAAGGCGGGCCCGTCCATGCTCTCAGGGATGCTCCAACCCACCTGGGGGGAACAGAGAAAATCCTTTGAGTTGCCTGGTTGGAAGAGGGGCCGCAGGGCCGCTGGTCAGCGACTCCTTGCCGGGCTGCAGGGGCCTTGGGGGCTGTGTACTGTAGCTGGCTTGTTTGCACTGCAGACTGAAAGATACACAAATACTTCATGCTTTGTGTACTCCCACACGTGCCCTGTACACAGTGCAGTGCCTAGGGCTGGATTAGCCAACCCGGAGATTCAGCAGGCAGACTGACAAAATTGAATATTTGCCTAATAAACACCCTTCTTCCAGCAGGGCCTCTCTTGACCACCCGGGGAAGGGCGGGGGGACCGTCACCCCACAGATGCCAGCGATTCCCTCCAACTGGGACCAAGAGGTTGTCATGCACACTTTGAAAGGCTGTGTGACCCCTACACACCCAGCTGGCTTGTTCAAGCACAAAACCCAAGTCCCACATCCTTGTGGACTCAAGGGGTAGGGCAGCCTGCCTTTTCCTTGGGCAAGTGTGTGTTCAGCCGGGTTTCCTTTCATCTGAATGACGCTCGCTCCTGCTGGTGACGCTGGCTCCTGGGAGGTGGCGCCACCTGCCCTGCTTCTTTAGGATGGGGACGGGTTCTACCTGTGCCTGGGCCTGTTTCCCGGTACACGGGGACAGCCAGGCCAGGCCAGGTGGACCTAGCTGTGGACCACTGCAGCTGTTCCTGCTGGACCCTTTGAAATGGAACCCCGGGGAAGCAGCTCCCCGTCCCCCTTCTTCTTTTCAGTAAGTGTCAGAGGCTCGCACACGTGAAACACGTGAAGAATGCCAGAGAGAGAAACTGTATTCTCAGATTCCAGAAAATACAGAGAGGCTGCATAGGTGATTGTACTAGCCACCGGAATAGGCAGCAATTTCAGTGAACAAGGCTCGCTGGCTTCTAAAGAAGGCTCCCGGGAAGGGAGGCTTCTCTGTAATTGTAGCCTTAGGCTTGTTTAAAAGACGCTTTGGGAAGGGGTCCTGCTTGTTGTTAGGCAGTGTCTTTTGGTAAAGAGCAACAGCTTCGTGGGTTTTAAATAAATACTTGCCACCAGATTCAATACTATTACGTATTCCAAAATGAATTTGAGTGTTTGCTGTGGACTGTAAGGGATTAAAAAAAAAAATCATTGATCATTGTTGTTAGATTTTGAGGGTGACCAAAACATCCTTAACCTACAAAACTATGTTTAAACCCCTGGGAAAATGCAGCAGCGATACCAGCAGACTTTCTGCATGTTTAGTATATTATTTTCCCCAATTCCTTCATCAACAAAAGCATCCTCAATATAGTGGTTTGTGCTTTGATTCTGGCTTCTTAAAAAAAACACACATGGGGGAAAATAACTCACTTAAGATGTGACCAAAGAGTTCATATTAAACTGTTGCTGAGATTTTTGGTTTCAAGTGAAAAAGTTAATGTGGTTTTATGTGTGTCGTTTAAAAAAAAAAAAGGTTGCTGGGAAGTGTGTTTTAACTGTGAGTGCCCTGTTTCATGCATTAGCATAAGAAAAAAGTTTTAGTGCATTTCCTATTGTCTTGAATGAAGAGTTTCAGCAAAGGGAGGGGAAGCAGCAAAAGGGTGATGGTGCATTGAGATTCTTCGGCAGCCCGGGCTCGTCGTCTGCCCCTGAAATCTGTGATCGGATAGCACTTTTATCTCACTTTTCCATTCTCCAGCCTTTTTCACACGTTCACTTTTTGTCAAGGTTTATTGATTATGTTTTCTTCTCTGCAAATCTGTGGAAAATTTAATGAACCAAACAGCAGTGAGATAAAGGGGGCTTTTTATTCATTAGCAAGGGATTGATTTCCCCCCTTGGGCCGAGGGCCCCCTGGCCGCCAGCAAGTGAGTGGAGGGGGTGGGAGGAGGCGGTGGCCCTGCTCCGGGCTGAGGCGGGGCTTCGCGCAGACCGGCCCCGGCGAACATCAGAAGCTTCCTGATGGGTGTTCCGGGCCAGCCCCAGCCGCTGCCGCTGCAGACGCCGGCCTCGAGCTCGGGGGCCGGGCTCCTCCGCGATCGGGGCTCCCTGGGCTTGGGGGCGGGTGGAGGCGGGGGATACTTGTCTTCCCCACCCTGACAAACCTCTCGAGTGCCTGGGCCTTCCCGGGGACACAGTTAAGTATGGCCCTTCCTCCAGCCCCGACTCTCAGACCTGTAATTAAGCAAAGCCCCTGGTGTGATTATGCTTTGCTGACTCTGCTGGGTTTGGAGCCACTTCCCTCCACGGAACAGGGTGAACTTTAGCTCTTTGCAGAGGCTTCCTGGGCAGACTGCACATCTGTCTGTCTGTCTGTCTGTCTCCCCTACTCCCCCATCTCCCTTCTTCTCTGCCCGCTTTGTCTTCTTCCCTTCTTTCTTTCCCCCTTTCTTCTCTCTTGCCCCCTCTCTCTCCCGCTCCTCCCCTCCCCGCCCTGGGTCTTCCTTCTCTCCTCCCTCCTGTCTTTTCGCTCTTTCCCTCCCTCTCCTCCCCGCCCATCTCCTCTTTCCTTGGGCATCTTCTTCTTTCGCTCCCCCTCCTCCCCCCCTTCCTCTCCCAGCCCCCCTCCAGTTTCTGCCCCGCGGAGGGCTGGCCGGGAGGCCTCCGGGACGCGGCGTGCCCAGGCCGTGGGGACCGTGTCCGCGTCCGGGGACCCCTCTGCGCTCCGAGAGCCCGCGCGCCGGCCGCGCCGCGTCCCTCCCACCTGCCCGCCCGCCCGGTTTGTGGCGCGCGAACAATGGCCACATTGTCCCGGCCGCGCACCGGCCGCCCCGGCGAGTGGCGGCAGGCGGGACCCTGCTCGTGGCGGCTCGGGAAGAAAGCCAGCGGCCCAGATCCAGATCGGCCGCCTTTGTCGCCGGGTGGGAGACCGCAGCGCCCGGGGGAGCCGGCGCCCACCTGGGGAAGGCTCTTCTCCAAAGGGCGCCCTCCCTGCCCTCGGCCGCTGGTCCTCCCTGCCCCTTCCCCGTGGCTCCCCTCCCCCTTCTCCGAGAAGGGATTCATTCGACTTTAGGTGACAGTTTGCAGAGTGAATTGAGAGCATTTCGCTAGAGCCAGGAGAAGAGGGGCCACGTTACCGAACTTTTGGCGGCATCCGAAACTTTTTCTGTAAGGCATCTGCGCTGGTTGCCGAAGGCCCCCTTTTGCCCTGACCCCCACCTTCCCCACCGAGGCAGGAAAGGAATGGTGGTCTCTCAGAACAGTATCCCCCCCTCAACACATTCGCCTTGACCTGTAGGGATTCAAGACCTCTTAGCGCTTAGAAAAAGAAGGATCTTTGAATGCTTAGGATGTTAAAAGAGCATCCGTCCCTGCGTCCGAGCAGACGCTTAGCAATGCTCCTTTGTGTGCTGGACAATGCAATAAGTCAGCCCGACTTTTGAGCCACGTTTATAAGGAACTGTAAGGGCCGCTCAAGTACACTTGTGCTAAGTTGAATTGATTGAAATTTAATGGCGGTTAGTGGCGATGAATGGTAATGATTTCCCAGCGTATCTTTGGCATACTTGACATTAATAACAGTGTGTGTGTACCCGCACCGGGAGCCTGCCACACACGTGAGGCGGTAGCATTATTCATTTCCGGAGGTGCCAGTCCTTTGCCTCCTTCCTCTCCTGAAATCCTTTTCCTTCTCACCATAATTCAGTTGTTCAGATGATTTTTTAAAAACAGCAAAGGAAAAGAAGGAAAGAAAAATCTTTCTGCATTGAGTTCGTACATCATTTCAACATAATTTTGTGCTCGTGATTTTTTTCAATTCCTACGTAAATCAGCTTCTCATATACCAAATATGATGAATTTGTTTTAGCTGCCATCATGAATTAATGTTATGCAAATAGAAGCTTTGCAGGTGAAATGATTTACTTAATAATTTCAACTTCTAATATTTAAACTCATTCATTATGTTGGGAGTTTAAAAAAAAACAAGTCCATATTTTTAAACCTGCGTTGGGGGAGATTGCTATGCAAGTATTTGCAGTGTAGGCAGGCCTTGAAGGCCAGAAAATAGCTCTTCATGTGTTGATTCTTTCTTGGAGAACCTATAGTTCACCACGCGGTGGCTTAAGAAGCAGGGGATAGAAGTCTTAACAAGTGCCGCCTGTGGGTGGGATGACACAAAGGCATTGAAATAAATCCACGGTGACCATCACGGTGATATACCCCCAGGACTGAACATGCTCTGCTCTGGGAACTAAGAAGGGCTTCGCTTTTGAACTGGTCTTGACTGAGCCGGGTGGTGAAGGGTGAAGGGGCTCCAATGCCCCCTGCCCTCATCTTTGTCATTTGCTGGTTGAGACCATCTTAAGAGCAAGTCTTTAATGCCTGCCCATGAAGGTAGCAGAGATATAAAGAGTTGGGCAGAGGACTGCCACTCCCTGACCCCGAAATGCTAGGAAGACTTTCTTATGTGTGTCATCTTTCCAGGATGCTTTCTTCTGGAAAAAGTTGAGGAAGAGAGTAAAAGGGATGAATACATGCCCTGTGATAAGTAATGAGCCGAGGCCCTTGGGGTTACATCTGGGAGAGTGACACCCATCACTCAAGAGCTGGGTGACCCTGTGCCAGTCGGTTGGCCTCTCTGTGGAGGGGGAGGGAGCTAGGCAGATGTGATCTCTCAGATCCTCCGGCTTCACCAGCCTGGGAGCCAGCACACCCGGCCTCTCAAGACGTCAGGCCAGGCGGGGTGGAGGGACCAGGGTCTGGGCAAAGTGGGGGTTCTGGGTCTTTGCCTCTGCTTCTGGGGAGAGTGAAGTGAGGCCCTCTCAAGGGATCTGCCCCCGCTTCCCATCTCCCCCTGCCTGTCACCCTGCCTAGTCAGCTGTAGTGCTCGGGGCAGGTCCTGGATGTGGTCACAGGGAGAGCGGGGATAGAGTGGACTAGGGGACGTTGGTGGAGGTGGGGGAGACACTCGGCAGTGCCTTTTCAGACTCTCCTGAAATATGTCTCGGATCTCTGACTATTGATAAGGGTCGGGTTTTGACTTGCTGTCTCCAAAAATTGAGGTCATCGTGATCGGACGATGGGTTGAAGGTTCATCACTCAGCCGTTTCTGCAGACGGCAGTGGGTTGTGTGCGGTTGATACATTGTGTGTCCAGGCAGCGACAGCGTATTTAGGGCTGGCCCTCGCCGTCTGCGGAGATCAAGGTGAGGGGATGTCACTGGCGCTCGCTTCTGTAGGGAAAGAAGGAATCTGACTCAGCAGTTACTCAGGAACTGTCAGGTGTGCTGATGGTAGGATGGCAGGCTTTGAATGTAACTCAGATGTCTTCATCTTTAGAAGCTGTCACACACGTGATGTCATATGTTACTCACACGCGTGATGTAGTATGTTAGGCTGCCCTTCCGGTTAAGTGTGAATGTGGTGTGTGTGATATCTCTGTTTATGCTGATGTACGTATATACCAGGAAGTCTTTTAACTACCAGGTCTCTTTATGAATTAGATATTTTTCTCCTAAGATGCACTTAAATAAAAAGAGAAATAGCATAAGAGAGTGAAGTCAGAACTGGAAATGAGCTATAGCGGCAAATCTAAGAAAGCCTCCAGCGGGCTTCCAGCCAGGGATTCAGATGGAAAGCTGGGAAAATATGCAGATTCTCGGGCCCCCACGGAGACCCTATTGAATGTGAATTCTTATGGAGGGGACCCTGACATCCGCCTTTTGTCAAGGCTTTTTAGGGTGTGGTGATGGGAATTTAGTGATTTCCTTCTGTGATGTCCTTCACTTCCTGTGATTTTTGCATTAACAAAGGGAGAACGTTTGCTTCTTTAAGCCTGGATGGATAACTCAGGATTTAGACTTTCCAGCTATTTGCTGGACTGGAGGTTGGGGCACACAAACTAGCTGAGAATTGAGCTGCTTCTCCTCCAGAACAGCACAGAGAAGTGGGCTCTCTTTCTGAGACTGTCAGGTGGCTCTGGCAGTCCCCTGGTTTGCTGTGAAAGATACCTGAAGACCCCAGGAGAAACCACAGAGCAGCGAGCTTATTAAATCAGCACCTTCGTTTCTGTGCTGTGGGTTCTTGGCCGGAGGGTCCCTAGGATCGCTCCTTTGTTTTTTCCTGTATAGGAAACTACCTGTGCATCGTGATGGCTGTCTCACTGCTTCAGTGACCAGAAGTCAGTCCCTCTTTGGGTCCAGTTCTGTGTTGCAGAGTTTTTTCAGATCTTTGGGAAGTGTGACCCCCACTGAGGTTTGACCGAAAGGCTTACCTGTGGTGTCTTTATGGTTCCTGAGAAGGACAGGAAGGATGAGTGAGGGGCTGGTGTGGACTGTCATGCCTCCCAGCCGTGATGGCCTCAGGCCTGGAGCTGCAGGAAGTCTGCCTTGAGGAAGAGGGGCTGGTGGAGTGGCCTGGCCTCTCCTTTGCCCAGGTCCACCGTGAGGGAAGCTTGTGGCTGAGGTGATCCGCGGTGGTGGCTGGCATCTCGCCCCCAGCTCACAGCATCCGCTGCCTGCATCCTGGCCTTGGCATCAGCATATTTCGAGAACATCCCGTCTCCTCACTAGGACTTGAGTCTCCTTCAGAGTGAGAAGGCAAGAGAGATTCCAGAAGGAGTCTTTGACGAGTACAGGGCAGCTGGGTCATCAGGGAGGGCGTGGCTTCTCAGCTTAGAGTGGGTGTCCTGACAGCTGCCTTCCAGGTGTGTCTTAGTGTGAGACGGGGCTCTGAGTGGGAGCCTGGCGTGGTCCTCGCTCAAGGGCAGGGTCTTGGGGGTGGTGGCCTTTCCTGTCCCTGAGGTCCAACTGGCCTTGGAGACTTGGGCTCTTGGGGGAGCATTGCGATGTGTACTGTCCTGGCCTGCACACTGTTGGCTTTCTGTTAATATTTCAAGTGCATGTGGGCAAGGACTTCAGGAGGGACTGGAAAAGGACCACTTGCACACAATTGAAGCTGGGCCTTGTGGACTCACCCCGTCCACTCTGCCCTGGGTTCCGACTGTGGCCGCTTGGAGGCATTGGGCTGATGGGGAAGTGCGGTCTTCTTTCCACGTTAGCTCAGTTCCTCTGCTCGGTCTAGACCCCCAAGGGCAGATTGAGGGCACACTGCCCGGCGGCACCCCTGGCACTAGGAGCCCAGTGGGAAGTGCAATGAAGGCTGGTGGCATTTCCATCTCCCCTGAATCTCTGGTGTCCAGCATCTGGGTGCCAGATCGGGCCCTCAGTCCCGGGACCCTCGGGCCCCCAGGGCCCAGCCTAGCTGTTTTACCAAGAACAGCTAAGGCCCCACGCTCTAGGGCGGTGCTCCTTCATTGACACCCCTCTTCCCATCCTCCAGGGACCCCCGTTGAGCAGGCGGTCGCTGGTGGGCAGGAAAGGTGGAGGTGCCATCAGGCTGAGGGCCCCTTTGGAATCTCTTTTTAAAAAATAAATTTTATTTATTTATTTATTTACTTCTGGCTGCGTTGGGTCTTCGTTGCTGCACAGGGCTTTCTCTAGTTGCGGCGAGCGGGGGCTGCTCTTCGTTGCGGTGCGCGAGCTTCTCATTGCGGTGGCTTCTCTTGTTGCGGAGCACGGGCTCTAGGTGCGCGGCTTCAGTTGTGGCACGCGGGCTCAGTAGTTGTGGCTCGCGGGCTCTAGAGTGCAGGCTTGGTAATTGTGGTGCACAGGCCCAGTTGCTCCGCGGCATGTGGGATCTTCCTGGACCAGGGCTCGAACCTGTGCCCTTGCATTGGCAGGTGGACTCCCAAGCACTGTGCCACCACGGAAGACCCTATCTCCTCAAGGGTCTTATTTTATTCTCTTTATTACGTTGTTGGGCATTTAGGTTTTTTTCTCGTTTTTGTTATTGTAGATAGCACTGGAATAGACATCTTTGTGTGTAAATGTTTACCTGAGATTCTAATCATTTCCCTAGAATAGATTTTTTAAAAAATATTTATTTTAAAATTTATTTTGGTTGCGTCGGGTCTTAGTGCGGCAGGCGGGCTCTTGGTTGCGGCATGCATGCGGGATCTAGTTCCCCGACCAGGGATGGAACCCGGGCCCCCTGCATTGGGAGTGTGGAGTCTTACCCACTGGGCCACCAGGGAAGTCCCTAGGATAGATTCTTAAAAGTGGAATAACTTGGTAGAAGTATTTGGACAGCTGTTCTTGAGGCCCTCAGTAGGGTTTAGAGGATTTCCATTAGTAGTTTTCTAGCTTTTGGGGAGAGATGTGAGATGTTAGATTGAGGTTCTCAGAACAGCTATGTACAAATCAACGTAGAGCAATTAGTTGCGTGCCTTCTGCCTGCCCAGTGACTTGCAAAATATGGCCTCATTCTGCAGATGGGTGAACTGAGTCTCAGAGACATCGGATAATCCCTGCGTTCCCTGAACAGTGGGAGGAAGAGCCCTGGGCAGAGGCTGGTGCCCCGACCAGGACCCTCTCCCAGAGCTGGCTTCTGAGTGCTGCCCTGACCCACCCTGTGCAAATGCTACAGCACTGATTCTCAACCATGGCTGTTGTTCCTCAGGGGATATTCGCCCATGTCTGGAGACGGTTTTTGCTGTCATAACTGGTGGGGGGGGGTTGCTCCTGAGATCTAGTGGGTGGAGGCCAGGGATGCTGCTTAGCGGCCCGCAAGGCACAGGGCATCCCCCGTGACACAGGATGGTCCAGCCCAAATGTGCCGATGCTGCGACTGAGTGACCCTGGGTGGAGGTCACCAGCAAGGCCTGCTGTAGTGTTCCCCTCCTTGGCTGACACAGCAGGATGCTGCAGCCGGGGCTTCGGAGCAGGCAGCGGTGCTTTTTCACACCTCACTCTCTCACCAGGCTAGAAATCTTCAACCTTCTTTTCTGTGCCCTGAATTTGAAACAGTGTGGCAGTTGCCATCAAGAGGAGTTCCTTGTGCAATCCATCAGTCAATCAGCTAGCACTTACTGGAGCATCTGTTACGGGCCTGGCATGTGTTAAGCTCACTGCTGTAGGCTCACACCTTGCTAACTTGGTTAGGAGCTGGCGGCCATCGAAATCCCAGCAGATTTCCCCAGTGTGCATCTATCCTCCTCCTGTATCCTCCATGTCTAGCAGGAGGCTACTTTAGGAGAGCCAGGAATTGGCTGGTGTGACCTCAAAGGCAGTTACCTAGGAATATGAACCAGGAGCAGATACTGCTGTCATCTGAGAGAACCTGTCTGCTTTCCTGGCTTCAGGCTAAGTTTCCTACTTAACAATGAATTTTGTACCGGCTCTTCCTGGCTAGTCAGGGATCATAGAGTCCTGGGTCCTAATAGTGAAAAGCCCAGGGGTGGGGACCATTGGCGGTGGCTCATTTATTTAACCAAACAGTTGTGCCTGAGTAAGTCCGGGAAGGCTTCCTATAAGAGGCCAGTGTCACTTGGAGGATGAAGTGTAGGGTGGGGACCCAGCAGGATACAGAGGGGCCCTTTATGAGAGCCTGGGATGCTTTGAGGGGGTGGCTTTTTGATCCCAAGGATGGCTCCACCAACTTATTGTCAGCCGTGGTTTATCTTCATCCAGGACATGAGGTATAAACATGCAGGGGACTCAGGTTCTTTCTGGGACTGGAACATTTGGGATCTGATGTGCAACAAAGTGATTATCACCTTTGCCCTTTCATTTTCCTCCTTTTGGGTTTGGGCCAACTTCATTTCTCAGGTTATTTTTTTTCTTACAGTTAGGCTTTTCCCTCTTTTGTGGAAAAGAGGGAATTCCCAGCAAATATGCACATACCTCTTCTCATCCCACCAACCCTTGCCCATCTGTAGGCAAGGATATGGTGTCTGACCCTGCCTCCACCTATTCTTGACCTGCTCCCTGAAGATAACTCCCGTTCAGGGTCTGTTGGAGGGAGTGATGGGTGGAAAAGGGATGAGAGGGCTTCCTTGGTGGCGCAGTGGTTAAGAATCCGTCTGCCAATGCAGGGGATACGGGTTCGAGCCCTGGTCCAGGAAGATCCCACGTGCTGCGGAGCAACTAAGCCCGTGCGCCACAACTAGTGAGCCTGTGATCTAGAGTCCGCAAGCCACAACTACTGAGCCCGTGTGCCACAACTACTGAAGCCCACGCACCTAGAGCCTGTGCTCCGCAACAAGGGAAGCCACAGCAATGAGAAGCCCGTGTACCACAACGAAGAGTAGCCCCTGCTCTCTGCAACTAGAGAAAACCCGCGTGCAGCAATGAAGACCCAATGCAGCCAAAAATAAATAAAATAAATAAATTAAAAAAAAAAAAGGTTGAGGGCTTCCCTGGTGGCGCAGTGGTTGAGAGTCTGCCCGCCGATGCAGGGGACACGGGTTCGTGCCCCGGTCCGGGAAGATCCCACATGCCGCGGAGCGGCTGGGCCCGTAAGCCATGGCCTCTGAGCCTGCGCGTCCGGAGCCTGTGCTCCGCAACAGGAGAGGCCACAGCAGTGAGAGGCCCGCGTACCGCCAAAAAAAAAAAAAAAAAAAAAAGGGATGAAAAGATGAACCTGGTTTTCAGAACACTCTTGACTATGATCCTCAGGAACACTTTCAGTGATTTAAGAGTAGTAGTTGTCATGCATCCCACCATCCATCCATCCGTCCATCCACCATCCATCCATCCATTATTTATCATCCACTCTCCCATCCATCTTCCACCCATCCATCTATTGATCTGTCATCATCCATTAGCCATCACTGTCCATCCTTCATCATCCATCCATCCATCCATCCATCATCATCCATCCACCCATCCATTATCCATCATCCATTGATCCATTTATCATACATCTATTCATCCATTGATCCATCTATCTTCTATTCATCCGTTATTCATCCAGCCATCATCTTCCACCATCCATCCATCCATCCATCCATTTATCATACATCTGTTCATCCATTCATCTATCCATCTTCTATCCATCCATCATTCATCCATCTTCTGTCCATTCATCCATCCTCTATCCATTCATTCATCCATCCGTCCATCGACTACAGGAATTTTAAAGGCCTTTGCTGTTGGTCCTTGGCATACCCTTCCTCTCCTATCCATGGAGCCAGTAACTCAAGGGTCACATCCTCTATGGAATCATTCCTGTCTCAGACCTAGGCTTCTGCTTGTCCCTGGGGTTTCCCTTACCTATAACACTCATTGATACTGTCTTGCCATTGCCTTTTATTTGTGCTTAGTAATTGTTTGTTGATCAATGGATTCTAGGAAATTTCTCAATGGGAGAAAATGGCATTTGTTCAGTTTCCTTTGACAACTCTCTAAAGAAATATGAGCCCACCAAGCGGTCTCCAGATCGGCTTCCTTAAGACAGCAAGAGTGCTTGTTTATAAAATTAGTTTGTAATGCGTCAGAGTTGTATTTTATATAATCCAGGTATGTGTTATAGTTCATTTGGGCCCCCTACATAATCTCTGTGTACAATGTTTTTATAATCACTCTGAGGGGTTTTTGGTGGGAGACAGGGTGTTTTAGCGGTTAAGGCGTTGGAAATGTAGTGAGGTAACCGGGGTTCTAGTCTGGCTTTGCCTGGAGGGTAATAGGAGACCTTGGGTGAGCCATTGTCGCCCTCTGAGCCTCTCTTGGTTTATTCCTTGTCCATCAAATGAGACGGTTGGAATAGATCATTTCAAGCAACCTTTAAGCCATGATATTCAGGGCCTAGGATCACAGTTTCTCTACTTTAGCAATTAGAGAGGGTTGGATTTGGGGTTTTTAGACTCATGGATGGTCACATCACTGATTTGCTTGAATAAGGAAGCAGCCCTTGGCCTTGACATTCCCGTAGGAGGTTCTCCGTCTCTAAACACCATGATGGTCTCTGGTGGCAGGGCCTCAGAGACCGTGCGCTGTTTTAGCACCATCGCCATGGGTTGTGCTAGGATAACAACCCCATGCAGCAGGAATCATCATGTGCATTTTAAAGATGCTGTGGAGGTTGCCTGGTTTCACTGGACTTGCCCGAGGTCCCAAAGCAACAACAGTCAGGGTCAGTTTCCCATTCATGGGGGGCTCTGCCGTATCCTCGGAGGGCAGAGCAGGGCACAGTCTTTGTCTCTGCAGAGACCCCTCTGTCTGGGAGGCCTGTCCCTGGCAGTCCTGATAGTGGGAATATATGCATGGTCCTTTCATCGGTCCCCACCTGCCTCTTGCATCTCGCGAGCCAAGAGGTGGTCCTTTCTGTGGAGTCCGGCTCGCTGAGGGGGGGCAGTGAGCCTCTTCCCTGGGCTGGTTTTTCCCCAGAGAGCACCCCCTTTCCGGGGCAAGTCTGGGCTCTCTACGTTCCACATGACACAGCTTGGCATCCCTTTGGTGCCGTGGCCAGCACTCCGGAAGGGGACCGTCCAGATGGGAGCTAGCTGCTCCAGCTGTGGTGCAGCCGTGTGGGGTGGGGGGGCGGGGGAACGGGTGCATCAGCCCTTAGTCTGGAAGGTTCAGGGGAGCAGGGGCTTCGGATCGGGCACAGGAGACAGACTGCGCATCCCAGCTCTGTGGCTCCGTTTTCTCATCTGTAAAGTGAGGATATCTGTGGACCCATATCCTGGGGGTTTAATGAGGATAAAAGGCTTTATATGTATCAAGTCCCTGGTACATAGCATGAAATCTTTTATTTTATTGAAACATAGTTGGTTTATGATGTGTTAGTTTCAGGTGTACAGCAAAGTGACTCAGTTATACATGTATATATGTATATCTATATTCTTTTTCAGAGTCTTCTCCATTATAGATTATTATAAGGTATTGAGTATAATTCCCTTTGCTGTACAGTAGGGCCTTGTTGGTTATCTGATTTATATACAGTAGTGTGTATTTGTTAATCCCAAACTCCTAATTTATCCCTCCCCCACCTTCCCCTTTGGTAACCATAAGTTTGTTTTCTATGTCTGTGAGTCTCTTTCCATTTTGTAAATAAGTCCATTTGTATAATTTATTTTGATTCCAAGTATCAATATAAGTGGCATCAGATGGTATTTGTCTTTCTCTGTCTGACTTAACCTCACTTAGGATGATAATCTCTAGAGCCATCCATGTTGCTGCAAATGGCATTATTTCATTGTTTTTTTTTATGGCTGAGTAATATTCCATGGTATATATGTACCACATCTTCTTTATCCATTAATCTGTCCATGGACATTTAGGTTGCTTCCAGGTCTTGGCTGTGAAATCTTGATTACTATTAAGAAGGCAGTTCAACGGGCACCATATTTTTGGCAGCTACATCCTACTAGCGACTCATTTAAGCTCCAGTCAACCCAGATCCCCGTTCTCATTTGCACATTCTGCTAGTTTAAACCAGAGCCCCCAGCACAGTTTCTGCTAAAAGACCTCTTAACAGGGGCAGAGCCTCTGCTTACCAGCACCTGGACACTTTTTGGGCCCTTGTTTCTGACTGGGAAAGCAATCAGTTCGTTAGCAGCGGGAGTTTCTGAGAGGTGCCTGGTTGTGTCCTGTCTGAGACCAATGAGGCACCCCCTGGACCTTACCTTCAGGGCGCCTGAGGGTGATGATGCAGCCCCGCGTCTGTCCTGCCATGCTCCAGAGAGCTCTTTCCAAAGCAGGGCTCTTGGCCACATCCCTTCACAAGCCGGGACGGTGGCCACGCTCTTCAGCTGATGGACCTGCTCAAGGTTGCAGGTAGTTGCTGCTCAGAGAACATGTGGCTTCACGAGGCCACTGATCACTTGGCTCCCACAGGGCAGCCAGCCCCCTATGGCCCCTCAGGGGTACTCTGCCCGACAGGACAGCTGGAGTGAGGCTCCCTAGAGCCTAAAATAGTCTTCTCCCCATTCTCACCCCAGCTCAGGGCTCTTGATGGTCCCAATATGAAAACAACAGATTTGTTCTGGATTTATCAAACATTTTGTTTTGCTTTTTGGTCTACTTAATTCTAGTCTGTTTTTCTGTTCCTATCCTTACCTCCCTCAGTATTTTACAGATTTGAGATTGTATGGTTTATAGCAGGGGTCCCCAACCCCTGGGCCAGAGATTGGTACTGGTCCGTGGCCTGTTAGGAAGTGGGCCGCACAGCAGGAGGTGAGCGGCGGGCGAGGCAGCAGAGCTTCGTCTGTATTTACAGCTGCTCCCCATCGCTCGCATTACTGCCTGAGCTCTACCTCCTGTCAGCATTATGGTGAGTTGTATAATGATTTCATTACATATTACAATGTAATAATAATAATAGAAATAAAGTGCACAATAAATGAAATGCACTTGAATCATCCTAACCACCCACCCCCCCGCCCCGCCCCGGTCCATGGAAAAATTGTCTTTCATGAAATCGGTCCCTGGAGCCAAAAAGATTGGGGAATGCTGCTTTATAGTTTTGACCCTGTAATTTTTACTTAATACCTTTTGTAAGCATTTGTTGTAGGCTCTGTCAGAGTGTTTGTGCTTGATCCCCCTCTTTTGGGCATAGTTATTTTTTCACTATCATAAGTAACTCTTCTAAGAACACCTTTGTATATAAATGCTCTAAGTTTCTTAGTCTACTTAACTTTCCTTTTAAAGAAACAACAAAAATAGATCATTTGTAAACTAATTGTGAAGAAAGATTTAAAAAGAAGGAAGTTGAAGCCACCATGACCTCGGGTTTCTGCTCCCCACATTTTCTGTGGGGACCCCCAGCACCTTGGTGGATGTTTTTCAAGACTTTTCTACTTATGTTCACTAATATTTTCTACACTCAGGGAATCACATCACAATGTTGTTTTATCGTGTTTTTTTTTTTAAATTAATTTATTTTATTTTTGGCTGCATTGGGTTTTTGTTGCTGCATGCGGGCTTTCTCTAGTTGCGGCAAGCAGGGGCTACTCTTCGTTGCGGTGCGCAGGCTTCTCATTGCGGTGGCTTCTCTTGTTGTGGAGCACGGGCTCTAGGCATGTGGGCTTCAGTAGGTGTGGCACGCAGGCTCAGTAGTTGTGGCTTGTGGACTCTAGAGCACAGGCTCGGTAGTTGTGGCACACGGGCTTAGTTGCTCCGCGGCATGTGGGATCTTCCCGGACCAGGGCTCGGACCCGTGTCCCCTGCATTGGCAGGTGGACTCTTAACCACTGTGCCACCAGGGAAGCCCCACACATGTTGTTGTATAATCTAGTTTTTCACTCACCACCACATTTGTGTGTATGTTTTCCTGAAGATGTAAATCTTTGACTGTATCTGATGGCAGTCTTTGGATAAATTTCTAGAGGTAGAATTCCAGATCAGAGGTGAGGTCATATTTAAACTCTTTTCTCCTGTTTTTAGGTAGGTGGTTAAAAAATGTAACTGCCCAGAGGTGGGTTCTTTTTTTTTTCTTTTCTGATACTAATAAAAGTAATATATATATATTTGTTATTCCGATTCAAACCTATACCAGTAAGAAAAATATCAGTTTTTTCTGATACAAACGTAATACAAATAAAAAAGCTTAAACATTCAGAAACGTATAATGTGGAGAGAGGAGGTACCCCCAAATCCTATTCCCTAGAGATAACCACCAATTATGGGTATACGTGAGTTTCCAGTGTTTTTCACCTGACATAGACCAATATTTTATTGTCATTATCATTTATTTTTACACAAGTGGGAACATACTACTAGTAGTGTTCAACCACTTGCTTTCTTTGTACTCACTTAACAATACTCCTTGGTGTTCTTTCTACAACTGTCCGTGATACAATAACCTTACTCATTTTATTTTTTACTAATCATTATTTACACCTATCCATTCATTGAATAGTCGCGTATTCACATGGATAATAATCTCAAAAGGCATAAAGGGTTATCTATACACATATATAAAGTCTTTCCAGCTCTGCCGTAGCCCCGCCGCCCACATAGGTTTCCCACGGCCAGTCGGTGATCCTGGGTTTTGTGTGTATCCTTCCAGAAATAAGTTTTCTGCAAGTTGCATGCAAATGACTAGATAATCTTTTTCCCCCTTTTTATACCTAAATGGAAGCATAGGATGTGACCTGTACTGTAACCTGCCTTTTCACTCACCACCCAATGTGAGCACGTAAAGAGCTTCCCATTCCTTAGGTTAAGGAGGTATACCTTTTTTTTTTTTTTTTAAATCTAGTTCCTGTTGATGGACACTTGCCACTGTAAACAGTGTTATTTTCTAAAATTTTTTATTTATTTATTTATTTTTGCGTTGGGTCTTTGTTGCTGCGCGTGGGCTTTCTCTAGTTGCAGTGAGCAGGGGCTACTCTTCGTTGAGGCGTGTGGGCTTCTCATTGCGGTGGCCCCTCTTGTTGCGGAGCACGGGCTCTAGGCTCACAGGCTTCAGTAGCTGTGGCACACAGGCTTCAGTAGTTGTGGCACACAGGCTCAGTAGTTGTGGCTCGCGGGCTCTAGAGCGCAGGTTCAGTAGTTGTGGCGCACAGGCTTAGTTGCTCCGCGGCATGTGGGATCTTCCCAGACCAGGGCTCGAACCCGTGTCCCCTGCATTGGCAGGCGGATTCTTAATCACTGCGCCACCAGGGAAGCCCAACAGTGTTATTAATACATTGAATAACCTTATAATAACGTCATTTCACACACATGAGTATATATTTGTAGATGACTTCCTAGAAATTAAAGTTCTGGGCATAGAGGTGAGAGTATTTGTAACTCAGGTAGATATTGCCAACTCACTTTCCATAGAAGTTTACATTTCCACCAGCAACCAATGAGTGCATATTTCCCCATATCCACCCCAGTAGAATGTTAGAATCAAACGTTTTGATCTTTGCCAATCTGATAGTTGGAAGAAAAGCTACATCTCAGTGGAGTTTTTTTAAAATATAAAATTTGGTAAGTTTTGACTTATGTCTGCAGACCACAATCATGATAGCGGCCATATCCATCATCCCCATAAGTTTCTTCCTGCCCCTTTGTAATCTGTCCCTCCCACCTGCTCTCCTTCCTCGGGCAACCACTGATCTGTGTTTGGTCACTATAGACCTGTTTGCCTTTTCTAGAGTTAAATGGAACTGTACAGGTTGTGTGCTTTTTTTTTTTTTTTGGTCTGTCTCTTTCACTCAGTGCAGTTACTTTGGGATTCATCCATGTTGCACAGCGCAATGGTCCATCCTTTTTATTGCTGAGTAGTATTCCATCATATGGATGTACCCTAATTTGTTTATCCAGATGCCTGTTGATGGACATTTGGGTTGTTTCCAGTTTTGGGCTATCACACATAAGGCTGCTACGAACATTTTGCACAAGTCATTGTGTGGCCATATGCATTCTTTTCTCTTGGGTAAATCCTGAGGGGTGGGACTTCTGGCTCAGAGGGTAGGTGTGTCTAGGTCATGAGGTAGGTATGACTGACTTTTCAAGAAACAGTAAAACTGTTTAACAGAAAGAATCGTACAATTTTATATTCCCACCAGCAGCATATGAGAATCCCAGTTTTACCACATCCTTGTCAACTCTTGGAATGGTCAATCTTTTGAATTTTAGCTATTTAAAAAAAAAAAAAACCAAATTGTTTATTTTCACTCACATATAGATAGGCCTCTTTTTTTTAACCATACTATTCAACCATTTAAAGTGTACAATTCGATGGTTTTTTGTATGTTACATTATTTTGTAATTGTAGTAAAATATATGTAATATAAAATTTGCTATTTTAACCATTTTAAGGGTACAGTCCAGTGGCATTATTACATTCACAATGTTGTGCGATCATCACCACTGTCTATTTCCAAAACTCTTTCATCACCCCCAAGCAGAAACTCTGTACCCATTGGGCAGTAACTGTCCATTCTGCACCCCCATCCCTGTAACTTCTACTTTTTTTTTAAAATTGAAGTATAGTTGATGTACAATACTACACAAGTTACAGGGGTACAATATGGTGATTCACAATTTTTTAAGGTTATACTCCAGTTATAGTTATTATAAAATATTGGCTATATTCCCCTTGTTGTACAATATATCCTTGAAGCTTATTTTATACCTAAGAATTTGTACCTTTTAACCCCCTACCCCTATTCTACTTTCTGTCTCTATGAATTGCCTATTCTAGATATCTTATGTAAGCAGAATCATATAATATTTGTCCTTTTGTGTCTGGCTTCTTACACTTAGCATAATGTTTTTTTTTAAATGTTTTTTTTTTTTTTTTTTTTTTTAGAAGATGTTGGGATATGAGTTTTATTAATTTATTTATGCTGTGTTGGGTCTTCGTTTCTGTGCGAGGGCTTTCTCTAGCTGTGCCAAGCAGGGGCTACTCTTCATCGCGGTGTGCGGGCCTCTCACTATCGTGGCCTCTCTTGTGGAGCACAGGCTCCAGACGTGCAGAGCATAATGTTTTAAAGGTTCATCCTCATTGTAGCTTGTGTCAGAACGTCATTCCTTTTTAAGGCTGAAGAGTATTCCATTGGATTGGATGCATAGACCACATTTCGTTTATCCATTCATCTGTTAATGGACACTTGGGCTGTTTCCGACTTTTGGCTAGTCTGAATACACTGCTGTGAATATTGGGGTACAAGTGAATTTTAGCTATTTTAATGGGTGTGTGGTAGTACCTCATTGTAGTTTTAATTTACATTTTCCTAATGAATGGTGTGCTTTTTAAAAAAAATTTATATATTTTTAGCTGCGTTGGGTCTTCGTTGCTGCGCGCGGGCTTTCTTTAGTTGCGGCGAGCGGGGGCTACTCTTCGTTGCGGTGCATGGGCTTCTCATTGCGGTGGCTTCTCTTGTTGCAGAGCATGGGCTCTAGGCGTGCGGGCTCCAGTAGTTGTGGCACGAGGGCGCAGTAGCTGTGGCTCACGGGCTCTAGAGTGCAGGCTCAGTAGTTGTGGCACATGGGCTTAGGTGCTCTGCGGCGCCTGGGATCTTCCTGGATCAGGGCTCGAACCCGTGTTCCCTGCATCGGCAAGCGGATTCTTAACCACTGTGCCACCAGGGAAATCCTGGTGTTGTGCTTTGATGTGCTCTGTTGCCATCTGCGTTTCTTCTTGGCATAGTATCTGATTTACCCTGGCCACTCCCTTTTTTTTAAACCTTGGTTTGTTTTTTAATTATTCAGTTTTGAGAGTTCCTTATATATTCTGGCTACCAACTTTCTTATCAGTTTATATGCTTTGCAAATATATTCTCCAAGTCTGTGGCTTATCTTTTCATTCTCTTAACAATATCTTCTGTAGAGTTAAATATTTTAATTTTGATGAACTCCACTTTATATATAGATCATGCTTTTGGTGTCGTATCCAAAGAATCTTTGCCTAGACCGAAGCCACAAAGATTTTCTCCTGTGTTTTCTTTTCAGAAGTATTAAAGTTTTAGGTCTGTGATCCATATTGAGTTCATATGTATACAGTACAAAGTATGGGCCACAGTTACTGATTTATTTACAGAGATATCTCGTTTTACTGTGCTTTGCTTTATTGCACTTCACAAATATTGGTTTTTACAAATTGAAGGTTTGTGGTGACCCTGCATCAAGCAAGTCTATTGGTGTCCTTTTTCCAACAGCATTTGCTCACTTTGTGTGTCTGTCACATTTTGGTAATTCTTGCAATATTTCAAACCTTTTCATTATTATTATATTCGTTTGATGATCTACGATCAGTGATCTGTGATGTTACTATTGCAAAAAGAATATGATTTGCTCAAGGTTCAGATGATGGTTACACTTTTTAGCAATAAAGCATTATTATTATTATTATTATTTGCGGTACGAGGGCCTCTCACTGTTGTGGCCTCTCCCGTTGTGGAGCACAGGCTCCAGACGCGCAGGCTCAGCGGCCATGGCTTATGGACCCAGCCGCTCCACGGCATGTGGGTTCTTCCCGGACCGGGGCACGAACCCGTGTCGCCTGCATCGGCAGGCGGACTCTCAACCACTGCGCCACCAGGGAAGCCCCAGCAATAAAGTATTTTTTAATTAAGGTATGTATGTTGTCTTTTTAGACAATGCAATTGAGCACTTAATAGACTACAGGATAGTGTAGGCATAGCTTTCATATGCACTGGGAAACCGAAAATTTGTGTTGACTTGCTTTATTGCGATTTTTGCTTTATTGTGGTGGTCTGGAACCAAACCCGCAAGAGCTCCAAGGTCGGCCTATATTTATTTATTTGCAGATGGCTATCTAATTGCTCCAGTACCATTTGTTCAAAAGATTATTCTTTCTGCACGAAGTTGCCTTTGCACCATTATAAAAAAAAAATCGGTTTCCCGTATATGTGTGGGCCTATTTCTGGACTTTCTGTTTTGTTACTTTGATCTATTTGTCTGTATTGGCTCCGACACCATACTTTCTTGGTTACTGAGCTTTATAATAAGTCTTGAAATCAGGCAGTTTAGCCCTGCAAATTTGTTCTTCTTTTTTTTAATGTTGTTTTGACTCTTTTAGACCCTTTGCATTTTCATGTGAGTTTCTCCAAAAATCCTGCTTTTCAGATTTTGACTGAGAGTATCATGAATATAGATAAATTTGGAGAAAATAACAATACTGAGTAATCTGATCCATGAACAAGGCGTGTCCCTCCATTTGTTTAGGTCTTTTTTAAATTCAGCAATGTTTTATAACCTTCAGTGTACAGGCATTGTATGTCTTTTTCAGATTTATCCTGAGATATTTTATGCAATTTGAAGCTGTTACAGTGATATTTTAAAATTTCAATTGGCTAGTATTTAGAGATATAAATGACTTGTGTGTATTGTTCTTTTATCCTCTTTTGTAGATGTTATCAGATTTTGTACATAAATGATCACGTCATCTGCAAATAAACACAGTTTTATTTCTTTCTTTACGATCTGGATGCCTTTTATTTAGTTATTTTGCCCTCTTTTACTGGCTGTAGACCCTCCAGTACAGTGTTGACTAGCGGTGGTAACAGCAGACATCCTTGTCTTTTTTTTTTTTTTTTTTGCGGTACGCGGGCCTCTCACTGTCGTGGCCTCTCCCGTTGTGGAGCGCAGGCTCAGCAGCCATGGCTCACGGGCCCAGCCACTCCACGGCATGTGGGATCTTCCCGGACCGGGGCACGAACCCATGTCCCCTGCATCGGCAGGTGGACTCTCAACCACTGCACCACCAGGGAAGCCCCTTGTCTTGTTTTTGCTCTCGGACGGGATAATATGGTGAATCACATTGATTGGCTTTCAAACCAATTCTTTCAGTTTTTACTTCCTGTATTTTGAAGCTCTGTTGTTAGGTGCATACATGTTTAGGATTGTTATTTCCTCTTGATGAGCTCACTCCTTTGTTATTATGAGTGACTTTTTTTTTTTTTTTAATTTTGTTTTTGGCTGCGTTGGGTCTTTGTTGCTGCGTGTGGGCCTTCTCCAGTTGCAGCAAGCAGGAACCACTCTTTGCTGCGATGCACAGCCTTCTCATTGTGGTGGATTTTTTTGTTGTGGAGCACAGGATCTAGGGATGCGGGCTTCAGTTATTGCGGCACGTGGGCTTCAGTAGTTGGGGCGCACAGGCTCTAGAGTGCAGGCTCAGTAGTTGTGCCACACCAGCTTAGTTGCTCTGCGGCATGTGGGATCTTCCCGGACCAGGGACCAAACTCATGTCCCCTGTATGGGCAGGCGGATTCTTAACCCTTGTGCCACCAGCAAAGTCCTGAGTGGCTTTCTTGATCTCAGGTAATAATCTTCACTCTGGCTGTTTCTTTTTTTTTTTTTTCCAGTTTTTCTTTGCATTTGTAGTTTTCATCAAATTTGGTACATTCTTAGCCATTATTTCTTCAAATATTTCTTCTTTCCACTCTCTCTTCTCCATTTCTTCTTTGGGGACTCAAATTACTCATATATTAGGCAGCTTGAAGTTGTCCCATAGACCACATGCTCTTTTCTTTTGTAATTCTCTGCTTTTCATATTGGTTAGTTTCTATTGCTGGTTCTTCAAGTTCATGAACCTTTTTTGTGCAGTGTCTAATCTGCCACTAATTGCTTCCAGTGTATTTTACATCTCTAGAGGTTGGATTGGGTCTTTTTATATCTTTAGTATCTCTGGTTAACTTTTAGAACATTTGAAATCCAGTTATTATAACTCTTTGAAGGCTCTTGTCTGCAAGTTCTAATGTCTGTGTCTGCTCTGGTTCAGTTTTGATTAATTGATTATTTTCCTCATTATGCGTTGTATTTTCCTGGGTTTTTTTTCATGCCTGGTTATTTTTTTAAAAATTTTTATTAATTATTTTAAAAGCATTAAAAATTATTTATTTTTGGCTGCTTTGGGTCTTCATTGCTGCGCACAGGCTTCCTCTAGTTGCGGCGAGCTGGGGCTACTCTTCGTTGTGATGCGGGGGCTTCTCATTGCGGTGGCTTCTTGCAGAGCACGGGCTCTAGGCATGAGGGCTTCGGTAGTTGCGGTGCACGGGCTCACTAGTTGTGGTGCACGGGTTTAGTTGCTCCGCGGCCTGTGGTATCTTCCCGGACCAGGGCACAAACCAGTGTCCCCTGCATTGGCAGGCGGGTTCTTAACCACTGCGCAACCAGGGAAGTCCCCATGCCTGGTTATTTTTGATGGATGCTAGATATCGTAAATTTTTTCTTGTTCAGTATTCAATATTTTTGTTGTCCTATAAATATTTTTGAGCTTTCTCTGAGACATGGTTGATTTACTTGGAAGATTTAACCTTGCTTTTAAGATTAGTTAGATGGGACCAGAGCCCAGGGCTAATTATTCCTCGCTATTGAGGCAAAATCCTTCTGAATTCTCCACCCAATACCCTGTGACTTTTGAGGTTCTCCAGTCTGGCTGGTGGGAACAGGCAGTGGCCCTCTGTGTGCTGGGCACTGTCCCTCTCATCCTTTTCTCTGTGTCCCTGGCCCTGGGACAAACTGCATGTGCTGGTTGTATTCTGCAGTGATCCCAGGGGGACCTCTGCCGATCTCTGGGGTTGTCTCTCGGCATCCTGTCGTTCAATCTCTTGCTGCCTTGGTCTCCCTGCACTTCAGCTCTGTCTCCTCAGGTCAGGGGACCCACCAGGTCCGCTTGCGTTCCCTTCCCTGCCCTGCACCCTGGGGCATTCTAGTTAGCGCTCCCCGCCTTGTGTATTTATGGCTCTCAGGACGACTTTCCCTTTGTTGCCTGCTGTTCAGTGTCTTGAAAACCATGATCTCAAATGTTTTGTCTGGCTATTTGGTGGTTTCGGGTAGGACCCTAAATCTAGTTCCTGTTATTCCATCTTGGCTGGAAGCAGAAAGGTTGATTTGTGTTTTTCTCCCTCGGAGGACCTTTCCCATTTTAAATGGCATAGAGAATTCCACGGCACGGATAAACCTTACCCTGAATATGCTCATGGCCTGACTTGAGAGTCTGGCTTGACCAGAGGGTGGCTGGCGAAGGGCCTGGTGCTGGGAGGGGCAGGGGCACCTCCCTTCTCATCCTGGCCGGTCCCGCCTGGGGGCAGCGAGGCCTCCGAGAACATTTGTGTGGGCCGGAGGCTTGTGTTTCACTGCTAGCACCACACGCAGTCTCGGCAGCCTGTCCAAGGGCTGTGTGCACAGTTGAGCGTGGGAGCTGCGTCGGGGCAGAAAAACCCCAGAGCGCTCCGGCTAGCCAACAGAGGCTCTCGTTCATGATGTTGTCATGGGGAGAAAGTGGGGAACGGAAGTGGGGAGGGCCTGGTGTGGACCACGCAGGCTGGGAGGCCTGGCCCTCCCCCGCCCGGGCCTCTTGGGCCTGGCCGCGGCACCTGGGCTGGGCTTCCTCCTCTCCTGTGATGGAGTGCTGATTCCTAGGCACAGAGTTTCGGCCTGGGTCCCTGGCCTGACCGCGCACTCAGGAGATGGGACACTGGGGCCAGGCCCAGGGCGCAGACCCAGGGCCCCCTTGAACATAGAAACTCGGCCGCGGCGGTGATAGAAAATGTCTGCTGGGCCTCAGCCTCGGGCAGGGCGGCCGGAGGAGGCTGTAAATCAGGCAGCCGTCTGTCAGCTGCCTCCGCCTTCCTTGGCCTGTGGAGAGGGCCGCGGGCAGGCCCTGGGGAGCCCATCGTCTGAAGGCTGGGCTAGGCCGGCTGTGGCCACTCTGCGGGGCCGGAAGCCCAGAGGGAGGGGTAGAGTGAGGCTGCGGGCCCTGGTCCTGCCACTCTGGTCCTCTCATTGTGCAGAAGGGAAAGCCGAGGCCGGCCATTGGCAGTGGCCTGTCCAGAGACAGCCTGACCCAGGGCTGGGTACCGCTGGCCTTCCCCCTCCTGTGGAGCAAAGGGAAAGAAAGGGACGCAGTGACTGGGGGCTGGGCTCTTTCAGGGCCTGATCTCACATGACTCGCCCCATCCCCCACCCCGTGGCAGGTTTCCTTCTTTGCTCATCAACGTGCCATCGCTATGTGCGGCCACGCGGCCAGAGGGAGCGGGCGGAACTGGGCATTCCCGCATCTGCACCGTCGGGTGAGTGGCCCACCGGATGGCACCTTGCGCGAGTGAGGGGCCTCAGTCCTGGGGGCTGCCTCTGGTGATCGCAGAGGCCCTCCGGCAGCCTTCCTTCCTGGGCCCTGTCGGGTCAGCCCCTGAAGGGCAGGGTGATTCATGCTTGCTGTGTGCTTTTGGGCAAGGCCCTTGCCTCTCTGGTCCTCAGTTGTGCATCTGTCAAGCGAAGGGGATATGACCATCTCAGGGCCTACACCAGCTCTCAAACTCTTGGAAGCTCCCTTTGCCCTGGCGTGTGAGCTGTCCTTGGGATGTCCGGCTGGGGAGTAGCCCTGGAGTGGGCTCGGAGGAGGGCCTGAGGCCTCCCAGAGGACATCATTGTGCCTTTGAGGCAGTGCCTGAAAGTCTGGACCTCCAAGGATCAGAAGGGCCGAGGCTTCCCCCGGGTGACCTCTGGAGGCTGTGTTGGGAGATTTGGGGGAATTTTTCCCCTTTGGCACTTGTGTGTGTGTCAGAGGGCTGTCTTCAAGTTATTCTGTGCAGGTGACCACACTTGAATTGTCACCTGTGGTCCTTGGTGACTTGTCCCCGTGAGCCCCTAACAGCCCCCGCTGCCTCCCCGCTAGCTGGGCCAGCCCCCCACCCCGCAATGCCTCAGTCAGCTCTTAGACCACTGCGGAGTCAATCTTTCCTTCTCGGCGCTTTCTCAGACCTCACCTCGGTCTCTTTCTGCTCTGTTCTCATGCCCTGAAGTTGTGTGTTTGCCTCTTTGCAAAAGCAAACCGAAACAAACTGCCACAATGTTTCCAGGTCCTTCTGGAAACCTGCCAACTCGTTCCTCTTCATTAGACACACTTTCCTCCTCTAAACCCTGTCCTGGGAAGTTCTGACCCCGAATGCCCTGTTGTGCAATCCTGAGGGGCTGGTCCAGCGCAGGGAGAGTGGGGCCGGAGGGGGCGGGGCTGTCTAGACTGGGCTGCACGTTGGCTTTGCTGCAGCCAGTACTGTTGCCAGACATTTCTTCCCATCGATTGCTGCTCTGGATCTTGGTACAGTTTAACAGCTGTTCAAAATAAAGGAGTTGGGTGACAGGAGAAAGGCAGATCCCCAAGGAGGAAGCAGGACTCATGTAGCCATCTTCGGGCTGGAGTCTGCATGAGGTGGGAGAGTCTGGGGACTGATCGGGAGGGAGGATGTCCGGGCTGGGGCTGTAGCATTGGGCTTGTGGGGCTCTGGAGCCAGGGAGTGGGCATCGGGACCAGCATGTCCTCATCACGAAGCCCTTGTCCCTGGCCACGGTGCCCCATGTGGCCCCAGCTTGGGATGGCTGCCCCCTCCCAACCGGCTCTAGCCAGGGCCAGTCTGAAACCCAACGGTGAGGGCTGCAGCGGGGTAGAGAGGCTGGAGGGTACGGAAGCCCCCTCCCCTTCCCCCCAGGCCCCTCCCTTTTTCTTCTCCTTCTCCACCCATCTGTCTGTCCGTCCATCCATCCAGTGAACACTATTGAGCACCACTGGGAGCCAGCATTGTGCCCAGCTTTGGGGACGTTGACTTAGACCTGGTTCTTTCCCCCCGGTGGTGAGGCTGGGGTTGGGGAGGACCCTCAGGATGTCAGGGGGCAGAGGCTGTGCTGGAGGGGGCTTCCCATGAGATGAGCTGTCGAGGGCCTGTGGCTGGTCCAGACTCAGCACCGAGCCCAGGCCTCCCGGCTCCATCATTGCCCTGTCCCTCCCTCGGGGGAGCAGAGTCCAGACCCTCTTGGGCCGTGGGTTCCCCATCTGGAGAGTGAAGGTGGGGGTCAGAGGCACTGAGGGCCCTGGCTCTGACGTGAGGTCCTAAGCTGATGCCGCGGGGCCGGAGTGATCTGAGGAGGAAAGGCTTCCTGAGCTGGGGGCTGGGAAGGGCTTGGGGGCCACGGTTGGAGTTTGACTGGATGGAGAGAAGGGCAGGGCGTTCCAGACCGCAGAGTGCTGGGACAGAGCCCTGGAAGGTTCTGGAGCTTGGCATGGGAGGTCCGGGGTCTGGCCCTGACGCCTTCTCTGGTCTCATGACTCACTGTCCCCAGATGCTAACCTTTCGCTCCAACTGGACCGGCCTTGGGGTCTGTGGATATACCCGCACCGCTGGCCCAGCTGGCCATGCCCTCCCTGGCGCCTCGCCCGCCCGCCCCCGCCAGGACAGACTCCTATCTGACTGTCACACTTTTGGTTGACTAACTGGGTCTCAGATCTCTGTGTCCCCTTCACCTGGCCAGAGCGTTGGCTGTCATCAACCTCGGCTGAGGGAAGGAAGGAAGGAGTGGGGGGAGGGGAGAGGAGGTGATCATTTTGTAACATACAGAAACATTGAATCACTGTGTTGTACACCTGAAACTCACATAGTGCTGTAGGTCAATTATACTTAAATAAATTAACTTTTAAGTAATAAATAAATAAAGTAGACATTACATCCTGGGGACTGCTGCTTACCATGACAGGCTGTAGTTAACTACAATGTATTCTACATCTGAAAGATGCTGAGAGAGTATATCTCAAACAGAAAAAAAAAATGTAACTATGTGATGTTTGCTACCTAGACTTCTCGTGGTGATCATTTCACAGTGCATACACATATCAAAATCAAATCATTATGTTGCATACCTTAAGCTAGCGCAGTGTTGTTATATGTCAGTTATAATGCGCCTCCATGAAATGAGAGTGGGGAGGGAGGGAGGGAGGGAAGGAAACATTTGTTGGGTTGAGAGGGTTTGAAGGCCTGGGACCCACTGGGCCGGGGCTGCTGTTAGAAAAAGGCTGAGGGGAAGAAAAGGAACCTTCTCGTTGAGGATCCAGGTTACGAAGGTCGAGTATGGCTTGTCCTGAGCCGGAGTGAGGAGGGGCGCTCAGGGGCGCAAGGCTGGGCATCCAGGGGGCACTCGGGGGTCCCGCTGCTGTCTGGCCCCTGGGGGGGATGGGGGTGGGGAGAGAGAGCCCTCCAGGGAAGAGCCAGGAGGGGCCGGCTCAGAGCGAGGGGACCGCCTTCTGATTACAACCTCTGGACAGAATGACGAGGGGCCACGCTGTGTCACCGGCATGTGCCATCTTGTCCCTGGACGAGACTCTGCGGACGTTGGGGCCTGCCTTTGCTCAAGGATCGGAGGCTGGATTTGGCGTGTCAGTCATGTGTCTGTGGGGTATGGCTGCAAGTGGCAAGTTGGGGCCAAACCCCAGAATCATTTTAAAAGGTTTGGGGGCAGGTTCTCTTCTCAGAGGGTTTTGTCAGCAAGGGGGCCTTTTATGTTTTCCCCAGCCGGCCAGGGCTTTGCAAAGCCCGTCTCCTCTGTCCGTGGAGATAATCACAGAGACCTGGGAGGGCATCTTACTCTGAAAACTTTCCTGTCAGGTCCCAAGAAAAGCCACACTGGTGATACAGACCCTGAGTGTCCCCCAGACCTTTCCTGCTGGGTGGAAGTCTCCTGGGGCCTCTTGTGTTGTCACCTGGATGTGTCCACCATCCTCAGAGCTTCAAGGAGGACGGCCTCTGTGTTCTGATGGCACCTGGCACAGAAAGACCTGCAGATGAGGTGCCAGAGCCGGTGTGTGGCTTGCGGTGTCCGGACTTTGGTGTCAGTCAGGTAGGGCAGAGCCTCGGGCCGAGGTATGCGGTGGCCGCCCTCCACGATGGCCACTTTCCACGGAGCCACCTAAGGACATGCTAGGAAGGGCTGTCACAGGCTCGGGAGATGCCTGGAGGAGACCCAGGCTGCTCCTCCCAAGCTGTCAAAAGCAGGTTTCTTACCTCCAGAACCCAAGACTGTTAGGTGTGCCCCAGGAATTGGCTGATAACCCAGACGTATTACATGTGTTAATGAGAATGTTTAATTTTTTTTTTTTTTTAAGAACTGACGCTTTTAGGTTAGCTTTTTCATGACGTCACCCTCATTTACTTGTACCTCCACCCAGATTGGGAGTGAGGGGTGGGTCCCAGCCGGGCATCAGGTGGGCACGAAGCTTCAGGCCCTCCTGGGGAGAGAGAGCCCGGCCAGTCTGTTGTGCCCTGGGAGGGGGCAGGGAGAGGCCAGGACGGCTCCCTGGAGTTTGCTTTCTGCGGCTCCCCTTGTGCACAGACTCTGCAGACAGAAAGGGCCATGGCCCTTTTGGAGAAAGTCTGGGAGAAGCCACTTAGTCTGGGGCTTTCCGGGATCTTAAAAGCACGAGGTGCTATTTTGAAAGCTCTGTGAAGTCCTCCGCTAAAGAAACTTGTTTTATGCTGACCCAGCATTTCTAAAACTCACCGCATGTGGAGCTGTTGTTCCCCTGAAAGTTCTTAGGTGTGTCTCCGATCAGAGGCTTCTGAGTTAGCCCTGGTCTGTCTGCCTTTGTGTCTCTTGACGCAATGACGCGCTGTCACGTTGATTCATTGCTTCTTGCTGCAGACGCCCAGCGGAAGAGCTGACGGTCCTCCATCTAGTGTGTGGTGAGCGCTGCCTTGCTTCCAGCGCTGAGGCCCCTGCCATCCACAAGGCCTGGGCTAGTGTCCACCCTGCCAGGGGTCTTTCCTTGAACCTTCTTCTGCCCTTGGGACAGAGGGTTCATCTCTGCCAGTCCCACCCTTTTCCCAGACATCCCAGCCTGGGACCACCGGGCCTTTCCCAGGTGCCCTTGGGGTCCAAGGCCCCATTCACACCCTGAACCCAGTCCTGGATGCTATGGAGTAGGTGACCTTTTGCCTATACCCCTGGGGACAGAGTCCCCTTCACTGCACGGCCCACTGCTGGCTTTTAGCCTTTGAGTGAGGCCTGTCCCAATGGCCGGGTTGAGGTTTTGGGAGTATTTTTATGGTACTTTAGAAAGCTTCAGAATTTGCAGGTTTCGAATCTTGTGGTAGGGCTTGGGGTCCTCCTGGAGATAAAAGTGGAGTTTCCTTCAGTGTGACAATAACGCTGTGACTACCCTATGCTTACAACACCCCTGGTTCCTACCTGTCAAGACTCCTTGTGCTTGGAGACCCAGTGTCAATGCTGCCTCTCCCAGGAAGCCTTCCCTGACAGCCCAGGCTGCTGGCTCCTGCAGTGCCCACTCACCTCTGTGTCTTCCTTTTGCAGGGAATCTGTGAGGCCAGAACATTGAGGACCCCGGGGGGTGGGGGGTGGGGAACCGGCCTGAGTAGCCGCCCGCCCATCGGGGCGGGGAGGGGGTGTGCCTGACCCTTGCCCTCACCTGTGCTGTCAGTGAGCACTCGAGCCATCCTGCCTCTGTCAGGGCCATCAGGGCTTGTCTGGGGAACACACAGGGGGTTCTGCATGATGAGATGGGTCCGGCTGGCCCAGCGAAGCTCCGGCTGCCTGAGGGGCAGCGTGGAGGTGAGTCGGAGTTCACGACGTGTGTCGGATACCACGGTCTCCTTTGTTTTTGAAATTCGCTGCTTGATTTCCTTCTGGCGTGTTCCAGTGCAGGGCATGAGATAGGAGATGTCGGTGCAGAGGGAGAATTGGGAGTTGAAAAAGCAGCAGGAAAAAGCCTCCTGGAATCCAGACAGCATTTGTGTCACAGTGATAACTAACGCCTGTTTTCCAAACAAGAGTCCCTCTGTGGACGAGGCCTCGGGGGTGTCTGGGTCCCCTGCTGAGCGCCTCTCGAGTGGCCGGTGGGGGCTTCCGTACATCCCATGTGGAGGGTTCAGAGGTTCACGCTGGCGAGGCCGGGCTGGGGTGAGTTATTCCTTCTGCTCCTCGGCATGTCTGCAGCCTGCCGACCCTTCCCGACCCCGTAGCCTTCAGTCCCGCTGTGGCGCCTCAGTCTGGACCTATCAGCCTTGCCGGGAAACGCAGCGGGAGGCACGGCCCTTCCCACCCACTGGCAGTGTGCGGGCGGCCAGCAGGCCCCGCCAAGCACGTGCCCGCCTGACGGGGACCCCCGGGACCTCCTCACTTGTGGAGGAATGTCCCCCAGCCTGTCGAGAGAGGATTCAGGGAGAAGCCCTGGGGTAGGTAGGAGGGCACGGAGGCTGCCCTCAGCGGAGAAGACAAGATGGTGGTCAGGAGGGACCCCGTCTCAGAAATGGGAGTGAGGGTCCCTTCCCCTGTAGCGCACTGTGCTGTGTTCCCTGTAAGTCTGAGAAAGCCAGGGAGGCGGCGAGGGCCGTGGAGGAGAGTCTCTGTGCTCAGGCTGGTCTGGTGGGATCCTGGCTCTGCTCTTCAAGACTTCGTGCCTCAGTTTCTGCATCTGTAAAGTGGGGATGTTATAGTGCTTCCCCCACTATAGCACCCGGGCAGGGTGATTTTCACGAGTCACTTAGCGTGACATGACAGAGTCGGTGTCTGAAAAATAAACAACCAATGGCCATCATCATCGTATTATTATCGGGAAAGACTCCAGCGATATTCCTGGGGCTGATTCTAGGGGCTCCAATCACGGGAACTCGCCGTGTGAGGCCTGTTCCCAGGTCTGCGGTGTCCCTGGGTGGGAGCTGTGGCCGAGAGGCAGGTGCATCCTCCCACGAGAAGGTGGTGGGGGCCGGAGGGAGGCCGGGGCCTTCGGAGTCACACCAAGGTCTCACCCACAGGAACTCGGGCACCTGTCTCCTCACCTGTGTGCAGTGGGGGTACTCATGGGCTTCGGCAAGAGTGAGATGCGGAAATGGCCGCAAGGCCTGATGAACATACAGCTGGCTCTAAGTAAGGGCAGCGCATCTTTCCCTCTGTCCGCAGTGGGCCTGGGGCTCTGTGGGAGCTGACTTGCTTGGAGGGGTGCAGACCAGGGCCCCTGAGCACGTGGCTGTGGCCCGGTGGGCTCAGAGCTTTCCCAAGTCAGAGCGGAGTCTGAGGCCAGGACCTTGGGTGCACTGAGCAGGGCGCAGGGCACAGAGGGGCGACAGCCTGCACCCCAGCCCCGTCCGGCACCGGGGGCTGGGCACGTTCGGTGGGATGTTTTTATTCCCGATCGGCCTCCGAGGAGACAGCCCCCCTCTCCCTGTCTGCTGCTGCAGAGAGGGTCACACAATTATGGGTCTCCTCATTTCCAAACCAACTGGGAAATTAAGTCACATCTTCGTCAGAGCGCTGTTAGTAATTTCCAAGGAAGGAGTAATTGAAAAGAAACGTTTTAATACCCTCAGCAAACTGGCATGGGGACACGGGAGCCAGGGGGCTTCTCCCCATCTCCCCACGGTCCCCCACCCCCCGCTGGCCTGTTCTCCAGCAGCCCCAACCTCAGCCCTGGCTCCGTCCAGCAACCTGCCCGACCTTCAAGTTCTTGTCTGTTCCCTGCTTCTTGTTCTCCATCTGGAAAAGGAGGTTGTGCGGGACCGCTCCCCGTGGGCGCCGGGAGGTGACGTCGCTGGAAGCCGGGGCTCCGTCAGGCACGTCCAGAGCCTTCATGCTCGGTGGGGTGGCTGCAATCCTCCTGTCGACCCCGGCACCCTGGCTGCCTCCGCGCCTCCAGGCTCAGCCCGTGCCCATCGCCTCCCGACCCTCTCGGAACCCAGACCCACCCAGGCTGTTCTCCACTAAAGTCTTTTTACTTTGGTCTGCACCGCGTACTGGCGTATTGTTTTATTAGAAGCTGCGGCACCTCTGGTGATAGAGTAGCAGTAGCGTTCCTAACTCACGCCTTTCTTGGGCATCCGCTGGGGGCCAGGCTCTGGGCTTGGTGCTCCTGGGCAGTGGGTGCATTTATCCCCATTTTACAGAGGGAGGCACTGAGGTTCAGAGAAGTCAAGTGGCTGGTGGAGCTGGGCTTCCTGGCGAGGCCCACCGAGCTTGGCCTGTGGCGCCTTCTCCCCACGGGAGGGCAGGGAGCTCTCTCTGGTCCTATCTGCGCGTGAGAAGATGCACACGTTCAGACTGCCAGAGGGCAGAGGCCACGAAACCCGCTTCTCTGCTGCTGCTCTGCGCAGATCGTGACTTGAGCTGACTTTGGTGTCAGGCTGACCTGGTCACTTAGTGTGGCCTGAGCATTCTGTGTCCCTCTGTGCTTTCCTGTCCTTGCCTATGGGATGGAGGTCCTTGTTCTTGCCTCATAGGCTTGTCATGAAGATGAAACAACAGTCGGCACTTGGATTGAAGGGTTGGGTGGATGGATCTGTCGATGGAGGAATGAAGGGAAGTCAGGAGAAGCTCCTGAGCCTTTAGACTTGCACTCAGCACTGCAGCTTCCTCGGTAAAGTGGGCGAAAGCCACCACGCCCCCTACCCATCAGCAAGCCTGCAGCCAATGCTGGGCAGTCGGCACTGCCCGAGTCCAGGGGGCTCTTTATTCTGCAGAGTGGAAGTTTCCAGGGCTCCCTGGGGCCTGGGGACACCCCCAGAACCTCAGGGCCCTGTGCATTTAGGCCCTTGACTGGGAATTCATCTCTGCATGAAGCCCCCTCCGGGTCCTAGAGACCTGGGCCGGCCTCTCAGCTAGGCTGGGGGACCATCTGCACCTGTCCCCCTGCTGCCGAGGCAAGTGCACCCGTGGGGCCAGAACTCCAGAGCTTGCCTTCTAGCAGCGATTTCCCCGAGTTACGGAAGGCAAGCTCAGAGGCTTGCCCCTTGGGGTGCTCCCGTGTGTGTGCACCAAGCGTGTGCCCCGTGTGCTTCTGTGTGAGGGCATGTCTGTTTCATCCGCGTGTTGTGTGTGGCTGTGGGTATTTATAAATGTGCGAGTGTGTCTGTTATCATGTGTTTTTGTAAGTGCATCCATTGCGGGTGAGTGCATTTCTGATCGTGCGTGGATTTGGAGTTTGTAGAAGTTTGAGTGCACACAGCTCTGTGTGTGTGTGTGTGTGTGTGTGTGCGCGCGCGCGCACACGCAGACATAAATGCACAGACTCTAGACGTCATCCCCCGCAGAGGGAGGGAGTGGCCCGGAGCAGTCTGAATTGAAGCCAGCTTGGCCAGGGTGCTGGGTGGTGGTGGGTCTTGGAGAGCTGGCAGGATGGGGCGCACAGGACTTGGCCTTTGACATCGGATCCGATGCCTGAGGTGGGGTGGGGTTGACTGAGCCGAGTACTGTGGGGTCTGTGAGTCGCTGGGGCCAGTAAGCCTTGCCTGCGCAGGAGCCCTTCCTACCCTGGGCCGAGAGGCTCTACCACCCACTCCCAGACCCGAGCCGTCTGCAGGCAGAGGCCTTTCCAACTCAAGCAGGCTCGGCTCCCAGGCCGAGGCCCCTGGTGGACCCCAGCAGCGCTCGTTCTGTTTCCCGGTCGGGGCCAAGTTCACACGGACTGCGATGGGTGGTGCTCCCAGGAACTGTGCGACTTTGCAGCCCCACGCGAAGCTTGCCGACCCTCAGCTTCCATCTCCCAGCCCCGCTCCCCTCTGTAGACACTCACACCCTCTGTGTTGCTGGTCACTGGCTTCCCCGGCCTCCTCCCCTCCTGGCCTTGGCCTGGTCAGCTCCTCCTGCTGGCACGCCTCCCCGCCCCGTCGGCTCCCATCCTGGACATCGCTCTGTCGGGTACTGCTGCTGGGCCGCCGGTCCGTCTCCCCAGCTGGATGAGGGGTGTGCTGAGGGTGGGAGCAGCCCTGTCTGGGTCCTGCCTTGGGTGCCTGGTGCAGATGTAAAGGCACTCGGGGGCGTTGGTGAGTGACCAGGCGACCTGGGACAGTGCCCTGCATTTGGGATGTTAGTGCTGGGGGGCGGCTAGGTGCTGCCTGATGGGCAGGTGGTTTGAGGCAGGAACGATGCGGGGCGGGACCTGGGTGCAAAGTCCTGTGGTCTTGGGACCCTCAGTTTCCTCATCTTGCAAGTGGGCCTGGGAGCCCGCCGAGTGTCGTGTGGATCTGGAAAGGTTGCCAGTGGGAAACGCCCAGCCGTGTGCTGGGTGCCTGTGTGTGGCTCTGATTATAGTAGTAGTAATGGGGCGCGGCCATCAGCACTGGCCCCATCTGCCTGACAGATGGAAAGAGACCTCCTCTGTAGGCCCACCACACCCATCCACCTCCCACCTGCTGAGTCTGAGTTAATGTTTGGAGCCCAGGCATTGGTGCTGACATGTATCTCGGCCCTGCTCGCCCAGGCCCAGAGCCTACCAGGAGCCCTCGTCTGGCCCGGCCACCTGGGTTCCCTGGCGGCGAATCAGAGCGTGTCTTTGGAGAGCACGCCCGAGCGAGCCCAAGGGCAGCCGTGCGATCCCAGCGCGGGTGCTGCTTCTGGGTGCTGCCTGAGGCCCGGCTCCCCCACCGGGACTAAGCCTCTCCGCGTGCTCTGCACGAAGGGTGGGCTGGTGCACAGGGTGGCAGCCAGCGGCCCCGGGGCCAGTGCTCAGGCAGAGGGACCGATCCTGCCCTGCCCTTCCCCGTATCCGTCTGCCGGTCAGGGAATGTTTGGGTGCTCCCTGGGTTCGGCACCCTGCTGGACTCAGGAGAGAGGCCATGCAGCGGGACACACGAGACTCGGGGCCCTCTCTGGCTTTGCCCCTCGCCTGCTCTGACCTCGGGCAAGTGGCTCCATGTATCTGAGCCTGGCCCTCCACATTTGTAAGATGACCAGGTGAAGCTGGCTGGTTTCCAAGGGCCCTTCCTTCCGACTCAGAGTCCTTGGGTAAATCAAGGGCCATGCCCTTTCTTGAAGACATTTGCAGCCTCCTGAGGAGACAGGACATGTGCCACTGGGGGCCGCATGCTCTGAAAGAGCTGTTTCAGCGAGTGGCTCAGACACTGCGCCGGCTGGGGGGCCGTGAGTCTTTAGGCAGGTGCCCGGGGCTGCCTTGGGGGTCCTTCTTTCCGTCCCAGCGGTGAGCGGCCCGGTGCAGCCTTTCTGTGCATTCAGCTGCTTGGCCAAGCACGGAGTCTCTTTCGTTACAGAGGGCTGAGCTTGCCAGGCCTCCCCAAAGTTAGGAGGAGAGAGGAAGCTGGGCTCAGAGTGGGCGGTGTGGCCCCATCCCCTACCTCCTCGTCCCCTCTGCATCACTCGTGGACTGCACACTCCGGGGCTTGCACTCTTACACAGCTGTCTCTGGCTGGGTCTCTCTGCTGCCGGCCCCCCTTGCTTCCTGAGTGACCCGCGTCACTCCCTTCCTTAGAAGCCGCGTTGCCCACTTGCACAGATGAGGGTTTGTTGCCTGTGCCAGGGCAGTTTGACTGGGGGGCTGTTGGACGCCCTGCAGGAGAAGGACCCCCACCAAGGACTGCTGGGAAAAGTGCTGTGATTGATTAGCAATGTCTGCCTTGGGCCAGGAGCGGGGGTTGGCGCTGCCGGTCTCGTTCACACCTTAGTCCGGGATAACGTTCAAACTCTTGGTAACACCCAAGGCTTCCCTCCTCCGCTCCTTTCCCAGCTCCCAGAGACTGAGGTTCTTTTCTGCAGTTAATTACTGGTTTCCTTGTTTTTTGCTTCCACTAAGCAAAGCCTTTGGAGGGTACAGACCACATTCATTTGGTATCCACGGGGGCTGGTGTGACACCCAGCAGCCAGGGGCCACTCAGTAAATGGCAGGGGCATGTTTTAGTAGAAACGGCTCATTCTCAGTCCCCAGGAACACCCACAGTGGCCAGTTCCAGGCTGAGTGGCTGGAAGGGGCTGCACTGATGCCCCGAGGCCTGGCCGTGGGCTCAGAGGCTCCCAGCTCCGGGGCACCTGTCACGTGGCTCGTGGTGGGGAGAGGAGAGTAATGTCTCTGCTGTGGATAAATGGTCTGGAATATATTTTTAATAATTATAAATGAACAACCCAGGCTCAAGGTGGAAAGTTCAGGAAAGTATACATGAAGAAGAAAAGAAGCCCCAACAGTGCCTTTATTCAGCAGTGACGCGTGGTGACAGATCTGTTTCCTTCCAGAACCTGCCCCCCAACCCCCCGCAGTAGGTGACATCAGTGAAAGCATCCTGCTTCGTGTGCAACTTTGCAGCCCAGGCTTTTTCACTCGGTATTTTAACATAAGCCCTTCTCACGGCATTAAATAAGTCTGTAAATATGATTTTCAGTGACTAATATTCCATTGTTTGGACATGCTGGGATTACTTAACCAGCCCCTTATTTGGGGCCATTTGGAACTGTCTTCACTGTTTTGGCCTTCTGCATTTTCCTGTGGCAAGCAACTTTGTAGGAATAGCTGTCGAGGTCTCTCTGTGGGGAGATTAACTCGAAGGGGAACAGGCGGGTCAGAGTGCAGATGCTGTGAAGGCCTGAGTGAGATTTTTAGGGTACTTTGGGGGAAAGGGCGAGCGAGGGAAGGTCCTAGAGTGTATCCCGATAGAGTCGGTCCCAGGATTAGTGGAGCGGGGTGCCCCAAGGCGGGGCACTGTTCTGAGGCTCTGCTTTTCTGGAAAGGGAAGGCAAGGCCTGTGGCTCGAGTGGGGAAGAGTCCCGGTGACCCTGGCGTTGTGTGGCATCCTGCTGCCTGGGATCATGGCTCCGGCAGGGTGCCGCCTGTCAGGTGAGAAAGTAGGTGTGTCTCATCCAGGCTGCTAAGCTCCATGTGCTGCCTGATGCCCCGCTGGCCCCCCTGCTTCTCCACCTCCCTCTGCACTCACCCGGGGGGTGCGCTCCGGGCCAGGCACTGGAGAGAGATGTTGATCACCATTCATCCCTTGTGCATACCCTCTGGGAGCCTCTCCTGTCCAGGGCCTGCTCCCAGTTGGCAGGGGGTGGGACGAGTGGCCGCGTCCGCAGAACTGCAGGTGCCATGAACACTGTGATGCTGGTGGCGCAGCCTAGGGGCTCAGAGCTGCGCATCCACCTTTGTGGTGGAGAAGCTGAGTTTGGACTGGATGTGGGAGGCTGGGCTCCTGACCAGAGGGGCCTCACCCTGCTCCCTGGTCCCCAGCAGCCACCACCCTTCCCTGAGGAGCATCCTGATTCCGAGTTGAGGAGGAAGCTCCCTAACACAAGCTGACGACTTAGAAAAGCACCCCAGCCTCCACTGAAGCTGGGGGTGGGGCTGAGGGCGCCGCTGCTGTCTGCCCAGCTCCTGGCCCGGAGACACCCTGTACCAGCAGCCCCTCAAGACATGTCTGAAAGATGAGTGACAGATGCATTGGTGAAAAATCTGGCAGCTGTTGGGTGCATTTGAGGTAAAAACCATACCTCTTTTTTTTTTTTGTAACTGCCTTGTTGAGATATACTTCATCTACCATTCACCCTTTCAAAGCACATCATTCCATAGTTTTTAGCTGTGCACCTGAAACTAACACAACACTGTAAATCAACAAAAAAAATTTAAAAGAAAAAATAAAAATGAATAAAAAATTAAAAAAATAGTTCTTAGGTTATTCATAGAGTTGTACAACCATCACCACTATTTATCTTTATGACAATTTTCCTCACCCCAAAAAGAAACCCCACACCCAGTGAGTAGTCAGCCCCCCATCCCCTGGCAACCATTAATCTACTTTCGATGATGACGCCCTTTGGTGTGTATCTAGGTGCAGGAATTCCTAGATAAGAGGTCAAATACTGATAACCCTTAGGTTAGGCCTTTACTGTGTTTTAAAACTCGAGAAACCTGAACTAAAAATCCTATCCCTCACTCTGTTGAGAGTCTGGTACCCTGGGCCCTCACCCTCCCATGGGAAGAGTCAGCCCGAGGGGAGCAGCGGCGGTCTGCCCTCCACAGTGGGCCTCCTGTTAGCCACAAGCCTCACCACTCTCTATTGCTTCTCATTTGCCTCTCTGCATGACCCGGTAGGCATGGCAAGCGGGGGATCCTTGCTCTAGACCCAGGTCCTTGCCAGGCTTAAAATCTCTTTTCCCAAGGGTGGGTCTGTGCAGAAGTTGAAGGAACCACCCTCCATTGCCATCTCTATGCCTGGGCACACAGCCCCTCGCCAGGACCGGCGGGCACGGGTGCGGGGTTCTGAGGAGGGACCTTGCTGTCCAGCCCACCTCCCCTTCCATGACGGGCATTCCACGCACTAAGCCGCATGTAGACAGGCGCCTACTCAGCATCTCACGCTGTTTAACCTGCTGTGATGGAAGGTGCGGCAATTACGTTTTAATTGAGATGCACGCTGCTTCAGCAGACTTGAGACAGCTACAGCTATTGCTAATTAATTTTCTTCCGAAATGACAGCATTTAATAATTTTGCTCCATGACGCTCATGTTATGGGTGTAGTTTACCTCTCTGGGTGCCGTCCGGTGGTTTCTACCCAGAGGTGGCTGGGGGCGTTCTCATGTGCCCGCACGGTGGCTCCAGACGTGAGCAGCCGGTCGTGCCCCACAGGTGGGCAGTTCCTGGTCCTCGGGGCATGGGGGCACCTTGCTCCCCTCACCCCTCAGCACAGAGACCAGGGCCTCTGCCGGCCCCTGATCCTCTGAGGCAGGAGGGCAAAGTGATGGAGTGCCTGGGATCTGGAACGTCCCGTATGTAGACTTGGGTTTTAACTGTGGACTTGGGCAAGTGGCCCTCAGCTGCTTCACCTGTAAACGGGAATAATGGTGCTTCTCCTCGAGGTGACCTGGAGGCTGCACAGACCCCGTGTGAGCCACTGGCCCAGAGCGTGGGCCTTGTGGGCATGGGCTATGGCTCTGGCTGAGACAGGGACACTGCCGACTGTGGAACAGCCGCCTAGAACTCTTCCCATGGGCGCCTGACACTCCTTTTCCCCTGGCGCTCGACTCATGGGCCTTTTTTAATGCTGTCGCCTAGGCAGGTACAAATTCTGTCCTGGGCTCAGCTCTGCCTGGGGGCTCAGACTGTCCTGTTAGTGAGACAGGAACCCCGCAAGCCCTCTGAGATGGGACTGAACCAGGTGCTAGTTTTTGTAGTAATGGCAGCTCCTGAACCCAGGCCAGCACCAGCAGTCGCCAGGCAGGTGGGAGGTGGCACGGTGTGGGGAGAAGGCAATGGCATTGAGCACCTGCTGGGCACCTGTCTTGACACATATGGACACATTTAATCCTCCCAGTGTGGAATGGTTTATGTTATACCCAATTTCCAGATGGGGGAAGCTGAGGCTCCGAGAGGGGTTACGCAACTGGTGCGAGGTACTATTATTAGCTTTGGAATCCAGCTCTGTCTGACTCCAAGCCTGAGTGTTTCCACTCTGTCACCTGTTAAGGGGAGGCCTGCAGCCTCCAGCCCTGGGAGGGACCGGCTGAGGTCAGGTAGGACAGGTGTTGAGAAGGTAGGACAGGTGTGTGCATGTGAAGGAGGTAGTCAGTGTTTGTGGAACCCAGGGCTCTGGTCTGGGACCATCTCTGGCAGTGGGTCATGGAGACGCTGGTGAAAGCTGGGGTCCGCCTCCCAGCAAACACTCCGGGGCCATCTGCACACCTTGTATTCTAGTTGTGGGGCTCCCCCATCTCCCTCACCAGGCACCCGCTGTGCTGCTGTGTTGCCTGTGCTCTGTGACTCGTCCTGGAGGGCCTGGGGCTGTGTCCTGGGGGCCCCGCTGACACAGGCTGGGTGGTGGGAGGGCTGGGGGATGTGGGAATGGACACCCAGGCACCCCCAGGGCAGGTCAGAGTGGGTGTAGGCCTCCTGACTCTTGCATTTCCTTGACCCCCACCCCCATCCCGGTCCTGAGCCCTGGATGTGCTGTGAGGGAGGCGCCGCTGCTGGGAGGGGGAGGGGAGTTCTGGGCCGACCCTGCTGTGCAGCACCAGGGAAGTGTCTTCCCCTCTCTGGGCTTGAGATCCCCACCTGGAAGATGAGGGTTTGGTGAGAGGCTCCCCTTCAGCTGGAAAGTACTAGGTGGAGGGCTGGGAGTGTGGTATCGAAGATAGCGGAGTCATGGCAGGGGGTGGGGGAGAGGGAGGGGGGCAGAGGCAGATGAAGGAGCTGTAAGCGGAAGTACGTTCTAGAATGGAGAGACCTGGGCGTTCCCTCCTTCAGAAAACTCAAAGGAGGCCTCTTCGTGTAATACGTTCTAGAATGGGAGAGACCTGGGCATTCCCTCCTTCAGAAAACTCGAAGGAGGCCTTTTCCGTGAGCCCACCCAGCCGAGGGGTCGTGCAAGGGTTCAGAAAGGACCAAGATGCAGTCCTGTCCCCTGGGGGCTGCTCTGGGAAGGTTGGTCCCAGGTGGGTCCTGGAGGCCTGGCCGCTGCCCGCCGGCTGCCCCCGGGAAGGCTGCTCACTCGCCCCAGCATGCGGGTGGCTGGAGTGGGTGGGTCTTTTTTCCCTGTGCTCCCAGCAGACCCCTGGGCCTGCCCCCTGCCCTAGACCTGTGTGCATGGGGTGGGGGTGGGGTCTGATTGGGATGGGGAGCTGCAGCCCAGTGAGTCTTGGGTGGCAGCTGGGTCCTGTGGACGGAGAGTGAGACGCAGGGGGCCTGGCCAAGACCCCAGACTCACCACTGGGCTCTGATCCCCTGATCCAGCCACCTGCGCGTCAGCAGGAAATGGCCGGCGTGGGGCCGTGGAGGCTGGGGTGGGCGGGTGGTGGGCAGGCATCTTGGTAGCCCTTCTCCCAGAAGGGGCAGAAGGGTTACTGGGGGCGGGAGGGAAGGGTGCTCTGGGGCAGCCCTTGTGCGGCGGGCAGGGGGCCTCGGAGGCCGCACCGGGAGCCCTGAGCAAGGAGGGTCCCTTCTGCCCCAGAACCTGGGGCCTCTCCCACCCGGAAACCCCCTCCTGTCTCAGCTGTGAAGCTTCTTTCTTTAGAGGGACCGCACCCGGCCCCCTCCCCAGCAGTTGCAGAAGCAGTGCTGGCTGGGAGGGCCCCGGGCGTCCCACGCTGGGGGCGGCTCTGTCGGGTGTGTCTGTGTGTGAATGTGAATGAGTGTGTGACTGCAGGTCCACGTGCAGGTGTGTATAAGTGTGCCAGCATGAACCAGTGTGTAAGTGTGAAAGAGTGTGTGACTTTGTGAGTGTGTGTGCTTAAGGATCGTGTGAGTGTATGTGTGTAAGCGTGTGTGAGAGTTGCTGGGGGAGTTTATGAGTCTGTGTGCATGCGTGTGAGTGTGTGCTGGTGGGGCTGGGGGCAGGGGTCCCGTGCCCCCCGCTCTCTGCCCGGGTCCTGGCCCCGTCGCGGCTGTGGGGCTGCTGCATCTCCCGGAGTGTGGGTTGGAGATGGGGGCAGGGCCTGCAGGCACCCTGAGCCCCGTGGATCTGCAGACCCGTGCCCTGCACGGCCTGGTGAGGGGCAGGGCAGGGGAGCACAGTGGTGGCTGGAGATAAAATGCAGGGTCTCAAGCAGACATTTCCTCCAAGTGGACCCGCTGTTTGGGGGACAGGGGTGAGTGCATCTGGGCTTTAGCTTAGGGCACCTGAGCCCAGGGTGGGCGGGGCATAGAGCACAGAGACTCTCGGAGGGGGCAGGCAGGCCCACCTGGCTGACTGATGGGTCCCCTCCTGCAGCCTCGCGGCCTCCTGAGCCAGCTGGTCCCCGTCCTCAGAGACCGGGGCTGGCGTGGGCTGTCCTGGCCTTCTCCCTGTCCTGGCCTCCTCCCTGTCCTGGCCTCCTCTCCACCCTGGCCTCCCTCCTGGCCTCCCCGTCCTGGCCTCCACCCTGTCCTGGCCTCCTCCCCGTCCTGGCCTCCCCTCCGTCCCGGCCTCCCTCCTGGCCTCCTCCTCGTCCTGGCCTCCCCTTCTGGCCTCCTCCCCTGTCGTGGGGCACTGGTTTCAGCCTCCCAGCTTCCTGGCTGTCTTCTGGCCACGTCCCACCCCTCCTGTGACTCAAACTGCTCGCCTGTTTGTCCTGACTCAGTCCCAGAAGCTCATGCTGCTGCCCACACAGCCAGAGAAGATAATTAAGGGAGCGAAGTGGGTTATCTGCCAGGTTCCCAGGGCAGGTGACGGAGGTGGGGGCTGCGCGGAGCCCTGGTCTCCGTGGCCTGTTTCAGGAGAGTGGAGGCAGGGCAGCAACAATAATAATCATGGTTGGCATCTGGCATCTACTGAGGGCTTTCTCTGAGCCAGGGGTACCATGTTATCTAGCTCACTGTGTACAGAGACGTTAGCCAGCTCACCAAGGACACACAGCGAACTAGGGGCAGGGCTGGGGTATGACCCTAACCGCTGGGCTGCATCCCCAGACCTGGAACCACCGCCTCTATTCTCCTGCCCACACCTGGCGGAGCGCAGGTTGGTGCTGTCTGGGGTCAGCGTGTGTTTGTGTGTGTATGTTGTGTCACGGGTGTGTTTGTGTTTAGGCAAGTGGGGAAAGAAAACAACACCCGCATCCTTTCTCAGACCCGTAGACATCACTGCATGGGGAAGGAATGTGGATTCGGCAAAACATTTATTTCTCCGTAGTACGTAAATATCTTGGGGTTTCCCTAGTTCTCAGAAAGGCATCTATTACTCAGGTCTTACTTAGCATCATGAAAAGGGAAGCCTGGTGTGGACACGCACACACCCTTTAGCAGCTGGAAAGCAGACGCTCCTTGGATTTGGATGAGGCAGGCGTGTTGAGACCAAGGTCTAATTGCTGGGCTCCGGCTGGGAGGTTGGCAGCCACCAGCCTTGTGTCGTCTTCCGTTCCTTCTTTCTGTTAAGCAGACGGCCGTCTCTACGGACACGCAGGGCCTGGTGGGCTGTCCCATTGCTGGATGGGAAAGAAGGAAGGATGGGAGAAGAAGGGAGAAAACAAAGAGAAAAAAAAGGAATGAAAGAGAGTAAGGAAGATAAGGGAGAGGGATAAAGAGAGAGACAGATTGACTGCTCGAAGCAGACGCTGCAGGTCTCTCCAGGGGCGTGGGGGTGGCTGTCACTCACTCCACCTCTCCAGCAGGAAGATGGATTTCCCCGCAGGCGTGTGTCCCGGGATCCAAGGGGGATGACGAACGCGGAGGCCCTGGTGCCCTAGGAATAGATGGAGTTACTGACGGATACAGACAGGAAGCCTCAGCTCGGAGAGGTGAAGCCTCCGGCCGAGGTCCCCCAGCTGGTAGGTGGCAATGCTGGGCCTGGGAGCCTCATCTGCCTGGCCCTGGCCAAGCTGTCCCCTCCCACTAGGAGGACACTGTTCCCCTGATTCAGATCCCCGTAACCCTCTCCGATGGTCCCTCTCCGGTGAGCCTTCCCCATGCTCTGGGCGGGATGGCCCTGCCCGTCCTTCACCAGGAGTTACCATGACAGTGATCATGACAGTGACACTCGCTGGTGGACCTGCCCTTCAATCCACCCTCACAACTGGATACCTCCTGAAGGGCTCAGAAACTGCAAGGTCAGGGGCTTGGCCCAGTAGAGGTAAAGTGAAGGGGCTTGTGGGGGACCCAAAGGCCATCTAGAATATGCCGTTGGTTGCCAAGTGTCAAGGAGCATTGGTATCAGGATGCAAAGCTTCACCGTATAAACGCATGTTAATCCTGTCTCCCCTTTGCTCAAAGCCTTCAATGGCTCCCAGTTCCTTCCGTGTCAAATCCAGACTCTGGCCCCTGTTCTCCTTCTGTGCAGCCTGGTCCCTGGCTGTCTCCTGCCACCTGCACTTCTCAGCACCTGTCTTACCTTTCCTACCTGTTGTGGGTGTTGCCTTGCTGTGAGTGCCCCGAGGGTAGGCTTCAGGGCTGGCAGGCTCCAGGGACCCTTTTTCTGTCCCCAGGGCCTGGCCCACAGACCCCAAATATGCCGGGAACAGAGCCAGCAGCCAGACCTTGGCTGTCTCTTAGCTCTTCCCCAGGCCCTGGGAGCTGAGCCCAAGGGGCCGGGGGTTGGGCTCCCCTGCAGGCTTGTCTCTGAGCGCCCCTGATGTCTCCCCATGCCCGCCCTGCTCAGACGCTCCTTCCCTTCCCTCGGTTCCAGCAAGTAAACCCGAGCCCGAGGGGGCTTGGAGGGTGCAGGGAAGTACTGGAGATGTGGAAACAGAGGCCCGGAGCGGAATGTGAGTTCTCCAGGCGGTCGTGGCAGAGAGGTTCCCAGGGCCCGGTTCCCCTCTCCCAGTGAAGCACGGTATCAGGCTCTGGAGGCTTTTCTGACGTGTTTCTGAGCAATGTTACGTCTCAGGAGGCTGGCGAGGTGACCCCTGCACCCCCCCACCCCCACCCCCACCCCCCCGCACCCCCGCCCACAGCTGTCAGGCTGTCTGCTGACCGCAGCGAGGCATCCTTGCTGTCCGGGCCTGGACCAGGCTCTGCCCCCTCCTGATGCACCCGAGTCCTGAGTGGCTGCAGCGTGTCCCCCACACGTCTCTTTACTCCCCATTGGCTCTCGGCAGAAGCCTCTCTCTGCCACGTTTCCTCTTCTGGGAAAGGAGCCACTAGCTGTGCCCCCACCTGGGGCTGTTGGGAGGATGGGGTGGGAGATTAAAAGTCAAGCACCCAGCAGGAGCCAGGCCCTCCCAGCTTCCAGGGCCTGTGTGGAGGGGCCAGGCGTGCGGGACACCACCTGTGGGCGGTGGGTGTGATGAGTTCCCAGGGAAACAGGGCTGGGACTTTGGAGCCAAACCTGACCACACTGGCAATGGCTCTGCAGCTCTGGGCAGTTTACTGTTGACCTCTCTGAACCTCAGTTTACTCATCTCTAAAATGGGGATCAGAACAGTACCTCCGTCGTGGGCGTCAAGATGCAAACCAGTGACGTGGAAGGGGCTCTTATACGGGAAGGAGCTCAGTAGCTATGAATCCCCCAACTCAGTTTTCCTCTGGATCGCATAAAGGTGTGGCCATTTTAGCCAAGCCTCTTGGAACCGAAAAAACAGGACCCAGATCGGTAGCCTCTTGGCGGTGGGATTTCAGACCCTGGGGGTGGGGCGGATCCTGGGGAATTCAGGAAAGGCTGTACCTGTCAGAAGCAGCAGTCATGCCTGAACCTGGAGGCCTGGGCCGGAGGCATGATGTCACCCGGGTATGGTGCTGGGTCTTTCTGGCAGTTTCTTACCTGTGAAGGAGGCTGATGGCCTCTGCCTTGCTGGTGCCTGGTCGCTATGGATGGGTGGGCGCTTGGCTGCTGGTGGCAAGAAAACAGTTGCATTGTTGGCGGTTCCTCTTTTACCCTTAATGATTCTCTTGTTCTACGAGGAGTGGGCATGCGGCCCCCAAGTCATTATCCCCCTTGGGGTCCCCTCGTCAGGTTTGGGAGATAAGGCATGTCCGGTCCCCTTTGAGGAAGGAAGCTGGGGTTTTTCTATAATATCAGCTCCCGCCGGCTCTTCCCCAAATCTTCTCCACTTGGCTTTTTCTGGATCTCCTGCTCGGTTTCTGGCCCCTTCCACGCCCAGCACTCTGTGGCCATTGTCTCTCCTGGTGGGAAGGTAGGCAGGGGTCCAGAGGGTCCACCTCCACCTCCGAGGGTCTCAGCACAGGCTCCCCCGACCTGGCCGCACTCCAGCCCTCGTGGGGCCTTGGTCACGGGCAAGGATGGTTCAGTGGCTCTGGCTTGGGTGCTCTGGGCCACAGGAGAAGCAAAGCAGTTGGCACAATTCTGGGCTTTTAAACATTTCCTTTGGGGATGATTGGAGTGGGCCCTTGGTGGGAGGGGAGATGCAGGGGAAGACTGAGGTTTTGAAGACTGTTTTCACAGTATTTCTGATAAATTCATCTTGGGGCTGCCCAAGATTTGGGGCCCGCCTGGAGGTTTCCAGCCCAGTTTCCTGGCCTCTGAAGGAGAGGGGCCTCATTTAGGATGGGAAGCCAGACACCCTGGTGGATGCTGGACCCCGTGGGGGCTGTGAATGGAAAGTGCCGAGACCCCCAGGCTGCGTCTCCTGCCTGGCTTCTCTCTGTCCTAGTGTCTCCTCTGTAAGAGGAAGGTGGTGATGATTCAGAGTGAAGTTGTAGGAAGGGAAGCTTGCTCTGGTGGCCCTTGAAGGGACCTCCTCTCTGCCGGCAGAGGAGCTGGGCGGGCAGACCGTCCTCCTTTGCCCTGCTGCCGTTGGGGCACTGGGAGCAGTAGCCCCCTTTCTGAGGCCTGGGAGGCCACGCCCCCTCAAAACTGGTCACTTTCCGAGATTACTCCTACACCCCTGTCCTTCGTGGTTAGAAGCAAGGCTAGATTTGTAACGTCTCCTGGCATTTTCTCTATTTTCATTACTAAACAGCATTTTAACGGGAAAAGCAGTATGACTTTACATTAAGGAGCATTGCCAGAACCCAGCATGACCCCAGGTCCCATCATCCTAACACAAGAGTTTTTTTCCTATGTATTGTCTCCAGTTTATTCTCCAGTTGGAGTTATGGGATGCATTCAAGTTTGCTGTATTTTCACCTCCCGCACGATCTCAAACATTTCTGTCTTCATAACAGTGACCTGAAATAGCTGCAATACTCTTCCACTGTGTTGCTAAAATACAATGTATTAGAAACGATCTCCCTCCTGTTAACATGGAGGTGGCCGCCAGGGCTTTGCAAGCGTGGATGGGGGGACATGTTGCACGTGGCCTGGTCCGCGGCAGGCCAGGGGCTTAGCAGATGCTTTCCTGCAGGTGGTGGGCTTTTAGTAGTCAGGCTGGCTGCAGTTGTGCTCCCTGGTACACCCTAAAGCCACACGCCACCCAGCAGGTCTCCTTTGCTTTAAGTGCCTTCTGCTTGTGAGGCGCTGTCTAGATTTTTCGTAGTCATGAAATCACAGTCATTCGTAACAGCCCTGGAACATCAAATTCTTGGCTCCGTTTTCCATCAAGAGATTCTAAAGTAAGGAGGAGCTGGGTCACGTGCCCACAGTTTCCGGCAAGAGGCCGACCCGGGCTTTGGATCCGGTGCTTCACGGCACTGCCTGTCCTTTGGTGAGCTTCCCATCCCCGGGGGGTGATCACGCAGAGGCTGGATCATGAAGTGTCTAGAGTACTTTAGATCAGGGTTTCTCTACCTTGGCTGGGTAATTCTCTGTTGTAGGCGGCTGTCCTGATCATTGCAGGATGTTTAGCAGCATCCCTGGCCTCTACCCACTAGCAGCTAGTAGCACAATTTGGAAACAATAAAAAATGTCTCTGGGTATTGCCAGTCATCCCCTGGGGGTCAAATTCACCCCCAGTTTCTCACCTGCTGGAGAGGATTCCTGAGTCGGATGGGAGGTTGGTGACTGGATCTCTGAGGACCTCTGGGACCTTGTGGGGCTCCCCACATGGTGGGATCCCTTGGTGGACTCTGTCCGCATCTGTAGTGGTTGCTTGGAGAGACTGGGTATGGTGACATTGTGGAAGGAGTCGTGGGACCCAGGTTCAGAAGTGCCTCTTTTACGTGTGGACCCAAAGTCCAGACGCAAAGCCTCCCAATCATGCGATGTGCCCTGGGGCGGGTACCCTGCTCCCAGTAACGATGGTGGGTGACAGTCCTGTGACCGGGGGCACCTAACCCTTTACCTTCTCTGTGGCTTCTGGCCATTTTGGAGGACTCGCCTCATTTGAGGAAACCTTGCGTGTCACCCTGGTCTCTGACAATGGGCTGGGACGTCCTGGAGCATCTTCCCGGGGGCGGTGCTGTCAGGAGTCCAGAGCCGAGCCCACCCGTGGCACCTCGACTCACACATCAGGCCGGGGTGGGGGGCGGCACTGGCAGGGAGACTGTGATTTGCGGGGCTGCGAGTAGACTTGGGCTTTAAAGAGTCCTCTCATTTCCTCTCCGGAAGCCTTCAAAAGGCCCTGGGAACAAAAGGAGCTTGATTGAGTGTCCCTTGGAGAGCTTCATCGAGAGGGGGGGAAGAACAAGCAGCACACACTACAAAGCCACTTCATTCTGCGTATGGTGTCATGCCAAGAAGCACTGAAGTGCGGGGACAAGCAGAGAGGCGTGCTCTTTTTATCAAGAGAGTGTGGATTGGCGGTTGGAGCCGAGGACAGCCATCAGCAAACTGTGCAGGGATTTTGGCACCCCTCACTCCTCTCCAGCCTCCTCCCTCCAGCCTGCTCCACTCCTGTTCCCTTCTACTTAGAGACATTAACTTTTTATATGACAGCCACTTAAGGCCTGACCTTATCCCAGGGCACTTTGCATTTCAATAGGCTGTTCTTGAAAAATGAAAAAGCTTCAAATAAGTGAGTCTCTAATGGTAGAATTTCAGGTAGTGAGTAGGAGGTGACTTTTTTTTTTTAGCCAGAGAAGTGACCCTCTAATGGTAGAATTTCAGGTAGTAAGTTCTGTCAGGCACCTTCTAGGCTGCATCTTTCTGTCAGACTCAGGGACAGTTAAATAACTTTAACAGCCATCGACTGTGTGGCAGGCAGTAGTAGGGGACGGTTTAGAAGACGGCTGACTTCAGAACGCTGGGTTTATTACTCTGATGGCTCCCACTCGTTGCATATTTGTAGGACACTGACCATGTGTTGGGCAGTGTGTCAGGGGCTGGGAGCAAATGTCAAAGAGCCAGACCACCCGGAGAGACGGTTAAGCAGACTGGAAGTGTCTCCCGAGCGCTGTGTGATGTGGGAACCCTGGAGGCCCTCCTGGGGGAGGTGGTGCTGGCCTTAGGCTTCAAGGTGTAAATAGGAGTTCATTGGGCAGGGGTGGGGAGAGCATGATCGCAGAGGCTGACAGGCAGTGTCTGGGGGTTGCAGACTTCTGGAAACACCACAGTGTGAAGGACGAGGTCTGAGTTGGTGGGAACAAGGCTGAAGAGGTAGGGAGGGCGTGGGCCTTGGGGGTTCCCTGTGCCCAGATGTGCAGTTTTCCACAGGCTCTGAGGGTCAGTACTCACCCTCTGCTGGACACTGGCCTCAGGCTTCCCTCTCGCTGCCCAGACACTGCCCTCCATCTGCTTTAGCAGACCTTTCTGGACCTCGCCTGTCCTCCCTTTAAAGATGCTTATACACCTGTTCCTCCAGCAAGCCCTCCCTGGCCTCCCTCAGCTTAGCCCAGGCCCCCTGCGGCCTCCTGAGCTAGTCTATCAGGAAGCGTATTCTCATTGTCACTGTCTGTTTCGTTTCAGGACTGTCCGCCCTTGGCTGGGCGCTCTGGGAGAGCAGTGCTGTGTTTAATTCACCTTTGCAGTCAAGGTCACAGCCCAGGCTTGCCACGCAGTGGGCCCTTGGGAAATGGTGACCTCACTCTTGTCCTGAGTCGTGGAGCCCTGGGACTTCCCTGGCCTCCCTGAGTGGGCATGTCCTCAGGCTGCAGCCCACCTACCTAGGGCTGGGTGGGTGTCAGGTTCCAGGCCTGAGGGCCCAGACAACCGGTTAGGGCTGTGATGTGTGACGGCCAGGGGGCGGGAAGGGAGTGTGCGGGCATGTGGTCTCCCAGGCGTGCAGGAAGCCCAGGAGAGGTGCGGACTGGCCGGGCAGGGTCCCGGCCCCACCTGGGACAGCTTAGCAGGTGTGCAAAGCTGCCAGCCAAAGGCGGGACACTCCTGTTGGCTTCAGTGGCCAGGGTGGTGCTGGCACAGCCTGGGGAAAACCCGTGGCTGAGTCTGGCAGAGACACCGATGGAAGAGCTGGGTGCGGGCATCGCCTGGGCCATGTGGGGAAGGCCGTGGCCGGGCAAGTCAGAGCAGGGTGCTGCGCAGGCTGAAGCAGGAGATGCCGGCCCACCCACTGGCCTGGTTTCCCCCAGAGCCTTGAGGGCAGAGCAGCTGCCCTAGATCTGCAGCCAGCCCTTCCCAACCTGCTCTGCTCCCTACCCCAGGCCCAGCACCACCTGCGGAGGGGGAGACCTCAGGCCTAGGAGATTGTTGGTGCTCAGTATACAATTGTTGGTCCATGGGTGCAGGTGGCTGCGGTCTGTTTACTTGTGTGCTGTCTGTGCTCCCCACTTGCCCAAATTCCTGTTTCTACCCAATTGTGGCATGACATGACACTCCCCGGGGGGTCCTGCCTGCCCATCTCGCTTGGTGGGGCGCTGAGCCCAGAGATGGGACACTTACCCAGAGTTGCACAGTGAGCGAGTCACGGTACTCAGGGGAGTGATGTGGCCAGCTGAGGCCAGCCAGCTGAGGCATGAACTGGTAAGGAGCCTCGTGATAGTTCCTTTGCATCGTTGGCAAGGAAGGGGCTGCTCTGTATATGAGCTGCCTGGGCAGGGAACGTTACCAGGTGACCTCTGGAGGCTTTTCTTGGTGCTGGACTTTGGGATCAGAGGAAGATGTGTTTTGGGCCCTAGAGGGGCTCCTTGCCTGGCAGCCTCGTGATTCCAAGGGTCCTCAGCAGGCCTAAAGCAGGGAAATCAGACCAAGGTCCTCTCCACCTCTGGACAAGTTTAGCCAGAGCTGCCCCTGCCACCCACCTGGGGGCCAGCGCTGCCCAGGCCACTGATCAGGAGAGCCTCTGTGACTTTGGTCGCTTGCGTCGAGATGTTTGGACAGATTTGTCCAGAGTCTGCAAGAGCCCCACCCCCACCATCCCAGACCTGGGCCGAGGCCGGGGTCCCCCTGCACCTAGGGGCCGTGGTTTGGGTTATGATTAGAAGGACATGGGAAAGCCACCTGTACCGTGCCTCTGACTCCAAAATGCCATTCACCAGCCTACAGTTCCACTAGGAGCAAAGAGCTCCTTGGGATGCGTTAATGGCTCAGAAAGCAACTTTTAACGAACAAACACTCAATTTTTTATTTGTCTTGAAAATGGTGTGCGCTTACAGCACAGGAGGTAAGTTTCCATACACTTGGGTCCTCAGCACTGTCCATGGCAAAGCCTTCCCTCCCAAGGGTTTACGCGTTAAGGGAAGGGGTGCAGTTCATATGCGAGTAGCGGTTTTGCCCTCAAGAGCTTTTCCATCGCTGAGCTGGCAAACACTGCCTGTGACAGGCATTAGGGGTTGCTGACAGCCCCCCTCCTGGCCTCACAGCCAGCCTGTGCTGTCGTCCACCTCCCCTGTGCTGCTGGGTCCCAAGAGCCCCCCCAGAGCCTTGTGGGCAACGGGGCTTGAGGTGAGGCTAGGAGAAGAGGAAGGTTCTCTCAGTTTGTGTGTTGAGTCGTCATCAAACGTGGAGTAAGCCTTTGTCCGGGGCCGGCATAACGGGAGTGGGCACGGCAGTGGTACACAGAGTACAGCCACATTGGGACTTCCCTGGCGGTCCAGTGGTTTAGACTCCACGCTTCCAATGCAGGGGTGCAGGTTTGATCCCTGGTCGGGGAGCTAAGATCCCACAGGCTGCGTGGCCAAAAGAAAAAAAATAAAAGAATACAGTGACGCGGGAGTTTGCCCTCGTGGGGCACAAGGCAGAACTGGCCTGGTGGGGGGCTGGCAGGGCAGGCTCTGGGGAAGTAGCATTGCAGGCAGAGCTGGAAGTGTGTTAAACTGGGCGATTTCGGGGTGGACCTGGGGGGCGGTGAGCCTGGAGGGGTGGATGGGGGCAGATCCTGGAGTGGGGCCTTGGTGCCATGGAGAGTATTTGGACCTTGTTATGCAGCCACTTCCCCGCCTTTCTGGTCCTTTTCCCGCCTCAGAGCCTCCTTTGGGGGGTTTCTCCACTCACTGGGTCTCTTTCCTTGACTCCCGCCTGTCCCCAGGCTCGGATGAAGGGGCCCTGGCAGGGGCCTTGGTGCTGGTGATGCCCGTACGCCAGGCCTGTTCCTGCCATGCCCTCCACCACCGGGCCCCTGCGGGTGGGTACCTCCCCGGCCTGCAGCCTGCCCAGGGCCGTCTGTTTTTCCTCCTTGGGGCAGAGGCAGGGCTTGTTTCTCCCCCGCGCCGCTCAGGAATCGCGCCTCAGAAGCATACAATGCAGCTGTTAAAATATCTGGGTCTGGCCTGGCGGCTGCACAGCAGACCCCTTGTTCACCTCGCAGACGGCGCGCCCAGGGGCCGAGCTGGGCCTGCCTCTGCTGGCCGCCTGCTGGGGGGGCGGGGCGGGGAGAGACCCCGGGCCTTGCTCGGGACTTCTGCTGTTTTGGGCCTGTCCACGGAGGAAGGGGACAGACAGCAGCATTTGGAATCGGCAGGACAGCACGTTCCAGAGAGATGCCAGCCTGAGCATTTGCACGTTACAGCCCAGAGGCCCAGACACCTGTGGTGGGGCGTCAGGATGGAGAGGAAGGGGGGCCACGGGCTGCCTTGTCCAGTCTCGGACAGGCCTGCTGCCGGTGCCAGGGCTCCTGGGTCAGGTCTTCCTGCCCCAGTTGGCAGACAGGTGGGTGGTCTCGCTGGGGCTGCAGTTAGGATAACGTGGTGGGCATTTGAGTCGGGACCCCTGTATATGCCAGGCCCTGTGTTCTTAATCCTCTCCATGAGGGACACGCCGTTGTCATCCCCATTTTACAGGTGAGGAAACTGAGGCTTGGGGGGACTCAGTTCTTATTCATAGCTCTAGGTAGCGCTGGGATGCAAACGTGGACCTCCTTTCTCCAGAGTCTGCCCTTCCCGTGTGCCCCCCCCCCCCGAAGGTGCCGGCTGCTGCTGACATGTGCAGGGGGTGTTGTCAAAGTCTCAGAAGCAGCACCAGGAGGTGGGTTGGCTCTGACTAGGGTTCAGGTGGGAGGGCGTTAGGGCAGGCTTCCCAAGGTTTAAAGTGTGGCTTCCTTGCATAGAGCAGGGGGGAGAGAATGTTCTGGGCAGGAAAGCAATGGGACAGAGGCAGGGGGATGGAGACGACCTGGTATTTTCAGGGAGTGAAACCACGTGCAAGGGAGTGGAAGCTGCAATGCCATCTGAAGGGTGAGCTCTTACCCACACCCTTCCGGAAAGAAAAAGCCTCTTGCCCAGCTCCGGGCCCCCTGACGCCCATCTCCCCTTATCTGAGCCTGGCTGCTGCATTTCCCATCGTTGGGGCCTCCCTGGCTGCTGTTCTGGCCCAGCAAGTCAGTGCATTGGGGTCATGATCTGTTTTCTGGCGCACCAGCAAGCCCAGGGGCTGGGCACATGAGGGAGCTTTCCTACTTGGAAAAATACATTCAAGGAACGATAAAGAAGCAGGTGCCCCGCTAGGAGAGTGGTTTCTGCATGGTGCCTGCCTCTGGCCACAGCGGGTAGAGGGGAGGCCTTTGACCTGAAGCTCCTGGGAGCAGCTGGGGTTGTGGCAGCCAGGCTGGCTGGCTGGCGCTGCAGAGGTGTGTCCGAGACTCCAGAGGCACAACTCCTCACTAAACCTCGGTCTCCCCCAATCCTGTCTTCCTTGGAACAGGGTGCCCGCTTGTAGGGGTTCGCCTGCCTGGCCAGCCTTGGGCCAAGCCCCATTGGGGACCCTATGTTTGCAGAGCCACTGCTGCAGGGTGTTCACGGCCCTGCGGGGAAGCTTGACCGCCTTAACCATGCTGGGAGTAGGGAGGATGCTCTGTGTTACAGGGGAGGGGACGGAGGCTCAGAGAGGGAAAGCCGCGTGGCTGGACACACCACTGATGTGGACCGCGCTGCCCCAAGCATCAGCGTCTCTCACTCTGGAGAGGAAAATACACACATTTTAAAAGAAAATTATTTTGTCCCTGGCCGTGAAGGGCAAGCAGAGCGTCCCCCGCTTGGCGCCGTCCTGGGGAACCCTCCCCTCACCCCCGTCCCGGTCCCTTCAGGATGGGAAAGCGAGTGTCAGTTTGATCCAGGGGGTCTGAGCCGAAGCCCATGTCTGGCTCCCTCATGCCTTCAGCATGACGGGCTAGGACGCCCTTTGCTTTCCCGTGGCTGCCCTGGCACTGTGGTGCTGGACGGCTGTCCCTAGGGTCTGGAGCGCCCTTTAGAATGTCCATTTTCTAGGTGGCAACACTGAGGTGACGGGAGATGGAAAGACTCAGTCATCCACTCAGGGAGGATGTTGACGAGCCCTCGGGACCTTGGGGCCATGAGAGAGAGAGTCTGCTGCCATCTTTTTAGTTATAGTGTCGTTATAATTATCATTACCAGAACTTCCCTGGTGGTGCAGTGATTAAGAATCCGCCTGCCAATGCAGGGAATACGGGTTCAAGCCCTGGTCCGGGGAGATCCCACATGCCGTGGAGTAACTAAGCCCATGTGCCACAACTACTGAGCCTGCGCTCTAGAGCCCGCAAGCCACAACTACTGAGCCTGCGTGCCACAACTACTAAAGCCCGTGCACCTAGAGCCTGTGCTCCGCAACAAGAGAAGCCCCCGCTCGCCGCAACTAGAGAAAGCCCGCGTGCAGCAACGAAGACCCAACACAGCCCCCCAAAAAATAATTAATTAATTAAAAAACCCCCAATTTTTAATTATTATTACCTTTCATCAGTGTTGCACTGGCGACGCATTTTTCACTCCAGGAACTTTCACGTGTTTTATCTCATTTGATCACAAAAATAAGTCTATGATCAAGGCTGGCCGGGTGTTTATTATGTGTATGTGTATCCAGGGTATGTGTGTGTGTGTCTCTGTATCTCTCTACACATACGTGTATGTGTGTGTGCGTGCATGTGGTGTGTGCATCTGTATGTAACTTTGTGTGCACTTGTGGGTGGCCCTGTATGAACGTGTGACAGTGTGTATATGTGTGCCCACGCTCACACAGGTGACTGTGTACATGGTCATGGTTGTTGCTGTAGGTTGTGTGTGCTCTTTGTGTGTGCCCACGCGTGTGGGGCCCAGGCAATGTGCCGCACGGGTGAGATCAGACAGGAGGTGAGAACACCAGGGCCCCGAGGTGGCCAGGATCGCTGGGAAGCGAGGTTTCACCTCTCTCCCGGAGGTTGATTTCGCCTGGGGAAGCTGCTCTCATTCCTGTGACTCACTCATCAGGAGAGCTCAAAGCAGCCAGGTGGTGGGATTGCAGGGTTCAGAGCGATTTGGTCATTCTCCTCTGATTATTTTTTTAAAATTTATTTATTTATTTATTTATTTTTGGCTGCGTTGGGTCTTTGTTGCCGCGCGTGGGCTTTCTATAGTTGTGGCGAGTGGGGGCTACTCTTTGTTGCGGAGCATGGGCTCTAGGCGCGCAGGCTTCAGTAGTTGTGGTGTGTGGTTCAGTAGTTGTGGCTTGCAGGCTCTAGAGCGCAGGCTCAGTAGTCGTGGCGCACAGGCTTAGCTGCTCCGCGGCATATGGGATCTTCCCAGACCAGGGTTCGAACCCGTGTCCCCTGCATTGACAGGCGGACTCTTAACCACTGAGCCAGCAGGGAAGACCTCTGATTATTAATTTATTCTTCAAGCCCGTCCTTTCACTCCAAGTTCTTCATCTTTGCTGTGCTGTGGCCCCCTCCTCAGAATAATGCTGTAAATGCATAGGATAAAATGCATAGGATTGGGGTGGATAAATTAGGAGTTTGGGATTAACATATACACACTACTATATTTAAAATAACCAACAAGGACCTGCTGTATAACACAGGGAACTCTACTCAGTATCTTGTAATAACCTATAAGGGAAAAGAATCTCTGTGCTAAAAACCTGAAACCAGCACAACATTGTAAATCAACTATACTTCAGTAAAAAAATAAAATGCATAGGATTACGAAGGAGCCCAATTGTACTGACTGCAGCGATCATCGGTTAATAGATGTGCTTTGCTGGCACAACTGGCAAGGTCGGGGGTGGTGTCTAATGCCGACCTTGACCTTGAGCGCAGCACCATGGTGAGCACAGGTGATGCCCCATGACGGGATGTGAGCACACCCGTGGCTTGTGCTGGTGGCAGGCTCACAGGCACTATGCCTTTTACCCACCTTCATGTCGGAGGGAAACACCAACTTCCGGTTCCAAATTAACAGAGATAAAAATACATTTATTTCCATTCATTTGCTTTAATTGGAACTTACCGATTATTTGGAAGCTGGAAGCAATCTTAGAAGCACCCCATGCAGTTTCTGCTGAACCTGCCTGTGCATCAGAAACAGCCGTGGAGCTTTTTTTTAAAGTTTGGATATTTTGCCCCCCGCCCTGTGCCTGAACCTGTGGTGTCAGAATTGGCAGGGGAAGGACCAGGAGTGTTTCCAGAGGCTCGGGGTGCTTCCAGCACCCCCAGGGGTACCGAGACCCTGGGGGGCAGGGGTGCTGTGTGCAGCTCCAAATGGAAGGGAGCTTCTCCTGGCTGCAGGTCCGGTGTCCCCCCTTTCCCGGGCAGAAGCCCAGGAGCGTGGCCTCCCGGGTAACGTGGAGGTGTTGACTCTCTCCTTGCCCTGTGGGCGCTGTGCTCTCAGCCCCTCTTGTTCTGGAACCTTTTGTGGAGCCCATGGGCAGTTCCCCAGCATATCCCACAGGCCGCCAGCTGAGGTCTGGGGACCCGAGGCCCCGCTCTGCTGTCCCCAGCTGGGCTTCCTGGGACCCTGGGCGCCTGGTGTTTACCCAGAAATTGTGCTAATTCCGGTAATTCCTGTGACTTACGCAGCCTCTCGGCTCTGTCTGCTGCTTTCCTCTCCTGGAAGGGAGGGGGAGGGGGAGGGCCGTGGCTGATCTGTGGAAAACGAGGCCTGTGACGCAGTGGTCCCTGCAGGGGACACCCCGCACCCCGACTGGGTCAGCTCCCCATGGGCACTCATGGAAGCCCAGGCACTCCCGGGCCCACTGCTGTCTGAATACATCCCCTCCCTGCTACTCTGTCTACCTGGTCTTGGGGTGGCCTCGCTCTGAGGCTTCGGGCAGCATTCCAGCCAGAGGACCTGGCTCTAGACCTGGACCCTCTCCCTCCATGGAGAGTGGCTTTGGGCAGCTCACCTCTTCCTCTGTAAGAATCGGGAGGATGCCGTTCCCTCTGACAACGTGGCGGAGGGGGGGGGATGCTGGCGTGAGGCAGCTGAACCTCTTTTTGGCCCTGGCATCCCTGATGCTAAAGTTCAAGGATTCTGAGTTGCTGGCCTCAATTTCCCATCTGCCTTCGGGGATGCTTCCCAGCAGCCTGGGTTTGGTCACTTGGGCTGACCCTGTGGGTGCCTTGAGTCCTGTCCTGGTTTCTGGTCCTTCAAGCCTGCTGCCCTCCAGATGCTGGCCTGGTTCCCTGGACCCATCCTGTCCCATCAGCAAGGGGTCTGAGCACGTGCTCAGCTGGACTTGGGGACCCAGGGGCGCGAGGCCTGGCCCTGGCCTGGAGGAGGTCATGGTTGAGCGGGGAGCCAGGTGGGTACATAGCAGGTTTTGGCCAGGCTATGTGAGAGGTGCCAGACCCGGGGGAAGGACACCCAGTTCGTTTGGGGTGGAAGCCAGCTCCCGGCCTTCTGCAGTGTGAGGCACGAAGCTGATTGTTCGTAAAGAATTCTGCAATGAGGAGTTAGGGGAAGAATGTACAATTGCCAACTCCTCCCCCCGCATCCTGGTCAGCCTCAGTGGACAGTGCCACCCGCAGGGGCATGGTGTTGGCAGGCGGTCCTGGACAGAGCCTCAGCTTTTGCCTATCCATCGGCTGGTGGTCCCCGTCCACAAGTCTTGCTTCCTTGGGTGCAGCACTAGGACAGGGCCTGTGTCGAATCCTCTTGGGCTTCTGGCATAGGGTTCCTCACACTCAACAGGCACCTTAATGATGCCAGGGAATTCTGGGGCAAATCCCTTTGCACTGCAGGGTCCTCACTCGAAGGACAGCTCTCTGTGATGCTCCAGTGTACAGCTTTGGGGCCAGACAGCCTGGGTTCAAGGTCTGGCACAGCCACTTTTAAGCTGTGTGTCTTTGGACAAGATCAACCTCTCTGAGCATTGGTTTCTTCCTATGTAAAGTGTCGTGAGGATTAAATGAACTCACTCTTGCAAAGAGCTTGGCACCTGGTAAATGCTTGTTCAAGGTTTGTCGTTCCAGCTATCATTTTGATTTTTGTCCTTACTTCCAAATTCAAGGTGTGTTTCAAAGTTGAGCCTAAACTCCTTCACCTGAGCTTCTTGGGAAGAAAACCCAGATTGTTCACAAAATCACTCGTATTTCCAAGAGCTGTGATTTCCTGCCTCAGAGGTGCACAGTCCTTGCCTGGCATTCCTGAGCTGTTGCTCCGTGCCAGCCTGAGTGGGGAGCAGCTCCGGACCTGGTGGTGATGCTGAATACAGATGGGGGTGATGGGATGCTGTAGGGATCTGGAAGCAGAAGTGACCTTGATTGGGGAGGAGCTGGGGGCTTCCCAGAGGAGGTGACATCTGAGTGGCATCTTGAAGGAAGAGTAGGAGTCCATCACACAGAAAAGGGTGAAGGGTTTCTGGTGGGTGTTCCAGGGTCAGGGCTGGCTGCTTGTGAAGGGTGCGGGGGGGTGGGGGGAGACGAGGCTGCAGGTAGACCCAGGAAGGCTTTGCCTGAAGGCCCCAGGGGCTCAGCGAGGCCTTGGCCAGATTTGGTTCGGGGAAGGTGCCTGGCTGTAGGGTAGAGGGGGACCCGGAGGGGGACCAGAGGTGGCGTGAAGGTGCCCAGGACCCAGAAGGGAAGGATGCCTGGCAGAGCAGCCAGCTGGGAGAGGCCCCGCAGGCCAGGTGCTTTGCGGGTGAAATGATGGAAATCGCAGCTGATCAGATGGGGGGGTGAGGATGGGGTGGGACGGTGGCCCAAAGTGCCGGCCAGGTGGATGGGAGGGTGGCCCCTGCGGCCAGGCTAAGGGGGCCAAGAAGGTGGAGCAGGTGTGGCCCAGGGGCTGTTGCTGGTGGCTGCTCAGCCAGCCAGCTTCTTACAGCACAGATTATACAAATAGGCTTAAAGGATCAGCTGGCGATCCCGAAATCTCCAAGCCAGAGGAAACCTTATAACTCACCAGAATCCTCAGGGAGATTTCCCTGTCCCTTATCTATCTTGGGTTTTCTGGACAGGGGTTTTGAAAGACTGGAAACCATACAGTCTGGTGGGTGAGGTAAATCTGGGAGGTCCAGAGCTTGGGCTGTTCGCTTAGCAGGCTGGCCGGGCTGCAGCCACCTCTGGCTTCACACCCATCACTCTTGTATACTCCCGTTTTTTGCTTAGAAAACCATGAGAGTATCGTGCAGACTTTTAAAAGGTGAGGTTCTGGGGCCTGCGGATGTAAGATTTGCAGCCGCCGGGGATGGAGCTGACCATCGCCTTTGGTTTCTGCCACCCGCGATCCACGGGCTCTGCCCAGAACCCTCTCCTCCCACCAGCGTGCAGACCCACCTGCCTTCCTTCTGAAACAGCAGCTGATCTTCTTTTCATGGCAAAGATTCCTGACTAAATGTCGGTGCCTCTGTCTCTCCCTGAGCCCACCTGGGCCCTGGTCACCACCGTGCAGCGCCGGGGCCTCTTAGAGCCTGTGATGGAGATAATCCTTCTTGGCATTTCTTGCTTGGGTTGGACTCCTGGCCCTCACACTCTCCTGGTGATTTTACTTTCTCTTCCTTCCTGCTCCTTCATGCCTGCTCACTTCCTTGGCTGGTTTCTCTTCTCCCTCCTGGAAATGTTGGAACGCCCCGTGTCTCGTTCTGGAACTTTCTCTACTTCTTCCCTCCGCCCTCTCCCTTGGAGATCTTGCCCTGTGGCTGCCATATTCCCATCTCTAGCCTCTGCCTCTCCCTAAGCTCTGCCTTGCATTTCCAACAGTCTTGCTTATCTTTAAAAAAATTTTTTTTAAACCTTTTTATTTTCTGTTGGAGGAGAGTTGATTAACAATGTTGTGTTAGTTTCAGGTGTACACTAAAGTGACTCAGCTATACATAGACATGTATCTATTCTTTTTCAAATTCTTTTCCTATTTGGGTGGTTATATAGTATTGAACAGAGTTCCCTGTGCTACACAGTAGGCCTTTGTTGGTGATCCATTTTAAATATAGCCATGTGTACATGTCAATCCCAAACTCCCTAAGTACCCCTTCCCCCCACCATTCCTCCCTGGTAACCATAGGTTCGTTCTCTAAGTCTGTGAGTCTGTTTCTGTTTTGTAAATAAGTTCATTTGTATCATTTTATAGATTCCACATATAAGCTATACCTTTCTCTTTACATGATATTTCTCTTTCTCTGTCTGACTTACTTCACTCACTATGACATTCTCCAGGAATATTACTCAGCCATTAAAAAGAATGAAATAATGCCATTTGCAAAAAAGTTTTATTGAAGTATAGTTGATGTACAACATTGTGTTAATTTCTGCTGTACAGCAAAGTTATTCCGTTTTACATATATATTCTTTTTCACATTCTTTTCCATTATGGTTTATCACAGGTTATTGAATAGAGTTCCCTGTGCTCTACAGTAGGTCTTCCTGTTTCAGTCTCTGCATGTCTTAATAGGCGTCTCAGACTTAACACGGCCCAGACCCAGCTCCTGGTTTTTGCCCCCGAACCTGCTTCTCACCCACTGTGCTCCATCCCAGCAGACAGCCCCACCATGCAATCGTCCAAGTGCTCAGCCGAAAATCGGAGCCATCTTTGACACTACCCCCATTCTTTTAAGAAAATTGGCTTTCAGATGTCTATTCCGTAATATTTGATACAAATACTGAATTAGCAGCATCTGTACATGATGAAGCATCAGTTAGTAAAACGCTTGCTTGTGGCCCACCAGCCGGCTGGAGATGGAGCGTTACCTGGGCCCCGCATCCCCCGGGTTCCTCTCTCGTAACCCACGACGACTCCGCTTTCTAGCACACCCCACATCCAGGCCCGAGCAAGGCCTGTGGGCTCTGCCTTCAGAGCCGCTGTCCTTTTAACTCAGACAACCACTATCTCCCCAGGTCACTGCAGTCGTGCGCCATCCCCCAAATCTGCCCTCCGTACCCTGGCAGAGTGACCCCTTTGTACTGTGAGTCCTGTCGCACCCCCCTTCTGCTCAAAACCCTCCAGGGCTGGCACTCACCTTCCTGCTGCTCCTTCAACAAGCCAGCCTCCTCCCTGCCAGGCCCGCGGCTCCCGCCCCTGCCCTCTGGCTGCCGTGGGCTCCCTCAGACCCTCATGTGGCATCCCATCCCTTCCTCAGAGAAGCAGGCCAGCAGCCCCCCTGCCCTTCCCACCCCGCTCTATCCTGCCCCTCTGCTTTCTTTCCTTCTCTCTCACTAATGAGAGACAAAATATACATTTATCTTCCCCCTTTACTTATTATGTCTCCCAAGTAGGATGTAAACTCTGTGGGTTGTATCTTTGGCACCAGGCACAATGCTTGATGCATAACAGGGGCTTGAAGAGCTATTGACTGAATGTGTGCGAGTGCGTAAATGGTGAAAACTCTGTGGAATGCAGGAATGAACGAATGAATGAAAGAATGAACGAACATACACGTAAGTGAAAGGTGGAGCCGGTGAACTGCAAAGAAACGGGAGAATGGGGGCTTTCCTCTGAGGACCGCCAAGTCGCGGTTTCTGTATTGATTTTTCTCGTCCTGTGAGGCCGAGATGAGGGGCATTACTTTCTGACCTCATTTCTCAAGGTGGTTCTTGCTAGTTGCCACGCACAGTACTAGGAACTTGTTGCTTAGATTTGAAAAATCGGGGGTAACGGGCAGTGAAAAACGCTCGGCTGTGGTCCGTGAGGTCGTTCAGAAGACCAGATGAATCTCAGAACGAAGAATTCTCAAAATTAATTAAACCATCCTTCGCAACGATCAGAGAAGGAGCGCGTGGCTGCGGCGGGTGGGAATCTGCGTCGGCGCGTCCCGGCTGGGTCTGGGGGCCGCGTTGGTGAGTGTCTTTGTCTCCTCCTCCAGGGCTGCCACCCAGGACTATGCGTGGCTAGGATGGAGACGTCCGCCTCAGCCACGGCCACGGACAAGAAAGAAGCCAAAAGTGGGATCCTGGAGGGCGTCGCTTTCCCCGACCCCGGCAGGAAGGCCTCGGCCCTCGCGGTGGCCACTGCGGCGGCCGCGGTAGCCACCCAAGGAGGTACTTTCTGTTCTGCATGGTTGGCGGGGGGTGTTTTTCATGAACCCGTTTGGACTGACTGAGACGGGAGGCCGATGTCATTGGGCAGCCATGCGGGGTTTATGGGGGAGCAAGAGGGCGCCTCAGCTTTGGGGACCCCAGGCACCGGGATGGATGCCTGTGGGTGGATCTCGAAGGTCCAGCCACTCCCAATCGGGGGGTTTGGGCATCTCAGGCTCCAGCAGGAGAAGGGGAGGGGAGGCAAGGGAGGCTCGGGGCTGTGGGGCAGCCCTGGGGTGCATTCTGTCGGCACAGATGTGCCAGAGAGGCTGCTGGTTGCCTCCGGCCTGCCAGGGGCTATTTTGGAAAGTAATTGTCTCCTGATCCCTTCTGGCTGTAATTAGAGGGTCAGGTACAGAATTTAGCATCCTTAGGTGAATTTCTGGCCAACTTAATTATAACAGAAGGACCCCCCGAGCCACAGCCTCTCATTTTACTGCCCCGAAGAGAAATAGTCTCTGGTTTCCACTGGTCCGTGCCAGCATCCCGTTGGGAAAGCTTGGCGGGAAGACGAGACCTCCCCTTGTGTCTGCGCGGTCCATCTGGAGGCCACAAAACTATTTCTGTCTCCGAGGAATGGAGAGACTTCGATTTCTTTTCTTCCCCTTTTTATTCAAGTGCATTTAGTCATGCCCTGTTGCTCTCGCCGCTGAAGCACAGCTCTCAGAGCAGCGGGGGAAATGCGCCTTCGCCGGGGTGGGGTGTGAGTGCCGGCCGCGCCACTCACATGTTGATGTCTGCAGGTCGCGGGGGGCTTTGTTCAAGTGCAGACCCCCAGTCGGTGAGTTGGGGCGAGGCTGAGTTTCTGAAATTCTAACCAGTGCTCGGATGATGCTGGGACAGCCGGTCCACAGGCCGTGCTGGGTGCAGCTTAGGGCCAGAGTGCAGGGATTCGGAAAGACACTCAGAGCGGGAGGAGTCATTGTTTCCAAGAGCGAACTGGAGGCCCTCTAGTTCATTGTTACTACACTGTTTCTATTCCCCCCACCACCACCCGTGATTCTCAGTTGGAGGTCATTATCAGGATGTGCGGCCCAAGCCAGGACGGGGTGAGCCCAGGCCAACCTTCGGGTATTAGGACTCCTGCTCTGCGTGACACCCCTTGACCCCCGTCCCTGCTAGGAGCCGGGCTCTCTAGGCCCTCCCTCTGTGAGGGTGGAGGAAGGAGCCAAAGCCCAGGGTGGACCACATGCAGGTGGTGTCGGGAGCCAGGGGATGGAAGGCCCAGGGTGGGGGTCTGGCGGTGGTCCCAGGGCTGGCTTGTCCCGGGCCTGGCTGGGTCTGCACGTGGTCTGTTCCTTCTCCTGGGTCAGGGCCCACCCTGGCCTGTGGCGACACCTCAAGCTGTCCCTCTGCCTGATGCAGAGGCGCCTGGGCCTCTGGGGCCTGAGTGGCCTCGGTGCATCTCTGACCCGCCCCCTGGGCCCTCAGCTGTCCCCGCCTCGGCCTCTCCCTAGCCCGGACCCTAACCTTCTCTGGAGCCATCAGTGCATCGTGAGCTGCCACGCAGCCCAATTCACTGCCACGTCCCGTAGCCGAGAGCAGACTCGTGGTCATTAGAGAGAAATGAGGGCATGATTGGGAAGGAAGTCCTCTAGCATCAGACCTGGCTGTCAGCAATGGGGCAGTAATCTCAGATGCTTGAGGGGGTCTTGGTCTGGGGGGGCAGGCCACGGGCCTACAGCTTGGGGTGCAGCCGCTCTCTGGAGGTACCCGACCTCGCTCTACTCACCCCCCAAGGATGCGGTCCTGCCCACCCCGCAGGCCCCGTCCCCTCCTTGCCCGACCCCAGGGGAGCGCTTGACTGGTGAGGTTCCTACACTGGGTGGACGTGGCCCTCAGCCCAGTCGCCCAGGACAGGCAGCACGTTGTCATCAGAGCGAGTTAGGTACGTCCCTTGCTCCCTGTAGCACTCTCTGGACAGCTCATTTGGGAAGGGCCGTCCTGCAGTCAGGGCAGAGCAGGTGGCATCTGGAGCGGGTCCCCTGGGGCTGGGGGACCGTGATGTCCGCGTTCTGCGGGTGGGGCAAGGTAGGCCGGTGGTGCAGCCCCGAGTCGCTGGCCTGGGTCCCCGTTCCAGCCCAGGCCCGGTCCCGGTGTGGCAGGCCGTTCCCTCCTCTGGGCCTCGTGTTCCTAATCTGTGTTGTGGGGACGTTTGGCAGATGTGATTCCAAGTCTGTGTGATGTCGTGACGTCGGATCTTACCCCTGGGGGCAGAGGTGCTGTGAGCAAGCCTCCTCTTTTACGCAGCAAACCGGAGTCCCAGACAGCCCCAAGGAGCCTCTGCTGTGGGCCCCTCTGCCTGCAGGGGCGTAGGCCTGTGGACAGGTGCGATGTGGTGCCCGGCAGCACAAGGGGGTTCGTGCGTGTCCCCCACACGGAGGTCCTCTCAGGGCCAGGATGTTTGCAGTCTGCTCTGGAGCTCAGCACTCGGCACCAGGCCTGGCAGGAGGCAGTGCCTGAGGGTCTCCTGTGGCCCTGAGTGACGTCAGGGGAAGGTGGCCTTGGTGAGGCGCTGGCCGGAGGCGGGGGGAGCTCAGCCCGCCGGCGTGGGGCTGGTGGGAAGGGCAGGGAGGCTGCACAGAGGCCTGGGAGAGGGGCAGTGCTGCCCGGTGCATGCTGGGCTGGGGCAGGGGTGCAGGGAGCTGAGAGCTGCCTGTCCAGGGCCCTGTCCCTGAGTTGTTTCTGGAAAAGATGGGGTAACCGTCCTGGTCTGCGAGGCCTGTTTGCTGAGGCAGGGGCAGGACTGAGCTCATTCCCTGTGGCTGAGCGGGTGACCACTCACTCGGACGCCTGGCCCTCCTGACACCCAGTTTATCCCTTCCGAGTCCACAAGATCGTCCCCATGATTCCGCACCGTGGTTTGCAGCTTTCCCGGAAGGAAAGGATGGCTCACGCAAGCTCAGTGTTCCAGGGCCTGTTACACATCTGTCCAGAGTAGGGGGAGTCCTGTCTGAGGATGTCGGGGGCATGTGGTAAGGAATGCAAAAGGGCCAGACCCTGTGAACTGGTGAGGCAGTGATCACCCACCTCTGCAAGGTGCCCAGAGGTGGGAGGTACCCTGTCTTGCAGGCCAGCTTCTGACCCCTCATCTGCTCCCTGCCAAGTGCCACTGGTTCCGGGAGCTTCAATCCCATCCCTGGAATTGTAGGACTTTGGTTCTAAGACTGAGCATACCTTTAGGCAGAAAGATTTCATTTCTACATTATTTGTAACTGTGAACATTTGGAAACAACCGAAGTGTTCAGTGATAGGGGATTGATTCATCAAACTGTGGGACGGCTGTTGAATGGAACATTATGTGGACCCTGAAAATGTTAATCAAGACTTTATCATAAGGGGGGGATGTGTCTGTATTCTAATATTAAAGTGTAAAAAAGCAGGATGCAAATTATATCTCACCTCTGTTGTTACCAACCAGGGTTCTTGGCCTTCCCCAATCAACTGAAATTGACTAGAGGCCAGACAGGATTCAGGCAAGGCTTTATCGGGGCCCTGCTGTATGTAGCAGGGAGGGGGGAGAGAGAAAAAGCAACAGGTTCCCTTGCTTGCTGTGGGGGCGAGCTTGTTCCTTATATGGAGTGAGGGTAGGGGTCTTCCAGGGGTCCGGCTGGAGGGGTGGCTTAGGTGCTCTGCCCACCCCCTTGGCATGCAGGGGGCATGCGCAGGACCCTCCTGTTGCTCCCAGCTCTTCAGAAGGGGCAGTTGGGTTTCTTTGGTCTTTTTGTATCTTGTTGTCCATAATTTGCCCCAGATGGGCATGCACGCAGTTATTTTTAGTCCCTTACAGTTTCTTTGTGTTTTGTTGCTCCAGGAGACGTCTGTCCAGGTGCAGGCACCGCAGCAAAGGGTCCCAGGTCCCAGGTCCCAGCCTGTCCATCACAGCTTTATAGTTCATAGAGGTGCCCTTACCAGTGGTTGTCCAGATGTTGGGACTCGGGGTGATGTACATTGCACATAGGAAACTCATCCCTTTGGTTCCTAAGGACCTTCAGCCTTCTAGAACCCACTATTAGAATGTCGGTAAAGGGAACTGCCTGGCGGTCCGGTGATGAGGGCTCAGCGCTTTCACTGCTGGGGCCCCGGCTTCAATCCCTGGTCAGGGAACTAAGATCCCCCAAGCCGCGTGGCGTGGCCAAAAAAAAAAAAAAAAAGTAAGTCTGAGAGGCAGAGGTGCGCCGGACCCGGACTGTGCGGACTTGGGAGAGCCAAGTGTACACTCTCTCCTTCTGTCTCTGCCATCTGTGACCTTAGGTAGGTCACTTGACCTTGCCGTGGTCGGAGTATTTGCACCATGAAAATTGGCAAACCCATGGACATATATACACTACCAAGCATAAAGTGGATAGCTAGTGGGAAGCAGCCGCGTAGCACAGGGAGATCAGCTCGGTGCTTTGTGACCACCTGGAGGGGGGATAGGGAGGGTGGGAGGGAGGGATACGCAGGAGGGAAGAGATATGAGAACATGTGTATATGTATAACTGATTCACTTTGTTATAAAGCAGAAACTAACACACCATTGTAAAGCAATTATACTCCAATAAAGATGTTAAAAAAAAAATTGGCAAACCCTACGCATCAGGGCTGCCTCAGCCCCCTCTCGTCTCCCAGAGCCTGTTGTTAAATTCCCCCCAGCACATGACCGATCATATCTGGAGACTCACTCAGCTTCCTTGGCCCTGTTTGGAAAGAGAAAGGGAGTAAGGGTCCAGAGCGAGGAGGTGGGCGATGAAGGAGGTGGGCGTCCCTGGTGGCAAAGCTTGGAAAGGACACGCAGGGGGTCCTGGGTGTCGGGCTGGGGTGGGGGGGGTGGCCGGCACGTCTAATTCATGGGCGGTCAGAGCCTCTCCGTGTGTAGGTGGGACCGAGATGAGGTGGGGCAGGGACTTGCCCAAGGCCACCTGCTGCTTCCACGGAGAGCAGGGTCTGGGGCTCAGGGCTCCTGCCTCTCCCACGCTGAGCATCTCCTTCCTGAATCTGCTTTGAGATCATGATTTTAGATTGTTCGTGGGTGATTTGGGTCTTAAAGCCCAGCCTGCCGGTACCGTGTGTGGACGTCCAGCCTCTGCACCAGCCCTGGACAGGTCTCATCTGTCACCATCCTTGTCATTCCAACAGGCTAAGAGCGCCTGCTCCCCTCCAGCTCTTGGAGGTCTGGGGCTGTGACTTCTCTGTAGGAGGACCTTTTTAAAAGTCTCCTGGCTCACCCGGCCTCATGAAGCTAGACGTGGTCGGGGCTGGGTGTTTCCACCGAGAGTCCCTACCTACCTGGCCATGATGGGCATCAGAAACACCTTTGCATTGCAGGGCTGTACCCAAGGGACAAACGGTCCTGTGGCCAGACCAGATGGCAGAAGCCTTGGCCGGTGGGGGCTTTCCCAGCCTCTTGAGCTGTTGTGCTAACACTTGGGAGGCCATCAAGCAAACTTTAAAAACACATTTTGACCCAGAGCTATTTTTCCCTTTAATTTTTCACATGGCGTAATTTTAAAGGTAATTTGATTCAGATGTTTCTCATTTTTTTTACACTGAAACTTCCCTAATGCTGTTGTATTTCCCTCTTCAACAGTGGATTTTCTTTCCAAAAATATTTCCGAACCTCTCTGTGTGCTTCAGCTGAGCACAGAGACCAGCCACCCCACGCCTGCAGGGTGGGACCATCAGAGGGGCTGGAGCCATAAAGCTCAGAGCTGTGTCTCACCCCAGTGAGCTTTCCTTGTCCCCGAAGTCAAGACAGGCTTTAGCAGTCCTATGACGCGTCTATGGTGAGTGCCCACCACGTCCTGGCCAGGGTGCTCCCAGGGTGGCCCCTCCATCAGCACCATCAGCATCCTTGGGACTTGGGCCCCACCCCAGACCTCCTGAAGCAGAGCCTGGGAGTGGGGCCTGGTGAGCCTGGGTGATTCTGATCACTCTTAAATGTTGGGCCCTCTGTGCCCTAGCAGTGGGAGGCACGGCAAGTCTTTCTACATGAAAAGTGGGACTTACACGCAGAGCGGCTGTGCAGAAATTACAGGCGACGTACAGCGTGCTCACACCTGCTTGGCATGGGCCTCTGGGGGGTAGGAGCTGCCTCTCTCCTTGTAGACAGTGTGGAGTCGTAGTCAGAAGCAGCCCAGCCTCTGGATCCAGACCACCTGCTTAAGGCCCAGCTCTGCTGACCTCAGGCAGGTCTGTGCCTCAGTTTCCACATCTGTAAAATGGGCACAATAGCGCTACCTGCTTCATAGCATTGTGGGAATTACCTGAGTTAGCACATGTAAGGTGCCGGGTACAAAGTGAGCTCCAAGTTAAGTGTTTGCTTTATTAACTATCACCAGTTTTCCTTTCCTAGGTCTGCAGGCTCTGCCTGACTTAGAAAGCCTCTCCTTCTCTGGTAACCCTCAGTAGTGGACCTCCTGAGGCCGGGCAGGTGGCGGGAAGCCTAGATTTCTGGTGTCTTCCTACTCAAGAAGGCGGAGGGAGTGCTGGGCTGGAAATCAGATGTGGGTGGTTCCTGTCCTGCTTGGCTCCCGTGGGGGGTCCTGGATCGGTGACCTTAGTGCGTCCCCGGCCTCATTAACTCAGCCTTGTGCACTGGAGGGTAGGACCAGATCAGAGGATGCTGAAGCTTGGCCTCAGCTTAGAATCTTGTGAGGAGACTATAATAAATGCAGACTCCCAGGCTGCCTAGACCTGCTGAAACAGAATCTCCCGTGCCGGGGCCTGGGCATGTGTATGTTTAACAGGCTTCCCAGGTCATTGGCCATGGCGTGGACAAGACCCCTGGAGGTGGTGAACTGGTGGGAGTTGCAGCTGGTAGTCCTGGCAGGGTGGAGCCCTGCATGGCTGTCAGCACGGCACTCCCTTGCTACCTAAGGCCTCCGTATCACTAAACTCCCCCTGGCCACCCCTTCGTCTTGTTCCCTGGCTGTTGGCTTCTTGGAAAGTTTCTTCAAAGTACATTTTTGCTCAGAGGGGAGGCATCCACCTCTGTCTCAGAATGCTGTGCAAATGCCAGAATATGGAAATAAGGTGGTGGGTGTTCTCGCTTTGATGCTCAGGCCAGGAAATCCCAAGTCACAAAGACCCCACCCTGCCCCGTCCTCCTTAAGTATCTCAGTCCCTGGTGTGTCTGTTTCTGAGCCTCCCCCAGTCCCCCACCCCGCCCTGATGCCACTGTGACAGGGTGCTGTTTGTTCACCACTGCATCCCCAGCAAGGCAGACACATAGTAAGTGATTGCTGAGTGAGGGGAGTGAGGCTGGTGCTGTCACGCCAGCTGTGTGCCCAGTGGGCTGGGGTGGCCGGCTGCCTGTGCTGCCCCTGAGGTCCCCTGGGACGAGGGTCCTTCGGGCCTGGCCTGCTCCTGGGCCCTGGCTCCCATCCCGAGGCTCCCTGGACGGCAGGGAACTTGCTGTGTGGGCCAAGCCTCCTTGGCCACCTGAGCTGCCCAGCTGGGCCACACACTTGCTTTGGGCCCGAGGATGCACTCACGTGTGACTAAGTGGACAGTTACTCTTATTTAAGTGATTTTCAGGATGGCTGTTGGTGCCGCTTCTGAGCTTGTTTTAAAGGCCCAGCCACACGGAACAGCCGGTTCCCATAAGGCTTTTCCAGAAAGCAGAGCTCAGTTATCTGTGACAGCTCTGCATAGCCAGGAAGCAGGGTACAGCACAGTCGCCTGGGCATTTTCAGGGTGGGTTCTGAATGACTTTTTTTTTTTAATTGAAGTGTAGTTGACTTACAATACTGTGTTGGTTTCAGCTGTACAGCAAAGTGATTCAGTTACACACATACATATATATAACTCTTCTCAGATTTTTTTCCACTATAGATTATTACAAGATACTGAATATAGGTCCCTGTGCTACACAGTAGGGCTTTGTTGTTTATCTATTTTGTATACAGTAGTGTGTATCTGTTAATCTCCAATTTCAAATTTATTCCCCCTCCCTCGAAATGACTCTTGATGATGATCTGGACGGTCTCTGGTGCCAGGGGCGTCCTGGAGGGTCGGGGTACCTGGGTAGAGGGTGAGGGCTGGAGCTTCCTTCTGGCCACAATGGGGTGAAATGGGACAGCCTTTGAGAGTGGCTGGCAGAGCGCCTGCGTGGAGACCAAGTAAACGTTGGGGACGTGGATCTGAACCGGCTTTCCTCTTGCGCACGGTGGCCTCATGCTCGGCGCTGAGACCTCGTGCTCTAGAAGCCACTCAGAGCGGCTGCCACCCTGTGTCAGACGGGACGCCCGCTTGCCCCGGTACAGCAGGCTTCTCCACTGCCCCCCCACACCCCTTCTTGCCCTCAGCGTTCGAGGCCAGCCCGGGGTCTGCGCTCTGGCCGCTGCTCCTTGGCTTATGTTTGCACTTCGGACCCGCATCGCTGTGCCGTCTGCTGGCACGTGAGCTGCCGTGGCAGCATGAAGTCGTCCCAGGCACTGCTGTGGCTTCTGGTCTTGTTTGTCCCCAGGACATGGCCCCCGCCTCGAAGACGCAGCTTCATTTCTCCTGGCTCATTTGCATGTTAAACTGTTGCAGGGTTTGGGGAAAGCTTCAGAGTCGTTTCCAGCGATGGAACTGGAAGAAGCTTTAGCGATCATCTGGTTCGAATCCGTTCATTTTACAGATGTGGAGACTGAGGTCCAGACACTTGAAGCACAAAGGGTCACCAAGGGACACCATTGGGACTGGAAACCGATTTTCCAGGCGCTGCCTATGGGTTGCGGGGGGAACCCAGCTGCCCCCCAGCCCTGCCCTCCTTCTGGCCGCAACCCCAGCTTCCCAAAAGGACGGTATTTATGTTAGAAACATTTTTCTGATGTTTGGTTCTGTCAAAACTAATTTTAGCATTTCTAAAGCTTGGTGAAAATACAGCCTCATTACTTTGATGTCAGAGCCTAGTTTACTATTAGTATATTCTGGGGTTTATCATTTTAGGCATGTTTAACATGGCTGCACCAGGCACGCACTATTAAATCTGGCTTATTTTACATTCCTGTCCGGAATTATTTATTTGTAACAATTTCCTCTCTATCAGAAGACACAGCTAATGCTGCGTTTTAATGTGTTATTTACACACAAAATAACCTATTTGCAACTCAGTATGTGCCGGAGGGAGGATGGATGGGTCCCGGTTTCCTGCGTTCTGTTATATCGGAGTTTAACAATCTGGTTTGCTAATAGAACCATTTATCACTGGTGTGGGGAGGATAATTTATTTTATGTTTGTGGCCAGGTCTCACGGCATCTGATCTCGGGAACATTTGGAAGAAATGAGGGCAGGCCTGGTGTTCGGGGTGCCTGTGGGACCCCTGGCCTTCCTGAGGTGGCCTGGGGGCCTCGGGGTTCCCTCAGCTCACGTGTACCTCCCACGGATGGTTCTGGAACTCCGATCAGAAATGTGATGGCGGAGACACTGCCTCTGCCCTCTAGGGGCCCCGGGGTGAATCCTGCCCAGGGAGGCTCCTGGGGATGCGGCGTGAGAGCCGGGCCCATAGGGATGCTCGGGGTTTCTCCAGGTGGTAAGAGGAAAGCGGGGTGGTCGTTGGTGGGGGAGCAGCATCAGAGCGGCTCCTCAGGGGTGCAAGGGCTTGGGGGTCAGCGAGCTGGCCCACTTGCCTCTACTTTGGGGTGGGTGGCCTGAGCGGGGCTGCAGCCTCGGTGGCAGGTGGAGTGCTTAGACCTCCCTCTGCTCCCCAGGGCATCAGGGAGCCAGCCACAGACGCTGAAGGCAGGTCCCCGCTGTGTCAGATTGGCAGAGCTGGCTCGGAAGCTCAGCCTGCAGTGGGAAGGAGTCTTAGGCAGAGCGGCTGGTGGCAAGGGGTCCAGCAGCCAGGCGTGGCGGGATGGGCAGTGGCATCTGGGGACCAGGCAAGGAGGAGGCCTTCTGGCTACCCTGGCGTTAGACCCAGGGCTGGCCGGGGCGCCCAGGTGGGTGTGTGGCCACTGGACCACGCGGGCTGAGGTCCTGTGGCTCCATCAGGGGTGCCCCCCTTTCGGCACACTGATGGGTAAGTGGGGGGGGAAAGCAGTGCATCTGAATGCGGACACCAGAAGGGGCAGGTGGGGATGGGGTGAGAAGAGTCATCAAGAAGCAGGAGCCGTAGCGCTTGTCACTAAGAGCTTGGCCCATGGAGAAGCCAGACGCCTCGACTCTCGACGCTGATGCGGCACTTGCCTGATGCCTGGGTGATCAGGAAAACTGCAGGGAAGGGGAGGCCCTGAAAGGGCCCTGCAGGCTGAGTCGGCCCTGGTAAGGCCACAGCCTGAAGCTGTGTGCCTTGTCTCAGCTGGGGTCCTGCTGGGAGCAGCTGCACACTCAGATCAGATGGCTGGGGAGAGGTTACCAGAGGGGTGTTTGCAAAGTGTGGCGGGGCTTAGAGCCAGCCACGGGGCTGGTGCACGGAGCACATAGCTCTGGGGCGGCCGGCGTGGTTGGGGGCCGAAGCTCAGGCTCGGACAGATGAGGTCTGAATCTCATCTGCTCTGCTGCGTTCCAGTTGGGTGTCCTCTGCTGACCTGAAGCCTGGTCTCCTCATCTTTAAAACAGACATAGTACTTATCTTTTGAGGGCTGCAGTACAGATAACCAGTGTAAAGTGCTTAGATAGTACTTGGCATATGGTAGACATTCTGTAGGTAGTAGTTGCTATTAGTGTTTTTATTGCTGTTATTAGGATTATTCTAGAACTGTTTCCCAGAGTAGCACGAACGCTTCCAGTAGGTATCTGAGAGTGAAGGGATGAAGGAATGAATGCACAGGTATCTGAGCAGAGTCTTCACAGGAGGGGCAGTTTGCCCGTGATGTGCAAGGGGGATGGCATTCTAGCTGGAGGAATAGCATGTGCAAAGGTCCTGGGGTCTGAGATGGGCTCAGGGTGGCTGGGCCCGGCAGCCCCTTGGGGGAGGGGCTCCCTTCACTCCCCAGCAGAAGTCTCTGCATTGGGGCAGGGAAGCTCTGTGATGCTGTGGCCAGAGGCCCCGGCTCCATCTGTGTCCTCCAGCTGCTGCATAGCTGTGCGTGGACGCTGGAGATCCAGCCTGGCCTGACCCTGGACCCCCCTCCGGGTTCAGCCAGCCTCTCCTCCAGGGCAGGCAGGGAGGGAGGGGGCCGGAGGGGCTCCACCTTGAGAAACTGCCCTTGGCTCTTTCCCTGTGCCTGTGTGCTGGCTGGCACTGCTCCCAGCAGGCGTGGACCACCGGCTTGCGTTTGTGGGGAATGGGGCGTCTGAAGCCCTGACACCAGACAGAGCAAGGCTCGTTTCCACATCTGACTTTGCATCCCATTTGAGCAGCCACATTTGAGAGGAGGGTTTGGGTCTGGTGTGGTGATGGTGGTGGACAGCAGGCTTGAGCTTTGCAATCCCGGCTGTCCTGGAAATGAAGTCTCGTGTGTGCAGAGCAGGTGTGATGGCGGGCAGGGCAGGGTAGCGCCCTTTACTCCCCACCCTTAGTGTCACCTTGCCCCTGGGTTCGTGCAGAGGCCCACGTGGTCATTCATCCTTCTTTGTGACCTAGGTTCCCTGGTGCCAGTATCCTCCCCGGGGACAGCCTGTGGGCACCGGAGTACCAGGGCTGGGGCAGCTGAGTAGGGGTAGAAGAGGGTCATAAAGGGAAGCACAAATTACCAAAGATACACTTTGCTGCCTCTGTGAGTTCTGAGGCTGGGCGCAGGTGGGACCTTTGTCCCGTTTCTGGTCCTGAGTCTGCCCATCGGTCACATTTCTCCAGACTGTGTTGGTGCCAAGGAAAACAACAGGTGCCTTCAGTCAGGTATGAGCGTGGGCTACCCTTGCCTGATGTGTGAAGTGGCTCACCTGGGTCTGCATGTGGGCGACAGGGGGCTGCTGTCATTATTCTCACGGGATGGTGACCTCACCTGCAGAAACTCCTGGCTGTGCCATTAGCGGCCAGAGCGGTGTGGTGCTTTCCGGCTGACCTCTGCCCACAGCGGTGCCCTTATGCCAGGCCCCCAGCTCTGCCAGCTCTGGGCTAACTATGGGATGGAAAACAGGGAGAGAGGCCCTAGCAGTTCCGCTCCTAGGTATCTACCTAAGAGAATTGTTTTTGTTTTTGTTTTTTTGGCGGTACGTGGGCCTCTCACTGTTGTGGCCTCTCCCGTTGCGGAGCACAGGCTCCAGACGCGCAGGCTCAGCGGCCATGGCTCACAGGCCCAGCCGCTCCGTGGCATGTGGGATCTTCCCGGACCGGGGCACGAACCCGCGTCCCCTGCATCGGCAGGCGGACTCTCGACCACTGCACCACCAGGGAAGCCCTACCCAAGAGAATTGAAAGCATGTGTTTGTACAAACCCTGAGAAAACCATAATGCAAAAGGACGCATGTTCCCCAGTGTTCACTGCAGCGCTATTTACAATAGCCAGGACAGGGAAACAACCTAAATGTTCAACGACAGACGAATGGATAAAAAAGATGCGGTACATACATACAATGGAATATTACTTGACCATAAAAAGGAACGATATTGTGTCATTTGTAGAGATGTGTATGGACCTAGAGTCTGTCATATAGAGTGAAGTAAGCCAGAAGGAGAAAACCAAACATTGTGTATTAATGAATATATGTGGAATCTAGAAAAATGGTACAGATGAACCTATTTGCAGGGCAGGAATAGAAATGCAGCCATAGAGAACAGACATGTGGACACTGGGGGAAGGGGAGGGTGGAACGAATTGAGAGATTAAATTTGACATAAATACACTACCATGTGTAAAATAGATAGCTAGTGGGAACCTGCTGTATAGCACAGGGCGCTCAGCTCAGTGCTCGGTGACGACCTAGATGGGTGGGATGGGGGCGGGGGATGGGAGGGAGGCCCAAGACGGAGGGGATATGTGTATACACATAGCGGATTCACCTCACTGTACAGCAGAAACTAACACAACATTGTAAAGCAATTATACTCCAATAAAAAAAAACCTTGCATATAAATGCTTATGGCAACATTATTCGTAACAGCCCAAAATGGAAATAAATGTCCATTAGCTAATGAATGGATAAAATGTTGTCTATCCACACAATGGAATATTATTTGGCCATGAAAAGGAATGAAGTACTGATACATGCTTCAACACGGACGAACCTTGCTAATATTATGCTCAGTGAAAGAAGCCAGATGCAGAAGGCTGGGTATCGTAAGGTTTCCTTTGCATTAAGTGTTCCGAATGAGCAAATCCGTACAGACGGAAGAGAGATGAGTGGTCGCCAAGGGCGGAGGGGAGGAGGGAACGGGAGTGGCTGCTGATGGGTGCGGAGCTCCTTCTGGGGCGACGAGATGCTCCGGAATTAGATAGAGGTGAGGGTTGCACAGCACGGTGATTATACTAAAAACCACTGAGCTGTATGCTTTAAAAGGGTGAATTTTATGGTATGTGAATTACATCTTGGTTTTAAAAGAGAAGGAAGGAAGGAAGGGAGGGAGGAGGTGAGGAAGGAGGTAAAAAGGGGCGAGGGGGGCCTGGGGCACCTGGGACCGACCTTGTTGTGGCCCTGAAACCCCGGCGTGAGTCCCTGGGCTGCGTGAGCACCGCTGCCCCTCAGGCAGGACCCCACTTTCCCTGGCTGATGAGCAGCCTCCCCAGCCAATTCTGTAGGCTCCAGAAGCTCTAAAGTCACTGGAGTGGAAGGACGGTGTTTAATGACAAAGTAAATAATTACATTAAGGGTGTGAGTACGGAAGGGAGCTGAGTAAATCACTTTAGAAGGGGTACCAGCCTCCAGCTCACTTCTGGTCCTTTATCACCGCATGACGGCCTCCCTCGGACTCCGGATAATTGACCGTGGCCGGGCTGCGGGCTCTGCAGCAGCGCGGGCCGGGGGCCTGGCGCGGCTGGGAGAGGTGGCTTACCAGCATGCCAGGGTGACCCGGCAGCCCTCCTCCTGCTTTGGGTGGAGGAGCCCCGGGGTCCGTGTCCTGCTGGAGATCAGACGCTTGGCTGGGAAGAGCCAGCTTCTTCTGGGCTTCCGAGTGGGAGGGGCTCAGGGCCACCTGGTCCACTGAGGCCCAGAGTCGGGGAGCGGTCTGGCTGAGGCCACACAGCAAGCACAGGGTGGACCACGGTAAGGTGCCGACCTGGGACCCCCAGGCCAAGATGCTGTCCCTGCCCCAGGGTGGGGCTCCCGGGAGGGGTGGGTGCTCAGTGTGTGGGGTCCCACACCCTCTTCAGGGAAGCACCACAGAGGGCAAGTGCCAGATGTATTGCAGTTGCTGGGAAGCGGGAGATGTGGCCGGGGTCGGCATGATGAAGGTTCTGGGGTCCAGCACGCCCTGCAGCCTCCCCTGGCCTGGCACTCCAGTTTCACCCCTCCCTTCACTGTTTTCCCTCTACCCCGTGGCCTCAGTCTGTGCTCAGTGAGTCCCTCCTTCCACTCTCCAGCCCCCTGCCCGCCCCTCAGGCCGGCTCTCAGCCTGGGGCCATGGAAGATGGACAGGAGGCCGGCCTTAATGCTGAGCCCCAAGGGGGCCATGTGTGATGTCTGAAGATCCAGGAAATGGGTCCTGGCCTGGAAGGATGACTCTTCTCGGGTGGGGACTGCGTCAGGATGCTTGGTGGCAAGTGACAGAAACCCACTCAGACCCTCCAGAACTAGCTGCACCTGAGGCCCCAGTGATGTCACTGGGACACTGGCCCTTTCTCCCCCGGCTCTTGGTGGGATGGATGGACTGGTGTGTGATGGGGTCAGAGCTGTGGCTCTTCAGGCAGCAAGTTTCCTGGTCATTCTGTCCGGGACCTCCTCCTGGGGCTGCCCCTGGAGTGACCAGGCCTGTCCCCAGCCCCTCATTGCCCTTTTGAGCCCCCCCATGGGGGAATGCAGAGTACCCCTGAGAGTTGCCAGGTGAGAGCCTTAGAGAGGAAAAGCCAGAAGTTTCCGGGGGCGGCATCACTAAGGAGAGGCCCTCCAGGAAGGAGGGGCCTGTGGGGGAGGGCTCCGAGAAGGGGACAAGAGCGGAGGCCTGGGCTGGGATGAGATAGCGCACCTGGAGGATGGGGACCAGGGTGCCTACTTGCCAGCGGCTTTCACGCGAAGGGGTGGAAGGAGAGATTCAGTTGGCAAGGGAGCTTTGTAAGCTGTGGGGAGCCTTGGAGGTGCCTCAGAGGAATGTGGACTCTGGATAGCAGGGAGCCATTGAAGGCCCTTGAGCAGGGGAGCACGGTTTCGAATAAACTTGCTTTTTTGGCGGGTTAACTTATGTCCTGTGGCTTGAAGCCGGCGCAAGGGAAATGCAGGCGATTGGGCTGGATGTCTCTGCTCTGCAGATCACGCTTCTTCCTTCCTTCTTTCCTCTCTCCCTCCCTGCCTTACTCCTGTCTTCCCGCATGCGTTCACTGAGGGCCTAGTGTGTCCCAGACGATGTTATGGTCACCGTGTCTCAGCAGGGAACACTCAGGCAAGGTCCACTTTTCCTGGGGGGAGACAGTCTAGTTGGGCAAGACAGGCAGGTCCTCCCATGAAAGGCCACACCGCCGAGAACCGGAAACGGGGACCCTGGCTTTGGGGAGGCGGGGGTGGGGGGAGGTGGTGTTTCCCAGGAGGGATAAGGCCGCTGCCTCTTGCAGGCGCGCTGCTGAGACAGCATGGAGACGGCTTCCTCTGCCGGGGGAGGCCGGGGTGAGAAGAGACTGGGGGGCCGGCTCAGGCTGTCCCCGTGCCGAGGGACAGTGTCTGTCACAGCCGGTCCAGCCATCCCTGCGTTGGGAGCAGGGCTGGAGTGGAGCCCGGGGATCCAGACGCCCTGGGTCCAAGCCGCTGTGGCGTCCCAGTCTTTCACCCGGGAGCGGGCTCGCCCTGCCTGGTGGGGCCGGGGTCAGGACGGGACCCCTCCTCCAGGGGCTCTGGAGAGGCCGGCCGCAGTGCCAGCGCGGGGGACCACAGGCCCATCTCTCTGTTTCTGCGATCACCGTGCCCACAGTGGGTCCTCTGTTCCTTGGCTGTGATGATGCCTCTGGGTGACATCCGTGAGGGGGTTCTGAAGAATTCTTAGGGTGCCAGGAATGGAAGGCGTTAGAACTCTCCCATCAGTGCTTGGAGCAGCCCTGACCAAGTGTCCCGGCAGGGCTGTAGGTGGTCAGAGATGGTTTTTGTGCCCGTATCCCCAAGGAAGAGTCAGAAGCTCCTGGGATCTTAAATAATAATAATAATAATAAAACAGAAAACAGAGTCGGTGTTTCCCTGTGCTGTGTTCTGGGCGCTCCATTGCTTTGGGGCTGGAGTGGCCTTTGCAAGTTCTTCCCAGAGGAGGTGTGGGCTGGGTGGGCACCACCTGTGGATGCGGCCACAGGTCCTTGAGCTCCGCCGTCCGAGAAACATCCCAGCTGCACCACAGGGAACAGCCTGAGCCCCTCAGCTGGCTGTGTCTTGAGAGGAGAGAACCAAGCCCAGGGGCAGACTGAGACTCTGGGCCCTGCTTTTTGCAAGAACTTAATGGCTGGGTGGCTGCCTGGGGCAGATGGACGCCACCTCGCACGTCTGCTGGACCAGCCTCTTGCCAGTGGCCTTACACGTACAGCTGCATTAGGCCCTTTATCCTCAGGGGCCTCAGGCCCTCCTTCCTCAGATGCCCCCTCCCCACCCCGGCCCCCACTGCCAGTCTCTTGAGTTCAGGCTTATCCCCACCAGATCTCCAGGCTGTGCCAGCCCCGTAGGCTGCCTCATCCCGGCCTCCCAAGCCCATCCAGGGAACGTCTCGGGTTGTGCCCCGGGTGTGAGGTCACTTGCACGCATAGCTCTCATCCTCGGAAGCTCTGAGACGGGGTTCCAGTGCACGTGGTTTACTGAGAGGTTAAGGAGGGGCTGGGACGTGAGACGGGACGGGTATGGGGTACCTTAGCCAGCCACTACCACTAGGAACTACTGGGGTTTCATCCCTCAGGGAAACCCCGGGGCCCCTTGTGACCTATCCCACCCAAGGGGAAGGGAGCTGAGGTCTGTTTAAACACCAGCTCCTGTCACTTCCGGCCTCGCGTGCAGTGGAGCAAAACGGGCTTTGGAGGTAGAGAAAACCCTCAGACGGTTAACCCCGGGGGCTAGTGATGGGAAGCTGGGTGTGTGCGTGCATCACAGTGGTAGGAGCGTGGGGACGTGAGTGGGCATCACAAAGCATCGGCCACACGGAGACGGAAGTGGTGGGTACTCACAGGTCGTGACTTTTGTGGGGTCAGGAATCCTTTTCCGTGTCCCTCTCTGTGATTTTACAGAGATGAATTTGGATGGCTTAGGGATGGATAAGTGTGGAGCTACAGACTCCCCAGGGAGAGGCAGCAACTGGGCTGTTATGAGACATCAGTGCCTCAGTGGGAATGAGTTTATCAGATTCTGTGTTGAGAGAACAGGGTTTGATGGGGATGAGCCCAGGAGGACAGGAAAGAGGCTGCTAGTCGGAGAAGGGGCCGGAAACGGGCCCGAGGGACCTGAAGGTCCCCCTTGGTGCATCTGTGAGACAAGGCCCTGGGGACCATCAATGCCAGAAGACCAGAGCGCCAGCCTGGCCTGGAATGGAGGGGACCCCAGACCCCAAGCCCCAGGGATGAGCCTGATTTATAACCAGTCACTAAAAATATACACAGTGAAATGAAAACTGCCGCCACTGAGCAGGCTCATGCTGGCCGTTGTAAAGATAAGTAACGGCAGTTATAAGGCCACTTAAACCCTTGCCTTTGGGGTGTGAAGGGGTCTCTGCAGACAGTACATCTTTATCAAGAAACGTTTACTCATAAAAAACCACCAGGAAGCGGGAGAGAAGGTGGCTCAGCCACAGGGCTTTTCTGCCTTTATGGAGCCGCAGCCCATCGGGAACCAGAGCCACAAATCACCGTGTCCAGAGGTGGGGGTGGGAGTGAGTTAACCCTGACCTCAGCCTTCCAGACAGTGACCCAGCCCCCACCTGCATCGGTGCAGGGGGACCACAGTCGTCCGCATTGGCTCCCTGGCACCACGGGCCAAGTGCAAGCTCTGTGGGCACGCATGGCCCCTGCCCACCTCTCCAGCCTTGTAATGTCCTTCCCACATTCCGGCCTCTGTACCTTTGCGTGGCTCTCCCTCTTCCCGGATGCCTTCCTCTGCTCATCTACCAGGGCCTCCTGCTGTCCTTTGCACATGCCTCGTGGTCCCCTAGACACCCACTCCTGTACCAGATGCAGGTGGATCGGGGAGCAGAGCCGCTGTGAGTGACACAGGACTAGGGCTGTGATGGGACCAGCCCCCACTGAGCTGCAGGAGCCATGGAGTTTCTGGACGGCTATGGCCTCTGTATCTGGTGCCCGGCCCAAGTTGCTGTAGGTCAGTGGGGTCTGCAGTGCGGAGAACATGGCTGTGGGGACAGAGCTCATGTCACCTTTTGTGAGCTCCCAGCCTCGGGCTGGACGGATGCAGGGGAGCTGCAGAGGCAGCCCGCCCCTTGCAGCTGTTTCCACATCGGGCCTGGGAGCTGGACCAGCCGTCTCTGCCCACGTCGCCAGGGCAAGCCAAGGATCAGGGTGCCTGCTGCCCTTTATCATGGGTCCCCAAACTTTTTGATCCCTTAAATATGACTGAGGACCCCAAAGAACTTCTGTGGGTGTGGTTTATATCTCTTGATATTTACCTTGCTAGAAATGTCACATGAGAAAAAATGTATATTTTAATTTTTAATTCATTTGAAAATAACAATGGTAAATCCATTATTTTTATGAAAAATAACTATTTTCTAAAATTTTTAAAAATTGGTGAGATGAATGGGATGATTCTTTTGTAAATCTCTTTAATGTCGGGCTTAGTGGAAGACAGCTGGACTCTCACACCTGCTCCTGCGTTTTGTCTGTTGCGACATGTTGTTTTGGTTGAAATGTGGGAGGACATCTGGCCTCACATAAGGCATAGAGTTAGAAAGAGGAGGGATATTTTTAAAGCCTTTTCAGCTAATTGTAGATATTCTTCTCTGATATTACACCAAAACTTGACACGTGGGTGTTTCTGAAATGTTACTTGCGATGTGGCATCTGAAACCATCTCGAAGCCCTTTCCGTATTCTGTTTGTTAAAATCCACTTGTCTTTCTTGCACTTGGAAGGGATATATTTTACCCAGGCATCATTTTGTATCATCATGCTTTCGTCCTTTGGAAATATTGGCTCACGGAGTCGTGAGGCTATCCAAACGTACAGACAGAGATGAGAGAGAAAGACACATCACTTCTTGGTATTATTATGAAAATGCCGTGAGTTGCCCCTGCCCTGAAAGAGGACCACTGCTTTACAGCATCCTTCCTACTAATCTCACGCACGTTTTGCTGTGGCCAGCCCTGAGATGGAGTCATGCTGAGAAGGGAATTCTCGGAAATGAAGTGTCAGCTTAGCGATGCTACCACGGGGGTCTCTCCCTGAAGCTCCCCCATGCCCCTTGGTGCCACCTGCCCTCTGGCTGCACCTTCTCTCTTCCCCTTCATTCCTGACTGTCTGTGCTCCCTGGCTAAGCGCATGTCCATCAGGACCTTGCCCCATCTCTCCACCCGGATGGTGCCCAATCCAGTGGGGGATCTTCATCCCTCCTCTTCTGCTTTCACAGTCTCACCAGCTCCCTCCCCTTGACCCTGGCCCTGGATACCCCTGCTGGTTTTCCTGCCCCCCCCACCTTGACCCAAGGTCCCAGGAGTGTGTCCTCAGCCTCTCCTCTTCTCATGGCGGGGGGGGGGGGTCCCGCCTTCTCAGTCATCTCTGCTCCATGACACCTGCACTCACCCCACTGGCTCCAGACCTGCTTACCAGTGGCCCACCCGACATCTCGCCTGTCCTTAGGCCCTGTGTATCCTGGGCTGAATGCGTAATGCTCCCTCTCCACCCACACCTGGACCCCCGCTCCCCCCACTGGGGGAGGCCCCTGCCTGCCCTCCTCTGAGGGTCCAGCATCATTTACCTCTCATTTGTACATGATGGAAACTTAAGGGACCTGTGCCCCGGATGGCACAAGATGCAGCGTGCCGCGGGCCCTACTGCGGATGGACTTTCCTTAAAGCCTCTGTGTCCACTGTGACACAGGAGGCCCAGAGGGGTCCCCAGACTCGCCCACCAGGTCACCACGAGCAAGGGGAAGACTGGAATTTGATGGGGTCCTGAGCCCGGACCCGTGCTCCTCCCCTGCTTCATGCCCTCCCAGGCTTCATATCCTTGGTTCAAGGGACCGCTTGGCTCCATGCCTACGCCTGGCAGAGGCCAGAGCTGCCTGAGCCTTAGGGCCCAGCGCCTGGCAGCAAGGAGGCAGCAAGAGCCAGAGAACTCCAGGGAGTGCCAGCATCCCCCCGGGAGCAGCAGTACCTCCTGTGAGGCTGGCAGCGGGTGGTGGAGGTGACAGCACCTGTCCTGAATCTGGTAACATGGCTGCCACCTGCAGTCAGGATTGTTTTTCTCCATCCGAGAAGACATCTCTAAGAAGAAAAGAGCCCTGCAATCCCTGAGCAGCCTCCGGGCAGGTGTGTGTAGGTGCCAGGGGCCCAAAGCAGAGATGAGAGTGTGTGCTGACCTTTTCAGCTGGCCGGGTTCTCAGCTGGCGCTCAATGGGCCCTGACATCAGGTAGGTCCTTACAGGGAAGGGGGTCTCGGCACGTCGGGAGCCAGGGTGTCGCTCTATTGCAAGACCAGCAGGGTCCACTAAGATGCTGTGCCCACCTCTCCCTGCCCCCCCTTACTCCCCCCTGCACCCCCAGCCCAAACACAAAGGCCTTCTGAGCCTCCTGACTTTGGGCTCCCAGGCAAGTCTCTGCAGGGGACCCCTCCCACCTCCCACCCACCCCCAGTGTCTTCCTCTGGGCCACCTGCCTCTCCAAATCTCAAGGCTCTTTCAAGGCCAAGTTCAGTTAGTCAATTCTGTTTAATTCAAAAAGCATTTGGATGTTTACGGAAGGTCTACTGGTTAGCCTGTTGCCAAGGCCACCCGGCTATTAAGTGGTACAGCCAGGACTTGAACTTGAGTCTGTCTGAGCCCTAAGGGCAGGACTGTCTTCCTTCCCACTGCTGCTTCTCTACTCCTGTCTTCTGCTGATAGCCTGCTTATCTGGAGCAGCCACAACCCCCTGCCCTCTTTAACTTATACCCACTTATGTCTAATGGATATAAACCTGTTAAATTGTTTCAAGACCAAGAGACCAGGGGCACCGAGGAAGGAAAGGCCTCTTCTGTGGATGAATTATACACTACTTAGCGCAAGGCCTCTGAGGCTTAGGTCTGGGGGCTCAGGGGCTTCTTTTCTCTTTCTGGGTTCCTGGCTGCAGTTGATAGACAGTTGCCCTGAGAGGTGAGTGACCTCCTGATGGGTGCAGTTTGTTCCACACTTAAAAAGTACTGACAGTAGATAATTCAGTGTGATAGAACGCTAGTAATTGGGTCTAGCGTTTGTGTCTTCTCTCCACCCCCTCTATTTTTCCCCCTTTGCCAGTCCTCTGCCAGTGGCTGAACCCCGACGGCAGGCACAGAGAATTCTCCGTGAGCCTCGGCCTCAAGAACAGCAAATCTGAGGGGCTCTGTGACAGGCAGTTTCTTCATCTGGTTGCAGGCATTCATCAGTGTGCAAATACCCCACCATCCAAACCTCAGGGAGCTCACCAGCCAGGAGGAGGGACTCGCAAGCACAGGGCTGGCATCTCAGGATGGTAAGGGATTCAAGAGAGGTCAGCTCTAGATGCTTCTTCCCGCCTCTGGGGGAAGAGAGGCCGGGAAGTCTTCCTGGAGGTAGGCATGCCTGCGCTGGGTGTTGAGGGATGAATAAGAGTTCACTAGGCAGAAAAGCAGGGCGTAGAAAAAGAACATGAGCACAGTCAGAGGTTAGGGTGTGAATCCGGGAACCGTTGATGGTTTTGCTGAGGGGACCTTCTTCAGCAGCTTCTCCTGAAGCATCGTACCCTAGAAAGACCAGGGTGACCAAGGCAGGCGAAGGAAAGATTCCAGGAGGTCCCTTTTGCCTTCTGTCTGGTTTTCTCAGCTGTGTCTGTGTTCCCTCTGGCTCCCTGAGAATCAGGGCAGTGGAATGAGGGTGGGTTTTTGGACCAGTTTCCCTTTCCCTCACCCACCCAGACCCTGCTTTCTCATCTAATGTGAACCCTCAGCTGTTGCCCTCATATTTGCTGAATTTACAGCGCCTGGGCTCTGGGGCCCTGTTAGGGGAACTGTGAGCTTTCATCCTGGTTGGATACCCTGGAAGCCTGAGAGGGTTAAACCGCCGAGCCAGCTGGGGAGCATCAGTCCCCTCTCCTGGCGATAACGTCAGAGGCTGACGCCGGGGACGACAGAGCTGCCTAGAGGCTCTCTCTGGGGTGGACTCCGGCCGGGACCCCGTAGGTAGGCTGGCTGCGGATGTATGGGCCCCTGGACGCCCACGGGGACGGCCAGCATATGGATCCTGGTGGCCTGTGTGTCTGGTTTCTTCTCTGGGAATTCCTTCCGCGGTGGCCAAAACTTCAGTGGGGAAGGAGAGGGTGTGGGTGCTGGAGGAGGGGGCTCCTCCTTCTGGCGGGGAGGGACTGGCTTTTCCTTAAACAGACACTCAGCATCCCCTCGGCGAGGGGCCCATGTCTCTTAAGCAGCGGAGAGAAGCAGGGAGGATGGGCTGCCCTGTGGCTCTGGGGACCTGGAGGAGGCGGTGCTCCGTCCGACCCGGCCTGCAGGGGCAGCAGTCCTTCAGTTGGCTGAAGTGCCTGTTTTCTCAATCTGTCTGTGATCGGGAGGCCTTCTGACGGGGCTGCCGGGTACCGACTCAGGGACTAGTGCGTGGCCTCCCCGTGGTTTCATATGCCTCTCCGAGACCCGGGAGCCCCCCTCTCCCGGGGAAATGGGAAAAGTGTGTGCGGGGCCCAGAGCACCAGGCCCGGCCATGCCGCCACCAGGATGTGACGGGGACAGCGTTTCCTGGGGGCGCCTGTGCCGGGCAGGCTCCCGCGGATGCAAAGGGGTGGACGCGCCCGGTGGTTCAGTGGCTCCTGGGCTTCGTGGATTGAGTTTCTTCCACCTGGTACGTGATGTGTTTTTCTGCGTTGACTGGAGGTTGGGAAGAAATGTCCAAATTAGGGATGGGCCCGTGGCTTAGCCGAGCAGCAAAATGAGTGAACTTCCACCGTGGAAGAAATGTCAGATCCCAAGAAGGAAATCCCAGCTTTGGGGAGGGTGTTTGGTCTGGCCTAGGCTGTCAGACCCACAGAGGGGCTGGTAAACTAGTGTCGGGTGGGGCACCCGACCCCAGACCCAGCCTTACAGGTGTGTGGTGGGGCCCACCTGGACACCTGGCTGAGAGCCGGGTATGAGGATGAACGGGGAAGCTTTGGGGGGCCAGGGAGGGCAGGCACACTCTGGAGGGGATGCCTGGCCCCCTCCGCCTTCCTTCATTCTTCCTTCTTCATTAAGTGCATGGTAGGCTGGCTTGCGTCCTTTTTGTCCGCTCTGTCCGAACCAGCCCTGTACGAGGTTGCCCGAGTCTGTGCAGTGACCCCCAGAGGCAGATGCAATCCCATTTTACAGACGGGGCAGCCGAGATTCTTCAGTGTCAGGTGACCTGCCCCGCCGGACAATGCTGGGACGTGGTCAAGCCTCGCCTCACCTGCGCTGGGCCACCATCCGCGCGCGGTACCCAGTGGGGTTTTCGGGCTCTGACTCCACGGTTCAGAGGGGAGAGTTGCCTCGGGGAAGTGGGCTGCTGGTCCATCGGTGTTCGCTGTGTCCCATGCCTCCGACTTGGAGAGGAGGCTGCTGTGGCTCAGACCGGGCCTCGTCCAAGTTCTTTTTTATTTTTTAAAATTCTTTGGCCGTGCCTCGCGGCATGTGGGATCTTAATTGCCTGACCAGGGGTCGAACGTGCGCCCCCTGCAAAGGAAGCGCGGAGTCTTAGCTACCGGACCGCCAGGGAAATCCCTAGTTCAAGTTCTTGCTCTGCTGCTGACCAGCTGGATGGGACTTGGAGCACGTAGCTTCGCCTCTCTGGGCCTCAGGGTCCCACCTGCAAAGCCCCCACCTGCTGGGGGCCCGGATTATCGTAGGCTGTTATCAGCGAAGCAGTTGGAACAGTGCCTGGCAGGCGACACGCTCACAGAAGTGTGTGGGTGAGAACAGCCTTCCAGAGGGAGCACCCTGGTCTCTCATAGATCAGGCCGTGGACGCAGTGCTAACCCTGCACACAGTAGGTGCTCTGGGCAGCGCCGGGAACAGGCGTGGACTGTGGCTCAGGGCACATGGACAGAATGGATTTGGAAGCACGTTAGCAAGTAGCCTGGTGGGCCGAGGGCTCCAGAACCTCTGTGTCCCCGCCAGCTTCGGAGCCTTGCCCCCATCATGGGAACTCTTTGCACCCACTTGCCACAATTAATCTGAGAGACATGGCGACCCCCGCCTTCCCTTAGTACATGGCTGAGGGTCATACGGGCAGCACACAGGGCTGCTTCTGCAAATTACATGTTTGCCTTTTTTTTTTTTTGGCTGTGCCTCGCGTCTTGAGGGATCTCAGTTCCCTGATCAGGAATTGAACCTGGGCCCCGGCAGTGGAAGTGCCGTGTCCTAACCACGGGACCGCCAGGGAATTCCCATACATGTTTACCATTTTTCTGATTATTAAAGCAATCTGAAAATTTGATTAATGCAGAAAAGCACAATGAACGTGATCACACTCTTCCTTGATTCTCCCTCCCTTCATTCAAGTGTTAGCATTTTTTTTTCCCAGTTCTTCTCATTTCTTTTTTCAGTGTTAGGTTCAGTGAAGGAAATTTTAAAAACAAGTCCTTGGGCTTTTGGGACTCAAAGCTTCAGAGGAAATGTAGAATGCAACCCAAAGGACGAATTTCCCGTCTGATTTTATTTTCAATAGACGCCAAATCCATCTGCCGCCCCTTCTTTTACCCTGGCTCTTCTGCAGGCCCCCCGACTTACCCCCTTGCCCAGTGGGCCTGTCCACAGAGTGGTCCCCAAGAGACAGCCCAAAAGGGTGTTGGGGGAGACACCTGGCAGGTGTGCCGAGCGTTTGCCGTGAGCGGCAGGTGAAGGATGGGCAGGCATCCCTCCTGGGACGCCCGCTTCCGCCCCTGCTGGTGGCCCGTGTTTCCAGGATGAGGCAGCGTTTGACATGCAGCGGGCTGCACCCCGTCTTTGGTATGCCGTTTTGTCCCTGGACTTAATGAGTTCTGCAGGGACGCGCCACTGTAGCTAAAGATCATTTACCTGAATTGCTTTTTAATTTCTGCCATGGGGAGCAGCCCCTGGCGCAGTATAATTACACGATGATTTACAGCAATCCCAAATCTATAAATTTGGCCATGCCGGGTTGGGGGAAGGGACCAGAGCTATGTGAGGGCTGGGGGCAGAGGACCGCCCTCCCCCCACCATTGTTAAATTAGCCTCCATTTCTGGGTGCAAGTTCCAGGTGCTGGGTGAGCATGGAAGAGGCAGAGAGGGATGCTTCTTGCCCAGTAGATGCTGAAGTTTCCTTTAACACCAAGGACGAGTTCGTCTTGCGCTGGCCTGTGGGAGAGGACATGTGTGTGATTTCACCTCTCTTCTGACCTGCCCGCGTGGAGCAGTTTTGCTGCGGGGCCTGGGGAGGTGGGTGGCCGGGGGCCATCTGTGAAACACATGGCATTAGAAGGCAGGGTTCAGAAGTCTCCCCTGATTCTTTTAGCAGAAACCCTCCCCCCATCCCACCACCGCAGGCTCAGGAGAGGAGAGATGGTCTCGGGGCGGGGCGCAGGGGATTCTGGGGGGTCACCCGGACACTCCTCCTGGCTGGGGGCTGATGGAGTTGGTGGCGGCCCTACGAGGGTGGAGGGGACAGTGCTGAGGCCGCAGGAGAAGTGAGGGGCTTTCCTCTCTGTGCCCACCTTGTGAGACCCACCTTCTGTGCCCACGGAAGGATGTACACGTGTGGTGGCCCTTAGTTTTCCGTGTCATCGGGTAATTTGCTCCTTTCCGCTGAAACCACCCACAGCGCAAAATATCCATATTTTCTTTGCACAAAGGCAGTTTGTTAATTAACAGAATTCCGTGGTGAATTAACTTTATATAATAAGGAAAAACTAGGCTTTTCTGATTTATTGGTTATAGAAGTCTAAATGTTCGTATCTTGGGTGTTTTATACTGGGATAACGGTTTTTTTTAATAGCAGTGGGAGGCCATAGCCGTAGCCAAAAAGCCGTGGAGCTTAGGTTCAGAGAGGTTAAGTCACCTACCCCACATCACACAGCTGGTGGGAGGAGATAAGGCATCTGAATAACTCACCTACCCCCAGTTCACTGCCAGGCTGTCCAGTTGGAGCGATGGGAGGAGCAAGGAGCAAACAAGAATTCATCTTTTCCTGGAACCGGAGGCAGGCAGTGGGGGCAGCGGGTAAGTGTCTGTCTTGATGGTTCTCAGCAGAGCTGGTTGTATGGTGGTGCCCCCGGGGTGCCCTCCCCGCAAGGATGTGCAGCCCCTGTCTCATACCAGGCATTGCCTCTCTCCCCCAGGAGGCTGGTGGTCCTCAGGCTTGGCTCTTCTGCCCATGAGCGCTGGGCCTCAGAGGTGGCAGAACCGTGGCTGCGGAGGGACCCTCCAAATACTCCAGCCTGTGCCCCTCACTCTCTCTGGCTGGAAACCCTTTCCTGCCCCCTCGGTCTACACCATCGCCTCTGCAGCTAGCCCTGAGGGGGTGTTCTAGTTGCTCTTTGAGGGTCTGAGCCCACCTGGGGGGCTTGGCCGTGAGCTAAGACGTCCCCACGGCATGATGTCCAAACCACAGGGAGTCGTCAGGACTCGAATCCCCCTTGTCAGCGACACCACTGAGAGGGACGTCCCCACGGCGTTTCTCACGGTGGAGCCCACAGGCCTTTGGCCCCATAGTGTGACGCGAGGGTTGGGGGAGAATTAAAGACCCCGCTTAGAGTCGGAGAGAATTTACTGCTTTTGAAGGAGGCTGCTTATCCCTCAGGTTAGAAGCGTAAGCCCACGGGATAGAGCCCCTGACCTGGCCCTGTCCGCCTCTGCAGCCACTCACCTGCAGTAGCGCCCTAAGGCACCCATCCCATCTTTTGCCTGCCACCTCCTGGAAGCCCTCCCTGATTGCAGCCCTCCCCCACTTGCCCCCTTCCCGGTGCGTCCCTTTGCCCTCAGAGCCCTGTGGTGTCCCCTCCTGCAGGGGTGTGTTCTGGCTGGGAGATGTCTGGATAACCGGGCGGAGGACCACAGGGATGCCCCCTTCCCTTGTCTGCTCTGGTTCACAGCTGTCCCCTGCACGAGCCTGGGCAGCTCAGAGCTTTGCACTCTGGCTGTGGCCCAGCAGTGTCCTGGCGACAGCAGGATGAGGGGGCTGAGAAGCCCACGGGCTCTTGTGGCTGGGCACTACAAGAGGTGGCTGCCTTTGTTATGACAGAGCAGGGCCTTGGGCCGCGGCCAGCCTCTGTCCAGAGACAGCTGTGATGCTTATGGCCAGCCCGGCAGGCGGGTTGGGTGGGAGCCCGTGGCCGAGCTGGCTGGGGATGCAGAGACACCGCTGGGGATGCAGGGGGCGTGGTCTCCATCAGGTCACGTCCACTCCCGCCTCCCGATTCAGGAGCTTCTGGGCCACCTCCTACCTCTGTTGTCTGCACGTGGAGTTTTCTTGCGCGGGGGCCTCTGAACTCTGTCAGCTCCCTTGGGGGCTGCTTGCCTGGGGGCAGCGTGTCTCCATACCGAGGAGTCCCCCGAACTGGACTGGTGAGGGGACAGGTCCACCCGCGTGGGGTCATCTTGAGGGTGATTTGGGCTGGTGGAAATTTTTGTCCTGTGTCCAGTCTCTAGCCTCGAGTCCCTGCAAAAGATGGGAATCCCCTGTATTCCTGTTTACACATTACACACCCGAGACCCAGAGAGGTCAGGTGCTCCGGGTCATGCGGGTGGGAGAGGCGGATTTGGACCCAAGCCCGTAGGATTTCAGAGCCCATGGCCCCTCCAGGTCACCCCAGGGAACGATTTGAGAATCGGGCAGTTAATTCTCTCTGTGGTTATGTAATGCCCCAGTGATAACCTTTTGAGCCCATTTCAGATCAGCACCACGCCCCCTCCCCATTCCCCTCCCTCCCTCAGACGCTGGCACGTCCTTCCCCGTGACCTCCTTGGAGCTGTGTCTGCCCACACCTCAGCTTCCAGGACCAGTGGGGTCCCACCATCTCGCTTTCTCATCCTGAGTCCATGAGGGACCACTGTGTCCCCAGTCTCCAGAACAGTGCCTAGCACTGTGCATGTCCATAAATGTTTGTCAGGTTAATCAGTGATCAGATGAGTGCTTCAGGGACTCGTCCAGAGCCAGCCCAGAAATGCGACCCTCTGGCCCTGTTGTCCTGCCCCATCGCCACCCTCTTTCAGGCTGGTGGGATGGCCCACATGCAAGTTTCTGCTGATCCTTCTTCCTCAGTGGTGAACCCAACCTGCCTGAGCCAGGGCTTCTGCTTGGAGAGGGTGATGGAGAATCAGGGGGGTCACACTCTCTGGGATGGCCACTCTCAAAACCCAGAAAATATTACAAGTGTTGGCAAGGACATGGAGAAATTGGAACCTTAGTGCATTGCTGGTGGGAATGTAAAATGGTGCAGACACTGTGGAAAACAGTCTGACAGTTCCTCAAAAGATTAAACCTAGGGCTTCCCTGGTGGCGCAGTGGTTGAGAGTCCGCCTGCCGATGCAGGGGACACAGGTTCGTGCCCCGGTCCGGGAAGATCCCACATGCCGTAGAGCGGCTGGGCCCGTGAGCCATGGCCACTGAGCCTGTGTGTCCGGAGCCTGTGCTCCACAACGGGAGAGGCCACAACAGTAAGAGGCCCGCGTACCACAAAAAAAAAAAAAAAAAAAAAAAAAAATTAAACCTAGAATTATATGATCTGGCACTGCCACTCCTGGGTATATACCCAAAAGAAATGTAAGCTCTGTATACCCATGTCCATAGCGACATTAACCACAGTAGCCAAAAGGTGGAAGCAATCCAGGTGTCCGTAGGCAGATGAATAGATCACAGAGTGTGGTCTGTAACATACAATAGAGTATTACTCAGCCTCGAAAAGGGAGGAAATCCTGACACAGTCTACTCTCTGGATGAGCCTTGAGGACATTATGGTGAATGAAATCACACAGTCACAAGAGGACAAATACTTCATGATTCCACTTATACGAGGTCCCCAGAGGAGTCACATTCACAGAGGCAGAAAGTAAAAGGGTGGGTGCCAGGGGCTGGGGGAGGGGGCACTGATGAGTTATTGTTTCATGGGGATAGAGTTGCAGCTTGGGGCTCTGAAAAGAGTTCTAGAGATGGATGGTGGTGATGGTGGCACAAAGTCAATGTACTTAACGCCACTGAACTGTATACCCTTAAAAACAGTTAAAAGGAGACATTTTGTGCTATGTGTATTTTAGCACAATTTTCAAAATTAAATAATAATCAAGAGAAACAATGAGTGGGGAGCCAGGTCCAAAGACCCATGGACTTAAAAAGAATTTATTTTACTGAAGTCTAGTTGATTTACAATGTTGTGTTAATTTCTGCTATACAGAAAAGTGACTCATTTATACATATATGTACATTCTTTTTCATGTTCTTTTCCATTATGGTTCATCATAGGATATTGAATATAGTTCCCTGTGCTCTAGAGTAGGACCTTGTTGTGTATCTATTCTCTATACAATAGTTTGCATCTGCTCATCCTAAACTCCCACTCCATCCCTCCCTCCCCCACACACCCCCTTGGCAACCACAAGTCTGTTCCCTACGCAATTCTCAGGGACTTTTAAAGCTGGGGCAAACATGGGGCCCCGATCCACCTACCAATCTTGTTTTACAGACAAGGACAGCCGGCTGAGACCCTGCCCCGGCTTTCCCGAGGAAGTGTTCTTTGGGACTCGAGGCCACTGTTCCAGGAGAGCAGCCCCTGTCTGACACCCCTTGCCTTGAGACTTCCATGACATTGGAGCTCTCAACCCCAGACAGACGACGCTAAGGGCAGGGCCGGTGGAAAATATGTTGGTTTGAGAAATTTAAATCTGATTTTTCTTTTTTTCTTCTCTGTGAAAAGAATTAAAATCCAGAAGAAGCTTATTACAGGGGGGCTGAGGTTATTTTGGGAAGCAGCAATTAACGGTTTTATACTTTTCCTCTCCTTTTTGCCCTTGCTGCCCGCACAGGTCTGGGAAGCTATTAAACCTTCACCCAGCCTGCAGCCCAGAGGAGTCTGTCCTGCCCTGTTTCTCCTCCACTTGCACGCCTTGGGAAAGAAAAGAAAGTTCCATTCCTATTAATTACAGCCTAATCCTCTCAGTAAGCACTTGGTGAATATGTTCGGAGCTGAGGTTTAAAGCCCTCTTCTGAACAGAAGAGTAAAATGAAAGGAAGCATGTATTTGGTCAGACGCTGTAATTTGCCACGTCATCCGCTTCTCTTGTTGCTAAAATGGATGCTCTGCTGAGGCCGCGACTTCCAGCTGCCCCAGGTCACTGTCCACGGTCACACCCTCTCCGGGAGGTCACCTCGCCCCTCCAGGCTGAGGCTGGCTGGGCTTGGGAGAGGCAGGCAGCATACACACACACACACACACACACACACGCACTCACACGGTGTCACATGCGTGTGGATGAGGACAGCAGGGTGGTAGTTCAGTAAACTAGCTCTTTCTATGTGGGCACGTTGTGGGAGTCTCTGAGTGTATTTCTGACCGCGGTTTGTGTCTCTTTTTTTTTGGCCGCGAGGCATGTGGGATCTTAGTTCCCTGACCAGGGATCGAACTTGCGCCCCCTGTTTTGGAAGCGCGGAGTCTTAACCACTGGACCACCAGGGAAGTCCCGTGGTCTGTGTTTTTATGAGGCCAATTGACTCAATGATGCTTCAGTGATTAAGCCCTCAGGCCCAGGAGTTGGACAGACTTGGGTTGAGCCTCAGCCCATTCGCTTCCTGGCTTTGTTCCGCAAGCAGAACGAGCCCCCAGCCTCAGCTTCCCTTCTGTAAATGGGGATCACAAAGTGTTGACCTCATAGGATGCTTGGTAACTGTCTTCCATGAGGTCTGATCCGTGTCGGTCAATATCATCCTCATTCTCTACACTTGCGTGATGCCCGGGGTCCCATCGCTTCCCTGGGTGCCTCATGGCTGGGGACGGGGACGAGGGCCTGGGGTGGAGGACGGCCTGCCCCCTCCAGGCTGGCTTCAGGAGGGGGCCGTGTGGGCTGGAGAGCCTGCATTCTGGCCAGGACCCTTTCCTGGGGGGCCTCCTTCCCGGGGGCTTTTGGGTGCCCAGAGGCAAGCGCGGGGCCCTTTGAGCCAGCCCTGTGCTGGGCACTTGGAAGGAAGGGCTGTGGCGGGCGGTAGGCACGTGTGTCGGGGAAGGGCGAGGCGTGCCTGTGTGTGTGCCCTTGTGCACACTTGCTTACAAGGGGTAGCTTTCGAGCGAAAGTGCTTTGGGTGAAAATTGTGGCAGGTTTGGAGGTCAGCGTTTGCTGTCGCCTGGGGGGAGTCCGGTTGTGGCGGTGGCCTTTCCGATCAGCCACCAGACCCTGGGCAGGTTACAAGCCATCTCCATTCTCAGTCCGAGTACCTGCCTGCCATCCAGGACAAGTGTCGGGCTGGCTTCTAGGTGCAGCCACGTGGGCCGTGCAGTGCCACCCTCAGGGACCTGGTGTCCCTCCTGTGTTGCCTGTCTGACTTAATGGCTTAGCTCTCTCTGCCCTTGGAGGGTCCCACCCTGGCCTCTGCCCCGCGCCATGCCCGAGGCCCTGGAAGGTCCCCAGCCCTGGGGTGTTGGATGCGCAGAGCGGTGGCTGGGCTCCCCCAGGTGGCAGGCCGCTCAGCCTGTGTGTGTGTGTGTGTGTGTGTGTGTGTGTGTGTGTGTGTGTGTGTGTGTACGCGCGCACGCGAGTTTGGACTGCAAAGACATATGCAGACTACAGGCACCTGCCAGGCTGCACCCCATCCATGGGGGAGGGCTGCATGGTGCTGGTGACACGTGTGCAGCCCAGCGTGGACCTGGGGGCCCATTTCAACCCAGCAAGGCTGGCCATGCTCAGGGCAGCCGGGGTACAGAGGGCTTGTCTCCTGGGGCTCTTGTGGGCCAGGCCAGGGCCGTGTACTGCGGAGGGAACACGAAGGTGGGGGGCGAGTTCTCTCTCCAGGACCCTCCTGGCCAGGCCAGCCTGTGGGGCTGTGTCCTCCTGCCTGTGGGTCCCCATCACACTCTCTGCGTCTCAGGTAGCTGTCCCCACTGTCCTTCTCTGCATGCGTTGCAGTGCCTGCCGCTAGGTCTGCTTGTTTATCTATGCCTGTCCTGCTGTCATTCTGTTTCTCTCATTCACTTCCTGTCCCTGTATCCCTCTCCATCCCCCAGTTTCACTGCCTCGCTCTCTGCCTGTCTTTTCTCCTAGGCAGTCTCTTTGTTTCTCTGTTATTCCTTTTCTTTCTACCAGTCTCACTTCCTCTCTCACTCTGTTTGTCTCTGGCCCATTTAAAAAAAAAATTATTTATTTACTTATTTATTTGGCTGTTCCGGATCTTAGCTGCCGCACGCATATGGGATCTAGTTCCCTGACCAGGGATGGAACCCGGGCTCCACTCGACTGCCAGGGAAGTCCCTGTCTCTGACCCTTCTCTCCCCACATCTGCCTCTCTCTGCACGCGGAGGTCCGTCCTGAGTGGCGGTGGGCCCCATCGCGATGCCTGGCCTTCCCTCCGCTGGGCCTCTCGAGCACACTTGAAGTTCCTTGAGGGCATTCAGTCCAGGCCCCTGGTAACTGTCCTGCTTGGGCAGTCGGCTGGCGCTCCTCCAAGGAAGACCACGGTGCAGTGGCCTCACTGTGTTGGGGACGGGTGCCTGCCAGGATGCCAGCCTCGGCCAGGGCAGCCCCTGGATTTTCCTGAGAGACAGGCTGCATGCATCACCGCCCGGCAGGCTCACACTCAGGATGGAAAGGCTTGGCTCAGAGTATTTTTAGTCTGTGCTTTTATTTTGGTCGGGGGTGGTATTGAGCAAAATAATAGTTTCCATTCGGAGAGCATCTTCAGTGTTCCTGAACCCATGGAAAGAGCTTTGTGTATATTGTCTCTGATTGTCACAGTCCCTGAGGATCCGTGTCACTGTCCCATGTGATGGTGGCAGAGAGAGGGATGGAAAGGGAGGTGGTACACGCGCTGGTGGCTGGGAGCTCAGATTTGAATCCCACTTGGACACTTACGAAGTCCTGAGTCTCCCCAGGCCTCGGTGTCTTCATCTGTAAATGGGGTGAGTTGTGATTCTTGCCTCCCAGGGCTGATGTTGGAGGTCCCTGAGGCCATGCTTATAAAGTGCCAGCCTGTAGTAAGGATCCTCTAAATGCTGCCAGCATCGGGGAGATCAGAATGTTGTTGCCCGAAGTGTGAGCCAGTGAAGGGACTGGTGGGATGGGCCCCTGCTGGGCCGAGTCCACCGCGGTACCTGGGGTTGGATCACAGCCCGTATAGGCACCGCAGTGACTTCTTGTTGACTGGTTCTCCCAACCGACAGTGAAAAACCAGGCCATCCTGTGGTGTTTGCCTGGTGATGAGGGAATCACCGTGGATGGGGCCCCCGTTCGTGCCTGCCCGGTCCAGGGGCTCCAGGCCTCTCCTCCTCCACGGGGCTGATCCAGCCTGCGTGCTAAGGGAGCCAGCTCCAGGTAGCTGGGAGCGCAGACCTCCCTCGCCTTCTCCTCCAGGGCACTCGAGGTTGGACAGCGGCCGTCCCCCGGAATCGTGGCTGTTTGGGGATGGCCTTTGTGTCTGCACCGTGCGTCCACCTCTCAGGCCGCTCGGGCACCGCCCCTGCCTCCGGGGTGCGCCTGGCTATGACTCTGTGCGGTGTGTTTGGGCAGCTGGAAAGTAAACGACTTGCCACTCTGAAGGGCAGCTCTGCCCCCACCCGCCCCCAGCTGTGTGACCTGGACAGGTCACTTCACCGTCTAAGCCTTGGGAGGGGGGACACCTGGGCTGAGTCAGGTGGTGGCTGGCCTGGGGAGAGGGGCCCTCCCTGGGACAGCAGCCGGTTAGAGACTCCTGAAGCTCTGTGTCCTAACGTCTGGAAAGATGGGGACAGCTGGAAGAGATACCCTCTCCCTGAAGGCATGGTGACAGGACACTGTGTTCAGGTGGCAGGTCACAGAGAGGCTTGGGACCGGGAACCTGGGTTTGCAGCCCTGTCTGCTGTTCCATGTTTCCCACTCTGCAGGACCCAGAAGGTCAGGGCTGTCATGAGATTGGCTGGATGTGCAGGTCCTCTCCTGTGTGCTGCTCCCCTCGGAGCCCTTTGCTCCCTGTGGACAGGGGTGTGCAGGCATCTGGCAGCCACTTTGTGCCGTGGAGGTCACCTCCCTCCAGGCTGCTGGTTGCCAGTGGGGAGCTGAGGACTGCCAAGGCCCCTGGGCTAGCAGAATCTTTTGGCTCTCCCTTCCTTCTCACTGGCGGGTAGGGAATATGCAGGCCATTTAGGGACACTCAGCATTTGAATTTCAGATGCTCTTTCAATAGAATCCACAAACCAAGATTTAGAATTCAGTTGGAAACCAATTCTCAGGCCTTCCAAAGCCGCCCTAGTCCTTAAAACTAGCAAGTAGCACGTGAGGGGTCTGTCTCTGGCCTGGCTGAGGTCAGCAGTGTGTTGGCCTACTTCTCGGTCGGATTCAATGTGACTGAATGCCAGTGCATGGCTCTGGGGGTGCGCCCCCCCTCAGACCATCACACTCCGGGGTCCTCTGCAGAATGTACAATCATGTTCTAAAATGTAGATTTTAGTAAATATTATTCAGGTATGGTGAGGCCACCAGATAGGTAACAATTGTCACTAAAAGATAGTGTTATTCACAAACCAGAAGAGGAGGGGGCCCACCGCACCCCACAGGGCCATGTGGGGGAGCACCGAGGCCCAGGGTCAGTCAGGAGGCAGAGGGGGTGGGGAGCTTGGGCAGGAGCCTCTATGGTGGTGTTTGCGGGAAGGAGTTGGGTGAGGCAGGGTCAGCGGGCTTAGGATGGGCTAGTTTGAATCTTTCCAGTGGGCTCTGGTGTGTAGGGCTATCTCAGCCGTCGGGTACTTGGCTCTGGGGTGATTAGGGCAGAGAATTATTGCCTCCTGGGATATAAGAGCCAGATCCAAGAGGTGGTCTGGAGTATGGCCTCTGGAGTGGCTGGCTTGCATATGAAAGGCACACTCCCCTGCCACATTTGCAGTCTTTAAGAATTGACCAGCCCTGGAAGGGGCAATCTCTCCCCAGTCAGTGAGGCCCCAGATGGCAGAGCATCCAGAACACAGAAAATAAGAAAATATAGTTAACAGAAATAATCAGGAGCCGTGAGATGGGGTCCGGATCACTACAGACCCCTCTGCTCACAGACCATTTTCTGGCCTCGTGGCATGTGGTTTCTGGCGGCTCTGTCCCTTGCCATGTGGTCATTGCTACAGGTGTACGAGTCACCAGTTTTCTGTGGGGGATCTTTTGCATTGTCCTGGTTTCCTGGACTGGCAGATCGCGTGTAAGGAAGGACCTTGCCGTGCAGCCCTCACGTGGGCATTTCAGTGACCCTGTGTGCCAGGTTTTCAATTTAATACGTGTGACTGATCTCATTTTAATTTGCACCCTCTCATTCACATACTGGACATTGTGTTTTCTTCTCCCCAGGTTGGCCCATTCATCCGTCTCCTTTGCTTAGCTTTCTATTGGATGTCTGCTTTCTTCCTCTTTTTTTTTTTTAAGAGATACTAATCACTTGTTGTTTAGATGTGTTATAAATAATTTCTTCCAGTCTTTGATTGGCCATTATGTTTGTTTATGGTATGGTTTATCGGGACAAAGTTGTACGTTTTAGCATAGTTGAGTGTATCATTCTTTTGCTGTGGCATGCGTTCCTATCTTAAGAGGTCTTTCCCTACCTTGAGGTCATAAAGATGTTCTCTATTATTTTTTCTAAAAATTATGAAATTGTACATTTACATGTAGTTTTAAAAAACTAGCTGGAATAGTTTTGTCTTTGACGTGACATAAAGTATCAAATTTTGTTTTCTTTGTCTATGTGGATGGATAAGCAACTGTTCCAGTAGCAGTTACTGCATTTCCTAATTTGTAAATGCAAAAGCTATCCTGTGTGTTGCCCTTGTATACACGTGTGTCTGTTTCTGGCCTATCCTGTTGCGTTGGCCCATTCACTTCTCCATTTGCCATCCTATACTGTCTTAGTTACTGTAGCTTTATGTTAAGTGTAATATCTCATGGGATGAATCCCCTCATTTGTTCCTCTTTCAAATTGCCTTGGCTCTTCCTTGGCCTTTGTTCTACCATGAGAATTTTAGGATAAACATTTTTTTAGATTTCCTGAAAAATCCCCATTGGGATTTTGATTGGGGTTGAAATGTTTTGATTGGTATTGAATTGAACTGATTTGATTAATTTGGGGAAGACGGCCATCTTTGTCATATTGAATTTTCCCCACCTAGGATCATAATCTTTACTGTTTCTTATATAAGAAGGTCTTTTAATTGAGTTTTAGTTGTGTCATAAAGCTCTTACATATTTTTTGTTAAGTTTTTTTCCCCGAGTACCCTACAGTTTCGTTGCTTTTGTAAATGGTAAACGTATACTTGAAAATGACAGTTTCTAATTGTTTATTGCTGGCGTCTAGGAATGTAGTTGGATTCTGTATATTAATCCTGTTTCCAGCAATCTTGCTGACATCTTATTAAAGGTATCCATATAGATTTTATAGGTATTTTATTTAGTCTTGTTATTCACAAATTATGGAAGTCTTTTCCTTCCTTTCCAAGTTTTACATCTTTTATTTCTTTTTTACACCTTACTGTGCTGTCTAGAATATCACTGTCCAATAGAAATACGATGTGAGCCATTTGTTTGATTTAAAAGTTTCTGGTGTCCACATTTTAAAAAGTAAAAAGAAATAGGTGGAATTAATTTTGATAATATATTTTATTTAACCCAATATACCTAAATATTAGCATGTTGACATGCAATCAATATAAAAAATGATTGAGATAGTTTATATTCTTTTTTATCCAAGTCTTCAAAATCCAGTGTGTGCTTTATACTCAGAGGACATCTTAGCTTGGATGAACCGCATTTCAAGTGGTCAGTGGTTATTGTCTTGGACCCCAAGGTCTAGAATCTTCACTGTTGAACAGAAATTTGGTGAGTGGGCATTTTTATTTTGTTTCCGACTTGAAAGAGAATGATTCTGAAGTAGTACCATAAGAATAATATTTAATGGTTTTTGGTAGATTTCCTATATTAGGTTTAAAATTTCCTATTTTGTTAAGGCTCCATAATTGTGAAGGGAGGTTGAATTTTATCAATGCTTTTCTACAAATAATGAGACAGTGATAAAATGTCTTCTTTATTCTCTTATTGGATTGACTTTTATATTGACACATTTCTATTATTGTAATAGCATTAATTCTAGGGATGAACCCCCACTTGAGTTTACTTTGTTGGATTTAACTGGTAATATTTTCATTAAGATGTTTGAATCCATGTTCATCAGTGAGATCAGCCTATGAATGTACTTTTTTTCTGTTCTTATTTAGTTGAAGTATTCACCAGATTAGCCTTATAACATGCTAGGGACTATTATTCTCTCGAATATTTGTATATGTTAAGGATTTTCTGAATTATTTGTATATGTTAAAGTATTTGTATATATTTGCATATATTCACATTTGTGTATGTCAAATATCGGCTAAGGATTGTCCTCAAATATTTGCATTATGTTAAGGATTGTTCATTCCTGTGAGGTTTGGAAAAACCCAAACTGCAAAACTGCCTGGTTTTGTTGGTCTGTTAAGAGTTGTTTTTTTTTTTAAACTGCTGATTCAGTTTGTTTAATGGTTAGAGGTAATTCCCATTTTTAATTTCTTTTTGTTTGTTTTCCGTAAAATCAATCAATCCCTCTCTCTTTAGGAATGTGTCAGTTTCTCCTGTTACCAAATTCATTGACAGTGTCTCTAGTTATGTCCCTCCTTTTATTCCTAACGATGTTGATTGCTGCTTCTCTGTGTTTCGATGAACAGAGGTGTGTTGGCTTTATTAATCTTTTCCAGTTGCTCGATTCCCTCTTGTTTGTTTTCTGTTTCATTGATTTCTTCTCCTGTCCTGTATCCTGTTCCTTCTTTAGCTTTGCATCAGTGTTATTTTCCTAATTCCTGGAGTTGGGCCCCTAGATGACTGACTTTCATTCTTCCTATTTTTCTGCTCTCCCTGACATCAGCATGTATCTAAGTGCTGCTTCAACTCCATTGCAAGAGTTCTGATATGTTGCAATTTTGTTCTTTTCAAATACTTAATTTTTCTTCAGTTTTGGAAACTGTTTCATCCATCATCTCTTCACATTATGCCTTTCCCACTGTTCTCTCTATTCTTTCCTTCTTGGTACGTTCCATGTGGTATCTGTTGACTCCTGCTTGTGGGTGTGTAGATGTGGTTTGTAATTTTGGATTGTACTCCAAGCCAAAGGAATGAATCTCTAATGGTGGGATTCCAGGCTTGGTAGATTGTGAATAGAGATTTATCTGTCGGAAACCTCTGTGGCCTGAGTGAGGCGTTCTCCCTCCAGAGTGGTTTTCTGTCTAACTCTTCCACGTTCCTCAGGGGTGACACAGGAGTGGGATCAACTTTGTATTCTTTTCAGAGCTTGGGGGTTCCTGGAGCATGGGGACTTCAGTTGGAGGTATCGCTCAGTAAGAAGGGAGGCAGGTTGTTACTAACACTCAGAGGAGACTTTTAAAATCTGCTGCCCATTTCCCAGGCAGAAGTGCAGGCACCCAGGCAGTCTTGAGGTGTCCCTGTGCTGGTGGGCATTGAAGGGTGTCCATCCCCCCCAAAGCTGTAGCCCTGCCAGTGACTTGACTGCACAGGGGTCTCCCATCCTCTCCCTGTGAGGGTTGCTAAAACAGGACCAGTGGGTTGCAGAGATGCCCTGGGAACCCCCAGCACCAGCTCACCTGTTCCCGCTTCGGTCTCCAGATTCCCTCTTGGTTTTCTGCCCACCCCGTCCTTGTCCTCCAGCTCAGATGTGCATCTAAATAGATATTCATTATATTTGTTGAGTTGGAGAGCTTACCTTGTCAAGTCTCTATGCTGTTTTTTTTTCATATGCAAAATGAAATGTAGGGAATGAAGTTGATGGGGAAAGAAACCCATGTTTTGGGAAAGAGCTGTAAATATTATCCACTCCAGGCAAAAGACCCATGAAGTGGTCGGTTTTCAGGAGAGGAAATCCTTGGCGTCTGCCTTATTCCCAAATCCACTGGCTAAGTCCAGGACTGACTAAGCCTTCTTGGACAGGGACCAAGGCTCCTACATGCCACACCAGGGCCCAGTGTTTGGGGTTCGGACGGCGGGGGTGGGGAACCCATTTCGCCTCCTTGCAACCTCGTGCTGGGCCCTCCTTGCCGCTGCCCTGCTGAGTCATCTTTGCAGGTCACCTGACCGTTCTGTGAGCTTGTCCTTATCTAGAAAAAAATATTTTGGTGACCGTGATTCCCCTGACACTGAATTCACGGGCTTAAGGTGACCTTCAGTGGGATTCGGGGGGATTATTACTGATTATGACTTCCTGAATTTCTTCCTTGTCTTTATTCATTCATAGAATATTTACTGAGCCCCCCTGTGTGTTAGGTGCCGTTCTCGGCATGGCACTCTTGAAAACTGCATTACTTTTGGCATGCCAGTGTCTGGAAAGTCAGAGGAGAGCTGGACTTGCCTTCCAAGCTAACCAGAATGTGGTGGGGACAGGGCTGTCCCCAGAGTCCCCGTGCAGAATAGCAAGAGTGCAGACACGGGCCAGCTGGCGTCTCCAGGTACTCAGCGGGGATGGCGTCCGTGATGAAGCCAGTTGGGAGGGAGTGTGAATGCGTGTGTGTTTGTGTTATTGCTGGGGTCTGGGAAAGGTGAATGCAGCCCCTTCCCCTCGCTCCAGTTCACCTTTTATTGGGGACAGATGGAGGTCTTTGGCTTTTTGTTAAGTTTTTAATTATCTCATTATCAGAAGTAGTGTATCTTTCACGATTCCAAATTCACTTGTTAAAGAAGGGTTTATGGTAAAAAAAAAATGTTCCTCTCCACCCTGTCTCCCCACCAGCCAACTGCTTCTGCTCCCTGGAGGCCACCGATGCCACCAGTTTCCCACATGTCCTTTGCGAGATATTCTCGATGTACACATGTACATAATACATATATTTGGGGATATTTATATACATGTGCCGATCTATAAATTTACACACAGACATACATATATGTTTTTTAATGCAATTGTTGGCATCTAGCTATTTTGGCTTGACAATGTATCTTGGAAATTGGTCCATATCAGGCCTGAAGTGCTTCTTCATTTGTTTTTATGGCTGCTTGGTATTCCATTATATGGACAGACTATAATTTATTTAACAGGTCCCACTCTGATGGATATTTAGATTTCCAATCTTCTGCTGTTTTCGAACAATACTGCAAGAAATCGTCTTGTGCTTCACACATTTGAGAGTATGTGTAGGGTAGAATGCAGCATTACTGACTTTCTGTAATAACCAGAGCTCCAAGTCAAGGCCCCCGGCATGGGGGTGGACTGGCCTTGGCCTCCTGAGCTTCCTATGGGCTGAACCTGCAGTTATAGGACTTTTCCTAAGACCTTCATTCACAGACATGCCAGGTATAGTTTTTGAAGGAGTGAATGACAATACTTACACCTCAAAGAAATTACAGTTAGTAGCAGTCACAGGAAATAGTTTTGTCACTTTTACAGATTATCCGCGAATGAATTCCAAGAAGGCTATTCTAATTGTATTTCAAATGAAAGCATCGCAGGAGAGCTGCCTAATTAGACATTCCGTGGTCTGGGTAGAAATCTGGCCGAGGAGTCGTTCACTGTTGTAAAAGTCGGCTCGCTAAATTAAAGATGATATAGCCGATGGCATGAAAATAATGTGAGCATCAGATTTGGTGGAAACTTCACTTTTGACCTAACGTAAGGCGTTTTTCAATAAGCGACTGTGTGCACCGGGGCGGACCTATAAATAAAGGCCTGGCTTCTGTTCTTCTGGCCCAGGATGTGGTGACCGTGAGTGATACCCCTTCAGAAGCTTGTGTTAGGGACCGGCCTCTTTGCCGGGATGCTCTCGTCCCATCCTTCCGACAACCCTGTCGTCATCCCCACTTTACAGACAGACGGCTGTGGCTCCGGGGGTGTTATTACTTTCCTGAGGTCCCACGGCCAGGATTCATGGCCAGGACCCTGGCGGGGCTGTTGAGAGCTGAACCGTTCCCCTTGACTCCCCGGCTGCGAGGTGGCAGGTTTTGACCAGGATCTGTCTATACTTAGAACTGTGCTGTCAATCAAAATAATTCTAAACAGGGCATCGGAGGTGCTGTCGAAGGCCATTAAGTCCCCTGTGTCGTCTAGAGAAACATTTCAAGAAGGAAAACAAGCACCCTCCCTGCATTTGGGGTCCCCGCAGTGAAGTCGCAAGAGAGCTGTGATGCTGCGGGTGCCTTGTCGCCGGCCGAGGGCGTCAGAGGGGCTTCGGTGGGGGGAGGCCGGGCAGCCTGGCCCTGCCGCAGCCTGCAGCGTGGTCCCGGGCTGGGCCTGTGTCGCTGTCTGTTACCGGGGGGCTGGGGTCCGCTCTGATGTCACAGCAGAGCCCCAAGTAACTCCTGGCAGGCTGTGCTTGCGATTCCCCCAGCTCTAGATCCGCAGTCAGTGCACTTGGACTGTCAAGGGCCAGAGAGTAAATACCTCAGTGTTTGCAGGCCATACCCACGGTCTCTCTCACAACTCCTCACTCCTGCTGTTGATGGAAGAGCGGCCTGGACAGTCTGTAGCTGATGGAGCAGGACTGGGGTCCAGTCAGACAAGGGCGGGGGTTGATTTGTCCCTCAGGCTGGACTTTGCTAACCCCGCTCCAGTTGACGCATGACATTAGGCTGAATCTACATCAAACGAGAGAATCCAGCCCCACTTGGGTACAAACCCCACTTTCTATGTCTTTGAGGGTGCAGAACAATTTGGAGGGCCTCCACCCTCTGTCCAGACACCTCACGACCAAGTGCAGCGGGAGAGCACTCGCTGGGGAGCCAGAAGACCCATCTCGAATCGGTCGTGCAGCCTGGAGCAGCCTCTGCTGCTCTGAGCCTCACTTTCCCCACCTGCCAAGTGGGAAGCTTGTCTGATTTCTCAAAGATGCCTGCCAGCTCCAAAATTAATATTCTCTTCCCTGGAAGTTGTAGTTTTAGTTCGTGTCTTTGGTCACCATGAGAAATAGGATAAGGTAATTTTGTGTTGTAACCTGTCCCCCGAAAGGCCCTTAACCTCTGGGGTACCCCATCTTTGCAGACCCTAAACCTTTAGTTGCCAATTGGGAGGGGCCATCCTTGGTGCTTCCTTGGCCCACGTCATGTCGTGAAAGGAGGCACCTGTAACTTTCTGGTGAGGCATGTGTTAACCCCTCCTCTGCTGTCTACCTGGAATTGCCCCCTGTATAGCCAGGAGGGATGAGCGAGTGAGACAAACAGGGGAAAAATATACTTTGGAAGAGCAAACAGTGCCAAACTTTATCCTCGCTACTGCTTGTATTTTGGTTGTTCCGAGGGAAGATGTGCTGTACTAGGAGGGAACCTGCTCGCTTTCGCCCAAGGAGCTGCATCGGTCAGGCCCCATCCTGCGGCCACCGCTCAGCCAGGCCCGGGGACGCCCAAGCTGGCCCCGACCTCAGCTGACGCTCACGCACGAGCACACGGCAGTTGCCAGCTCGGCTGGGTTGGTGCCTCCGGTCTTGTCCTCGGACACCTCCCCCAGCCTTGGTGGCCTGGGGGCTGGAGGAGCGCTCCCTAGGAGAGCTGGAAAGGGAGCCCACAGGCGTTGGGAGCTGCATTCACTTCTGGAGCTGACGTCTCTCGTTACACCGCTAACGAACTCGGGCCTTCACTGGGAGCTTCAGTTTCCTGATTCAAATCATGGGATGGGGGGCACCTGCCTGGAGACCTGTTTCCGTGGTAAATATTCATTATTTACTAGGCTCCACGCACTGTGCCAGAATGTATGTGTAATACGATAGATATTATTAGGAGGTTTTCCTAATTGCCAGGCACCAGGCTGAGTATTACCCAGATCAGCTCATTTGGTCCTTACAACAACCTTCTCCATTTCATAGACTGGAAAACTGAGGCTCAGTGGTCTCTAAGGACACAGCTGGATCTGGGCCGGGCTGATTCCAGAGTGAGTGTCATTGGATGACTCTGCCTTTCCCCGCTGGTCAGCAGCCGGCATCACAGGGCCCCAAGCATAGACTAGACCTGGCCGTGTGCTGTCATTTGAGGGGCGTGTACTGCTTAGATTCTCCCCAGTCAGCGGGTCATTTCTAGCCATGAGCTGTCTGCCTTCCACCTTCCTGAAAGCCCCTCGCCTGGGGGTCATTCTCTGGAGCTCTGGAAGAGCCACACTGTGGCCCTGGGCTCTGGACCCTCCATGCTGTGGCCACTGGAGGAGAAAGATTGGGTTCTGGTGCACAAAGGCTCTCAGAAGGGGTTTCATAAAAGCCTCCACAGGCTTCAGCCCTGCCTGGCTGGGTCTGGAGGAGCCCTGGCATCTGCACTGTTAGGGAGGCTGCTCTCCATTGGCTCCTGCCCTTCTGGGCCCCTGGCCTCTGGGTGGCTTGGTGAGGCCAAGTACATTGGGTGGTGGCACCATCCTTGTTCTGCGGGGGCCCTGAGGGGCCAGCACCTCTACCAGGCCTTTCCAGCCCCTGTCACCCCAAGGCACCTGTCCTGCCCACTCGTTCCAGGCCCCTTGACCGTGCAAGGTCAGGAGGTGGGAACGGCAGCACCGTCGGACCCCCCCAAAGGGTCTGGCCCTAGCAGAGCCGAGGCCCAGGCTTGGATCCAGGCAGACGCCAGCTTGGACCTCAGCACCCCTTTCAAAATAACTCCCTTGGGTGAGTTACCGCCTCTCTCTGAGACACGCTTTCCTCACCTAGAAATCGGTGTTGGTAACTCCTTCCCAGAGTTGCTGTGAAGATGGAGGGGTCTGTGTCCTCAGAGGGTGACAGTGGACCACGTGTCCAGCCCAGGCCTTGCATGGAGCCCACCCTCCGGAAGAAGTGTTTGTTCCCAGCTCTGATGCATGGGCCTTGTTCCTTGGAACAGACCCAGGTTTCAGCTGTGTCTATCCAGCTCCCAGTAGGGTCCTGACCCATGACAGAGCCCAGCCTGGTTTGGTTTAGTCTCCAGGTTTGGGGCGTGTCATGGTTAGACTGCCTTGTCTTTCTGTGTTTCTGGGGGACTCTGGGCCTGAAACAGAAGGGGCAAGTGGGCTACCCTAGGGCAGGCTGGCCCTGGAGTCAGGCAGGGTCAAGGTTAGCTCCTCTTAGGCCCTGTGGATATGATGCTGAGGGCCCACGATGCTGTTAGGGGCCCTTAAAAAATGTTTCAATTGTTTTTTAAATGAGAAGAGAGTAAATGACTAGAAACGAGTACGGAAGCCTGTGTTATATTCATCTTTAAACTGTACATGTGTAAAATAGAATTTTACAAATGAAGGGGCCTCCAAAGGCAATAGTGCTCAGGGCCACGAGGGTAACCCCCTTCCCCGGATCCCTGCACGGGGCTCTGAGGGTCAGGAGGAAGGGGAGCTGGTCAGAGGGAGAAGGGGGCGCACAGCCACGGGCATCCGGGCGGCGGGGTCCCCCCGGGGTTCCGGCCGTGCAGAGGCAGCAACGGCTGCGAGTCTGGGCCTGCCGAGCCCCAGAACTCTGATTGGGAGGCAGCACGTGAGCGGTGAAAATCGCACCCACCCTCCCGCAGCGAGCCGGGAGATTCTGGTCCTTGGATGCGCCTGCTGCCTGGGAGGCCGGGGTGAGGGTTCCTGTTTGGAGCCAGGGAGTTGATTTAATCCAGCCGAGGCCAGGGCCCAGTGCGGAGGCTCAGAATGCGGCTGGGTCCCTGCCAGCGCCCCTCCCCTCAGCACATGTGGTTCCAAAGCCCAGAAAGGGGGAAGACCCACAGGGGCCGCAGCAGATGTCACAGTCCCCCGCAACGCGCTTCTCGTTTATCTTTTATTAATGGCAGGCGCTTAGGCAGGGGAAGAGGGAGAAGGCATGAACCATACAGGCTGCGTCTTGATGGAGCTTGTCGGGCGGTGCTGCAGCCGGCACCGTGCACACCTGAGCCCGTCTTTGACGCTCCTGGCCTCTGAACTTGGGAGGAAAGCTTTTCTCCGCCCTGGATGGCACTTATGGAGCTGCCCCTGGGACAGTCCTGGGAAGGGGAGGCCCTGGCCCTGGCCTGTGGTTTGCACCAGCGAGGCCTGGGCCTCCTCCGTGAACAATCCTGTGATGTCTGGGGCTATGCCACCCTACCCCTCATCTCGTCACCCGGGAAACTGGCGTCCGGAGCAGTGATGCTCACATAGTGTGTTCACAGCGGTGTGGTACCCGACCCCCTGACACTGGTCTGGGCTTGTCTCCAGCCTTTCATTTTATTTTTGGGTTGAGACAGGGTATTTGGGACAGAGACGAGAACTTAGGTCTGTTTTTCATTGTTCATTCTATTCTTGGCAACTTTTGCCGAGGGACCTGGCAGAAAAGGGACGTTGGGGAGGGAAGAGTTGAAAGAAAAAGAAGTCTCCTTGGCTCCTTTGCCTTTTCTGCTAAAAATGGTGGCAGTTCTGTGTTTCCACTAAAAATAGCTAGTCCTCTGTCAAGGCCACCCACGCAGAGGATCTGGGGACTAGGGGAAATGAGACACAGGTCCTGGACGTCGCCTACCTGTGTGGAGAGGTCTGGAAGCTCACAGATAGACACGGTCATGGGAGACAGGGCAGGATCTGGGAGTGGGCCAGGGTGCTGGCTCTGAAGACCTGAGCTGCACACTTGCCTGTGTGTGACAAGGACAGTACTGTACTGTCGCCAGCTATTCCTCGAAGTTCCTTTAAGAGTAAATGGGTGGCAGATGAACAGATAAACAAACTAGGTACAGACCTACAGCAGAATATTATTCAGCCTTAAAAAGGAAGGAAATTCTGACACATGCTACCTCATGGACGAGCCTTGAAGACATTATACTAAGCAAAAGAAGCCAGTCATAAAAAGACAGATGTTGTATGATTCCACTTATATGAGTTACCCTAAATAGTCATTCACAGAGACAGAAAGTAGAGTGATGGTTGCCAAGGGCCGGGAGGATGGGGGATGGGCAGTTAGTGTGTGATGGGGATGGAGTTTCAGTTCAGGAAGATGGTGGTGATGGTTGCACAAGAATGTGAATGTACTTAACCTCACCAATTGTGCACTTAAAAGTTCCTGAAGTGGCAAATTCTATATTATGACGATTTTACAAGATTTTTAAAGAAGATTCAATGGGAGGTGACACCTCTCTTCCTTGTGACCGCCCCCCCCCCGATGGAGAATGACTGAGATCGGGTTTTTATCTTTTATGCCAATTATGACTTGATAATTGGCTTCTTCTGCAGAGAAACTAAACTGACTCTCTTGGGTCACCAGGGCAGACGATGTGGGTGGCGAGCCCCAGAGCCGAGCCTCACGCACCCTGGCATTTAGGGATCCCCCAGTGGAACAGTGAAAGCTTCCACTGGACAAGCCCCACTCAGCATTGTGGAAGTCTCTCATCTTTAAGAATGAATAGACGTCCAAGGTTTAACCAATATCTGGAGAAAGCCTGCTCCATGAAAGAGCAAAGTCAACATAAACCATGGGCAGAGTGTTGTTCCAGGAGAAACAGAAGCAAGAAGAAATGAAAATGTAAGTGACAAATAGAGCCTTCTCATTGGTGTTCTCAGAAAAACTGAGGAAGCATTGCATCCATAAAACAAGAACAGGATGCTATGAAATAAGAATTTTTAGAGAGCAGGAAAACAGCTTATTAAAAATTGAAATATAGTTGATTTCCAATGTTGTGATAGTTTCTGTTGTACAGCACAGTGATTTCAGTTATACATACATATATATACATATTTTATGTTCTCTTCCATTATGGTCTATCACAGGATATTGAATATAGTTCCCTGTGCTCTACAGTAGGACTTTGTTGTTTATCCAGTCTATATATACTAGTTTGCATCTACTAACCGCAAACTCCCACTCCATCCCTCCCCCAGAAAAAACAGCTTTAGGTGAACAATATGATGGTGGAAATAAAAAGTTCATTAAAGGAATGGACAGTGACTCATGGAAATATCATGGAAAGGAGAATAAACAGGCAAAGGCAAAGAGGAATAAGAGGGGAGTTGGGAAAGCTAGACTATTAAGGCAGGTGATTGAGCATATAACTAATGGAAGTTCCAGAAAGTGGAACAGAAAATGGATGAGAGAAAATTATAAAACAATTAATAGAAGAAAATTCCCCATATCAGAAGGGCAGAAATCCTTACATTAAAATACTCTTCTGTGTGCCTAGCACTTAAAAGAAAAAAAATCCCATTTCGGCATGTCTTTGTGAAATTTCAGATAAGCAAGAATAAAGAGACTTTCTAAAAATTTCTAGAGAATGGGAAAACAAAAGAAGAGAAAGCCCAGGTGATCTACTCAGTTAGGAGGATGGTACCACCCTCTGGACCAGCAGCCTGTGTGGAAAGACTGTGCCTTTGTTCTGGCAGATAGGAGGAACGTTATCAATCAAACTCTCAGCCTAACTGTCACTTAGGGACGAGGGATGTTTTCAGTCATGCAGGAAGGACTCAGAGCTTTTCCCTTCCACACCTCTTTCTTAGACCGTTCCTTAAAATCCTCTGATAAGGGAGTAGGTGAAGGAGGGGAAGGGCTAGGACGCCAGCAGGGAGCCCCCCAGAGGGAGTGATGCAAGGTCCACGCTGTGGCCACCTCCTGCATCATTGCAGAAGGGACCGGGGATGGAGGGTCCTGGGGAGCTGGGGAAAGGCATCGGTGGAGTCTACACACTGGAGGTACTGCAGGTCGAGTCATCACTCCACTGGGAGGAAAGGGTGGCCTCATCCAGAACTCTGTGCCTGGTGGGGGTCGGGTTTCCCACGACTCGAGTTGTCCTCCATAGAGATAACTGATCGGTCAGAAACACTGAGCTCGTGGGATAAAGAATCAAGACATGGTGTTTTAATATATTCCTTATAAGGGTCAGGTAACTGTCAGAAGAGGTAAAAGCAGGAAACATTTCCTCATTCTCGGGGGCATCGCAAGAAGCCTTGTGTGGCTAGAATGGGTTACAAATCCAGATAGGTAGGCCCCTGATGGGTGACTGGGACTTTGCAGACCTGGCTTCTTCTCATGCCCAGAGGGAATGGCTGTTTTTGGGTTGAAATGGACCTAGGGGCCCTTTGATTTATGTCAAGGGGGGAGCTGCCTGGGCAGGCAGAGGTGTGGGCTGGGGGCTTGCGGGAGATGGGGCGGGTGGGGATGCTGAGAGGAAGAGCTCATTCCTCCATGCTTTTTGGCAGTGCTAGTCTGAAGACCAGGGGAATGTCTCATGATGTGTGTGCTCCAATCTGGGTGGGGCTGTGAATCTTGGTCTTTGAAGCCACTGTCCTTCCTCTGTGGGCACCTGCAAAAGATCAGGATCTAAGCTGAGTGGCTATGGAGGAGAGAAAAAAGGAGAGGTGAGGTGGGGTTAAGAGTCAAAGACAGAAAGGAGGAAATGCTCTGATTAGAGAGCTTCCATCCATCCACGTCCCTGTCTGCCCACCCACCCATCCATCCATCCACTCATCCATTCCTCCATCCATCCACTCATCCCTCCATCCATCCATCCATCCGTCTATCCATTCATCCAGCCAGCCAGCCAGCCATCTACCTACCCCCATCCACCCACCCATCCATCCATCCATCTGCCCATCCCTCCATCCATCCACTCATCCATCCACCCCCATTCACCCATCCACCCATCAATCCACCCATCCATCCATCCATCCATCCACCCATCCATCCATCCACTCATCCATCCCTCCATCCACCCATCCCTCCATCCATCCACCCATCCCTCCATCCATCTACTCATCCATCCATACATCCATCTATCCACCCATCCATCCACCCATCTTCCCATCCATCCTTCCATCCATCCATCCACCCACCCACCCATCCACCCATCCATCCATCCACCCATCCATCCACTCATCCATCCCTCCATCCACCCATCCCTCCATCCATCCACCCATCCCTCCATCCATCTACTCATCCATCCGTCCATCCATCCATCCATCCACCCATCCATCCACCCATCTTCCCATCCATCCATCCCTCCATCCATCCACTCATCCATCCATCCCTCCATCCATCCACCCATCCACTCATCCATCCATCCACCCATCCATCCATCCATCCACCCATCCATCCATCCATCCATCCACCCATCCATCCATCCACCCATCCACCCATCCATCCATCCACCCATCCCTCCATCCATCCACCCATCCCTCCATCCATCCACCCATCCCTCCATCCATCCACCCATCCCTCCATCCCTCCATCCATCCACCCATCCACTCATCCATCCGTCCACCCATCCCTCCATCCATCCACCCACCCATCCATCCACCCATCCCTCCATCCATCCATCCACCCATCCATCCATCCATCCATCCATCCACCCATCCATCCATCCACCCACCCATCCACACATCCCTCCCTCCATCCATCCACCCATCCCTCCATCCATCCATCCATCCACCCATCCCTCCATCCATCCATCCATCCACCCATCCCTCCATCCATCCACCCATCCATCCACCCATCCCTCCATCTATCCACCCATCCATCCATCCACCCATCCATCCATCCATCCATCCACCCACCCATCCACACATCCCTCCCTCCATCCATCCATCCATCCACCCATCCCTCCATCCACCCATCCACCCATCCACCCATCCCTCCATCCATCCATCCATCCACCCACCCACCTATCCAGCTCATTTTTATTGATCACCTGCTCTGTTCTGCTCATTTCCATCCAGGTCCCACCTCTCAGTGTAGCCTCCAGTGGACAGCCACCACCTCAGCGGCTTTTTTCAATCTCTTTTTGCACTTACAACCTGACCATGACCCTTGGCCCTTGCAAGCCCTCCTTACTATTTTCTTATGATTCTCCTTGTTTCTGTGTGTGACCCCCTCAGAGGCTGTAAGCCCCTTCGCTCAGAGGCACGGTTGCTTCTAATTCTCTTGGCGCTCTCCCTGGAGCAGTCACTCAGAGCATCTTTCGTGGGTTGATGGAAGGGTTACTGCAGACGCTTAAATTCCTTGAGATTGGGGTTGCCTGGCAGTGGTTAAGGTGGGAAAGGAGTTCACACTTGCTGGTGCTCAGGGCAGGGGGTGGTACATACAGAGCACAGCATACTTTGGAGCCAGGGGAGAGTGGGATTGATTCCTGGGGCTGATGACCTCAGGTAAGTAACTTAACGTCCCTGAGGTTCATTGTCTTTATGGTCGAGAAACAAGATGTAAACAATCTGTGCAATGAAATGGATGTACTCCACGTGGTACCTGCACGTGGCTGGTGGGTGATGCCTCCCCTTCCCCATGTCCATAGAGCCGAAGACTGATCAAGGCCTCCTTTGACAGCCCCACTCCACCTCGTCGAGTCGGGATGGGCAGAGCCAGACGAAGCTTTCTGAGGGCGCAGGACTCCTGGGCCAGGGACAAGCCGTGAGCGGAGGTGGGCGGCTTCCCTCTCCCGGCTCCGCCCTCAACTCCTCCCCGGAGTCCCCCAGGCGGGATGGTGAAAGGGACACGCTGTTGAGTGACAGGACGGCTTGGGTTCCGCCTGGCGCCTTGTGTGGGCCCTCCAGCTGGGGCCTCCTGTGCAGCCCGGTGGGCAGCAGGCCGGCTCTCTGTACCTGGGAAGCGGTGGAGGTGAGCTCCGGCTCAGAAGACGTCAAGAAGGGGGGAGGGGGCCTCAGCCTTGGGGAAGGCGCGCATTGCTGGGGCCCACAGGTGTTTTACAAACTGAATTCCCTCCGCCCCCTCCCGATTCCACTTATTACCCATTAAATAAGTATCTCATTTAGAAAGCATTTATTAATGTAGGGCAGACTCCACCCCAAGGTACGGGTTTTGCAGTGGATTGTCGCCAGTGTGTTCCAGGCCCTGGCAGTGCCTCTGCACCAGGCGCAGTCCTGGCTGGGCTTTGCCAAGGCACAGCAGGGTGGGGCGTCGCCTGCCCGCGCCCCAAGATGACCTGGCTAATAGCCTCGTTACAAACCTGCTCTTCATCCAACTCATAAAGGAGGTCGCCTGGTGCTGGGCAGCCTCCAGTTACTTGCTGTTTTCTGGGACCCTGCCCCTGGGTCCCTCAAACATCTGGCAACATCAGAGATAGGAGGGACCTTTTTCCTTTTTTACAAGTGAGGCCATTCAGGTCCTGGGGGTGCTACCCTGAGGTCATAATTGAGTTGGTTGCAAAAGCAGAAGCCAGGGCCTCCTGCCTGAGAGTACAGAGTTTTCCCCACTTCATCCTTCCTTGGTCTTGGAATGTCACGGGCACCTAAATGTGGCCCCTTCCCCCTCCTGCAGGAAGAAACTGTTTCCTGAAACATGAGCTGGGAGGCTGTGTGGGATGAGTGAGTGAGTGACGAATGAAGACAGCTAAGCCTCAGAGCAAACAACCCTATGGATGAGCCTCCTTTTTTGTTATTAAAAAGTTATGCCTACTTTCTAGAACATGTGTAAACACTACCGAAGCCCATACAGAAATGCATGCCTCGCCGGCTCCCAGAAGTCACTGCAGTGGCCGGCAGGCACGCGCCCTCCCCTGGCTGCAGGGTGGAGAATGGATGGGCTTGGCGGTGGGGACCCAAGAGGTCTGGGGAGTTTATTGAGGTCCCCCAGGTGGATTGGTGGTAATGGACCAGGGCGGCGTCCACTGTCCTTTCCTGACCTACAGTCCACACACGGCCAGGGATTTCTGGCTCCTTCATACCACAAAATGCCTCAAGGCACAGCTTGGGTCCCAGTGCCGCCAAGGAGCCGTGTGGCTCTCCTCGTCCCACCTTGCCTCACCTGGGCCCCTTCATCTGCACGGTGGGGTCCCTCACCCTTTCCTTGCTTTCATCCTGGCCCTCAGATTCACTCAAGCCTCTGGCCCAGGCCCCGGAGCTCCCTGTGCTGGGCCAGCTGTCAGTGTCATTTATAAAAGCTCTAAAGGCTCCCCTTGGACTTGGCCCAAAGTCAGGATCCTGGGAGTGGGACTCGGCAGTGGTCCCCATGACCTGGAGTGGTGAGGGGCCCTTTGGAGAGGTGGCCGACTTGAAGGATGAAGGGTGGAGCTTGCAGAGGGACCTGGGGAAGGCATTTCCGACAGCCGTCCTGGTGGGTCACAGATGCCGGGGCGGGAGGCCTGGAGGTAACCCGCTGGCCTTGGGAGCAGGTCCTGTGGAAGAGTCCCTTGTGTGCAGGCCGGGGCTCATCGCAGAGCCTGGGCCCAGCCGCACTGTTGACAGGGGGTCGTGGAGGGTCTAGAGCAGTGGAGGTGCCAGGCACCTGGGGAGAAGGAGTCGGGCTCCATAACTCGGTTTCCTGAGAGCTCGGATGAATTACCCCACCTCTAATACTGTGGGGGCTGATATCCCTACCTCACAGGATTGTTGTCAGAATTGGAGCTGATTTAATTACGGCCCCCGATGCGGTGCCCAGAGACGGGAAGTGTGTAGTGCTGGTGGTGGTGATGTAACCTATGTGAGTGATTATCAAGGCTGGGGGCTGGACCACCAGGCCCTTAAAATCTTGGAGCCCCAAGACCCATGCCCCCAGGAGTAAAACTGTCATTTATTGTTCGGTGGCGGGTGATGGATGCTGGATTAAGGCTCTAAATCCCTCTGCTCTGCGTGCCATCCCAGGGTTGTCCGTGTTCAAGGCGCCGCTATCCTGCCAGGCTCCAAGGCTGCCTGTAAAACACTGCAGTGGGCATAGGCTGCCGTATGTAGTGGGTGCTAAAGTGAGTATAAAACACAAAAAGCACTGGCAGGCCAGCGGGAGAAGCTGGGGGTGCCCTCTGCCGTGTTTCCTTTGCCCGAGGCCTGGCTTCTCTGGGATTCAGCTCAAGGTGAAAAGAGCTGGGAGGTGGTCCTGGTGCCAGGCCGACGGCTGAGGCCAGCCACACTGTAGCCATCTGGGCTCCTGTCAAGTCCTTTTGTTCACTTCCTTGCTTTTTAAGACCAAAAGGCAGTCTCATGTTTTCATCTCTAAGCCCGTCCGGGTCTTGGGCCCCTTGGGGGACGTGGATGCAGTGGACTGCTGATACCACGGTGGGACTGATTGACTCTCCACTCTCCGGTGCTACTCTCCTGCCTGCCTGACCTTGGGGCACGGGGGCCTGCTAAGCTGAGCCCCTTTGTTAATACAGATTTAAAAAGGCCTTAACCTGCGGGTCCCGCACAGCCCACCCTGGAAAGGTCCTTGGTTGCCCGCACGGTAAGTGCTAAGAGCCTCCCGAGCCGGTCTGTCCACCCTACAGACTCATTAGGGCCGGACCACAGAGGAATCGCAGAGCTAGGCAGGGATTGTGTCTGCAGGCTCCGCAGCTCGGCAGATGTCAGTGAGCTGATCGTTTGTCATTTTTTATTAATGAGTGAATGCCTGATTCATTATACATCTGAGGGGTGAGCCAACCCAGATGGGGGGAGGAACGTGGAGACACACAGCCACCACGGAAGGGGTGACGTGGCCCCGTGTGTGAGTCTCTTCTTCCTCTTTCTCCCCAAAGGAAACAAGTAAGAAAAGGCGCCTGTCTTGGGCAGGCCAGGTGCGTGATGGCAAAGGGGAGGTGGCCAGATGGGATGGTCCCTTAGCCCAGGGGCTGCGGCTCTTGGGGAGCTCTCTGTGGCCACTTTCCCCTTCTCTCCCATTCAAAGTCCCCCGCTTTCCTGTGCCTTGGGGGTCAAGCAGGGGGAAGCCAGGCCCCCCAGGCCCGGGGTTCTAGATGGAGGAAAGGCTTAGAGAGCCCAGATTTCTGTGCGGGAGCCCTGCGAGGAGACCTGGAATGCACTTCGGGTGAGCTCTGGCCCCAAAGGCATTTACTAAATGTTTGTGGGGTGAACACATGCCTGCGTGGAGATGCCTCCTAACAGAAGGATGCAGCTCTCCCGCCGCCCTGCCAACCCTCACTCTGCTCCAGGTTTCCTGCTGGGTGCTGGGGACACAGCAGTCCTCGCTCTCCGGGAGCTCCTGGGAGTCTTGGGTTCTGTCTGTCCTGCCACCACACCGGCTGTGGGATCTCAGGCACTCTGGTCTCCTTATCTGTAAGATATGCTGAGCAGTGTCTGCCCGGCTGCCTCTCCCGTGGGGTGGATCGGCCAGAGCTGCGAGAGCTGGAAGCCCTGGGCAGTGGCCCTGGGTCCGCCAGGAGCACCTGGCCTCCAGGTGAGCTAGCCAAGCGCGCCTGGCCCGGCAGGCGCAGACTGAGTTTTTGCGTTCTCGGATCTGTGAGGAGATGCGTAGCATCTTACTCATCACTGCTTCACTGGTGCACGTGCTGAGCGGGCACTCCGTGATTCTGGGCGAACGAGGGGGTCTCCAACAACCCCGGGGAAGTGGGAGGTGGGCCCTGCCCCCATCGGTTGCCCGTGGGTCTGAAGTGTGAGTGCTTCACAGGAGTGGCCACTTTCTAGCTGTTCTCACTGGTGTCTACAGTAGCTGCTTCCTCGGTTGCAAGATGATCAGAGCCCTGGAAACAGCCCTTGCTGTGGCTGGACCACCAGAGGACCTGGCATAGACTACTCACAACTTGACCTCGTTAAATTTGAGGAAGGCTTCTTGCCCCAGGTCGGCAGGACAGTGAGAAGATGATGTGCCCATCGTGGGGTTGGGAGGGACCTTGGGAGACCCCGGGAGCACGAGGGCTGCTTTGAGGTCCCCCGAGAAGGGCTGTCACAGACACTTCTGCTGCCCGCTCCACCCCCAGCCCCCAGCTGAGGACTGCCCGCCCCTGCTGCAGCACCCCGAGAGGACCAGCCCCGGCTGTGGAATCCACCCCCGACCATTTCTGCTTTGATGATGCGCCGTCTGCTTTGCTTCAAGCCCTAGGACGCAATAGACATAACATACAGATCTTTATTCTGTTGTAATCAAATGCTTAATGGCTTTCAGTCGTCTTCATTATGGGGATTGTACTTTCTATTTTTAATTTTTTTAAATTAATTTTTATTGGAGTATAGTTGATTTACAACGTTGTGTTAGTTTCAGGTGTGCAGCAAAGTGATTCAGTTATACGTATACGTATATCCACTCTTGTTTAGATTCTCTTCCCATATAGGTCATTACAGAGTATTGAGTAGAGTTCCCTGTGCTCTACAGCAGGTCCTTCTTAGTTATCTATTTTATATATAGTAGTGTGTGTATGTCAGTCCCAGTCTCCCAATTTATCCCTCCCCTCTCTTTGCCCTTCGGTAACCGTAAGTCTTTTCTACATCTGTGACTCTATTTCTGTTTTGTAAATAGGTTCATTTGTACCGTTTCTTTAGATTCCACATGTAGGTGATATCATATGACATTTGTCTTGCTCTGGGGATTGTACTTTTTATTTAATTAATTAATTTATTTATTTTTTGCGGTACGCGGGCCTCTCACTGTTGTGGCCTCTCCCGCTGCGGAGCACAGGCTCCGGACGCGCAGGCTCAGCGGCCATGGCTCATGGGCCCAGCCGCTCCATGGCATGTGGGATCTTCCCGGACCGGGGCACGAACCCACGTCCCCTGCATCTGCAGGCGGACTCCCAACCACTGCGCCACCAGGGAAGCCCTGTACTTTTAAAATAGAGGTTTCAGCTGCAGATATGCAGTATCCCAGCACATTGTGGTTTACCTGGAAAACTACTCACATGACATTATTCAGCATGGGAAAAATGCATCTGGGGTCCAAATCATTGAGTTGCAAAATGCTGAACTTCAGGAACACAGCTCATTTGTAAGTGGGAACAGCAGTATCCCAGCATATTGTGGTTTACCTGGAAAACTACTCACATGACATTATTCAGCATGGGAAAAATGCATCTGGGGTCCAAATCATTGAGTTGCAAAATGCTGAACTTCAGGAACACAGCTCATTTGTAAGTGGGAACAGCCTGGATTCAGAATAAAATCAAGGGTCTGAGGTATCCTGTCCCACGCAGGCACAGACAAGCCACGAGAGGGCGAGGCCGGGGGAGCCCTGCCAGGAAGGCTCGTGCTCTGAGGAGGTGGGGTTGCGAGGGCCGAGGGCAGGAGGGAGGGTGTTGTGCTGGGACTGCGGGCACATTAGGTCAGCGAAAAGGCCCATTCAGCAGCCAAATGGCCGGTTTGTGGGGAGAGCAGAGAAGTAGGCGCTTTCCCAGTGTGGTGACTAGATTTGGCCGTCATCTACTGGGCTTTAGTGGAGCCAGGGTCCAGGGTGAGGGGAACCCATTTCTGAGGCGGAGGCTCCGTGAGGGTGGAGTGGGGACAGGAGGCCAGCTGGGGGCCTGGGGGCTGCAGCAGTCCTCCCGCGGGGCCTGTACAGGCCACACGCCTGGGCAGGGCAGCTGCTTCCAGGGAACGTGGCCCCTGTAGGCGAGGGAGCACAGTGGCCACGGCTGTGGCTTTGTAGCCAGGCTGTTTTCCTCTTGCACTCTCTGGTATGGCTTCCTCGGGGCCAAGACAGCTCAAAATGATCCTCCGGGTCTGTGAGTCCTGTTCTGTGCTGACCCGGCTGTGTCTGTCTGGGAAAGAGAGGGAGGGGAGTGGTGGGCTTCCTGGAGGAGGGTCCCCTCTCTTACCCCTGAGCTGGGCATTAGACACAGCATGGCGTTCGGCCTCTCTGGGGCTCTTTTCAGTCACAGAAGGACATTTCTTTAAAGCCCTGTTAAGCTTGGTGGGAGAGGACCAGCTCAGAGTCATTGCTGCGTGTGGAAGGTCTGAATAAAGGGTAAGCAAACACCTCGGGAAGGGGTATCTGGGGATGGTTGGGGGCGCGGAGAGCGGCCCCTTTTGTGGGGTGTTATTCATGGTTGGGGCAGGAGCCGTCTCATTCTGGCCCCAAGGGGAAGAGAGGACAGTGACGTCCTGTGGTCCTGCCCGCTCAGGCCACCTTGTTTCCGTCTGTGAGTAGCCTTTGAGGTGGGGGTGGGGAGGTGGGGCAGTCTGGGTAAATCCAGCTTGAGCTTCTAGAATGTTCAGAGGTGGGACTGTAGGGCTTTGGGAGGCTCCAGAATGGCCACGTGCCCTAAGTCAGGAAGCATCTCGCTGGATGAGCTCAGAGCACATAGCTTCTAGGCCAGTTCTCAGCTGTCTGGGGAGGACTGCCTGCCGACCCTCACCACTGCTGCCGGATGCCGCGTGGTGTCCTCACCACCGGCAGGGAAGTGGCCGCTCTGGGCGAGGGCTCCGTCAGGACAAGGTCCGAAGCTCTGTTCCTTCAGCCTCCCTCCCGCCCCCCACTCCCGGACCTTGTGCTCCCTCGAGGCAGAGGCAACGTTTGGGTCACTTCCCTTGTTTTCTTTTTGTGGGCTTTGTGGTGCCATCTGAGTCCGTACCACCCAAGAAGGGGTCTGCTTTTTCGTTTTGCTGACCCAGGAGGTTTGGGGATGAGCTTTCTGTGTAATCGACCGAGACAAACCTCTGACCCTTTGCATCTCCACCAGTCTCATCTGGTTTGGCCGTCTCCTGCACACCCTCCTGTCCCAGGAAGCAGCCTTGACTCAGCACAAGCCCTGCTCCTCAGAGTGTGGAAGAAGCGTGCAGGCCTGGGATCCGGAGGCCCTGGTGATGCCCAGCCTGCGAGGGGAGACCCGTCTGGGTGTGGGGCCTCGCTGGGGGCTCTGTTCCTGGGGCCAGTGGATGGCCATGTGCCCTGGGCAGGTCGGAAGAGGGGCGGGGGTTATGGGCACGTGGGCCGCCTCCAGCCTGATGCCGTCTTCCCACGGGCAGCGCTGTCTGGACCTTGCGTGAGGGATGCACCGGGTGTTTATGGTACGGGACTGACCTCTTCCTCCTTAGACTGAGGGCGATGCACACAGTTCCTTCCTGATACCAGGGAGGACTGTACAGGCCTGGGCTGTCTTCCTACCTTAGGCGTGGGTTCCACAGCCTCCGCCTTCTGTGTAGGAATGTGTCTTGCTTTCGGGGCTCACGTATGCTCCTGAAGGCATATGGGGGAGGGCCCGGAGGGCTGGGGCAGGGCTGTAGTTTGGTTACACTCAGCGGGGGTCTCGCGTGGCGGCGTGGAGTTGGGGACCTTCTAAAGAGGAACGGGACCCAAGAGGTTAGGGCGTGGGGAGGGGGTGGTTGTTTCCGGAGCCTCCCTCCTCCAGGTCAGTTCCTTCCCCCACTCCTTTCCAGTCCTGGGGTAAATCTCTAGCCTCTTGTACTTCTGTTAATCCCTTTGGGGGACAGAATGGCCGCTTTTCATGATGCCTTGAGATCAAATGGGGGAAAGGGTACAGCATGGCGTTGGGGGTGGAAAGGGCTGAAAAGGACAATGATATTGACACCTCCCCCCCAGGGGGCCCCTCCCCCCGCCCCCCCCCCCCCATTAACAGAAAATACAGAATCCTCCCACCGGCTCAGCACCTGGCAAGAGTGGGCAGGGTAGAGGCTTAGCAGGATCAGTGATGCTGGCAGACCTCCCCTGGCAGGTCCACAAGCTGTGTGTGATGGGCACTGCTTGTCCCAAGGTAACTGCCACGTCCCCCCTCCCTGTGGAAGGGAAACGAGGTGGGAGGAGTGAATTTCTGCAGCCTGGAAAGGACTCCACACTCAAAAGACAAACTCCGTTAGTGACATTTTAGCTGGTTGGGGTTGGTGTCATCCTCCCGTGACCTCTGTGTATGAAGGGCCACCCTGCCTGGGGTGGGGTCTCTGCTCCCTGGCTCTGTGGCTCCCAGTGCCCACAGGAAGCCAGGGAACCTTCCAGAGATGGAAGGGGGACAGTGGCCTGCGGTCCAGTCTTTCACCACCTCGCTGGGCACCTTGGGCAAGTCACCTTCTCTTCCCAGGCCTCCATTTCCCTTCTTACCATCATGCCCTCTGGTCCACATGGACCCCTTAGGTCCCAGCCAGCTCCCTCTCCCTCTCTGGGGGTGGCAGAGTAGGGAGCCTGAGGCATCACAGCCCCCCAGCTCCGGACCCTTGCCCCGGGACAGCCCAGCCCTTGGAGGACCAGCAGGCAGGCAGCTTCTCCCAGCAGGAAGGTGCCTGCAGCTCCCAGGCTGGGAAGGGTCCCTGCAGGGAGGAGTACACGCTGCCCACAGCGGCAGCTGGATCCCCGCGGGCCAGGCAGCCTTTACATTAGCTGCTTTCCTGAACGCTCCAGAGCGCGCGAGCCGCTCGGGTAATCAATGATTCACGCGCCCCGCCTCCCTCCCAGCGGCCGCTTGATGTCCCCTCCCGCGGCTCCGTCCCGCGGCTCCGTTCCCCCTCCCTCCCGGCCGGGTAAGTTGAAGGAGAAAGGCAGCTCTCCGGCGTCGCTTCAAGTGGAAATGAGGAGACGGCCGCTCTTGTTTGCACAGGCTTGGCCTGCAGCTTTCCCCGGCCCCGCCCTCCCTGGGTCGCCGCCCTCCAAGTTTGAAGCCAGGATATTGAGCTGAGCCGAGGCCCGGCGAGCTGGCTGGGGGCGGGGAGGGGGGGAGGGGGAGGGAATGAAAAGAGCTGGGAGGGGTGGGGGGACGGCCCCCCCCGCCCCGAGAAAGCAACACGAAAGTGAAGTGACTCCTGCTTGGGGATGGGGAAGGGCTAGGTTGTCAGGGAGCCGGTGGAAGGGAAATTGACACCGTCAGTTGCCGGATTTCTTCCAGCCGCCCCACCCCCCCACCCCCCGACAGCCAGCCGCTCAGACTCTCCCGGTGCCAGCGAGAACTCTGAACCCGGAGTTTCTTCTGAGACCTGGCAAAGCTGAGCGTCTGGGAGCTCAGACTCCGCCCCTGCAGTTCCCCGGTGGTCTTAGCAGCAAGGAGGACTCGCAGAGAAGCATCTTTATTGTCTGCGGAGCAGCTCCGAGTTACTTGGAAAAACATGTGGGTGTTAAAGCTGAGCTTTCCTGGGAAGATGCTGTGTTCGCATGAGGAATGAATTTGGGAAAAGTTGAGCTGAGGAGAGGAGGAAACAAAATTGCATTCAAAGAGAATGTTCTCGAGGCTTGGCAAAAATCTGCAAGAGACTTTCTTTCATGGTCCTTTTTTTAGCATCCTTTTGATTCTTCCTTCTTTTGGCTTCCTAAGAGTCCATACTTGGCGTGGCCTTCGGGGCCCCAGGAAAGAGGCCCTCAGGCGTCCTGAAACTGGGGAACTTGTTCCAGTCGGGGTGACGGTGCCCCTGAGGCCTTGTGAACTGCTCCCTGGTGTAGAGGAACTCAGGAGAGGGACAAGCAGGGACAGAGGCCCCCTCAGCCCCTGTTGTTGTGTGGGCTGGTCCCTGGGACATTTGTGTTTTCCCCTTTGCCAGGTGGAAACAAAGTTAGGTAGGGAGGTGAAGGCTTCCTGGTGGCTGCCTTTGGGGGAAATGGTGATGTGACCCCATATCAAATCAGAGTGTGATTGTGCTAAAGGAGAAGTGTCTGGAAACCCACAGGTAGTGGATAGTAGGGAAACGACCGCTGTCAGCTCGAAAGGTGCTTCTCAGTAGGGGGTCCCCAACCCCTGGGCCATGGACCAGTACCGGTCCGTGGCCTGTTAGGAAGCAGGCCGCACAGCAGGAGGTGAGCGGCGGGCAAGCCAGCAAAGCTTCGTCTGTATTTACAGCCGCTCCCCATTACGGCCAGAGCTCCACCTCCTGTCAGCATTGTGGTGAGTTGTATAATGATTTCATTATATGTTAAAATGTAATAATAATAGAAATAAGGTTCAGGGTAACTGTAATGAGTTTGAATCATCTTGACCCCATCCCCCCGCACCCTGGTCCGGAAAAATTGTCTCCCACGAAACCCGTCCCTGGTGCCTGAAAGATTGGGGACCGTTGTTGCAGAGGGAGACCCTTCCCGGCAGAGGGAGCAGCATATGGTCACCCTCTGAGGGGGCAGGAGGAGAGAGGAAAAGTCATCGTCCCTGGAAGGTGGTGAGGAGCCAGGGGAGGATGGAGATGAGGTAGGAGAGGAGATGGGCCCCCTGATGTCACAGCCCATGAGGGTTGGGACCCCGATCCTCAGGGCAGCAGAAGGACGTGCCCGGGTGTAGTGTGGGAACATCCCCCAGACTGCCACGGTGAGGCAGGGCTGGAGGGCTGGGGCCAGCAGCAGAAGGCCTCGGAGGGGACCGAGACAGGGCCTGGGAGAGATGAGGGTGGCCTGGCCTGGAGTCGGGTGGGGAGGGGTGCGCTTCTTCCTGCCGGCTGTTGGTGAGTCAGGGCAGCCTGCAGTCAGGGGGCCGGGCCCTGTGCATTTGAGTACAAAGTGCCATTCGGTAAAATGGACACAGCTCAGTCTTGCCCGTTTGTGGTTTTTAAACAAATTGTGATCCCTACTTTCCAAATAATTTAGGGGTTTTTTCCTAACCAGCCCCATCGCAAACTTTTGAAGCATGAAATGAATTTTGCTGGACCCCGCCAATAGGGCCTTTCCCTAGATAATGGGTTTTATGAAATGGCTGTAATCCTCCCAGGTAATGAGCAAAAGCTACACTCTCCAGTTGGAGCCAGCATTCCTCTTCCTGATTTATGATATATTGGTAAAAATAGTAAACTGATAGCAGTCGCAAAGTAGTCATCCATCACCAGGCGGTGTTGCTTCAAGTATAGGAAGGTTCCAGAAGGGGGATGCCAGTGAAGGAACAGTTTGACAATCCCAAAGGCATAAAGCACCGGTGAAATCAAATCTATGCATTTGTACTTTGAAGTCGGAGGAATGGACTGAAGAAGGAAGGGAATGCAAGCAAGGCTGTTCTCAAAGGTCAAGGGGCATCCCCTCCTGGGCTCCGGACTGCAGGGTGTAAACGGCTCTCTCTGCTTGGTTTCCCAATTTCTAGTATGTTTAAGTATGTTGGGCTAATGTGTAGTGTTGTGTTTTAAAGCCAAGTCTATCAAAGGTCTAAGTGGCATCTGTGTATTTTAACTAGGGTTGGGGTACAGAGCCTCCAAGTGTTAGTTGGTGCCTGAGAGACTAACGTTCTTAGGGGAAAAGCTAGGTTTGGTTTGCAACATTGTTTTCATGAAATTGCCTCTGTCTCAGTGAGTTATTTCATAGCTGTGGATTACTTGTGTCAGTGCAAGAGGAAAACGTGTCCTTCATTGGCTGAGTGAATGAATGGGGGAAATTGTGGGGATCCGTCTAGTGTCTAGGCAACACCCGTTCCCCCCCCCCCCCCCCGCCGCCCCGCCATTTTATAGCTGAGGAAACTGAGCCCTGGGAGAAGGGAGCAGCTTGGTTTGGGTCTTTTGCTTGAACTGGCGAAAGCGATTGGAGTGGGATGGACCCCGGCCAGGGTGCGATTCTCAGTGACATTGACCTGAACTGGAACTTCACGGGTGACACTGACCCACAGCTGTGTCAGCCTAGTCCCAGCCCCTCACTGGGACTACAGTGTGCACAGTCGGCAGACTGTACAGGGTGTACAGTCGGCAGTACGGGCCCCTGTGCTGAGGCTGCGTGGGTGTCTCTGCCCCTCCCAGCCCCACGTGCCGGCTCCAGACCCTGCATCTGCCGGAAGGCCACCAGCTCCCAGTCGGAGCCCAGTGCCTGGATTCCCAGAGCCTCCCTCCAGAGGGCTATCGTCCTCCCACCTTGAGCCTCCCCTTCCTACCGAGCTGGCAGCCAGCAGGCATGCAGTAAATGCCACCCGTGGGCACCTTTCAGTTCAGTGAGCAGCTGTCGGGCGCCAACACTGAAACCCAAGGTTCAGTAAGAGATGGTTGGAAAGGCAGAGGCCACTCGGGTTTTGGGACAAGGCTGTCAACCCCTGTCCTTGAGGCCAGGACTCCGGAACTGAAGAAGGCAAATCCCAGGACCTGGAGAAACTGATTGGAAAGAGTGACTCATGGCTGCACTAGTCTTGAACGGGGGAACTAGGAGAACGAGGCAGCCCTACCCTCGGGCCTGTCCTCCAGGCCACGGCCCCTGGGCTGCCGCAGGGGCCCTGACACTGACACCCCTGGGAGCCTTCCTTATCCCAAGGTCATGGCTTTCTCCTCAAAGAGAGAACTGCGTCCCCCTGCATCCCCGGTGCCTGCGCTGAGCTGGGCGTGCCCCTGTGAGCATTTGCATTGCGGATGCACGGGAGGGGCTGGTTCCTTGAAAACGGAGGTGAGACCTTCTCTCCGGGGGTCCTTGCAGGGCTGGAGATCCTGGCCCAGGCCTCCCCCACGCCCCCTCCTGCCATCGCCGCTGTGTCCTGACACCTGGCCAGCCACACCTGCCCAGGACAGAAACTTTTCTCTCCCTCTGTGCACCTGGGCTGTCCAAAGGTGAGGACTAATCACGGCTGATCTGTGCTCTTACAGGTGTGGGTTTGCGAAGGACAGCTTTTGTTCTACTAACCTCTAAATCTATTTAATACCTCTTCCTTGGTTGTCCATCATTATGACACATGATTTTCCAAAGGATTTACTCTTAGTTAGCAGCACAGGGCTTTCTCCCTGGGGTCGCAGCTACTTGCAGTGAGAAAATGCATGTTCAATGTAGCAATTTGTCTTTATATATATATATATATATTTATTATAAGAGTAAATGAGTTATTGTTGGAGACTTCAATATTATTGCAAATTAGGTGCTTCACATGGTGCCGGGCCCATTTATTATGTTTTTCAACTCCCACGGCAAGCACACCCGTTCAGAAATGAGTGGAGAGTTCGGGCCCTTTCAGGGGGGAGCCCAGGGGGACGAGCAGGGTCTGGGCATGACATGGCACTGTGCCAGGGATGAAAGAGATGGGGAGCCGCCTGCGGGGGCAGGGAGGGAGCATGGAGGTCATCCTCATGCCAGGCGGTCAGCAGTGGGTAGCTGATGACCCGGGTCAGCAGACTGGAGCTTCCATGTTGGCGGCAACGTGACCCCAGGCTTGGCGACAACATGACCCCAGGCTGTGGCATCTGCCCTGTGACCTGCTCCAGGTCCACGTGGGGCGGTGGAAGGTCTGGGCCCAGGGGGGACCCCTCAGCCGTGACCTCACTTCCAGGCTGGTGGTCCCCACCGCGGAGGCTGCATCTGGGTTCTGACTTGGGATGAGCTTCTCACGGATGGGGTGGTGGCTTGACCCCTGCTGAGGTGCTGCTGGTGACCCTGTCCAATAGCTACCTGCCCGGTCTAGGGGTGGACACGGGGGCTTCAGGATGCTTAGAAGAGAGCTGGGCCCTTGTCCACCAGAGTTAAGTCCACAGAACAGCGTGAGAGGGCCACGTGCCATCACAGCCAAGGAGGGGTGGGCAGAGGCCCTGGTACGCCAGCCGCTCCTCGAGGCTGGAGGCCCGGGGGAAGGCCACCAAGCCAGTGGTCAGGGACACAGCCTTCTGGAGACTGACCAGCCCAGGTCGGAGTCCTGGCTGTGCGTCACCTCGTGTTTGCGTGACCACGGATGAGATGCTCAATTTTGCTCCAACCTGCAGTTTCTCTGCTGGAAAACGAGGCTGATGACCCATAGGTATCATTGGGATTCGCGTCCCTGGACCCTTCAGCGTGGTACCAGCCCAGAGGAAGGCTCAAGATGTACTTGTTCAATTTACTCTTCCCTGGGCTTTTCTGTAAATGGGACGCTAAACCTTAAACATTAATTATTCACTTGATCTGGTTATAGTAGTAACATGTGAACGGCAGACCAGAGGGATCTATCCACGCTACCAACCAGACAGAGCCCGTGGTGAAATCTCGGACCACGCGCTTGCCATCTACTTCTGCGTCCACGTATTATACACACACATCTGTCTTCTTTTTTACAAAACGGGATCTTGTCGTATTGGCTGCTTTGGAACCTGGAACCTTTTCATGGGCCAGGGCATCCTGCACACTTCATGACCCCTTGTCATTAAAATTCTGCAGCTGCTGTCCTCAAACTTTTTGGTCTCCGGACTCCTTTACACTCTTAAAAATTGTTGAGAACTCCAAAGAGGTTTTTTGGAGGGGGTTGTATCTATTGATATTTACCATTTTCGAAATTCCAACTGAGAAATTTGAAAGATATTTTCAACTCATCTTAAAATAATAGTCACAAAGCCACTCCATGTTAATGAAAACAAGCCATTTTCGTGAAAATATTTTCCATAGCAACAAAAAAATTAGAAGAATGGCATTCTTTCCAATTTATCATACCTCTTAACTGTCTGGCTTAATAGAAGGTAGCTTTCTCTTAGGTTTTCTGCTTTTGATCTGTTCCATGGTAGCCTCTGGAAGCCGCCACTGTCCACTTGTGAGAGAGCAAAAGAGTGAAAAAGATAACATCTTAGTCAAATATAAAAATAGTTTGACTTTGTGGAACCACTGAGAGAGCCTTGGGGTCCTCAGGGATCTTTAGACTGTGCTTTTTAATGCTTACAGAGTGTTTCGACCTTCACGCTTGCGGCTGGGCCGTGAGCATCCCGAGAGCGGAGGCTCCCTGGACCCCTCCTCTGAGTATTTGGCTGCACCTTTCTCCCCATTGCCTTAAAATGGGGCTGACGTAAAACCTTTCTTGTTTGCAGAGTGTGTAACCACTGAGAGCATTTCACGCCTCCTCGGTCACCTCTGGTATAGTTGCCCGGGGTTCTCAGCCGGCCCAGAACCTCGCCCGGGTCGACTGCTATGTCCAGAGGCTGATCCAGGGAGGAGCTGCTGCCCCCAACATCTGGCCACAGGGGAAGGCCCTCAGCTCCTGCCCGTCCTCACCCCAGAGGGCTCCCGGCCTCAGGCTGCCGTCCCAGCTGGCACCCTGAGGGCCAGAGTGACGGCATTGAACCGCACAGGGCCTCTCTTCCAGAACCGCCCCTCAGGCCAACAGAGCCTAGTCTGTGAGGGCTCAGTGGGTCTGTGCGAGGGCCCCTGTTTGCCTTGGCATTTGTCTGATTTCTCGACTGGCTGGCCAGCCCTTTTCAGAAATTGGCTGGCGTGTTCTGAAACTTTATTTTTCGAAGAGAAAAATTCCTGGACCTGGAGCAGGGGGAAAAGAAAAAAAGAAGTTAGGATAATAATCAAAATAACCAGTAGCCAAAGTAGAATAGTGAGGGTTTGGAAATACTGAAAGTCATCAGAGAACAGTGTAGCTCACCCATCAGGAGAGAGGCTCGTGGTGGGTGGGTGGGAGACGTGGCCCCCCATTTATGTGGAGTAAGGCTATGCTGACATCTCCCTGCGTCAGCGTTTGGGAAAAGACGGATGTGCCTGGAGGTGGCCGCGCTCCTGTCTGTAAGCAGGGTCCACGTCGAACATCTGCAGGTGGCATCCATCATCCATGACCTGTAGCGTTTGTACTGGTTGTTTATGGTCTCTTGGCATGCGTTGTTTTCTCGGGGCTGAAATGTAGCACGCTAATGAGGTATCTCTCTGCTCAGGAGGACGCGGGTGGCTCGAAAGACGCCTAGGCAGCATGCTGCCGAGTTTGTCAACAGCTGCACACCATGGCAGCTGCTGTACCCGCAAAGAAGAAAAGGGAGTGGCGGGGGCAGGGGAAGCTGGGAGGAGCTGCAGCGGGGCACAGTGGGGGCTGGATGCCCGGGAACCTCAGCTCAGCCAAGGGTCTGCCTGGAGGTGACTTTCATTTGGGATGTTTGGGTCTGGGACTGTCGGCCCTGGGACCAGCGATCACTCGGAGGAATGTGGCTCGGGGGTGCCGGGACGACCTGGGTTTGGGTCCCAGCTTTCTGCCCTTTCAGCCTGAAACAGTCCCATTTCTTCATCCGTCAGGTGGGGAGAGGACACCCCCGTTTCGGGAGTTGGGAGACTTAGCCGCGGCCTGGGGCTGTGCTGGGCCCGTGGAGGCGGGGCCGCTGACTTTGTACTGGCAGGGCCTCCTGATCAGGGACCTGGGCGTGGGCAAGTGCCACCACCGTCAGCACCCAGTGTCTGAGCAGAGTAGAGGCTGCGGTGTCTCCAGCTGGCCACAGGCCCGACGGGCACAGGGTGGGCTCAGGGGCCCGGAGAGGTGGACCAAACCTGGGGGAAGCCCGAGGAAGGACCTCGGGCTGGGTGTCTTAGCCAGGGGACTGGTGCCCTGGGTGCCAGAGTGGCCGAGATGCTTCTCACTTGGAGGGAGGGCACACAGAAGGAAAGCGGCCCAGGCGGGGAAGGGGAGGGGCTTGGGAGGAATTCGAAAACAATTTGCAAGCCAGACAGAGAAAGACAAATATCATATGATATCGCTTTTATGTGAAACCTAAAAGAAAAAAGAAAAGAAAAAGACCCACAAATGAACTATTTCCAAAACAGAAACAGACTCACAGACACAGAAAACAAACTCATGGTTACCAAAGGGGAAGGGGGTGGGGGGATAAATTAGGAGGCTGGGATTGACATATGCACACCACTGTGCATACTGTAGAGAGCCAACAAGGACCTACTGTATGGCACAGGGAACTGTACTCAATGTTATGTAAAAACCTGTAAGAGAAGAGAATCTGAAAAAGAATATATATATTATATATAATATATATATAAACTGAATCGCTGTGCTGTGCACCTGAAACTTACACAATGTTGTAAATCAACTATACTTCAATAAAAAAATTATTTTAAAAGAGACACTGTATCCTTGGACTAGAAGAGCCTTGATAGACGCACCATGTCCTGGGTGAACCCCTCCCTGCTTGTAGCAACAACAGCAATAATAATAATAGCCGCTCCTGTTTATGCACCACTAGCCATGGCCCAAGCCCTCTGCAGACACCGTCTTTTTTCTTGTCCTCACACCCAACCTGTGTTATTACCTATAAATTCTGTGCAGTCACAATCCACATCCCATGAGGATTCTAATGGAATTCTGCAAGCTGATTGTAAAATTCACATGGAAGAGGAAATCACCCCAGAGAACCAGGACTGTTCTGTCCAGAAAGACAAAAAAGTAGAATTGGGAGTTTAGGCTGTTTTTAACAAGGATGGCTGTTCAAATCAGCGGAGAAGAATGGATTGTTCTGTTGGTAGAATTAAGACAGTGGGTTAGAGAGAGAAAAAAATTAAATCCGTACCCCCTACTCTTTACAAAAATACATTAAAATGGATTCAAGATACGAATTTGTTTTTAAAAATCCAACTTATGTAAGTGAACTTCTCCATTCACCCCAGCACTTTGGCTGCCATGGGAAGCCTTACACAAGACACAGATGTGAAAGCCGTAAAGGAAAAGATGGATACATCTGACTATATCAAAAATGCATACCTTTTCCCTGACCTTTTTATTATGAGGATTTTCAAACATTCAACAGTGCTGAAAGAACTTTACATGAAAATCCCAGCCCCAGTTCTGCTGTGAACGTGTTCCTCTCCTGGACCATGTATCTGTCTGTCCATCTGTGCCCCTTTCCTACCTCTGTTCCATCTGATGTTTGAGGCATCTCAAAGTAGATTTCCGCCATCAGTGAAATTGTAAACTTTTGTATGAAAAAGATGCCATAAACAAAGTTAAGAGACGTGGCAGCCTGGGAGAAAACATGCCACACACAATTGAAGGGCAGGAACGTTCCCTTCATGAAACAGAGAAAAAGATGGTCCCACTTTTCTAAAACTTGGATAAAACATAGGAATAGTTAATTACTAGAAGAGGAAATGTCAATGTAACTCGAGTAAAAGGAAAACCCCTGAACCTTCTTAGCATTTAGGGAATAGATCTCAAATTGGCAAAGACTTAGAAGTCGGCCAATTTTGAAGGAAGGGCAGGATGCGTGGAAACAGCACTTTCTCCGTTGCTGGTACAGTGTCAGCTGGATGTGGGGCTGGCGGCGTGTGGCAGTGGCTGATGACAGTTTCCCTTCTCAGGGTCTACCCTGGAGGAACAGCTGCCCATGGACCCCATGAGTCCTGCACAGAAAGGTCCCTTGTAGCATTGTTTATAGTAACCAAAGATTGCAAACCACCTAAGGAAAACAGAAATGGTTAAACAAACGACGGCGTTTCCATTTTGAGGACTCATACACAGCAGTTAAAAGTGAATGAGATCTCTTCCTTCCGACATGGGCTGATCTCTAAGAAGCATTGCTAATTGAACCATAAACAGGATACATCTCTTGTTCAGTGAAAAGGAGAGAAACTTGGAAAGATAACAGCCAACCTTTACTGGGTCCTTGTGATTTCAGGCTTTCTGTCATCTCTGTTCCTCAATATGTCTATGTAGTACTATTCTTCCCATTTTACAGATGAAGACAGTGAGGTGAGGCTTGCCAGGATCACATCTGAACTTGCCTGCCTTCAAAGCTGTTGCTCTTTCTACAGCGCCTTTGCTTTGTCCAGACCTGAAAATATGGTACCTGCACAGAGCAATGGCTCAGGAAATTGAATTCCCTCCCCACCCCCAGTTTTCAGACCTTGCTATTCATTCAAATACTGCAATATCTAAAAACATATACAGCTGCAGATCAGACACAGCATTTAGGTGCCAGCTGGAGAAGGCAGGGGGCACGTCATGGGCAGTACACTTTGCAGAGGGACTAGTGTCTGGGGGCAGTTCCTCCTCCTTCAGGGCTGGCCGGAACTTACCTAGGATGCCTTACCGGCTGAGCAAGCATCTCTGCTGGAGAAAACAAACTCCTCAGGGTGGTGTCATGGAAGGCCACTCCCCCTAGTGTCCCGCAGGGCATGCCCTGACCCGAGGGGCTCACAGAACACCAAGCTGGGTTCAAAGCCTTGATCCAACAGCCAGCCTCTCCCTAAAGCTCATCGGAACACTCCCGCTGCAAAGATGCATGAGATCGAATGTCGTCAGAGGAACATGTTAAAGTCCCTTCACTGGGTTTCAAACATTCACCAGAGAAAGAAGTGAGGGATGACAGATGGGAGGGGGCTTGTCTCCCGAGGGTTTGTAGCAGAGGGATGGCGTGATGGAGGGATGCAGGGGCAGCCCAGCTGGCAGAGGTGGTGCCTTCTCAGGAGTGGCCTTGCCCCGCTCTGTAGGATGGGTCTGGCCAGCTCTGCCGGCCCCAGCTGAGGCAGGCTCTGGACGGTACCCGGGGGCAGTCGGGGGCAGGCCAGCGTCAGGGCAAGCAGCCAGGTTCCAGCAGAGCGGTGACTCGCCCAGCAGAGGCTGATGCTTCAGGGCCCTGTTCGCACGGCCCCCTCCATGGCCTTACGATGAAGCATAGACTCGTTATTTGGTCTCTTTCTTAAAGAGCCCCCTCCACCTCAGCTATATAAGCTTCAGACCCCCTGGAGCCTGGACCTGTCACTCACACGGCAGGCAGCAGTGGGTTGAAGGGCAGGAGGTCTGAGAAGCCTCGCAGGAGTGGGCCTGGGGCCTGGGAGGGGCTTGGCCTTGGCCCTGGGTCCGCAAGTGATGCGTCTGCCCCAGGCTTGATCCAAGCCCCCCCGGGGTGACCATGGGGGCCGCTTCCCCCGCAGACCCAGAATGGGAGGCCCTTGCTGCCCACTTGTCCATCATACCGTGTTAGTCTGAGCTTCCTGAGACTGGCCTCCAGACCTGGGGGATGTCCGTGTCCTTTATTGGTTTCTCCGGGGCTTGAACGTAGACACCTGAGAAAGCCTTTGAGTAAAACTCCTTTGATGAAGTTTAAAAATGACCACACATCCTTCAAAAGAGTTATGAGGATATAACATACATACAGCAAACAGCACACATCTCTTATTTTCTTTTTTTTAAATTGAAGTATAGTTGATTTACAGTATCATGTTAGCTTCAGATGTGCAGCGGAGTGATTCCGTTATACATACATATATATCTATTTTTTTCAGATTCTTTTCCCTTATAGGTTATTATAAAATATTGAGTGTTGTTCCCTGTGCTATACAGTAGGTCCTTGTTGTTTATCTATTTTATATATAGTGGTGTGTATATGTTAATCCCAACCTCCTAATTTATCCCTCCCCCTGCCCCCCTTTCCCCTCAGGTAGCCATAAGTTGGTTTTCTGTGTCTGTGAGTCTGTTTCTGTGCTGTAAATAAATTCATTTGCATCATTTTTTTTTAGATTCCACATATAAGCGATATCATGTGATATTTATCTTTCTCTGCTGGGCTTACTTCACTTCATATGATCCCTTCTATGTCCATTCATGTTGCTGCAAGTGACATTATTTCATTCTTTTTTTAGGGCAAAGAGCACACATTTTAAGTGTACAGTGTGGTGAAATTTTGTCATTTGAACACATCTATGTAACCAGCATCCAGATCACAAAACAGACCAAGCCAGCATCCAGGAGCCCCTGCACCACTCCTAGTCTCTACCCACCGGGGCGACCCTGCTCTTCTCTGCTAGCATCTCTTGGCTCTGCTGGCTTTCGTTCTTTATGTAAATGGAATTGTGCACTGTGTGCACTTTTGTGTCTGGCGTCTTCTTTACGTTTGGGGGATTTGTTCATGTTGTTACCTGTCGTTGTGGTTTGTTCATTCTCATTGGCGAATAGTATTGGTTCCTTTTTGGTGAATACAGTTGACATACACTGATCTGTTCCCGTCTTGATGGACATTTGGGTTGTTTCCAATTGGGGGCTGTCCTGTGCTGCGTGTGAACACCCTTGTATGGTCTCGGTGGGCATACGTGTGCATTTCTGCTGGGAACCTACCTAGGAGTAAAACTGGGATCTTAGGTATGTGTGTGGCCAGCTTTAATAATTACTGCTGATCTTCCGAAACCGTTGTACCAGCTGCCTCCATTTTGATACTGGGATTTGCTATTAAAAGGTTGTGTTTTTTTTTTTAATTATCTGTATTAACATCTAGGAAAAACCATTCGGATAGAGATGGATCCATTACAGTGTTGGCTGAGCCTGTGAGTCCCTGATGGGAGATTAAAGAATTGTGAACTTCAGAAAATAGACCTGGATGAATGTTCACTGACACACTGACCCAACCACTCACATGTTTGTTCTTCCCCCAGCCACAAATATTCACTGTGGCCTCCTCCCTCCTAAGAAAGAAAAAAAGAAAGACAGAATCCTTTGTGCAGGCAAACGTGTTCGTTATTTCTTGTGGCCAATAAAGGCTCTGACCAAGTAAGCCCATCTCTTTATACAATGAGGCCCACGCCGAGCTGCCTAAGCAGAATCATGGGTGCAGTAAAGTCACTGGTAAAGTGTTGAAAGACTTGGCTGAATAAAGGGGAAAGTTTAAATAAATTGATGCCCGTCTATGGAACGAGATGGCATGAATCCGCTAAAATATATTTATGCAGAATCTTAATGATAATATAAAAAACTAAAAGTAGAATATAGCATTATGTACACTGTATGAAACATATTTTTAAAACTCATATTCTGTAGCAGAAAGAAAAAAAGCAAACATGGCTTAATTTTTTTTAGTTTAAAAAAAAACTTTCTTCTACTTGACACCCTCTGAGCTCCCGGATTCTGTATCCTTTCTGCCCTGTCGGCACTGCCGCCGTGTCCGGGTGCATCCACGGAGGGGCAGTGTGCGTGTGTGTGCGTGCGTGTGTGTGTGTGCGTGCGTGCGTGCACAGCAGGCACTGCACCAGGTCGCCTCCTGGATCTCAGTGGTGCATGTGGTTCGTCGCCCAACCAGGGCAGGAACTTCACTTTCCGTGGCTTCTGTGTGCACCCCGTGCCCGGACCTGTGCCTTTCCACGGCCAGCTTTGGCTTAGGCGAGAGGCCTTTGGCCAGGCATTGCCCAGCCTGGAGGAGTTTGCAGAACAATGGGGGAAACGGATATGGTATTAGGGAATCTCTTAGTGGAAAAGACCAGGTGTCAGGAAGGCCTGGAGGGTCAGTGCAGCCGTGTCTGGAGCGGGGGTGTGCCTGACTCTGGCCGGTGAATGGCAGGAGGTGGTCAGGTGTGCCAGGTGGAGGTGGAGAGAGAGGCCTGTCCGGAGGCTGCTACAGGGTCTCTCCAGGTGGGGTCGATCCAGGGTGAGCCTGGATCCCATTGTTGTGTGGGGAGAGCTGGCCTAGGAAGGCTGTGTAGACGATGGACAGCACCCCACGTTCACCAGTCTGCCCCAGCTGCAGCCCTGCCACAATCTGGGCTCCTGGGCAGTTCTCAGGCTGGACTCACTTAATGGCCAGGCTGTAACCCTGCAGTAACTGTTACTACTTAGCAACCGCTTAGGAATTACTTGGTTACTCATAATTACTACTTAGGAGTTTGTGGACCAAAACCCGTCCGTCGATTGCAATGCAGTGTGTTAAACCCTGTTTGCAGGCTCCCGCTCTAATGAGGAGCTTTGAACCCACCAGAGCCACCCTGCCACGTGACGGGAACCCTTCAGCCAGCGGAGCAAACCAGTAATTTTTTTCAGCATTTAGCTGAACTTCCACAGTTGGCTGTGTTTCAGCAGTGAGGATTTTAAATGCCGGTTAAAATGCCCATATGGAGAAATGTGTGTGCATTTCAAATGTGTCAATTTCGTATGCGAATTGTGCAGGAGTCCAAGGCTGGGAGTAAATTGGAGTGTCCAGGGATGCCGTCCAGCACCCCGTGACCTGCCTGCACGCACAGTCTTGATCAGGCAGGATGTGCCTGACTTTCTAACCTTCATCCCATTGGGGGCTCTTACGGGGAAGGAAAGGGTTTCTTTAAGGACCCTGAGCATGAGGGATGGGAAAGCAGAGGGTGTTTTTCTCTGCAGACAGGCAGCACCGAGGGGCTGCCAGCTTAGGTAGGGTCCGCTGTCCACACGCTTGGTTTCCTCCCAGTGTTTTACATGAATGTCTAGCACCTGGCCATGGGGGTTCTACTTGTTGGGAATTTTAATTAGAGAATTGGACAGACTTAATTACCTTCCATTCAGATTTAAAGCAAGGGGACGGATTCATTTTTCCTCATCTTTCCCAGCCTGGGCAGGGCCACCTTATCCAGGACCGGTCTCTGCGGTTTTACCCTGTCGTCTCAAATCTCCCCTTCCTGCCCTGGGCCCCCAGCTCCGCCCTCAGGAGGGGAAACCAGGTCACTCTGTGGTTATTAACAAACAAACACAAGCCTTGTTTGGCCCCACTAAAAGGCAGAGCTTGTGGGTTTGTGTCCATGCCCTGGGATACCCCAGACAGCAGGGATCCTCCAGAAAAAGCAGGCGGGCATTGCGTTAGGACAATTGAGGCGTCTGCGTACGAGAGAGATTATCAATGGCTTGATTATGTCTTTCTCGCGCGGAATTTGATTTGTACGGGTTTTGAAAAAAAAAAAAAACGTTTTTATTTTTTTTAAATCTAGGGTTCTGAATCATTGTTTTTCGACATCATTGTTGTATGCAAGACCCAGCTCGGCTACCGCCTAGGTAGAAATATAGATGTTTCTACCCCAAGGAGAAAATTTTGAAATGAGTCATTCTGTTTAGCCATTCTTAAAGGGCAGCATCTCTTGGTGGAAAAAGCTACTCGTGTTAACATAGTAACACGGCCTCTCAGAGCCTCAGTTTCTGCATCTGTAAAATGGGGGGTGAGGCACTAACCATATAGGATGTTTAATTCAGTTATCTGCGCGAGTCTCTCTGTGCACAGAGGTCCCATTAATGTTATTACTTTTTCACTGGAGACCTTGCATGTGATGCTTTCAGGAAAAACAGCTCAATTCGGAGCTTCTGGGCCCTACTTCCCAATGCCCGGTCATTTACCCATGCCACACCCAGAAGTGCCGAGGCTGGTACAGTGTCCAGCAAGAGGAAGGCTCGCCCCTCCTCCCACCCCCAGGGCACCCCTAGACATGGGAGGGCAGGTAGGAGGAGAAAGGGAGGACGGAAGGAACTGGCAGCACAACCGTGCTGAGTGCTGAGGGAGAGCAGGGCCCCTGACGACCCAGCATCTAAAGAGAGCTCGCAACGGGCCAGGTCCGTGGAGATGGGTGGTAACGATGGACTGGTAAGTCCCGACATTGTTGGTCGATTCCAGAGGACGCTGCTGTTCAAGTACAGGGTGCGGGAGATACTTCCCTGTTGCTTGGAAATCAAACAGCTCGACTGACTTCAGGGGGTCTTACTTGACTGTGAGTCTACGGCGGTCTCTGGATGGACAGTTTGGCCTGGGGCGGGGGCGGGGGGTCACTCACTTCTGAAGGAAGGGGCGTGTGATGGCCCCGGAGCCCGTTGCAGGAGTTTCACCTTCAGAAGAAGCCCAGGGCACGGCGAAGGGTGGGCGAGATCAGGCATCACGGGGCAGGAGCTCTCCGTGGGTCACCAGGATGCCTCACCCACCAGGAAGGGGCAAGGGTGGCAAAAGCGGAAGCAGGAGAGTGGTGTTCAGGGCGGGGCCACCCAGCTAGCATGCAAGGTGGGGCCTAGGCTCTGCTCTGGTCTCCTGGTGAAATGCAGGCGGTCCTTGAAATTCCCTTGAAGCTCCGTGAACATGTTAAACACAGTTGGAGGGCTGGAGACAGAGCTGGGCAGAGGGCAGGGGCTGCAGTCCCAGGGCAGAGCTGTCAGGCCCCTGAGGCAAGGCCCGGCCCAGCCATCCTTGTGGGTGAAGGGTCCGCATACCCCCCGCCTTGTCTGTCATCTCCCTTGGCTGTCTGTCCCTAGTCAGACAGTGGGACATCACCGCCTTCCGAGATGTTCCCTCGTGGGTCCCACAGACGTTCTGCGCGTTACTCTCCACCCTCCAGGACTGACACATCTGGTCTGGCCTCACGCCTGGGCTCACATTTGCTCTTATCTGGGTGTTTATTTTTTTCTTTTTCTAAGTCAGGTTTATTAAGGTATGATTTACATACAGTAGCATTCACCCTTGAGGTGTACAGTTCCATAAATCTTAGCAAAGGCATATAGTCATGTAATCCCCAGCACAATCAAGATATACAACAGTTCTCTCCCCCCAAAATGTTTCATCCTGTCCCTTTGCAGTCTCTCCCCTGCCTCACCCACAGCCCCTGGCAACCTCTGTTATGTTTTCTGTCCCAGTAATTTTGCTTTTCCCAGAACATCATGTAAATGGCATCATATAAAGTATGTTTAGCTGGGATTTTGGAGAGAGAATGAACAGGGTCCCTTCAGCCCCTGGAAGGGGGTCAGCCTTCTATCTGCACCTGCTCTAACGAGAACGTGCAGACTCTAGTCAGGCCTACGAGGAGATCACCTGGAAGACCGGCCTCGCTGCAGAGGGAGTTGTGACGTTGGCAGAGATTTGTTGAGCATTGGCTACGTTCCCTCCTTAAATCCCCCAAGAGTCATAGGAGGATCGGTATCGTTATGATTCGGTATCTAGGAGACAGAGGCTCAGAGAGGTTCAGTAATTCACTAAAGTTGCACAGCTGAGATGTGAGCCCAATTCTGTCACCTTCACTAGTTTGTGTGGTTCTTGAGCCAAGCCTTGGAGAGATGTTACTTACTAGTGACAGGTAAGGCTCTGACACCTGATGGGTGGTGGTGGGTAGCGAGGCGCCCGGACCCACGTCTCTAGTCCCTGTCTAGGGCCGGGGGGCTTCCTTCCAGGTGAAATAATTTGTGCCTCGGACCCTCCCTAGGAGACGCGTGTGTTGAGGCATGACTTGGGCAGGGGAATTTGCACCCTGCTGCAAGCCCCTCTGTGTTCTGTGTTGTACATTTGCAAGGCTGTCACCTGAGGTTCTGCAGGGGGGAGGGGGTGCCCCAGGGACCATGGGCGGCTCCCAGCAGGCAGCCCCTCGCCGGGCTCGTAGCCACACAGCGCAGGTGGGGTCACATTCACCCCCCTGCCCGGGCCCGGCCAGGCCAGGCTGCACCAGACAGGGGAGAGGGTGCCCACCTTGGAGAAGGCAGGGGCCAGGGCTGTGGGAGAGCGAGGTCTCCCGCGCAGATGGCAGCGTGGACGCATACGGTACCAGAGGCTGCCCCGCTGCACATGCTGGCCAAGGGGAGGGCTCAGGGAAAGGACAATATCGCCGTCCGGGGACCAAGTGCCACTAAACCTTATGGGTAATGGACTTTCCATCCCCTGGGTAATAGGAGATACCAAACAATGAGGACATTACTTAGTGAGTCCCTCACCTCCGTGGCCCCATTCAGCAGACTCGGAGGAAGGACATTGCCCAGCATTGAGCCGTGTGTGGATTTAATGGGGTTTCCAGCTAAACCTTTCATCAAATTTACGGCTGTGCCTGTCTGCTGACCTTCCCACTCTCCCACATTCTTTTCGGAAATGAAGCTGTGTGCAGGCTGGGTGGTGTCACTTCCCCGGCGTCGGAGATATACAGCTGTGGACCTGGGTTGAGATGGTGGATTTAATCAGGTTGGGTCCCACAGTGCACCTGCCCCTAAGCCAGGTGACATTAGAAGAGCCGCCGGGGTCCAGCTGACCTGCACAGAGCCAGCGAGTTCTTATCCTGCCAGCCACACACCCAGGCCCAAACCTGGCCCACCTCCTTGCTGGAGCGAGGCCTGACATCTGCTCACCCCGCTGGCCTGGAGGAGGGGTCACTGCACCAGATTCTCCCAAGAACCCCCAGCCTCCAAGTTGCTGCCATTGGCACGGGGCTCCCGGACTCACTTCTCCTTCTTCAGCCCCCCATGCTGCTCCTCAGCGCCCTCTCTGCCCATTTCTTCCCCTAAATGCTCCTCCTACATTTCTGCCCATCCAAATCCGACTGCCCTTCAACTGCCTGCTCAAACATCACCACCTCCAGGAAGCCTTCCCTGATTGCCCTTTCCCCAGCAGGAAAGTTCTCCTTTCTGGGAACTGCGGGGGCACCATAGGCACTGGCTCTGTGGGGCACGCTGCCTGTCAGAATCTGCAGCCCCGAGTGGACTGTGGGCCTTGAGGGCAGGCCTGTCTCTCTGTATCCACTTGCCGCTGGGCCTGGTCCACAGAAGGCACCCATTATTGTGGACACCGTCCCTGTCATTGCCATAAGGCCTTATGATCAGACCCCTGCCCCAGAGAGTGGGGATGAGGATGTGGTCGGGCTTTGTGAATGCCCCACCGCGAACGGGGCAGGCGTCAGGCCCGCAGACGGCCCCTCCTCACTGCCGGGGCACCAGCCTCTGTGTGTCTAGACTCTGAAATAACTGACCCCGCGGGAGGTACCCCTGCACCTGTCTGCTCCAGCCTGGAAACACCAACCAGGCCTCTGACTGGCCTGGCCGCCCTCCCTCCCGTCCCTGGACGGGGCAGGCAGCTTTTCCTGCTCCTCTCTGCTCTCTTCGGGGGCAGCGTGTGTTTTCCCGGCCCTTCCCTTTCTGACCCCATGTTTGTCTGACTGGCTGCCTAAGAGGCCTGTGGCGGAGGCCATAGCAACAGGCAGCGTCCAGCGCCCACTTGGACAAACACAGCACGCGAGGCGGCTGCTGGCACAGGGTGGTGTCTAGCAGGTGGGCAGAGTGACTCAGGCTTGAGGCCTCAGCGGGGGATTCAAAATCAGATTGTCTCCACTCCCTGGAAGCCGAGGGAGCTTTGAGTTGGAAGCACCAAACTCTCCTCGGACATGTGAGGGATGTGCATGCAGACGTGGGCCGTGGTTGTTACAGTCAAGTAACCTCTGTTAGTACAAAGGACCATGGGTTAAAACTGGACTTTTCTCCCTCTGTAGCTCTAAGAGAAGGGAAAAGGGAAAGCACACCTGTTTACTGAGCACCTATTATTTGCCAGATCTTTCTGCGCCCATCAGCCTGTGCTCCTCAGGCCAACCTCACGGAGGGGGAATTCCTGGTCCCATTTTACCAAAGAGTTTAGGAAGGGGAGGGCCACGGTCTGACCTGTACCGGGGAAAGGTCACACTGGCCTTCCTAATGGGCACAAAACGGCAGGGGCAGAGTGCTGAGGCCAGGAGACTGCTTAGGGGAGCTACAACTTAGACAGGCAATAACGAGGACTGGGGCAGGGCTGGGGTAGGTGACAGATGTGCTGGCCCCGAGCCACGTCCAGTGTGTGGACTCGGGCAGGGAGGAATCCAGGACACCGGCTGAACGGATGGCGGCGCCTTCACCAAGATGGGGGGCCCTGTGAGAGAGGGTGCATGGGGAGGAGATGCCGAGCTCTTTCTTTGTTGGACGTGTCACCTCTACGATGCCCAGGGCTCATGCGAGGGATGGACAGAGTGATCCCATACTCAGAAGAGAGGTGTGGGCCCAAGATGCAGCTCCAGAAACACATGGTGAGAGACAGGCACCCAGCACACCAATGTGTTTTCTCTGTAGGTGCCAGGGACCCTCCAGGACAAGGTCCAGCTTCTCAAACGAACCTTGAAGCTGGTCCCAAAGGATCCCTGTGGTCATTGAAATCAGGTGCCTAGAAGCCCTGTCTGAACACTCCTCCATCGCAAGTGGTGGGCAGTGCCGGCCTCAGGGACCCCAGTGCGAGGGAGCATCTGTGAATGCAGCCCAGGGGCAACCTGGGAATATCCCCGCATAGTGAATCTGGATTGATGCTCAGCAAGTTAGATCAGTTCCAGCCAGAGCACCAAGCCTGTGGTTATAACCCTCTTAACAGCATCCTTTTCCTTGCTGCACTGGGTGTTGGCATTCCGAGTGGCTCGTGTGATCAACGGTGGGGAGGGCTGTGCGTGGCCGCTCGCTGGTGCTGGCAAAGCCCAGGTCGGCCCCGTTTGAGGTTAGCCTTGAGTCAACTTGAGCCATGTACTTGGGAGCCTCTCAAAGGACACGGGTACACACAGATCATTATGAGGCTAATCAGAAGTTTGGGTATTCAGTGGGCTGTGTACACAGCAAACATTGTTGGCAAGGGCCCTTCTCCCACAGAGGCCATTATTGCGGAGCGGGGTGCTGTTTGCCTGGTTTTGTCTGGACCACGATTTGCATCCACTTGATGGATTGTCAGGGTCGGGGGGTCTCTTCCTGGGGAAACAGTGGAGTGGCTGCTGAGTAAACCCTTGAGCGGAGGGGGAGCGTTAATACCAGCGTTTGCCCAGGTCCTCCAGAGGGCTGGGCTCCTGGCGCGGTGCTCCATCATTATGACAGGCGGCTCCAAAGCTTTGGACGTGCGTTCACAAGCCCCTTGTATTGCTCGCTCAGACAGGGACCCGGGAAGTCCACTCCCGGGCAGGGAGAGGCCGGACGGCAGCGGCTCAGACGCAGCGAACAGGACCTGGCCTGCGGGCTCTTGGTGTGTGGACAGCTCTGGGGGCTGCAGCTCAGTTCAAGTTTGCAGAGTGGTCTGGAGTGGCCTTCCTCCAGTCCAGCCCTGTAGGCCCCCCTAAGCCCCTGCCCTGTCACCTGCCTTCGTCTGTCTGGCGGGCTGCTGTCAAGAGCCTCCAGAGGGGGGTGGGGCAGGGGTGGGAGCTGGGGGCTTTGCTCTCTGTGGGGAAGGCCCCACCCCCCACCCCCCTCTGCCGGGATAAACACTTTCAGTTCCAAAATGCCCTGCCATCCAGCGCTGTGCTGTCTTTTTTGGCGAGGCAAGAGGTGTTAGGGGTTTCATTTTGGGTGTTTTTCTGGGACATCTGTGACGCCTGGTGGTGACCCGTTTTCCTCTTAATGGGACATCGTGGCCGAGCATTAGGAGTGAGACCCAAAGTTTTATCACTTATTTTTCATTGCCTTTTCTCCTCTTCAGACACAAAAGACTTCGACCCTAAGGTTCAGGGCAGGGAGGGCAGCAGACACAGACCACAAGGCCACGCTCCCCTAGGCAGCCTGCTGTTCAATATAGATGCGCCTGCATTTGGGTTTGGTTTGGGTATGGAGGGTGGTAAGATTTTTTAAATGACAATTTACATTCAGAACCATCAGGGATTTTCTTTCATCACAGTCAGAACTGTGTGATACAAGTTGTTTATCATCAGTGATGCCCGTTTTCCTGGAACGGGCTTCTATTCAGAGTTGCCACTTGTTAGGGGTCCAGCTCAGGGCTACAAGTCACCGCTGGAATCTGGGCTCCACTGCGGGGCTCAAGGTGACCCAGAGGAGCCAGTAGTAGAGAGTGACCTCAGTAGTGGATCCTTCTTTCCAGAGACCCCAACCGTTCCTGGGCCTGTCAGTTAGCAGACTTCATGGTCCTCGTTCTCTCCATTTACTGGTAAATGGACGCAGTTGAGCTGCCAGCCCAGCACCAGGTGGGGACCAAGTCTCCTTGTCGCTGGGGTGGGGAGGGTCCAGTGAAGAGGGGCCAGGCTAGGTGGCTGTGAGGTCATTAGGTCGGGTCCCCAGGGGAACAGAAGAGCGCATCTTATACCTGTCCCCAGGGGGCCACAGAGAAAATGTCTCTTCTCATTCAGCCCTTTTCTGGTCCTGCCTATCACAAAAGGCTGCTGAGTAAAATAAAGATCAAGGTATGTGGGGGCTAGTTTAGCCTGTTACGATGTCCCAAGGGAGTTTAAATGGCTTTTTCTTTGCATCTCATCTGTCCTACCACCTTGTCAGCCACCTGAACCAGTCCTTAGAAGGTGGTCGGCAGGTAGAGGTGGAGAAAGAGTACTGCCCACCTCACAGGGTGCAGGTTTCCTCACCCGAGGAGGGAATGAGAAATCAAAACACCATGTGAATGTAAAATCTAAAACGACAAGACTTTTTGAGAAAAACGGTCTTCAGGATCCAGGGCCAGGCACAAGATTTGGACACCAAAAGCCTGACTTGCAAAAGGACAAAAAACAAACAATAAATTGGACCTCACCAAAAATTTAAAAGTTTGCTCTTCAAAAGACCCCGTGAAGAGGATGAAAGCTATGGACGGGGAGAAAATATTTGCAAACCACGTCTCTGACAAAGGACTATTACCTAGAACATATAAAATACTCTCAAAACTCGACAGTAACAAAAGAAACAATCCAATTAGAAACTGGGCAAAAGGCATTTCACCAAAGTGAATGTATATAGATGGCAAATAAGTACGAGGTACGCTAGCTAAGAGCGCAGTGAGATTTCACTGCCCATCTGTCAGAACAGTTAAGATAAAAAGTTAGTGACAACCCCAAATGCTGGTGAGGTTTTAGAGCAACTGGATCCATTGCTTGCTGAAGGGAAGGTAAAGTGGTGCAGCCACTCGAGAGGAGGGTCTGGCCGTTTCCTACCAGATTAACCATGTACATACCATATGATCCAGCCATTGCACGCTTGGGCATTTATCCCAGAGAAGTGAAATTCTAGGTTCATGCAAACACCTGTGTCTGAATGTTTTTAGCAGCTTTATTTGTAATAACGCCAACAAACCAGGTGCCCTTCAGTGGGTGAACCAAGCGTGGTCCATCGTACCATGGAATACTACTCAGCAATCAAAAGGATCACTCTCTTGATATTCACACTAACTTTGCTGAATCTCTGGGAAAGGATGCTGAGTGAAAGAGCCCATCCTCAAAGGTTACAAACTGTACGATTCCATTTAGGCAAAATTTTTGAAATGACAAACTGTTAGTGATGGAGAACAGCTGAGTGGTTGTCAGGGTGAAGAACAGATGTGAGGGTGGGAGGGAGGTGGGCGTGGTTGTAAAAGGGCACATGAAGGATCCTTGTGGTATTGGGGCCGTTCACCGAGGTGGTGGATACACCAGCCTGTGCGTGTGTGTGTGCACACACACGCAGGAGTACCAGTAAAACTGGGAGAATCAGCAGATGGAGGGATGGTATCATTTTCAACATCAGACTCCTGGAATGGGGCCCCCTCTTTCCCCCGCACCCCCATGGATGACCAGCACCAGACCCCACTGAGGCCCCGTCCCCTCCCAACCCTGCAGGACTGTCTTCCTCCTGGCCTCTTGCTTGACTCTGCAAATTCTAGTTACCTCCTTGGACTACTTAACCCAGCACTCCACGTGGGCGTTTATTAAAGTGTTGTCCTGTTGTGTGTGTCTTCCCCAGCCCACCCCACTGAGGGTTGGGGGGAGGGAAGGGAAGATTTGACCTCTTGACTCTAGTCCCAGTGACCTCAACTTGGCTTTGACCTCTTGAACGTTCTCCTGGCTCACAAGGGGGAAGTTTGTTTCAGGAGAGGTTTCAGCAGGTGGAGGGTGGGCTGGAGCCCCGCCCCCCACCCAGGTCTGGGAGGGCTGAGGTCTGGGTCGTGGACCCACGTGGTCCATTCAGTGTTGGTTTTGTGACACAGGGAGCCAGGAAGACCTTGTGGGGTGTTGGGCAGTGCACAGGCCTCTATTTGCACATTGGGGAAGTGGGTGAGTGAAGCCTGCTGTGTGCATCGCAGCCAGCAAGGGGATGGCAGGGGGAGGGTTCTAGTGCTGGTCTAGAACTAGATCACTAGTGCTAGCGGCAGCTTCCTACCGCCTCCTGACCTGGGTCCTGGCACCTGAGAGTTTTCTCTTGCTGCTTGCCTGGTGGCAGGCCAGGGCTCCAGGAAGTAACCCCTGAAACCCACAGCTGTGCCTCACGAGTGGCTGTGGCAGAACTGGTGTATCAGTGCCCAGCTCCTTCACCCTCGGTACCGTCTACACTGCTCCCAGAGTGTCCCTGCCGTGTTAAGCCTGGCTTCCTGGGGGGTAGGGAGTGTGCTGATGCCCTGGTTAACCTCCTTCCCTTGCTTGTCCCTGGCGTCATACAGGTGGCCTGTCACCTCCAAAATAAACCCCGTGGACTCACGTCCTTGTCTCTGGGTCGACTTCTGGGGTACCCAGACCAGATGGGGTTGGTGCTGCTTCTCCAGCAGGCACTGTGGACTTGAAGCCAGGTGGGGTAGCCCACCACTAACAGTGGGGCGGGCCTATCCGCCATGCCTCGGTCTCTCCTCCTCGTGTGCAAAATGGGGACCATGACCCCTGCCTAGCCCAGCTCCTGCCACCGGCTCACATAGTTGATTTTATTATTATTATTATTATTCTTTTGGCTGTGTAGCATGTGGGATCTTAGTTCCTGACCAGGGATTGAACCTGCGCCCCTGAAGTGGCAGCGTGGAGTCTTAACCACTGGACCACCAGGGAAGTCCAGTGACTAGTTTTTTTAACTAAGGTGTCTTAGAGGGACCGGCTCAGATATCTCAGTAGCCCAGCCTGTCCCCAAGTAGTTTGGGAGGAAGGCTGAGTTGCCACAGCTTCTAGAAGCTTCTTTTTCATGTTTCTATTTTAATTTTTGCTGGTGGACGGAAGTAGGGGGAAAGGCGGGCTCAAGGCAAATTCAGCCCCCCAAGAAAGGGAGAGTAGTTTTCAAAACGCGGTGGGCCTGCCCCTCGGCTTCCTTGGCCCGCCCGGGGTATGTGTGTGGCTCGGGACAATTAGGGTTCTTGCTGGGTGCCCATAGCCCCCCGCCGCCGCTGCAGCCGCCGGCCGCCGAGCCTGTCTTGAAGGATATTCTGAGAACCGGCTCCTTTCTAGGAGCGTTTATAAGAGATTTCTCATGGCTCAGTTCCCCTATAGAAAAGTGGGGATTGTAAGTCTTGCATAGCTCAAGAAAGAAAGTGAACGGAGTGAGTCAGGGCCAGGCAAGAATAAGTTAACAGTATTCATGGCAGCGTCTTGGGAGCAATTACCCAAAAAAAAAAGAAGGAAAGCTGAACACAAAACCAACCGAAAAGCAAAAAAAAGAAAACTTGCAGCAGACTAAGAAAAGATGGACAGGACACATCCAAACTCCCGGACCCAAGCCGTGGAACAAGGGGGCAGACATTTTTGTGGGTCTCTGGATGCCTTCGGCCTCCTTAGCCCAGGGCTTTGTGGGCCCCGTCTGGGGGAATATTCAGCAAAGCTGTTTCTTTTGCATAAACCCAAGTAATGACTGAGCCTAAGGGGAGAGGAATTGTGTGGGGCTGACAACAGAGTGATTTAACGAGGGGCCACCTGACCCCCTGCACCTCCCGGCGTCCCCTGCAGAATAAATTCCCGTCCTTGCTCGGCCGCTGCGCTGCATGTTAATCACCGCAGAAGGCTGAGGCCCGAGGGAGGCCCATTGTGGGGACAGAAGTCTTGAAAGGGGTGGCCTGGGTCCTCCTGGGGCTATGCAACAGCTCGAGCTAAGTTGGGGGCATCACTCAAGTTTCCTTTCTCTTGACCGCTGAAAACCCGACTTGCCAGCAAGGGTGTGGGTCTTACTTTTGAGCTTCATTTGCCCTCCTGGTTCTTCCCAAGCATTTGCTTGCTTCCCACATCTGTGTGCTTTCTTTTTTTATTTATTAAAAAAAATTTTTTTAATTGAAGTATAGCTGATTTACAATGTGTTAATTTCTGCTGTACAGCAAAGTGACTCAGTTATACACATATATACATTCTTTTTTTATATTATTTTCCATGATGGTTTATCCCAGGAGATTGGATATAGTTCCCTGTGGTCTACAGTAGGACCTTTTTGTTTATCCGTTCTAAATGCTTTCTTTTCTTTTCTTTTCTTTTTTTTTAATTTATTTTTTAAATATATTGATTTTTGGCTGTGTTGGGTCTTTGTTGCTGCGTGCAGGCTTTCTCTAGTTGCAGACAGCGGGGGCTACTCTTTGTTGTGGAGCACGGGCTCTATGAGCGCAGGCTTCAGTAGTTGTGGCACACTGGCTCAGCAGTTGTGGCTCGGGGGCTCTAGAGCGCAGGCTCAGTAGTTGTGGTGCATGGGCTTAGTTGCTCCGCGGCATGTGGGATCTTCCCGGACCAGGGCTCGAACCCATGTCCCCTGCATTAGCAGGCAGATTCTTAACCACTGCCCACCAGGGGAGTCCCTCTAAACGCTTTCTGATTGCAACTCATTTTCCTTATTTTTTAAATGCAATCTTGGTGGCAGATATCCGGCCTTTTAGGAAGGAAAGCTTCCTGGTGCCCACATGGCTGGGTTGGCCAGGGCTAGGTTTTAACTGTGCCCTGGAGGCCTTTACTAGCTCTCAGAAGTGCCTGCTCTGTTCCCTCTCCTGCATTCTGTTCCCTTCCCTCTCTTTCTAGAGCACCAGTGCTGCTGGGTCAACCGTTACTGCTAGGGGGTAGGGGCTAGGGGCCTATCTCCATGGTGCTAACCTATGGATCGGGTAGGGATTGGCGGGGGGGAGGAATTTCAGCATCATCAAGAGACCGAAAATGAGAGAAGATGGCTAGGGGGCATCAGCTGGTTTCAAGCCCACACAGAGAAATCCACACTCCTTCATTTTGCCTCTTTCCTCCAGAATAAGCCCAGTCCTGCTTTCTCGGCCTCGGTGGGCCCCTCCCTAAGGGTGTGGCTGACAGGGAGGGAGGGACTTCCCGGCAGGGGCTCTGCCCCCGAGTCTGTGGACCTCTCACAACCCCCACCCCAGGCTGCCCTGGGTCTCTGTCTGCTGCAATGCCCACGGTTCTCTCCTCTTGGGAAACTGGGAGGAAAAGGACAACAGTAACGATGAAAAAAACCCTGAAAACGCAAACTTGGCTATAAATATGGAGCAGAAAAGTTTTGCTTGGACTCGGCACTGAATGGTCCAGTGTTGGGAGGGAGAGAGGGGAAGTTAAGCATTTTCTTTTCAGAACCGGGATGAAAATCTAATCAAGAAGAAATATGCGTTTCTGACTAAGTGTCCGCGAGACAGGATGGGCCTCAAGGAAGTGGAGGTCTGGGAGGCCAGACACACACCCCTTGCTTTCCTCTTTGTAAAATAAAGGATTGGATCCCTCTGTGACTGCTGAGGTTTTCCAACAGTGACTTGTCGATATATGCAAAAGGCTCTGAGGTCAGTACTCCTTGTCTCTCTCCTGGTGGGACAGATGGGGCTCTGCCCTCCTGTGATCCGGATGAGGAAACCGAGGCCAGGAGAGAGCACACGAGCGATGGCAGGAGGCTGAACCGTGGGCAGGTTCTAGGCATGTGGTTCAACCTAAGAACCTAGCTAAGAGTTACAATGTCTGCTTTTCCCCCCCCCCGTCTCCACCTCTCCCTCCCTGTGAGAGTCTGGACAGGTGGGTTCCCAGATATACCTGGCCCTGTACCTCTCAGCATCAGCTGTGGCTCAGATTTCTCCCTCCCTTCCTCCCATCCCCCTCCCAGCCCTCCCTCTCTGTCCCCCACTGAGGACCCCCCGAAGGCAACCGCCCCTCCACCACAGACCTAGTCCCAGACCTCATGGAGCTGAGGCTCAGTGGGAGAGTCTCTGGGGGGTCACGGGGCTGTTTGGGGTCCAGAGGGGCCCTGTCTTCCCCACCCGAGCTGGTGTGGGGCGGGCAGGGGAGTCCTGAGAGCAGAGTGTCAGCCAGGCTGACCAAGTTGGGGCAGGGCGCATATTTACAGAGGCAAGGGAGGTGGCCTTCCTTTTTGAAGGATGAGACTTTCAAGGCGGGCTTTAAGGTGCCATGGTTACAGCGTCAGTTTCCAGGGCAAAATTGCACTCCAAACCGATGGCATTTTGTCCCCTTCCATCCTAGGTGGCCTGTGATCAGGAGGGAGGCAGCCTGCACCTGGGGGCTGTCCTGTGAGCAGAGGCCCCAGAAACAGGAGACCAGGACTCTCCTCTGTTACGATACCCCAAACGAGGGTGCTTCCCCCACAAGCACCTCTCCCACTGGTGCATCCAGAGTTGCTGATCTCGGTCAGTCTCAGCCTCAGGGGAGGAAGCTCCCTGAGTTTATTTCCTGGGAGCGGAAATAGGGCTCCATCCTTTCGCTCCTCAATCTTTCTCCCCGCCCGGAATATTTTGGAAAAAACAAACAAACAACAACAACAAAGGAAATGGGCTGTCAGGCTTTGCCATTAACATCTGTGATCTCTAGAAGGCAGGTGACGGCTGGAAACTTTAGTTTCTCTGTCAATACAGTGAGTGGGTTTGACTGATAAACTCTTAGGTTGAACTGATATCTTTGATCCTATACATGTATACTTTGATTTTGTCTTTAGGGTCCTCAAATTTTACGAGGCTTTTTTCACTCAGTTTCATGAAGTCGTCTGGTAATTCCACCCAGTGGAGTGGCATTTTGTCTTCAACGGCAGCGTCATATCCAGTTAGACTGGTCCTTGTGCTGAGCCTTGGGATTTCTACCTTTCCAGTCTCCGCTGTTCAGAAAAGTAAATGCAGTATTATTTTCCCAATGAGGATCCCTTTACCTGTCGCGTATTCTTACTGTTAATGCACGATGCACTTCCCGTACACACCCCCTGCTTCCAAATTAGAGTAAAATGGAACGGCATGATGCACTGCTAGAGTAGATTTTAAAAAAAAAAAAGATTATGATAAAGAAAATCATTCCATTCCTGTGAGTTTGGGATTATATTTTCCCTAGACATTTGCCGTGTTTACAGAGGAAAAGAAATGTCTCTGTAAACATAGACTGTATTTACAGTGAAAAATAAATATCGAAATAAATGTCAAGCTTTTAAAACTGGAGCACTGGCGGAAGTCCATGCAAGTGGATGGACCCAAGGGCTTCCCTGACTCGGGCTGTGCGTTCTCAGATTTGCTCTTAACTCTGGGGGGTTTGTCTTTCTCTCCCCAGCGCCAAGCCCGGCTTTAGGGAGGGGAAAATGAACAGTGATGGAGCTTGATATTTTACACAGAAAGCCTCATTTTCTCACCACCCTGGTACTACTACTAGTCTTTAGATGAGGCAGCTGAGGCTCAGAGAGGGAAAGCAACTTGCCCCGAATCACACAGCCAGCAGTCGGTGTAGCCGGCTGTCTCCCCAGCCCAGACGGAAGGGCGAGCGGCCGGACCAGTGCATGCTCGTGCCCTTCTAACCCAGATCCAGGGCAACAGCCAGCTTGCGGCACCTCCAGAGATGGGGCCGAATGGAAGGGTGTGTCTGGTGAGCAGGGCCTCTCTCCGCTCCCTCAGCCTGGGATACCCAGCTGTGTACACGTTTGTATCTTTTCACTGAACTCCGGGGCCTTAACTGGAACCTCTTCCAGCCGGCAGGCCACCTACACACCCCCCGCGACAGCTCTTGCCTGCGGCTCACTGTGAGTGAAACTGCAGCTGGGCCTCATTTGTGCCTTTGAGTTTTACAAGCGGGCATCTTGGTGGGAGATGGGTTTTGCAGATCCCTGCAATATAGAAGCGAACACCCTGGAATAGGAGGGAAAACACATTTCTCACTTTAGGGGTTTGCTTCTGAGGGCTTCTATTTTTGGAAATGTGTCCTCTCTCTTTCTGACAGACAGACACACACACACACACGCACATGCACATGCACACGCGCACACACGCACACGCACACACACTATTCCTCAGGCTGCAGCTGTGGAAGGCAGGCACCGGAGGACGGATTGATTCCGCCCCCCCCCTTCCCCGCCCTAAGCATGTTCCTGGCTGGACCAGTGTGGGACCATCACCTCTCCTGGGTCCTGGAAGGCCTCTTTGGCTGTGTGACTGCAGCTGGCAGTAAACTGAGAGCGATTGTGTGGCCATAGCAGACACAGGGGAGGCTGGGCACTTGCAGCCTGGGGACCCGCTTTCCGCCCAGGCCCGGCTTGGACCTGGACATAACGGGGCCTCGGTTTCCCATGTGCTCGACAGGAATGCCAGGGCCCACGTTGCCTCTCTCTTGTGGCGGCTGTGAGGGTTAAGTGAGGTCCTGGATGAAAATATGCCTTAGAAATGAGTCTGCCCGGGGAGCATAAACGCAGGCTGTTTTCCTTACTGGTGTCCAGCCCAGGTGTGGGCCCGCAGTGAAAAGTCAGCGCTTCTGGGAGGGCCAGGGACCCTTTGTGGGGTTGGTGCCCCGACTCTGTGTCTGCCTTGTTGAACGCCAGCTGCTGAGCTGCAGCTCCTGATTTCCTGCATCTGGGCTGATGCCCGAGCGTGTGGGGCCACCCTGAGAACTGTGGGCCAAGCTTCGCTTTGGGTTCCAAGTAGGGCCGGGCAGAAGCTTCTGGGGAGCTGGATGAAGGCGGCCTCTTTGCTGCCTCTGCTGCCACTCGAATCCCTTCCCCCGTGTCCTGCTGCTGCTGCTGACTTTTCCTTTCCTCTCTTTTCTCGTTCCTTCTTTAACTGACTATAACCCTTCACCGGTGCTCTCAGACTTCAGTGTGCAGACAAATCACCCCCAGGATCTTGCTGAATTTAGCTTCTGAATCCGTAGGTCAGCATGGAGCCCAGGAGGCTTCATTGTCCACACACACCAGCTGACACCAAGGCTGCCAGTGCAGTGCGTTGGACCACACCTTGGGTGGCAGGGCCCAAGACAGGCGATTTCCAAGTATTAACGTCACTTCTAATTGGCAAACCCAATTGTCATGGTCTCCGTGAACTCAAAGCAACTCACCCACTAGCTTGGTGACCCTGCGCACAGGATCTGAGCGAGCGCAGCCTTGGTCTCCTCTCTGTGCAGTCGGGAGGATAAACCCAGTCCCAGGAGGGTTGTGCGGATGAAACAAGATGAGGGGACATTGCCTACGGCCTTGGAGGCTTTGGATGAAAATTAATTGCTGTCCGTCTTTTGACTCAGCCCCAGGTAGAATAGCCAAGAGATATGGGTGGCTATAGTTGTATCAAAAAAGTGGAAGGTGTGTTGGCTGGTTTGCCCAGGATGGTGGAGGAGGCCCCGGGGGAGATGCCTGCACCTGCGGACCCCCAAGTTCAAGTTCAGCATCGTGCCTTGAGAGTGGTGAGTAAAGACCCCTCAGAGCATCTGTCTGATCACTCAAATCCCTTTGGACTTTTCTAGAATTTGAAATCACTTTTACTTTTCTTTTTTAGGTCAAAAAAACCCCAGAGGCTTTTTGCCTGACAAATATCCATCTTAGCTTTGGGGGTTTGCACCAGTGAGTTCCTCTTCACACATCCACACACTTACCCTCACCCCCACTCAAATCTGTAAACAGTTTTTAAATGTGTATTTTCTTTCAAAATAAAGCCACTAAAGCTTTACCAAGATGAGCCGCTGACATGAAATCCACATTTGGCAAACCTCTGTCATCTCTGTTTTACTGAGTGTAGACTATTATAAATTAAGTGAAGTCACTATGGGTTTTTTCCCCCCCCAAAATGGTTATGGAAGTTGAGCTGCTCCCAAGTAAAAGATAAATTATGGCTGGATGTAAAGAGGCATCATTTAAAAAGTGTCAGGATACAATTGGGTTCTTAAAAACCACGCAGAGCTGCTAAATTCACATGAAAATTGAGTGGTGAGGGATTGCCCGGGGTGACAGCATCCTTGGCATTGATTTATCCCATCTGTTTGACCAACCCATTACTTCAGGGCTTGGGTGGAGACGCAGCATCCTCCAGGAGGGTCTTCACGGCCCCAGCCCCCAGCTAGGGCCTCTGCTGAGCACCGGAGAGCAAGGGTCTTCCCAGACCCCCATGAGGAGGGTAATGTGTACGGAACCTTACTTCACCGATATTTTGTATTGGAGTCTAGTTGATTGACAAGGTTGTGTTAGTTTCTGCTGTACAACAGAGTGACTCAGTTATACATATATGTACATTCTTTTTCATATCCTTTTCCATTATAGCTTATCACAGGATATTGACTATAGTTCCTTGCGCTCTATAGTAGCACCTTTTCGTTTAGCTATCCTATATATAATAGTTTGCCTCTGCTCATCCCAAACCCCCAATCCTTCCCTCCCCCACCCCCTCCCCCTTGGCAACCAAGTCTGTTCTCTGTGTCTGTGAATCTGTTTCTGTTTTATAGATTCATTTGTGTCATATTTTAGATTCCACATATAAGTGATATCATGTGGTATTCATCTTTCTTTTTCTGACTTACTTCACTCTGCAGAATGATCTCTAGGTCCATTAATGTTGCTGCAAGTGGCGTTATTTCATTCCTTTTTATGGCTGAGTAATATTCCATTGTATATATGTACCACATCTTCTTTATCCATTCATCTGTTGGTGGACATTTAGGTTGTGTCCATGTCTTGGCTACTGTGAATAGTGCTGCTATGAACATGGGGGTGGTGTGTGCACTTATCTTTCTGAATTATACTTTTGTCCGGGTTTATGCCCAGGAGTGGGATTGCTGGATCATGTGGTAACTCTATTTTTAGTTTTTTGAGGAACCTCCATACTGTCCTCCACAGTTGGCTGCACCAGTTTACATTCCCACCAACAGCGAAGGAGGGGAACCCCACTTCAGAAAGGGGACGTCAACCACGAGCATGCCGCTTATTATTTATGATCAAATCCTTGTGGTATCATCTTGAAGGTTGATTTGAGGCTGAATTGAACCACTTCTGCCTCAGTAAACTTTTAGGCTGCCCACGATCATTTGGTATTGTAAGTTCTACCGTGATCAAAATCTCTGTGCCCACACTTTTCACCACTTAGGTTTTTACCCTGGAGTAGAGGAAAGAGGTGGGCTTGCCTAGTCGAAGGGTCTGATTCTTGAGATGTATTTCCAAATTATTTCCAGCAGTCATTTCCAACATAGTGCCTCGAAATGCCCTCTCTAGCATTGCGTATTCTCATTAAGAAAAAAATCTTGCTAATTATTTTAGGTCGGAAATAGTATTATTTAATTTTCAGGACACCAAGACGTTTTCGTCTTTATTTTTCAAAAACAAAAGAAGAAAGTCCTTGCTTAAGAAAGCTTTGAAGGTTGTGGAGACCCAGCTTGGTGGAGTCTTGCTGGAGCCCGCTCACGCCAGCTCGAGTGAGCCAGTTCTGTACGTTTCCCAACTCCCGGTTCTGTGATCACTCCTTGGTAGCTTGAATTCAGCCACGGTGAGAGCCTTTACACTGCAGAAATTGGCAAATGTTGCAAACCAGGCCTCCCCTCACTCCAAGAACTGGTTGCTAACATTATCAGCACTGCAGCCATTTAACATGTGGTTAGAGAGGGCTTGCTGAGAAAACACACGATAGCAAGAAAAGCCTGCTGTCTAGTTAGAGAAGGAGGAGTCTGGTTAATAGCAATGGACACTCTGCAATCAAGGCTGGATCTTTGCAGCCCACCTAGTCCCCACGTGGGAGAGAACGCGTCTCCTTCAGGCTTGAGTATTCAAGGAAGGAAGATTTAGAGCTTAAGCCAGATCTCCGAGAGCCCGCAAAACACGGACGAAGGAGGAGTGACGAGTGAGAGGTGCGGCCTGTTTGAGGGGCTGTCAGGAGGCCCTCATTTCTTGTCACAGGTGAAGGCTCACGTTAAAATCCTAGCTGGTGCTGTGAACCTGGGCTATGACATCAGCCAGGGCCCCTCGAGGGTCCGTGCTGCCCACCCCCCGACGTCCCTCTCGGGGCTGGACCTTGGTGACGGGATGCTGTGTGTTTCTCGGTCGTGGCATCTGGTTCCTATTGCGTCAGAGGTTGGGGTTCACCGTCTGTAGTCTGCAGCCCTCATGATTTCAAAGGCAAGGCTTAATTGGTCCCCAGTGCTGGGCTTTTTTCTGTCTCCCAAGGAGAAATGAGTTCTGTTGTCCTGATGGATGGAAGAGGACAGGTGCAGCTTGCGAGTATATTTGGAAGTTGCAGAAGCGGTTCATTTTGAGACTCTGTGTGTAAGACACGGTTCAAGCTGGGGCCCGGGAAAGGAAGTGAGACCCAAGAAATGGACGGCAAAGGAGGGATTTCTTGAGGCCAGCTGTCTGTGGCAGAACTGGGGCCAGACAGCCAGGGAGAAGTATTCAGGTTTGGGCTTGGTTTGGTTTAAACAGGCAATTCGGGGTCACTTTAAGATGGCCCCTGGCCTCTTGGTGCTGGGTGCTGTGTGCTGGCAGCTCTCCCCGTCAGAGGCCTCAGTGATGGAGCTGGGATCCAGCTCTTGGGTCTGGCCATTCCCAGAATCGTCTGCCCTCGAACTGTTGACTTTGGCCCGGGAAGACAGGTTGGCTGAGGATGAGTCCCCCAGCCCTGGCTGGTCTTAAGGTTCCTTTCCTTTCTTCCTGTCTGCACGTTGTCTTCACGGGCAGGGGACGCAGAGTCTGTCCACCCATGAGAAGCCCAGAAGCCTGCTCCGTAGAGGCCCCAGAGCTGGCAGTAATGCAGGGGGAGGGGAGACATCCACAGCCCCGTGATGCTCCTGCTTTCTGCCCACTTCTTGCCTATCTGCCCCAAATTTGCTCTTCCCAAAGGGTCCAGAGGGGTTATGACAGAAGAACCCACGGGAGAGGGCAGGAAGGAGACGGGTGTGACCGAGAGGGTGTTGGTGGGCCAGGGAAGCGGGGGCTCGCTGAGTGGGGGCGTCTGTAGGGGTGGTGGGAAGGGAGGGTGGGGAGCATTGGAGGGCGAGGTGCACGGCAGCCTTGACTGTGACACAGGGGCGGGAGGGGGCCATCCTCCGCCCACCTCAGTGTCGGGGGTGCGTTCACCCGTGAGGAGAGCCGTGGGCAACGGGCACAGCTCTGTGAGTGGTGCCAGGAGTGACCATGAGGATGGATGGCGGCCCTGCCTGCCTTGAGATCCGATGCTTCTGGAAAGTGAGCCTTTCAGGAACACCAAGCTCCGTCCCTACCCGGAGGACACCGAGACGGTTGAACGCGCTTCCTGTAGGTGGAAGCCATTCGTCCGTTCGTTCCTCCTCACCCCCTGAACACTGACCTTGCCTTCCACCCAGATGCTTATTTCAAACGCGACCCCTTCAGACTGGAAGGGCAAGGGGCCTGGGCTCTGAGGGCAGGTCCCTTCCTGGCTCTGCTTGTGACCTCGTGACCTCTGGGTTTTGCTTCTCGAACCATCCAGTACAGAACCACACGCCCGCCCAGCACCTCCTGGGTGCAGGACGGGGTGTCGTGTGAAGGTGCACAGCTGTTCTCAAGGCCCACGGCCCCTTGGAGTCCCCCGGGAAGCTTTCAAAAATGCTCATGTCTGGGAGCCCACCCCAGAGGCTCTGTTGGCCAGAGCTGGGCTGGGTATTGGCATTTATAATTCCCTGGTGTTTCGAATATGCTTGTAGACCCTGCGATCCCCTGAGGCTGAGGAACAGGGGGCAGAGGGGTGATGGCCTCCCTGCTGTCTGCCCCTCTGTCTGGGCCCTGGCCCCGCGGGGAGGGTGGGGTCTGCGGCCGGCCAGGAGGGGGCCCGGGAAGGATGGAAAGTGCCCGCACTGCAGGCTCTCCCTCAGCCATTAAAGTTTATCGTTGTCGCAGACAGTGATTGAAAAAGGCTTTTTGCAGGACTGCAATGTGAGCAATGAAACTTGCCAGCTGATACAGACACAGGGCACTTATCTCATAAAAATATCCTCCGTGTCAAAAGGTTTCAGTAAATGTGGCTGGAAGTATTAGCTGTTGTTTCTGCCAGCCTCAGGCTCCCCCAGGGCCCCCACGAGGGGCTATAAAAGGGGGCTCAGTTCCTGCAAAGAAGGAGGGAGGGAAAGAAGGAGAAGTGGAGGGGAAGCTCAGCCCTGCCTGCTGCTGGCAGGGAAAGCGCCGGCTCCTCGGTAGCCCTGCGGTTTAATCGGGTAGGTGCTCTCTGCTCTCCCTTGTGTATCCTCCAGTTGCCAACTTCGAGGGTGACAGGGCCGCTCCCCCAGGGGCAAGTGTGCCGACAGCCAGCTAGGCCGTGAAGTTCCATTTGTGTGAGCTCACTGACCTCCCCCAGTGACCCTACAACAGAAGGAAGTTACATAGGCTGAGCCTCCGAGAGGTTAAGCAATTTGCCCAAAGTCACACAGCTAGAAAGTGGCAGAGCTGGGATTAGGTAACAAAAACCCTCCTCTTTTCTGGACACCTAGAGCCAAGGATGAGTTCTCACTCTGTTTGGAAGCTGGGTCACTGCCAGAGGCCCAGGCTGATCTGGCCAGGCCTCTGCCCACCGCCCCGGGGCTGCTCCAGGGCCTGGGCTTGTGGTGCAAATCAGGCTGAGGAAAGATTGCCTGTCTGCCTCTGGGGGGCTCTTCGGTGGGAACACAGGTTTTCAGGGTGGGCTCAGGAGAGACCCATCATGGTGCTGAACACACTCTGTGGTGTAGGGGCTTGACTCAGGTGTGGCTGTCTCCTGGGGTCACCAGGGACTGCTGAGGAGTGGGCTGCATCCACCCCCATCCCAATCCGAGTTTCTATCCAGGTGTCAGTGCACCAGCACATTCTGCCCCCCGTCCGCCCCTCGCTGGGCTCCAGTTACCTCCTGAGCCCGCTGCTGGCTTGGACGGAGGTGTGCGGTCCAGAGAAGGGCCGGGACTTCTCTCTGAGAAGGCAGCTGCGCTAACCGTGGGCAGGGCCCCTCACCGCCCAGCCTCCCAAATCGGCATCCACTGGGAGCCAGGTCAGGCCCTGGGCTCGGGCAGCACAGAGGCAGCGGGAGAGCCTGGGCGCATGGGTCCAGTAGGAGGTCAGGGGCTTGGGCATGACGGGGGCTCCTGAGCCCAGACCCAGGGGAGGCGAGGGTCCTGTCTGCATATGGGTTTCCCTTCTCCTGGCCCGCACCCACGCATGGGTGATGAGGCCCGCTGGACCCTGGGGTCAGCCCTGCTCCCGGACAGGATGCCAGGCAGGCTGGGTCCAGAGCAGAGCACCCAGGACCCAGGCCAGCAGCTCACAGGCTCGGCTTCAGCGTCAGAAAGCCCGAGGGGCCAGGTGAGCAAGAGACAGCTCAGACAGCCTAGCTTCCTGGCTCCGGCTCTGTGCCACCCGACCCCCCCCACCCCTGCCGCCTGTCTTTACACACTTGCCTTGTACGACTTTCTCACTGAGGATTCCAGCCACCACCCAGATCACAGCCTCTTCCAAGAGCTGTCCCCCAGCTCAGGCCTCATTTCTACAACTAGTCCCTGGTTGTGCCGTCCCCATGGTCCATGGGCATCTCAAACTCAGCTGGTCGGAAACCACCCATTTTCTGGCTCTCAAAGCAGCCTTTCTCTCCCATGTCTCCTCGCATAGTTGGGGACACCACCACCCACCTCAGCCCCAGGATGCTCGACTGGACCTGTCTCACTCTTCACTCACCCCCGCACCCTGCAGCCTGCACTGGCCGTGACCTGCCCCCTCTCTGCCCCCCGCTGCCATCCCTCCAAGGTTAGGTCTGCTGCTCAGTCCGTCTCCTGGCCTCCGGCATCATCCTGTACACAGCCCACCCTCCGCGCCCTTGGATGTCAAATGCAGATCTGACCCCGTGGCTCCCATGCAGAAAACCTCCTGCTGTCTCGCCATCACCAGCAGGCTAATGTCAGTGTCCTTTTTAAAAAAATTTATTTTATTGGAGTATAGTTGATTTACAGTGTTGTCTTAGTTTCAAGCGTACAGCACAGTGAATCACATATATATATACATTCTTTTTTAAAAATTCTTTTCCATGATGGTTTATCACAGGATATTGAATATAGTTCCCTGTGCTCTGCAGTAGGACCTTGTTGTTCATCCATCCTCTGTATAAGAGTTTGCATCTGCTCACCCCAAACTCTCAGTCCATTCTCCCCACCCCCTCTCCCCCTTGGCAACCACAAGTCTGTTCTTCTATGTCTGTGAGTCCGTTTCTGTTTTGTAGGTAAGTGTCAGAGTTTAGATTCCACATATGTGATATCATATGGTATTTCTCTCTCTCTTTCTGACTTAGTTCACTTGCTATGATAATTTCTAGGTCCATCCATGTTGCTACAAATGGCCAGATTTCACTTTTTTATGGCTGAGTAATAGTCCATTGTATATATGTGCCACATCTTCTTTATCCATTCATCTGTTGATGGACATTTAGGTTGTTTCCATGTCTTGGCTGTTGTGAATAGTGCTGCTATGAACGTAGGGGTGCATGTATCGTTTTGAATTACAGTTTTCTCCAGATATATGCCCAGGAGTGGGATTGCAGGATCATATGGCAGCTCTATTTTGAGTTTTTTGAGGAGCCTCCATACTGTTCTCCATAGTGACTGCACCAATTTATAATGCCCAGTGTCCTTAACATCCTGTAAGGCATGCCATGCCCAGCCCCACCCCCCCACCACTCCCCTGCTGTTGATGCTGTGACAACACCAAGCACTCCTGCTGTTTCTCATCTCTGTGCCTTCCTGGTCCCCTCCTCGCTCACCTGTCACCTGTTGCCTTGAATGTCTCCCACTGGCTGGCAGATCCTTGAGATCAGGGCTGCTGCGTTTTCCTTCCTGCATCTCCAGGACAGAGCCTGGGCCCAGGAGCTGAAGACGTGTCATATGGTGGAGAAGACAGAACGGGGAGCTGGACTCCCTCAAGGACTCTGAGTGGACGTGGCCTCCCTTGGGAAGACCACGGGGAGTGCCTTTTCTGCGGCCAGGGACTTGAGCTTCTCCATTTGTCCAGCCACACCGTTGTAAGGAAGCAGTCACGACAGACGGGCAGAGTGCAAGGGTGGCTAAGCCTTAGGCTCTAGAATCGCAGACGGGGTGAAATTCTTTCTTGTCTGTGACTCGCTGTGTGATCTTAGACAAGTTATGTACTCTTCAAGCCTCAGTTTTCTCATCTGTAGAATGGGGGCAGTCATAGTGCCCCCTCCCCCACATAGGGTTGATGTAAGGGAAAATAAACATGAATGTCAAGTGCACAGAATTATGCCTGGAGTGGCACTCAAAACTATTTTTGTAATTGTACGGCATTCAACTGATACTCTTTTGAGTTTCTACCACTGGACTTCTGGGCGTGGAAAAACAGTATTATTACTACAGTGAACAGTACAGACATGGGGTGCGCGGTGGCCAGAAGGCCGGTGTAGATGGCACGTCGTGGCCTCGTTTCCATGTGGGACCCCACATGATCACCTGCCCCCCGGCACTGTGGGGTAAGCAGGGACCATCCATAGTGGGCTGTCGCCCCGTGTTGATGAGGGAGGCCCTCAAGTCCTGGTCTGGTGGTCTGTCCGCTCAGCTTCGGCCTGAGTGGTTGGCCAAGGGAGCAGGGGTGCCCAGCTCCGTGGCATCTGCTCTGGAGCTGTGGTTTGGGGCAAACTAACGTTATCCCTTCTTATCCCGAGCTCCTGGCTCGGGCTGCTGTTGGTCTGGCCTGGAGGTAGATTTGGGGTGGGGGGTTTTGGTCTGAGAATCTTATTTTGCCGGGAAAGGAAGGAGAATCAGCCGCCGGGAAGCTCACTGCAGTGCTCAGCTTATGGCTGGTGGCGCAGACGGTCTGCAGGGGGGCGGGGGTTCATCTTAGTGCCAGAGTGCCCTCCTCCTCTGACCTGAAAGGACATCTCCAACCGGTGGGGGACAATCGGCTTGTGCTAACAATCTGACCCCCGGCAGAGTGGCTGCGAGGGTCCCCCGGCCCGAGTCCCCTGTGTCTCCACGAACCCCAGGATGTCATTCCTTATTGGAAATAAACGCATCCTCCGCCTTTTGGCCAACTAGGTGATGAGGGTCCCACAGGTAGATCACCTGGAGGTGCCTCCCAGACTCAGGAAGCCCCCCTGGTGCTCCCAACACAGCTGGGCCCCCTGGCCTCTGCCCGAACGTGGCCCTGTTGTCCCCCCACCCCACTTTAAGCTCCGCTTGCCCTCCTAGCTGCCCGGCCGGCCCCGCCCCGTCAGTTGTATCCCTACTGCATGTGGCTCTTCCAGAGCGCCCTCTGGAGAGAGTGTGAAATACTCAAGGGCCCTGGAGAAGGGCTGTGGATTTCACGGCTCCAAGCCTGTGAAGCTGATGCTCAGAAGAGTGAAAACACACACATCCATTCACAGCAGGAGGACGGCTGCTGGGTTGTGCACCTCATTTACACCCACTTTGCTCATGGGGATCCTGGCTCCTCCCAGGCCACCTGCTGGTCCTCATGCTGGTGGGCAGCAGCAGTCGATGGAAGAGCTCCCGGCTGTAGCCATAGCAACAGCTTCTCCACAGCGCACAAGTACCGGCCTGGCCTTGGGAGGGGGCGGGGGGGCGTCCACCTATTTACCTCTGGGTGCCTCCAGGGCCACTGATGACAGCTGCAGTCTCCCCGGGCTGTGGATTCTTCTTTCCAGCCGTCCTGTCCCATCCTCGATCCTGCAGGGCATCTGGTCCATCCCTGCCATGGGACCTTTGCCTATCCGAGCCATTTGTAATGCTAACAGGCAGTTGGGGTCTCCCAGCGGCCCCCCAGGCCTGCGGCAGGGTTGATGGCAGGGCCCTCAGCCACCCTGTCCCTTGGCAGGTGTGCAGGGGCGCCCCTCCTAATCACAGACTGCGTTTTAATTTATGCAGACGGGGGAGGGATGTTGGCAGGAGTCACAGACATCCATCACCCCATCTCCCAGCACAGTCAGTTGTCAGCGGGGCCTTAAAGATAATACACTTTGTGTTTAGGGCAGTTACTTCATCTTGACGAACTCCTGTGTTAAGCAGGGCTCTTAGGGGGCCATGATTAATCAGCACAAAACCAGGTGGGTGCCTTTTCTGAACTCTAGTCGCCCCTGGGGACCCGGGCTGGGCCCTTTGCCACCCTCGCCGCCCTGTTTACACTCGCAGCATGCTGAGAGCGCGCACCCTGCGAAGGCTGTGAGGCACCGAGCCGCGGCGGGGGAGGGGCCCATTTGTAACCGGTCAGCACACTTCCAAGCCCGGCAGAATGATCCATGGGGGTGATTAGCAGGCCCCAGGAACACAGCTGGGGAAAACAGATAACCTCCTCTCGTGGGTCCCTCCCGGACTCGCCCCCAAGACTTTGCTGGATCCTTGGGTAGCACTAAGAAGCAGCTGCGGGAAATACTTCCATTTTGGGTCGGGGCGGGGGTTCAGTCCACTTTTGAAAGGGCCACCGACAAAGTGCAAAGACCACGTTCAGCCCTGTGTCTCCTGGAGTTTGTCAGCCCCGCGACTCTGCCCTCCCGGGTCACCTGTGCCCCGCTCCTCCATCACACACCGTGGCAGTGATCACACTGAAGCCCCGCCCCAGGCCGCCTGGGCCTCCTCCTTGGCTCACGTCGTATCTTCACGGTCCCAGAAGAGCTCTCACTGCCCTGTCGCGGCCGTAAGGACGTGGCTGGAGTTCCCTGGGTGGCTGACCCCGGCCAGGCTCCTGAACCTCTCTGTGCCTCAGTGCCCTCACCTGTGAAATGGAGATGATGATGACGCAATCCTTACCAAAGGCCATGCAGAGTAAATCACACTCAGGAAGCCTCCAGCAGGTAGGAAGCCTGGTGCGTTTGCTGTTGGAACAACTTTCGATTTCAGTCTCTGAGGAGGGCCCCAGCTGATGAGCTGACCCTTTGTCCGCCTCTTCCTATGACTACTGTTCTAAGACTACCACGTCCGCTGCGATGGCCCTGTCTAATGCTGCCCTGCCTGGTGCTGCCGTCCTGCCCTCCTGTGTCTAACACTGCTTCGTCTGCTACCCATCTGTGCCGCAGGGCTTTCTCTCCTGTTAGTTTATGCAGAACATGGGCAGCTATGGGCCCCCTTCTTATCCTCAAGTCTCTTTTCCAGGAGTGAGAAGATTCCCTCATTCGTTCCCCCCTCATTTATTCACGCCCTCCCGCCGTGCCAGGCACCCGACTCTGGCTTGGGGGAAATGGTCCGGAGGGCATATCTTCTGCCTGATTTGGGGAGGGGGCAGGAGAACAGGAAACATCACAGGCACATGTGATCTTGATCTGACCAGGGTTCTTAGACTCGGTAATCAATAGAAATTGACTAGAGGCCAGACAGGAGATCCAGGCAAGGCTTTATTGGGGCCCCTGCTGCAGCAGGGGGAGGGCCAGAACAAGTAGCAAGCTCCCTTTGCTCTTCCCCAAGGTGGGGCGGGCTGGTTCCTTATATGGGGTGAGGGTAGGGGTGTGTCCAGGGCTCCGGCTGGAGGGGTGGCTTAGGTGGTCTGCCCACCCCCTTGGGGGGGTTGAGTGCAGGGGGCATGCGCGCAGCACCCCGTTTTTGCCCCGGACACCTTGTTTTTGCTCCCAGCTCTTCAGAAGTGTTAGTTGCGTTTTTGGTCTTTTTGTATCTTGTTGTCCCTAATTTGCCCTGACTACACAAGTGCACAGTTACTTTTAGTCCCTTATAGTTTCTTTGTATCTGTTGCTCCAGGAGACGTTTGTCCAGGTGCAGGCACTGCAGCAAAGGGTCCCAGGTCCCAGGTCCCAGCCTGTCTCAGACTGGATTTGTTTGGGGCAGCATGAGTTGGCCTGATAAGCAGGAGATGGGCTTGGTGGGAGGAGAAGAGTGAGCGTGGGTGGTGGGCTGGGAGCTCTCTGGGGTCTGCAGGGGTCCGGCTGATCCTGGGGGTGGGGTCAGAGGAGTGCCAGGCCGGGCCCTGGACTCCATTCTGCCTGTGACAGCAGGAGCTGGGGGCCACCTCCCAAGCAATGGGATCCCTCCTCTGGGTCCCCTTGGCTGGGTGAAGCTGGACCCACAGAGCAGGGCCGTTGCCCACAGCACCTTGAATGGGACGAAGAGGCCAGACTGCTCTGGGATTTGTAGCAAGGGCAGCTCTGGCTTCTCTATCCGCCAAACACGTTGTGTGTGGGAGTTTGCCCCTAGATGTTAAACCCTGTTTGTTTTAAAGGAAGTGCACTCCGTCTGCTTTTAATTCACACACTTAGTTCATCAAAATATTGTTTTGCAAGAGGTTTTTTTGGTGTCCGGGAAGCCTTTGGAGTTTTTCCCTGCCTGTCCTCTAGGAAGAGTTTCCTTCTAGGAAACAAGATTCTGGGCCCTGCTCAGGGCCAGTGGGTCGGGTCATGAGGCCGTGTTTTCTGTGTTTGTTTCTCCACCAGCAAAATCAGAGGAATGGGCTTTTCCTGGGGGTTCCACGGATGGGGTACAGTCCTGCAGGGTGGACGTCCAGTGTCCCCTGGACGCAGCGGTGGAAGGTCGTGGGACGGCGGGAATGGCATATGCTGGGACCATCATTCAGACATTTGGGTCCAGAATCACGCAGAGCCGGTGCTCCCCAGGGAACCAGGCTTCTGGAGGTGTTACAGGGCTCAGCCAGTGTTTGTTCACAGCCCTGCCTGCACCGCTGCCTGCGTGTGCTTTGCTTTCTGGGGACCCTCTTAATTGTCATAGGCTCTCAGGAGTCCAGTTGCCCACTGCCTTGTTTGAGAATGCCTACCCAAGCCAATGGGAAAGGCATTGTGCAGCAATCCAGGGCAGAATTCAGGGAGGCGCTGCAGACTTGCTCTGCTCGGCCCTGACGGGTCAAGGGTGTGGAAGGAGTTTGGGATGAACATAGACACACGACTGTATATAAAATAGATAACCAACAAGGACCTACTGTAGAGCACAGGGAACTCTACTCAATATCCTGTAATAACCTATAGTGGAAGAGAATGTAAAAAAAGAATATATGTGTGTGTGTGTGTGTGTGTGTGTGTGTGTGTGATTGAATCACTTTGCTGTACACCTGAAACTAATGCAACATTGTAACTCAACTATATTTCAATAAAAAATTTAAAAAGTAGATAATGTGGATATATTGTATACCATAGGGAAATTATAGCCATTATCTTGTAATAACATTTAAAGGAGTATCATCTGGAAAAACACTGAATCCCTATGCTGTACACCTGAAGCTAATAAAATATTGTAAATCTTCTATACTTCCATAAAAGATTTAATAAATAAAGTCAATAGATTTAAAAAAACGATAAACAAGCAGAAAAGGGTGTGGAAGGAATGAGCCTGGGAGCACTTGTGACTTAAACAGATGCAAGCAAAGGAGAAATGAAGGAAAGATTAACTGCTTGTCAGGCGGCTAATTTAAGGACCAAATAGAAGTCTGCAGGGAGCTCAGATTCAGAAGCAAGGAAGGACTGAGGTTTGGGAGCGCGCTCATCACCATAATGTATCGATGAGACTTTGCTTCACCCAGACTGGAATTCAAAAGCAAAGTCCAGTAATGATACCTGGTTAGGCCTGGGTCATTCAGTAAGGTGACCACGAGCTGTGTTGGCTGTCCTGCACTTCATATGGAGCCGATTCGAATTGAGATGTGCTGTCAATGAAATACATAACTGACTTGGAAGACTTAGTACAAATAAAATGAAATAAAATATGAGGTTAATGATTTGCATGTTGAAAGGATAATATTTCTGATATACTGGGTCAAGGACATTGTATTATGAAAATTATTACCTGTTTCTTTCTAGTTTGTTTTTAATGAGGCTACTAGAACATTTAAAGTAACATAGGTGGCCTGCATCACACATCTGTGAGGCCAGGGCTGTCCTTGACAGGAGGACAGCAGAGGAGACTCGTTTTAGGTAGAGGAGGTTTGAAGGGAAAGAACCCTGTTGAGTCATGTATAATCATCGGGACCATTCTGACAACAGTCTCCGAGGAGTGGTCCTTAGGGGTCTGCTTCAGTGAGGGAATGAAAAGCATTTGGGTTTTTTGTTATTGTCGTTTTTTGTTTTTATTTATTTTATTTTTGGCTGCCTGGGGTCTCAGTTGCGGCACATGGGATCTTTCATTGCGGCACGCGGGCGTTTCCCTAGTTGTGGCTCGCGGCTCCAGGGCGCGTGGGCTCTGTAGTTGTGGTGCACGGGCTTAGTTGCCCCACGGCATGTGGCATCTTAGTTCCCTGATCAGGGATCGAACCCGCGTCTCCTGCATTGGAAGGCGGATTCTTAACCACGGGACTGCCAGGGAAATCCGAAAAGCATTTGTAACGAGCCGTCCACGGCAGGAAAGTGAGTGCCGCCCACAGAGCTTGGAGGTGCTTGGAGGCTGTTCTCACAGCAGATTCCACCGCCTGGTTTGGAATCTTGCTGGCTGGCTTTGTCAGGCTCTGCCTCAGAACACGCCCTGGAGTCAGGGGGTGTTGGCCAGCCTGGGGAAGCATCACCAGTGCCTGGTGGGGACGAGATGCTGCGGCCTGCTTGAGATCCACAGCAGAGTGACCCCAGGCTCTCTTGGTGCTCTCGGGAGGGTGGGAGTCAAGGCCAAAGCACAGACTGGGCGGATCTTTTGCTGGAGCTCTGTAGGAAAGGGCAGATGCTGGGAGGGAAGCAGAGTAGCAGGTGACATCCTGGGGACCCATGGGGAACAGGCAGAGGAGTGGCATAGGCGTCCTCCTGAAAGGGCTCAATGCCCCCGTGACAAGTGGGCTTTTCAGACAATGACAGGACAGCATCGAAGCTGCCAGCTGACGGGGCTGCTGGTGCAAGCTGGCAGGTAAGTCAAGGGCATGTCCCAGCAGGTGAGCCCGTGCAGCATGGGGTCCACACTGGGAAGCTTGCATCTGTCCTGGGCCACCTGGCCCGCCCCAGCCTCTGGAACAGGTGGAAGGAGCACGGGGACAGGTCACTCCTCTCCAGACCCCGGGCTGGATTCGTGCTTTCTGCAAGGTTCCTTAGAGGGCTGCAGGGGACACCTTTGGAGCCACAGGCCCCGGGGTCTCAAATCTGTTGTAGATTTGGGGGTTCTGCATATATTGTCTTCTTTGGGACAGATTCTGTGGCCAAGACAATTTTCAAATTTAATCGGGCTTGACCTTCTCCAAAGTTTCTTTTGGTCTTAAGAGTCTGTAATGTGGGACCCCACTGGTCTACCCCGACAGGCAGGCCACTCCTCCCTTCTCTACGACAGCAGAGATCTCCCCAGGGTCCCCCTGGAGATCCCTCCAATCTCCCAGCCCTCACTGAAGGGGCGGGAGGTCTGTGGAGATGGCCAGCTTGGCACTGCTGGGGACCCACTCTGCGCCTGGCCTGCACAGGCTCTGACATGTTAGCTGGTCTCTGCTTCGTGCCTGCCTCTGACCCCCGTCCTGTCACCACCACCATTTTACAGATGAGGAAACCAAGGCACCGGAAGGTTAAGTGCATCAGCGGTGGGGCCGCTGGGCCAGGGCGTCAGCTGCAGCCTCACTGCTGTTCACCACAACCCCGAGGCCTCTGGCGCAGGTCCTGTTGGCCTCCTGTGGCCTGTTTCCCTCAGCTTACCACCGCCCTCTGCAGGTGTCTCGGTCAGCCCAGGCTGTGTAACAGGAACAACCAGAGATTGGTGGGGGGCTTAAACAACTGACATTTATTGCTCACAGTTCTGGAGGCTGGGAAATCAGAGATCAAGGCGCCAGCAGATTCAGTGTCTGGTGACATCCCACTGCCCGACTTATAAACTGCCCACGTCCCACTGTGTCCTCACACAGTGGAAGGGGACATGGTGTCCCTTTTATAAGAGCACTAATCCGGTCGTGAGGGCTCCACCCCCATGACCTCATCACCTCGCAAAGGCCCCACCTCCAAATACCATCATATCAGGCATTAGGATTTCAACATAAGAATTTAGGGTTGACGGAAACATTCAGTCTATAGCGGAGAGAGACAGGTCCCAAGACTGCCCAGGCTTCCTTGCAGTGCGGGCCACGTGGCATTTGCATCTGGCCTCTCCCTGGGGAGTCTGGTCCAGCCGTGGACTGTGCACGCCTCTCTGCCTGCCCACCCCACCCTCCAGACCAGCCTCAGGGCCCTCCCCACCGTGGAGTGGCTCGTGCTGGCCCAGCCCAGCTATTTTGTCCTATTTTGTCAAGCAGCACCTTGGAAAGGCCAGCCCGTGGCTGTGGTGTGGGCCCAGCCACCGCCCTGGTCCTGCCAGGCCCTGTGTGGGCCTGGGCCTCCGCCCGCCGGACACCCGCCAGCTTGTAATGTTGGAATTTCCTGTCTGACGTTAATTTCCCCCCACTATTTTTCCCCCCAAAGTGAGACAAAAACTCTTTTTAATTGCATGCTCTGGAGTGCCAGTCAGGATATTATTATTCTTATTAAGTGCTTCCTGTGGGGCAGTGCCCAGGCATGGGGAAGGCTCTGGATGCAGCCTGTCCCGGGGCTTATTATTGGGGATAATAGTGCCATTTGCATAAGGCCTGGCCACTGGGAAGGAAGCTGTCCCTGGACTTGTCTGCACTGTCCTGCCTCCCAGCTCTGATGCTTCGGCCATTACTTGGTTCCCACTGGGAGAAGCCGTGGCCATGTAAGTCCACACGTCTGAAGGGCTGGCCTTTGAAACTGCCCAGGTTTGAAAGTGGACTGAGAACCCACAGTGAAGGGAGGTGTGCACGGGGGCCTCCACGTGGTTTCTTCAGCCCTGCGTGCACCTTTGTGCTTGTACTTGGAAAAGCACAGTCGCTGGGTTGCATTCCTCTTGAGCCTCCGGCCATATTTAGAAGCCCTGGTAAATGGGGCAGCGTGGTGGTCCCCGGGGTTCGGATGTCACGCCCAGGGCTATCTCTCTTATCAACCATGTCGAGTTTCTACAGCTGCAAATGTTCTCCAGCCAGGACAATGCATAGTAGGCAGAAACGTGAGAAGTAACCTCTTACTTAACTGGTGCCAGTGGGAATTCTGGGGCTACAGCGGTAAAACGGATAATCTAGGCCCATCGTTTTCCAAGGGTGGTCCCTGGCAAGCTTGGTCAGCATCGCCTGGGCACGTTTTATAAATGAAGATTCTCAGGCCTGTCCCAGGCTCACGGAGGCTGAAACTCTGGGGGTGGGGCCCAGCCATGGGGTTTTAATTAACAAAGCCTGCAGGTGATTCTCAGGTCTGAAAAGCACTGACGTTAGCGCCTAAGTAGGTGCATCATAGGTGTGTCTCTTGTTATGTGTATCGCATTCTTGAATCCCTGAGAGGGTCCCAGAGAGAGGCATCCCTCATCCTGAATATACGGCAGAGGCCACGTGGTTTGGGCCAGCATCCACACTGCACACAGCTCCGTGCCAGGGCACTAGTGAGTCCTCTGGACTCTGTCCACACTGCCTCCCAGCCTGAAGGACCCAGCATCCTCTCCAGCTCTCCCAGTCCTGGCCCCTTGCGGGCCCAGCTGCAAAACCACCTCCTCCAGGGAGCTTTCCCGGCCGCTCTGGGTCCCACGGAAATGACCCTTCCCTGACTCTGAGGCTGTTCTGACAGCTGTGCCTGTGGACCCCGCTGAATCCCACGGGGCCAGCCTCTCCAGCTTTGCAGGCGGCCTCCACCGAGGTGCCCGGTGCACTACCTGTGGGCAGGAACGCTGTTCCTCGCTCTCTGGAGCTTCCAGGGCCCTCGAGCAGGGTCCCCCTATTTGGACAGAGTAGGGGAAGCCGTTGCGCCATGGGTGTGACTTTCGCCTTCCGGGCTGTGATGGGCCAGAGTTGAGAGCTCCACGCAGGGTGGTGTGTATCTCCAGTCTGGATACCCGAGAAAGCTGAGGAGCTGGACCTGTGGGGCCTGCAGCCGGTGCAAGTCAAGGCCGTTCTAGAGGGGTCACATGCCGACCTTCATCGTGTCCCTGGATCAGACCTGCGTGCTGAGGGAGGGAGCGTTCAGTCTCTTCTTTGGAGCTGGTGCCGCCATCTCTGGAATCTTCCGGGAAGGCGTGAGCGCCACCTCCCCCAAGGGCGAGGTCCTGGGATCTCCACAGGGATGGGAGCGGGTGTGGGATTCCAGAGGAGCCCCGCTTCAATGGCTGAAATGTCGACCTTAGCTGTGCACAGGCCACGAGCTAGTGTCCAGTAACCGGTCGAGAGCTGGTGGACCTTCCGGGTTCACTGGGGCACAAAGTAAAGGTGCGGATCGCCATCCCTTCCCTACACCATCAGTGCTTTTTCTCTTGCCAAGCATCTTCACCTTCTCATTTCCTGAAGAGTTAAACAGTTTAACTGACCAAGCTGGGCATTCAGGGTGGAATGGAGACTAGCGACCTTCTCTCTGTTGGGAGAGTCCTCCCCAGAGGTGCACTTGTCCGGACCGTCGATTCCCCCCTCGCTTCCGGGAGGGGAGAGCGGGGTTTGATGCCAGGAAACTGGATCATCTGATCCGCCGCCCTCCAGCACAGGGGAGCCACCCCCTGCCTGGGACCGCTCGGCCTAGAGCTTCTTTGGCCACTGCCTTTCCCAGGAGCGGAGTGGCTGCTACAGCCAGGATGATGTGGCTGGCTGAAGGCACATGAGGAAAGGGTGGATGCGATTCTCCAAAGCTGCCTTTTAAACAAAGTTCACAACGCTGTTCATTGGAGCCATCCGGCCACCTGCGAATTCCCTCCGGTGTTTGTTTCACCTAGGGCAGCACGGCACAGGTTCTAGGGAATGAACGGCAGGGAGCCCTGGAGTTTGCAGCAGCCGGCCTGAGCCTCCTGCCAGGGAGCCGTGTGGCAATGGGGTGGCTTCAGCAGGGATAAAATCGTAGAAGAATGTTCCCTCAGTGCCCTGAAGCCCATGGCCCGTCATTTCTGCCTGTCCCCACTCTGTAACGCCACGGTTCCCGTCGCGGGCACGTTCAGCAATGGGCAGCGCATCTGAGATCCAGCTGGATGCATCTCAGGGTCTCTTACCCCAAGAATTACAGAAAAGGTCCCGCCATGATGCTTGTTCACCTCTCCTGAGATTCACAGTGATGGGGAAGGGGGCTCCTACTTGCCGAGCTCCTGCTCTGTGCAGACACTGTCACAGGCTGCCCAGGAGTTGGGTGTGTGTCATCCCATTTTACAGATTTAGACTGAGGCTCGGAGCCCTTGTCCCTTGTTAGCAAATGACAAAACTGGGGTTCACACCCAGATCTGTCTGGATTTATGGCTCACGTGCTTTCTGCTCCTATCCCAAGCTCCTTAGGCCGTGGGGACAGGTCATCCCTTTAGGACTGTCCTCTGACTGATGGGCAACTCAGGGGTAAGGCGGATTTCATACAGCTGTCAAGTTCACTATGCTTGACTTCAAGCCTTCTCGTCTGCCGTTTTTTTCTCCTTCTCCTCCACACTAGCCCCTTCTCCAAAGATACAGAATTTTTGCTGCCTGGGTCCTTCAGTTAGGGGGGAGTGACCTGGTAAGTCATCCGTGAATTTTTCACATTAGTGTGAGTTTGTGACTTCCCCAAGGTCCATTTGTTTTTAAGAAAAAGAGTGAAACAATTGCACTGGATATTTCTTAAGATGCAAGGAATTATAGAGGACAAGAATGTGATCAATTAGTCATGAAAGTGGAGTCCCAAGCAGAAATGGGGGGACAAGAAGCCCTTTCCTGGTCCCCAGAGCCATGCCTCCATCTCAGCTTCTGAGAGGCCACCGGCACCCAGCAGATTGTCCCTGACGCAGCCCCAGCCGCAGCCTCCTGCATAGCCACCCCGGGACATGGTCAGCTGCCCGAGAAGGACAGGGATTGGTGCCCTGCCCTGGCCCCTGGCCTCCTGCCCAGGGCCGCACGGGCTGCGCTCAGATGTGTTTGTGCCTCATTGTAACTCAGCCCTGTATCGGGCTAGGACCAGGCCTCCTTCTAGAGACTCCCGCCTGCACCTCCCTCGGTCAGTGCCAGGGCTGGACAACTCTTCTCGCAGACACCCATCTCTTCCCTGGTCCCAGGCCTGGAGCCCATGTGCTCTGAGCTCACTCCCTGCTATGGTCTTTTTTTTTTTTTTTTTTGGCTGCGTTGGGTCTTAGTTGCGGCACGCGGGATCTTTGTTGTGGCATGAGGGCTCCTCATTGCGGCATGCGGACTTCTTTCTAGTTGTGGCGTGCAGGCTCAGTAGTTGTGGCTCGTGGGCTCTGTAGTTGCAGCACGAGGGCTCCAGAGCACATGGGCCCTGTAGCTGTGCTGCATGGACTTTCTAGTTTTGGCCCGTGTGCTCAGTAGTTGCAGCATTTGGGTTTAGTTGCCCTGTGGCATGTGGGATCTTAGTTCCCTGACTAGGAATCGAACCCCCGTCCCCTGCATTGGAAGGCGGATTCTTAACCGCTGGACCGCCAGGGAAGTCCCCTTGCTGTAGTCTTGATGGGAATGGCCACATAACTGGAACCCATGCTGATCTCTAGGGACTGGACAGCCTGGAGGGCTGGGGCGCCCCCAACACGTCCCAGGAAATGGTTGCTTCCCCTGGGCCGGCCCCTCTGTGTATGTCTCTGAGCCCAGTCCTCAGGGCAGCATCTCCACGTGGTAGCGGCACATGACTTCATCCAAGGAGAATTCCTCCAGCTGCTGCCCTGGCTGCCTGGTCGTGTTTTGATGACCCGGTTTTCCTGATTCTTTGTCGGAACCCTCTGCTGCCACTCCCACCGCCACCCCATCCCGTCAGCCTGTAAGTCGCCAGAGTTGTCATTAACGGGGCATCCGCTAGAGCCAGGCTTCCAGGGGAAGGTCCCCCTTGTCCCCTTTCAGTGTCCTGCTTACTCACACAGTGAGATCCTTATACCAAGGACACTCCCCACACAAACGTGCCCTCACCCCTGGGACCACCAGCCAAGGAGCATTTAGCATGTAAACCTTAGTGCAGAAAAATCCTAGGGTTTAAAAAAAAAAAAGCCATCACGCCACCATCGTCAGCTTCTTAAACTTTTGGTCTTTCTGTGTAGGATCAAAACCAAATGTGCATTTTTTTCAGAGGGGGCAGGGAGATCCATAGAAAATTCCCATCTTAGAGTTTCCTCCTCAGAAACTTAAAAAGAGAGCCATTTCTTTGAAATGGCATATGGGGTGGGTGTGTGTGTGTGTGTGTGTGTGTGTTCCCCCCCCCCCATCATGCTGAAAGGACATGATTTACTTTGGATTTTTTTTTTACTTAAAAAAAGAGGCCACAATGAAAACAGCGTGTGCGCGGGTCCCATTCAGTACGTTTCTGGAAGGCCGGCCGCCTTGTTCTTTATGTTCATCTTCGTTATGTTCCTTGGGTGCTGCTGCTGGCCTCTGGGTGGCGTGCTGTCTCGCAGAAGGTCCAGAGTGGGACCTCTGCCTCCTTGGCCTGCCCGATCGGCTCTGGGCAGAGCATTCCCCACTGAATGTTTCCATCAGGGCCGTGGGGGCCGGCAGGGGTCCATGCTGGTCTGAGAGGGTCCTGAGTCTTCAGATTAGCCAGCGTCACCCTTCATCCCTCAGTTTACCTGTGGTGCAAAGCTGGTCCCAGAGACGGTTGGCTTAGGTGATGGGGCCAGGGGCTGAGCGGATTCAGCAGGGCCGCTAGGTCAGTGAGTTGTGCAGACAGGACCATAAAGAGGAAACAGTGCCCAGCACGTGCCCCCTGCCTCCCCCCACCCCCCGTGACCTGCTCAGGACCCCTCCTAAAGCCTCACTGAGTCACCAGCTGGGACAAGCATGGCTCTTCCCCGGGGAGCGGGTGACCTTTCACAAACAGCAGGATCTGGGAGGAAGGCGCTTGGAGCTCATCTAATCCCCGTTGTACGAAAGGATAATGTGAGACCCAGACAGGGGACAGAATGTCCCCGAAGTCCCAGGGCCGCCGGGTGGCAGGGCTCTCCTGGGATTCCTGGCTAACGCATGCCCGGCCTCCCTCAGCCTGACTCTATTCATGTGGCCTTTTGAAAAGTTTCATCAGAGCACGTGACTCCCTACCCAGAACCCCCCGGGGGCCTCCCAAATCTCCCAGAAAATGACCCCGAAGTCTTTCCCAGAGCCTGCCTGCCCGGGCTTATAGGACCTCCTAGCCCCACCCCTCTGTTCCAGCCCAGGTGGCCTTGTGCTGAAATCACCAAGCTCTTCCCCCGACCAGGCTCTGGGCCTTTTTGTGGCCTCGCCCCACCAGGCTCTGGGCCTTTGCGCTGGCCTCCCCCCACCAGGCTCTGGGCCTTTGCGCGGCCTCCCCCCACCAGGCTGTGGGCCTTTGCGCGGCCTCCCCCCACCAGGCTCTGGGCCTTTGCGCTGGCCTCGCCCCACCAGGCGCACCCTCTCTCGGAGAGCCCTGACTTCCCCAGCGTCGCCCAAGCCCCCTCTGTTTCCCTGCCCGACTCGGTTTCCTTCCTACTCTCAGCGCCCTGATGTGAGGGTATTAATGTATTTCTGGTTTGCTCCTGTGCCCTCTTCCAGCAATGTCTACAGCTCTGTGGCGGCAGCTTTGTGACCGCCCTGCCAGGAGCTGGAGCAGTGCTGCTACACAGCAAGCACTTGATACAGGCGGATGAGTGAACGAATGAATGAATGGCTGTTCCTACAGTGACTGTGCCCAGAGGTAGCCCCCCCTGACGTGAATGGTCCGGTGGTTCTCTGAGGTGGGCAAAGGGGTCCAGACAGCAGGTCCCCGGGTTGGACTCTGGCTGATGGGAGGCATGGCGCTCCATCCTGGACCGACACTGGGAGCTGCTGGGTAGGAAGTGAGCACGCACTCAGGCTCTGTTTGCTGAGGGCCAGCTTTGTGCCGGCGCTGTGCTCCAGGAAAGCACACAGGGATGAGGGCAGAGAGACAGTGAAACCAGCGGTCACCAGCGGCCTGATCGTGGCTCACCTAGAGGTACAGACATGCCACTCTGAGCCTTGATGTTCTTTCCTGAAAAATGGGGATAAGGACAGGGTTAGTGGCCAAACTAAACGAGACGCTATAAGCAAAGCCCCACGAGGCAGCTGACGTCACTAAGGATGAGCACCCGAGGCACGTCCCCTCCTGACCCAGCTGGGGGACTGCCACACTCCAGCTGCCGGCCGACCCGACACATCCCTGCCCGGATGGGAGGAACCACTGACACGAGTTGGCTCGTCCTGAGGATCCCAAGCGGGTGAGGGTGGGGTGCGGGTGTGTGGCCAGAGCCCCTGCTGCCTGCTCGTTCCATGGGTGTCAGCCATCCTGGGAGCAGCAGGGCGGAGGGAAGTCCTGCCCTGCGGCCCTAACTTGAGAAAGAGGAAGCCGTTGCCCCTGTAAGCTCACAGGCTGCACCCCAGGACCTGGCAGAAGGGAGGGGGCAGCCCCAGCAGCAGGACCCTGCAGGCGGCTATCCCTTATGCCTCTGCTGGGAAGCCCCAGGGTCCTCCTCCCCAACCTCTGGTGCACGCACACACACACACGCACACACACGCACACGCACACGCACACACACGCACACACACGCACAGCCTGGTCTTGTGCAGCAGCCTGGTGACCTGGGTGCCATGTCCGCTTCATGTTTGCCAGGTCAGCTACCATGAGCGCTTCATTCCTGGGGGTTTTATTGCTCTTTAGACCTGGATGAAGTTGCATTACTTCTGAGAAGAGCACTGCTATAGCTGGTGGGGCAGAGGGGAAGGTCTGGGCTCTTGTGGCCTCAGGGGACCCCCTTCAACCTCTGCAGGTTCGAGATCAGGGGAAGGAGCATCCCAGGGCACTGGAGAATGGTCGGTGGAAAGACTAGGAATTCTGGGGTGAGTGCAGCCTGAGCTTGCAGTGAAGACCCAGGAGTTGCTGTTTGCAAGCCCTGAGAGCAGGGCCCAGTGCTGTGTGAGCGCTTGTTAAATGTGACACATAAGCAAGGTCGGGACAGAAAGACCCCGGGATCACCCTTGCACTCAGGGAGCCTCGGAGTGTTTGTTGGGGTGGTATAGAGGGAAAAGCCCGTGCCCAGCCGTCCAGGGCCTTGGATTCCCCTCCTGGCTCTGTTGTCTTTCAGCTTATGACTTTGGGCTGAAATCACCCTTGGCCTCCATTTCCTCATCTGTGAAATGGGCACAGTAACACCTACTCTGGCTGCCTCAGGTGGCTTTTGGATATGCAGGGAAACAGAAATAGACAAAAGCAAACCATGTTTATTTTGTTAACAATACTGTAATCTGGTCTGCCTGGCTGCATTAAAAAAAAAAAAAAACAGAAAAAAAAACATAAAGGCTCTTTCCTGCAGGTCTGGGGAGGTGAGTACTGCTTCCCTGCTGACTCCCCTGGGGATTTGGGGAAGTCCAGTTTGTCTCCCAGGCTGTAAGCAGGCGAGCAGGCCCTCCGCCCTCCCCAGGGTCTGCAGGGAGCAGAGAGTGACTTGTCCCCTGCCCCACAGCCAGTAAATGGATTATGGACTGCGGGGCTCCAAACATTAGTAATAATTGTCATCAGCAGCAGTAACACGTACAGAGTGCTTCTTATGTGCACAAGCACCTCTCGGCAGGAACGTTTTATCTTCAGGGCAACCCTAAGAGTAGTTGGTGTTACTTGTTTCTGGATGGACACAGGGAGATGCAGAGGTAACAGAGTTTGCCTGAAGCCAGGCAGCTGGTGCGCAGCAGCTTTGACTCCCAGAGGGTGGCCAGTCCTCCTGTCACCGTTTTCAGAGTCACAGCTGCATGCCCAGCCTCACCTCCTCAGAGCACACGGGCCTAAGGGGAGAAGAGGTGGTCATTCCCACATCACCAGCCCCGGAAGGGAGCGCCCGACTGCACGGATGGGGCAACGCGCCAGTGTCAGGTCTCCTCGGAGCCCAAGATTTGTGGAGTCTGGGTTTGGCAAATTGATTTAATCAGAGTGAGAGGATTTGCTTTCTTTATTCTCAGTTGCTGTGGAGGGTGTCAGGATTGTGGAATTAAGAATATAAAATTGAATATGTAAAAATTAAGGTTAAACATCAGGAGGAAGTTTTCCTCTTGTTAAAAATTCATAAGCGATGAACCCAAAGTGTCCATTGGCAGGTGAATGGATAACCCAAATGTGGTATATCTATACAATGAATATTATTCAGCCTTAAAAAAGGAAATTCTACTACTCAGCCATAAAACAGAATGAAATAATGCCCTTTGCAGCGTTATGGATGGACCTAGAGATTATCATACAAAGTGAAGTAAGTCAGACAGAGAAAGACAAATACCACATGATATCACATATGTGGAATCTAAAATACGATATAAATGAACTTATCTGTGAAACAGACTCACAGACATAGAGAACAGACTGGTGGTTGCCAAGGGGGTGGGGTGTGGGGCAGGGATGTATTGGGGGTTTGGGGTTAGTAGATAAAAATTGTTACCTATAGGTGGATAACCAACAAGGTCCTACTGCAGAGCACAGGGAACTATATTCAATATCCTGTGATAAACCATCATGGAAAAGACTAGAAAAAAGAATATAAATATATATATGTATAACTGAATCACTTTGCCGTACAGCAGAAACTAACACAATTGTAAATCAACTGTAGTTCAATAAAAATATATTAAAGAAAAAAAGGAAATTCAACACATGCCACAGTGGATGAACCCTGGGGACGTTAAGTGAAATCAGCCAGCCACAAGACAACAGATACTGTGTGATTCCACTCATACTAGGTCCCCAGAGGAGTCAAATCCATAGAGACAGAAAGGAGAGTGGTGGTCGCCAGGGGCCAGGGGAGGGGGAGAGGGAGTTGGTGTTTAATGGGGACAGTTTCAGTTGGGGACGATGGAAAGAGTTCTGGGGATGCATGGTGGTAGCACACTCAATTGTACACTTAACCATGGTTTAAAATGGTAAATTTTATGTTATATGTATTTTACCACAATCAAAAAGGAATTTGTAGCGCTTTACAATACCAGGATCTGGTTGCACAGACAGAGTCGGCAACATCATCTGTGTGCATTTACCACCATAGGCCTGGCAGTCAGCTGACCTGTATGTGTGGAAAACGAACCCACCGGATTTCTTTAACCTCTTGAGTAATTCAGACTCAACAGCCAGCCTCACTGGCCTGTGGTCCTCAGCCTGAGCAAGAGCTGACTGAGAAATCTTAGCCCTTTTCCCCGTGTAACTACTTTTTAAAGAGCCTTGTTTTCCTAAGGCCTATAATTTTGCTTGCCTCCAGGGTACCCAGGAATTTTTTTTTTTTTTTTAATTAGCAAAGAGCCTCCTTACAAGTATCATGACCTGCACAGGCCAAGTGCAGACAGGAGGCTGACGCACTCTGGCAACCAGGTCTCACGTGTCGGCATTGGCATCCCGGGGGCCAGCGCACTTGGGGTCCGTAATGCATATTGAGAGCTGGAGCATTCACAGACCCACAGAAGTGTCCACTGTGGGCTGCCCACAGGACGGGGCTCTGTGGCACTTGGCCTGACTGAGGCTGGCCGCAGCCGGGAGCTGGCCCTGCCTCCACAGACAGTTCTAGGTCAGTGTCTCCAGCGTGGGGGGCCGCAGCGTCCGGAGGCCGTGCCCCGGGGCTGCGGGCGCCACACCCGGCCAAGGCCAGGACGGGCAGAAGCCTGTCGGCTCTGTCAGCCCTGATTTGTGGCCAAGTCTGTCATCTCCCCGAGTTCAAAGAGCGCTTAGCTGCTTGTCTTTGTCAAGAGCGCAGTTGGGGGTCTTTTATGTGAAGGATGTAGGGTTCCCGGGCTGACTTTGATTATTTATTCATCCCCCTTTGTGGGTGTGTGATAGCCAGGCACCCCGGAGCCCCCCTGTCCTGAGCGCTGTTGCTCTGAAATTCATTGAGCTTTAAAGCCCTTTGAAAAGTGCTTTTCGAGGGAGGGGAAAAGTTTTTGAAGTCCTGTTTCTCTCTCCCCTCCGCAGTGCCGACTCATCTCCTGCCACCGTTCCACGCCCCCTTCCCGGTTGACATGCGACACCAGGAGGGAAGGTACCATTACGAGCCTCACTCTGTGCACGGTGTGCACGGGTAAGTTCCGCCCGCCGCCCCAGCCTCCGTCCCTCTGGTCCGAGCTCCTGATCAGCGTCGTCCACCTCTGTCACCCTGGCATGCGCTGACCCGGTGTGAAGGGGGACTGTGGGGTGTGAACCCCAGCTCCCCTCTGGTTACCTGAGAAGGAAGCACACCCATCTGCCACATCCCGGCTTCCAAGGATGCAGGGGGTCCTGGTGTGTCCACAAGCGCCCTGAGGCTCTTCCCCCATCCAGGCAGTGAGGACGCCCTGCAGACCAAAGTCCCCATATAAGTACCGTGACTTTGGATCGACGTTGTCCCAACATAATCATTCATAGTGCCCCGCCCCCCTTTCATGCTCTCAAGTATCCCAGTTTGGACAGTGAATTACAGGGTAACCCTACTGATAAGGACAAGCTCAAGGTTATTCTTTGGGGCCTTTCCTACTCCCTGCTCTAAGACCCCCCCAGTGAAGGCATGTGTCCCCTGTGTGTCTCTCTCTAGACCTGTTCCTGCCCCTCTCCACTCCCACCCAGGGTCTCGGAGCCCGTAGCTGATGTCACTTTTTTTGGTCTTTATGACTCCAAGACTTGACCCCTTGCTACCTCATCCATTTTGCTTCCAGGAGAGAGGCTGAATCCTTCACCCCACCCCCTGTATCTCCACTGCGCCCCACACCCGCCTCTTGACCCAGACACCCAACCTGTCCATACCAAGCTGCCGTTATGGTTCTAGCCCACCTGTACCTGGGTCTCAGCCCCTACTGCCCCACCTGCCTGGAACGGCCCCTCCTCCTGACCACCTCCTCCAGAGTCCCGAAGCCTCAGCTCAGGGGCCACCTCCTCTTGGGAGCCCACCCTGAGTGGGGGTCCTTCCCTGGATTCCTACCACACTGTAGCATTGGAATGAGGTGTCTTCACACTCTGTCCAGCGGGCTCTGAGCTTTGCTCTGAGAGCTGTCGACACCCTCCATGCATTCCACCCATTGAAGACAGACCCCCCACTCCCTCTCCCAGCTCCCGCTGGAGTAAAGTCAGTCAAAACTCACTGAGACCCCACTATACTCAAAGCCCTGTGCCTGAGAGGGCGGCAGGTGACTCCTATTTTGGGGCACCCGCTGCTCACCCCAGACAAGGCAAATCTGGGACTTCTGTGTGCTTTTTCAAGAGGTCTTGTATGTTGCAATAATCTCAGACATAAAAAATTTGCAAAAATAGTGCAAAGACTTCCCGTATACCCTCACCCAGTTCCTCAAATGTTCACTTCTTACATAACCAGAGACTGGTCCAGTGTTATTAACTAACTCATAAATCTTATCTAAATTTGGTCAGTTGCCTGTGGATGTCCTTTTTTTAATCTATGTTCAGGATTTAGCCCTTGCATTTAGTTGTCATAACTCCTTTGTCATCTTTAATCCAGGACATGGCTCAGTCTCTCTTGCCTTTCATGACCTTGACACTTTTTCTTTTCCATTATGGTTTATCACAGGGTATTGAATATAGTTCCCTGTGCTATACAGTAGGACCTTGTTGTTTATCCATTCTCTATATACTAGTTTGCATCTGCTAACCCCAAACTCCCACTCCATCCTTCCCCACCCCCTCCCCCTTGGCAACCACAAGTCTGTTCTCTATGTCTGTGAGTCTGTTTCTGTGTCGTAGATAAGTTCATTTGTGTCATATTTTAGATTCCACATATAAGTGATATCATATGGTATTTGGCTTTCTCTGTCTGACTTACTTCACTAAGTATGACAGTCTCTTGGTCCATCTGTGTTGCTGCTGATGGCACTATTTCATTCTTTTTTATGGCTGAGTAATATTCCATTGTATATATGTACCACATCTTCTTTATCCATTCATCTGTTGATGGGCACTTAGGTTGCTTCTGTGTCTCGGCTATTGTAACCAGTGCTGCTGTGAATATTGGGGTGCATATTAGAGTTTTGTCCGGAAATATGCCCAGGAGTGGGATTGCTGGATCATATGGCAACTCTCTTTTCAGTTTTTTGAGGAACCTTCATGCTGTTCTTTGAAGTGGCTGCACAAATTTACATATGACCTTGAGACTTGAAGAGGAAAGGCCAGTTACTGTATAAAATGTCCTCGATTTGGGTTTGCCTGGTGTTGCCTCCTGATAAATTCAGATGAGGCACTGGGGGGATACTCCCATAGAAGTGGTGCTGTGCCCTCCTAGTGCATCATGTCGGGGCCTATGACGACCATACTTCTCATCCCTGGAGATGGCTAACTTTGATTGTTTGCTTACGGTGACGTCCGCTGGGTTTCTCCACTTTAAAGTTCATCCCTTTGTAATTCCAAGTCCCTTGTGGGACAATACTTGGGTAATATGTAAATTCCTATTTCTCATCATATTTTCACCTACTCACTTGAACATCTGTTGTTGATTCTTGCCAAAAACAGTAACGTCTAGTATTTGCCAAATGATGATTTTCTATTTCCGTGATTCCTTCCACATTTATTAATTGGAATTCTACTGTAAGGAGGAGCTGTCCCTTCTCCCCCATTTCTCTATTTATTTGATCATTTATCTGTGTCAAATCAATGGGTGGATATTTGTCTTCTTCTGTGAGTTACACTCTATTGCTGTCACTATTTATTGTGTTGTTCAAACTGTCCCAGATTTGTGTGTTGGGAGTCCCCTCAAGTTGTCCCCTGTGACATGTTGGGATCTTTGCGTTTTATTTTGGTGCATGTAGCTGGTTCTCACTTGACTAGGACCTGCGGCTGATAGGCCTGTGTCCCCCTGGTGGGTGGTGGGGCCGTTTCCGCCCTCTGCCCACCTCCCACACTTCTCCAGCTGCAGGTGGCTGAGACCACAGCTCAGGCAGCTTCTGGAAGGTGCATACTCTTAAGAGCTGGTAGATCACCCCAAAATTGCTCAGTTGGTAGCATCTGAGAATCCTATGAGTATCAAGGGAGCTGAGTTCCTTTCCAGGAAGGGGTTGGAGTGGCTGATTTTCTGCTTGAGAACTGTTTGGCTGGTTCCATGACACAGATCCTGAGCACGGCAGGCCTGCAGTGAAGTGCTCCTCACAAGGGGCCCTGTGCTGGTCAGAGACATGCACACTGCTGAGAGCTCCCTGGAGGAGCGTGCAGGCAGGTGTGCATCACTGCAGGGGAGCATCCTGGCTCCCATGTCCCCACATACCTAGGGGCAACGACAGAGATGTAAGAAGACGTCACCATTGACGACTGCCGTTTCTCGAAATAACTCTGACCTTGTGGACAGGCTCTGCTGTAAACACTTCCTGTGTTCATCTTACTTAATCCTCTGAACCCTAAAAGATATGCATTTCATGTCAGCCCCATGTTACAGATGAAGGAACTGAGGCAGCACAGAGAGGTTAAATAATTCATCCTTAGGGCCCCCACTGAGGGAGCGAGAGAGTTTGAAATCTAATTACTGCCTCCTGAGCCCGGGCCCTCGGCCACATGCTGGCCTCGCTCTTGGGAGCACATGTATGACCACAGGTCCCCTGCATGGGTCCACACGATTCCTTCATGAAAGCTCATCTAGCCCTTTGTTAGGGCACTGCCCCCAAACCTCTGGACCAGCCGCCTCCCCTGGGAGCCTGCTAGCAATGCAGAGTCTCAGGCTGCAGCCCAGACTTGCTGAGTCAGAGACTCTAGGATAGGCCCACCGTCTGTTTGGGGTTTTTTTTTGTTTTGTTTTTTTTAAATATATTTATTTATTTATTTTTGGCTGCGTTGGGTCTTCGTTGTTGCACGCGGGCTTTCTCTAGTTGTGGCGAGCAGGGACTACTCTTCGTTGCGGTGCACGGGCTGCTCGTTGCGGTGGCTTCTCTCATTGCAGAGCACGGGCTCTAGGCGTGCAGGCTTCAGTAGTTGTGGCCCGTGGGCTCTAGAGCCCAGGCTCAGTAGTTGTGGCGCACGGGCTTAGTTGCTCCACGGCATGTGGGATCTTCCGGACCAGGGATTGAACCCGTGTACCCTGCATCGGCAGGCGGATTCTCAACCACTGCGCCACCAGGGAAGCCCTCACACATTACACACATTACACACATCACACACACATTACAGGCTCGAGATGCTCCGGCTGCAGGCAGGACCTTGGCACTGAGTCAGGGGCCCTCAGTACTGTCACTCCCTGAGCTAGTAGACAGCTGTGGCTGGGAGGTGGCCCCCCCGCAACCGAAGTTTTCTCCAGGCTCTGCCATTCCCCAGGTCAGGACTGGACACAGGCCATGTCCCATCCCGGGGCCTGCTTCCCTCCTGGCCAGTGAAGGACAGAGAATGGGTGGGGCACCCAGAGAAGCAGGAAGTGGAGGTGGCAGGCAGCAGGGGAGGGCTGGCTCGGCCAGCAGGCCTGTGGAAATGGCCTTGTCACTCACTGACCTGGATGGCTCTTTACTTGTAGGGCTGTCTCCTGCTGCTGTAACTGCCTGTCTCCAACTTGGTGGCTTAAAACGATGCAGATGTACCCTCAGAGAGCTGTGGGGGACAGAAGTCAGAAGTCAGTCTTCTGGGCCTAAAATCAAGGTGTTGGTAGGGCTGGTTTCCTCCTGGAAGCTTCTGGCTCCTGGAGAGAATCCATTTCCTTGCCTTTTGCAGCTTCTGGAGGCTGCCTGTGATCCCTGCCCCTCACCACACCGCCTTTTTGCCTCCTGCTTCTTTCTCACATCTACTTCTTCCTCATCTGCAGGAGTTTCCTCCCTCTGGCTCTCTTATAAGGATGGCAGTGATTGCTTCTAGGGCCCTGAAATCCAGGACCACCTTCTTGTCTCACAATCATTAACTCAATTCCATCTACAAAGTCCGTTTTCCCATAGAAGGTGGCATTCAGAGGTTCCCGGATTAGAACACTGACATCTCTGCATGTCATTATTCGGCTCATTTGTGATCACCAAGCCCCAGTGCCAAGTCTGGCATCACCCAGCAGAAGACAATAAAAGGTGTCAATCATTTGTGCAGGGCCTGCAGGGGCCAGGCTCTGCACTGCAGCCTGGTTGTGTGCTATTAGGTGGCCCTCCTGACAGCCCCGTGAAATGGGGCTGTAGTATGCATCTTACCGATGCAGAGGCTGAGGCCCAGAGGGGTGCACTGACCCTCCCAGGTCACCCTTGCACGGTAGGCCTGCCTGCTTCCGCTCCAGTGTTGAGGGGCCCAGCCCCCCAGCCCCCAAAGCCCGCCTCTGGCTGGGATGCGCTCCCAGCAGCTCTACGTTGGCTCCTGCACAGGCCACAGGAGGGACACAGCACGTGTTCAGGGCTAACCTCGGGCCCTGGAAAGCCCACCCCTTCATCCCCCCAGGTGGGTGTCCCAGGTGGGAAACAGGATAAAGCCTGGGAGGAAAACGGGCCCCCTGGCTGTGGCTTCGGTGGTCAGTGTGGTCGGAGCCTGTCGCAGCGCCCGAGTCCTCAAGCCCCTGCTGTAGCCACTCCTCCTCGCCGGCGCCAAACGCGTCTAATCACGCAGACGTTGCGCAGCAAATGACGTGCGGTGTCGTCGCCAGAGCCTCTGCGGCTGCTTGGCGCCCGGGACCACTGCCCATTGGCTCGCCTGGCCGCGGTGGGCGTGGCTCCGGGCGGAGCGCTCCGCCCCCGGCCCTGCCCGGGCACCTGGGCTTGAACCCCAGCGCTGGACGCAGCAGCCTTGGGATGTGAACCTGACCAGCCTGAACGGATGAACCTCTTTTCTCATCTGTAAAAGCTTATGATAGTAGTACCTACCCCATCTACTGAGTTATTTGGAAAATTAAATGGGGTAATAGGAAGAGCACATTTAGAGCAGTTTGGAAACATGCAGTAGATGTTAAGGAGGATTGTGATTACTGTCGTTATTAGAGAAGGAGGTTCATTGTGGCAGAAGCAGGCCGTGGCGTGACCTTGGAAGAGGATGCTGTCTGGGGGCCGTGCTGCGGGAAGGTGGAGAATGGGGATGGCGGGAGGAGGGGTCTCTTTTCCCCCCAGTTGAGGAATTTGGACTTTACCCTTTTGGCAACCAGGAGCAGAGGGGGAGTGGACCGGTTCATTTTCAGGGTAACCATAGGAGCTGTTGAAGGAGGGGCGTGGGAAGGACACCGGCTACAGCTGTCGCTGTGGTTGGGACAGAGGAGGAGCCGGGCCAGGGCTGCCCGCACACCGGCTGACAGGCAGCTACACGGGGGCGGAGCAGGCGGTGGGTCCAGGGTGTGGAAACCCACCCCGTACCTCCCATCTGGACGGCTCCCTATTAGACACCCACCCCCCAGCCCTCTCCAGAGCTACCTTCCTGGAGGTGCAAACCCACCACCGGCCTTGCATGGCTTATTAATGCTCAGATGGTTCCAGAAGGGTAAATGACACTGGACTCGTGGAGCGGCACCTGTCACCTGCATAAATCACAGGTGATGGGGAGACAGATGGTTGGGGGATGTTCTTGCTGGTCAGGTGTGGTTTTCCTGTGACCCTGTCCCCCCCGTGGGGACATGCTCCTGAGTCTCCGAGAGTCCGTTCTCAAGGGCAGGGGAGAATGTCCTGCAGTCTCTCCATCACCTGGTAACCGCTAGCAGGGAACAGCTCTTTGGATCCCCTCCTACCCCTGCCCCTTGGAAACAGGCTCAGCGGGTAACGTGGGGACCAAGGCTGAGGCGGGGCACGGTAGGGCCCTCAGCTGGAGCCCCCCTACCTCCTCGGTGTGTGCGGGAGTCAGGGCTGCCTTGGGCCAGGACCAACTCACGTGTTTGCGGGGAGAGTAGAAGCTTGTGTTCCTGGTGCAGGAGACTGGGTAGATCTCAACCCCTCACCCTGCTTGTGAGGTCCTTCCCATCCGAGCCCTGCCCTGGGGCTTCAGAGAGGACCAGTTCCAACTGCTCGCAGCCCAGAAGGGTTAGAGACACCAGCTCGTGAAGCAGTTCTCAAACCTGGCTGAAAACCTGAACTAGGGTGTGTCTGAAAGATGCACATTCCCAGGCCCCAACCCCAGAAGTTCTGGCTCTTTCAGGCTAAGGCGAGGCCTGGGAATATGCCTGTTTATAGACACCCACAGGCCAGAGTTAGGGGCCACCCTGCTTATTTTATACCCAAGAAAGCGGGCCCAGAGCTGTGTTTTGGTTGTCCAGAGTCAGAGCTTGCAGGCTTTTAGGCCCATTCTCTCCATGATAACAACTCTGCAGTATGGGCGTTAAACATCCCCTGGTTCCGCCTCATCACCCACTCACAGATGCCCACGAGTTGACCTAAATCTCTTCATATTCTCAGTCTGCGGAAGGAGGTGTGCATGCTGGAGGGGGGTGGTGGTGGGGGAAGGGGATGGCCACAGCATCTGAACCGTAGGGAGGACAGTCCCCCGCCGCTCTCCACTTGCCGTTCTCCATACCTGACCTCTGACATACACGACCCCCAGCACCTGCCTGGATTCTGGACCTGAAGATCACCCGATCCTGAGCTGTAATTGGCGAGCAGTGCTCCAGCCGTCACAGCCAAGGCCACCCTGCATGGAGAAGGAAGGGGGCAGGGCTCTTGCTAGGGACAGATGGCTCCGGGACTTAGCCATCAGTTCTTGAAAAGTCCACACGTACTTTAAAGTCCCAGGTAAAAAAATAATAATAATAAAGTCCCAGGTACTTTAAGGAGTGCCAGCTGGTGGGTGTGAAGGCCTCCGCTTCCCACCATCTTCTGGCCACTCCGTCACGCGTGTACATTGTCCCCACCCCCACCCCCATCAGAGCTGTTCAGGATGGCCGGACCCTACCTCGTCCTGGCAACTGCATATCAGTGGGGATGGTCCTCCCCACTTCCCTCAAGAAGGTAGTTTCTTGGCTATTGCTGGCTGAGCTCATGAACGGTCAGGTCTGAGGGGATTTGAAGATGGCTTTTGCCAAGGTCAGTGTTCCATCAGAACGGCACAGGCTCGTCGTGAGAGTAATAAACACGCAGTCGGCTCGGCTTGCGACTCACCTGCATTGTCCTGGGCCCCTGACAACTCTGTCCTCAGCCAGCCACCGAGGGGAGCAGAAAGATACATGAAGATTTTCTTCTTGATTCTTGGCCCAACACGCCAGGTTCACGGTTCAGAGAGGACTGGCTTTGTTTGTGTTTCGAGAAGACCGTTCTCTGCCCTCTGCAAATGTGCGTGCTTTTGTCAAGCGACAGATGGAAGAAAGGAGAAAACTTCCAAAGGGCATGTTTGTCCGCCTGGATCCCGGGCCAAGATGCTGGGGGGGCTCCCGGTCGCCCACCAGGGGCCTTGTCCTCCCCTGCCTCGGCTCACACTGCCTCTCCGTCTCCAGGGAGCGCTCCTTAAAAGCCACGTGGCTGACCGCATCTTCAGAGGAACTGCTCGGCAGGTGGATACAGAGCCCAGAAAAGCCCAGGACTATGCAGTTTGTAGGGCAGCTCGCCCTCCTCCCTCGGCTGTCTGAGGGCCGAGTGACAGATAGATGTGGAGCCTTGGCTCCCGGTGATGGGCGTGGCCCTCAGAGAGACCTCCAGGCACGTCCCTTCCTGTCTCTGGGCAGCAGGATGCTGGGCTCAGACTAACTGAGATGCAGCCACAGCAGCCTGTGTCCAGCCCTCTGGATTATGTCACCTGACCCTCATCAACACCACATAGAAAGGCAGCATGTCACTCCCGCTGGATATGTGGGGAACCTGAGGCACGGCAAGGGTGACCGCTGTCTCCAGGGACATTGTGCTAATAAGTAGCACAGCGGGGACTTGAATCCGGGTAGCTTGACCCTAGAGGGCTCTTCTCCGCCCCGACCCCTCTGCAGAAGCCTCTCTCCTCTGAGAGCTTCAGATCCCCAGCTCCAGGATCGTGCTCAGCGGCGTGGGTCGGACAGCTCATTTATAATGGAATCCGCCCGTAAAAGTTTAATGAGGAGCGTGTCTGATAAGGCGGCCCACTCTTTGATCTTTGCTGAACGGCGGCCCTCGCAGAAGGGTTGCTACCTGACTCTGGGCTTTGCAGAGCGCCCTTGTGGTCAGCCGAGGGCAGGAGGGGCCCGGGAGTGAAGCAAATCTTGATGTGCAGAAATGAGGTGGGCCTACAGCAGGGGAGGGTGCACAGAGCAGGCGTGGGGAGGCACTGCCCGGTGGAAAGGTCCTGCAGGGTTGAGAGGTGATCTTTCTGGTTCCCCTCCGGACCCGCTGGGCCCCGGTCATCTTGGGCAGTTCCCATCCCACACCCCCAGGATGTAGGAGAACAGGGTGGGGCCAAGGTTCAAGTCCTATGCCATCTATATACCCTTGACATCCTTGGGCTGGCTGTTAACCTCCAGAGCCTCGGTTCCCCCATCTCTAAAATGGAGACAAAACAGTAGCCCACATGGGGCGCTTGTGAGAATTAGGTGAGTGAGTGAGTATAAAGCACAGAAGACAGGTCCTGGTGCCCAGTGATTGCTGGACAATGGCTTGCTCTTTCCACTCTCCTTTTGACACCAGAAGGAAACCCACATTTCATTCCAGGCACTCTGCTGGGTGCTGGGCAGATATTAGATCCAGTCCTCTCAATGCCCTGTAAGGTGGGTGATATTCTCCCCCATTCATAGAGCAGAAAATTGGAGCTTTCCAGAATTTAAGGGCTTGCCAAGATCACTGAGCCAGAAAGTGAGATCTGACCCTCAAGCCTGAGCTCTTCTCTATGCTGTGATTATCCTTGGAGAGGAAGAGGCATCTCATTGTAGGTCTTAGGGCTACGCTGTGTTATCTTTGCTGTAATTAATCCAAAGGAATTAATCACTAACAGTAAAATTTCAGGTGTTGCTGGACAGACTGGCCGTTGAGGGGGGGGGTGTCTTTTCCCACTCTCCGAGTCCATGTCATTCACTCCGGGTGGAAGCTGCTGCCGGTGCCCAGAATGCATCCGTTTATTGAGCCTAATTCATTCTTGCTGGATTTATCTGTGTCCCAAGTGCTGTCACTTGGGGTCACTCCTGCCAGCCTTGGTCCGCACTGGTTGAGAGAATTCGTGAGCAGTGCCCTGCCCCTGAGTCCTGTTGCAGCCATTCTCCAAGCCTCCATCAATGCAGCCAGCATTGCTACACCAATTATGTGCCCTAGGGCCCACGGGGAAGAAATATGTCTGGCACCATGTGAGCTCCTTCCTTCATTTTCCCCTTCCAGGAGCTGTATTTCTGAAATGTGAACTTGACCTGTCCCACACAAGCAAAGTAGTGTTTACTTGTTGCTTCACTCAGTGGGGAAGTTCTTAGCACTTGTTCATTTCACGACACTCACCCAGTGCCTGTGATGTGCCAGCCTTGCACCGGGGATATGGTCTAAGGAGGTGTAGTCTGGGTACTCACAGACAGCTCGTGGCCTGGGAGGGGGAGTGGGGGAAATCGAGCGGTTACAGAGTGGTGTGCAGGTGGGAGAGGAGGGGTCGGGGGAACCCAGAGCACCAGGAAACCAGGAGCGGAAAGCATGTGTCAGCAGGAAGGCACGGAGGCCTGCCTCTGCCCATCCCACTGTTAGCCGCAGAGTTGCCCTTGTTCCAGTGAGGGGCCTCGACTCCCAGACACTTTACAAAGTACACACTAATGGACACCAAAGCTGGGTAGAAATTTATAGCCCACCCCCCTCTAAGAAGACGAGATGTCTCATCTAAACTATTTGGGATTATCCATCTCATTTTGACAGGCATCCAGGAAAGGAAATTCCTCACACCACGTTGGCTGGCCAGGCCAGAGTGGAAGAATTCTCACCGTGGAGGAGTTTCCCTGCGTGTAGCCCACCCTCTGCCCAGGCCTGTTCTCCTTGCTTAAGCTCAGACCCCTAGGGAAGCCTAACAAAGCCCCTCCCCCAACCCCAAGACCAAGTGTCTCACTCCCATCCGTGGCTCCCCCTCCAGCGCCCTGCATTTTGCCCTGTGATGGGACCGTCCCCATAAAGCCGTGACTTTCTGGAAGATTCTTCTCAGCTGTGCTCAGCCAAGGGTGGCTCCTCTTACAGATGCAGGACCCACATACCCGGAGGCTAGCTCACACCTCAGGTACCTGGACGGGGGATGGCTAATCGGCACGGCTCCCCAGAGCCCACCACCTCCCCTCCACCCCCCAGCTCTGCACAAGTCATCCCTTTGCTAGGAGAAAAGTCTCCTTGATAACTTACTCTTGTTTTTTCTGCTTTTTTGGGTTTGTATGTTTGAAAACACTGACCACATTCCCATCCTTGTGCTCCGAGAAGAAGAAAGTGTGATAAAGGGTGGGTGACTGAATTAACCCCCGTTGCCTGTGTGGCTAGAGCTTAACCAAGTCCATCTGTATGGCCTCCTTTGTAGGTGCAATTTTATAACCTAATTTCCCTACCAAAACATCAGTGTTTACTTAGTAAGAAATCTGCTCTTCATCAGCTGGACACAGTGATTTCTTTATTATGGGTCTGCCCTGCTCGGGGAGTGACAGCTGAGAGCTGGTGCTCAGCTAAGTCTGGCGGAACGTGCATGTCTGGGATGGGAACGGGGTGAGTGGAGGGTCGGAAGGATTGCATGTGTATACAGATGTGTGTCGGTCGCAAAGCAGGGTTGGGTTAGGGTTAGGGTTAGGGGTTAGGGTTAGGGTTAGGGTTAGGGGTTAGGGTTAGGGTTAGGGTTAGGGTTAGGGTTAGGGTTAGGGGTTAGGGTTAGGGTTAGGGGTTAGGGTTAGGGGCTGGGGCTAGGGTTAGGGTTAGGGTTAGGGGTTAGGGTTAGGGGCTGGGGTTAGGGTTAGGGGCTGGGGTTAGGGTTAGGGTTAGGGGTTAGGGTTAGGGTTAGGGGCTAGGGTTAGGGGTTAGGGTTAGGGGCTGGGGCTGGGGCTAGGGTTAGGGTTAGGGGCTGGGGCTAGGGTTAGGGTTAGGGTTAGGGTTAGGGTCTGGGGCTAGGGTTAGGGTTAGGGTTAGGGTTAGGGTTAGGGTCTGGGGCTAGGGTTAGGGGTTAGGGTTAGGGTTAGGGGTTAGGGTTAGGGGCTGGGGCTGGGGCTAGGGTTAGGGTTAGGGTTAGGGGTTAGGGGCTAGGGTTAGGGTTAGGGTTAGGGTCTGGGGCTGGGGCTGGCTGGGAGGGATTAGGGTTAGGGTTAGGGGTTAGGGTTAGGGTTAGGGTCTGGGGCTGGGGCTAGGGTTAGGGTTAGGGTTAGGGGCTGGGGTTAGGGTTAGGGTTAGGGGCTGGGGCTGGGGCTAGGGTTAGGGTTAGGGTTAGGGGCTGGGGCTAGGGTTAGGGTTAGGGGCTAGGGTTAGGGTTAGGGTCTGGGGCTGGGGCTAGGGTTAGGGTTAGGGTTAGGGTCTGGGGCTGGCTGGGAGGGATTAGGGTTAGGGTTAGGGTTAGGGGTTAGGGTTAGGGTCTGGGTCTGGGGTTAGGGTTAGGGTCTGGGGCTGGGGTTAGGGTTAGGGTTAGGGTTAGGGGTTAGGGTTAGGGTTAGGGGCTGGGGTTAGGGTTAGGGTTAGGGTCTGTGGCTGGGTTAGGGTTAGGGTTAGGGTTAGTGTTAGGGGTTAGGGTTAGGGGTTAGGTGTTAGGGTTAGGGTCTGGGTCTGGGGTTAGGGTTAGGGTTAGGGTTAGGGGTTAGGGTTAGGGTTAGGGGCTGGGGCTAGGGTTAGGTTTAGGGTTAGGGTTAGGGTCTGGGGCTGGGGTTAGGGTTAGGGTTAGGGTTAGGGGTTAGGGTTAGGGTTAGGGGCTGGGGCTAGGGTTAGGGTTAGGGTTAGGGTCTGGGGCTGGGGTTAGGGTTAGGGTTAGGGTTAGGGTTAGGGTTAGGGGCTGGGGCTGGCTGGGAGGGATAGGGTTAGGGGCTGGGGCTGGTGTTAGGGTTAGGGTTAGGGGCTGGGGCTGGGGTTAGGGTTAGGGTTAGGAGCTGGGGCTGGGGCTGAGGCTAGGGTTAGGGTTAGGGTTAGGGTTAGGGGCTGGGGTTAGGGTTAGGGTTAGGGTTAGGGGCTGGGGCTGGCGTTAGGGTTAGGGGCTGGGGCTGGGGCTGGGGTTAGGGTTAGGGTTAGGGTCTGGGGCTGGGGCTGGGGTTAGGGTTAGGGGCTGGGGCTGGGGTTAGGGTTAGCGTTAGGGTTAGGGTCTGGGGCTGGGGCTAGGGTTAGGGTTAGGGTTAGGGTTAGGGGCTGGGGTTAGGGTTAGGGTTAGGGTTAGGGGCTGGGGCTGGGGTTAGGGTTAGGGTTACGGTTAGGGTTAGGGTTAGGGTCTGGGTTAGGGTTAGGGTTAGGGTTAGGGTCTGGGGTTAGGGTTAGGGTTAGGGTTAGGGGTTAGGGTTAGGGTTAGGGTCTGGGGCTGAGGCTAGGGTTAGGGTTAGGGGCTAGGGTTAGGGTTAGGGGCTGGGGCTGGGGCTAGGGTTAGGGTTAGGGTTAGGGTCTGGGGCTGAGGCTGGGTTAGGGTTAGGGTTAGGGTTAGGGTTAGGGCCTGGGGCTGAGGCTGGGTTAGGGTTAGGGTTAGGGTTAGGGTCTGAGGCTAGGGTTAGGGTTAGGGGCTGGGGTTAGGGTTAGGGTTAGGGGCTGGGGCTGGGGTTAGGGTTAGGGTTACGGTTAGGGTTAGGGTTAGGGGCTGGGTTAGGGTTAGGGTTAGGGTCTGGGGCTGGGGTTAGGGTTAGCGTTAGGGTTAGGGTTAGGGGTTAGGGTTAGGGTTAGGGTTAGGGGTTCGGGTTAGGGTTAGTGTCTGGGGCTGAGGCTAGGGTTAGGGTTAGGGTTAGGGGCTAGGGTTAGGGTTAGGGGCTGGGGCTGGGGCTAGGGTTAGGGTCTGGGGCTGAGGCTGGGTTAGGGTTAGGGTTAGTGTTAGGGTCTGGGGCTGAGGCTGGGTTAGGGTTAGGGTTAGGGTTACTGTCAGGGTCAGGGTCAGGGTCAGGGTTAGGGTTAGGGTCTGGGGCTGAGGCTGGCTGGGTTAGGGTTAGGGTTAGGGTTAGGGTCTGAGGCTAGGGTTAGGGTTAGGGTTAGGGTTAGGGTTAGGGTTAGGGTCTGAAGCTGGCTGGGAGGGAACCTGGCAGCAGAGAGTTGGAGCGGCCAAGATGAGCCCACTGGGTGACCCCGGAGACAACCACTGGACCCTCAAACCCTTCTAGCAGCCCACACAGGTTCTCCACAACAGCCCTGCGGTCTCTCCACTCCCCACCCCAGAACCCCCGTCCGCGAGGCCAGCTTCTAACCAGAGGCCAGCTTCTACCCAGCCATCCTTTTTAAAAATCTGATCTTATTACACTGAAGACGTACAAAAGGATAGTAAATGCATGGTTACGATGTAAAGAGTATTAATGACCATTGTCTCCTGCTCTGCCTGGGAACGGGGGATGTGCCAGCACCTTTGAGGCCCCATGTGGCCCTCCAGGGTCCTGCCCCGGGGCTCCCCCTCCACCACCTTCTGGGACTTGGAGTTATCACCCCCTGCGTCTGTAACAGTTGTACCTGATGTCTAACTCTTGTAATAATACATTGTTTGGGTTTGCTCTGTGTGCTTTATATAAATAGACCAATTCTATTCTATATAAATAGAATCATTGCAGATGGATTCTTGGGGAACCTGGTTTTCACAGGTCATGGAATGTTCCAGGGAATCATCCCATTGGTGCATGGGGCTCTTAATTCATTAATCCTCACTGCTCTGAAGCAGTCTGGACTGACAGGCACCTGGGATGCGTCTGTGCTTTTGCTATTTTGAACATCATTGCAGTGAAAGCTCTAGCACCATCCTCCGGGACTCACATACCACCCATTCTTTAGAATAAATGTGTGTTTGAGAATGAAATTGCTGAGTCATGGGGGAGTCACGTTTTAACCCTCCTCGATGTTGCCAGATTTTTTGCCGAGCCACTCCCACCAGCAGTGTTTGAGGGCTCACCCTGCTCTGCACCCTTGTTATCAGGGTGATGTCATCCACATTTTAATTTTTGCTTAAATGGCATCTCCTGTGATTCGATTTTTTTATTTCCCATATCACTAATGATGCTGACTACATCCTTTCATATGTTTCTTGGCCAATAATGTTTCCTGCTCGTGAAATGCCTGTTCAGCTATTTTGCCCATTTTTCTATGGAGTTGTCATTTTCCTATTGATTTGACGAAGCTTTTTATATATTAAGGCTACACATTTTGTGGTTGGTTATCTCTGGTGCAAATATCCTCTCCCAGTCTGTGCACAGTCTCTTTGCTCCCATGATGAAGTGTCTGGGTGACGGGAAGTTCCTGTTAAAACCCGGCTCAGGTTACCAACATTTGCTTCATGGTTTTCCCCACGTGCTCTCCCCCCACCCAGCTGTCTGGTCTGACCTTCAGCCCTAGGACTCTGCTACCTATTCCCTGATTTGACCCACCCTTTTTTCAGCTATTCTCCTGTCTCAAAACACCAAGCCTGCACCACTCACTGCCTCCTTTCCATTCCTCTGTAAGAGTCGAGGCCCAGCTCAGATGCCACCTCCTGCAGGAAGCCTTCTCAGATTGCCCCAGCAGAGTGAATGAATCCTTTCCTTCCCACCCCTCTCTCTGCTCCAGCACCTTGTATACTGTTTGTAGGCTGCAGTCAGTGTCCATGCTCCCTCCCTGATCCCAGAGGTCCCAGCATGGTGATTTTGTTTTATTGAAGTATAGTTGATTTACAGTATTGTGTTAGTTTCATGTGTACAGCAAAGTGATTTGGTTACATATATGTCTTTTTCAGATTATTTTCCATTATAGGTTATTACAAGATGTTGAATATAGTCCCCTGTGTATGCAGTAGGACCTTGTTGTTCATCTATTTTATGTATATCAGTGTGTATCTGTTAATCCCGAATTCCTAATTTATCCCTCCCCCACCTTTCCTCTTTGCTAACCATAAGTTTGTTTTCTGTGTCTGTTTCTGTTTTGTAGGTAAGTTCATTTGTATCATTTTTTTAGATTACACATATAAGCAATATCATATGGTATTTGTCTTTCCCTGTCTGACTTACTTCACTTAGCATGATCATTTCTAGGTCCATCATGTTCCTGCAAATGGCCTTATTTCATTCTTTTTTATGGCTGAGTAGTATTCTGTTGTATATATGTGACACATCTTCTTTATCCATTCATCCGTCGATGGACATTTAGGTTGCTTCCATGTCTTGGCTCTCATACATAGTCCAGCGTTTGTGATTTTGTGGGGGTATCTTTTTCCGAACAGCTTGTCATCACCACGGCCTCATGGACACTGATGCCCTTTGCTGAGATCTGTGCGTGGGAGGGGGGCTTCAAAGGCAGGGGAATGTCAGGGTTGACCAGACACCCCTGGTTCAGCACGTGTCAGTCAGGTTGGCAGCCACCTGCCCCACTTCCTGGGAGTGGGGTCCTGGCCGAGTCTTCCTCCGACCTCCAGCTCCCCACCCAGCATCATCAGAGGCCCATACTCTGAGGCTGGCAGAGGGAATGATGCATGACCACAGGAACAAAATCAGTGAATGGCCGGCTGCTTTGGTCCAGCTCCTGTTGACAGGTGTCCTTTTTGCTGGTTTTCAGAGCCTCACCACGTGGACAGGGTGCAGCCCAGATGCACCAGAATGTGCAGGTTGGTCTCTGATTTGGGGAGAGGCAATTCTCCAGTGATTTTCAAGAGAATTCACTGCACCTCTCTTTACAGTTGCAAACCCCCTTAGTATATTTTGAAAAGGACTTGATTTCTGGAACTTTTAAAATTAATGTGTGAAAAAGGTGGTAAGCAACCTTGCCAAGGTACAGTTTCATATACAAAAAAGAAAAGGAGACAAGCAAGAAACAACAAAACCAACAAACAAAAGCCTTGAAGAGGGGATTCCCTGGTAGCACAGTGGTTAGGAATCCGCCTGCCAATGCAGGGCACACGGGTTCGAGCCCTGGTCCAGGAAGATTCCACATGCTGCAGAGCAACTAAGCTCGTGTGCCACAACTATTGAGCCTGTGGTCTAGAGCCCGCGAGCCACAACTACTGAGCCAGCGTGCCACAACTACTGAATCCCACGCACCTAGAGCCCGTGCTCCACAACAAGAGAAGCCACTGCAACGAGAAGCCCGCACACCGCAATGAAGAGTAGCCCCTGCTTGCCGCAACTAGAGAAAGACCGCCCGCAGCAACAAAGACCCAACGCAGCTAGAAATAAATAAATAAGTTTATTTTTAAAAAAGCCTTGGAGAGGAGATTGAACTCCACCCAGCGGGGCGCGATGGAGCTCTGTTCCTATCTGCTCGTAGGCCAAGGGCAGCGGCCTTGCTATGCAAGGGTGCCTGTGAAAGCAGACACATGCCCACCCTGCCTCCCAGGTGCTGAGGAGCCCCAGTTTGGGGAAGAGCAGCAAGGCCAGCTTTGGGGAATTCATTTGCTTTCTGGCACATCAGTGGGCCCGAGGCCACCTGCCCGGTGTGTCTGTGAAAGTGCATGCTTGGCCCTGAGCGGCTTGGCAACAGCAGAGGGTCCTGGCCTCCCCACACTGAGCCCGCCGACCCCGCCCATGGCCCTGGGATCCTGGTGGGTGGTACATCTCAGCCCAAAGGCAGGACCGGTGCATGGTGCGAGCACACGCGGTCCCCAGGGTGGGCAGGGTGGGTGTGTTGGGGTGTGTGCAGGGCGTGCTCAGCTAAGCTAAGGGAGGCTGGTGACCGTGTAATCTGGGCCGCTGTCGGGAAGGCACGCTCCAGTGTCCTGTGACGGTGCCCTGTGACGTGGGGGATGGGACCTAGTGCTCTGGTGCCCTCCCAGCCTGGAGGGGAGCTCCTCCCTCTTCCTTGCCCACTGGCCACTGATGTAGCACCCACTGGGGGGTGCAGGGCTCCTCCAGGAAGTAACACGCCGGCCCTGCTCCCTGTAGACCTGACCTTCTCGGAAGAAATGGGACAGTAATGACAGCAGTTCCTGCTGTGTCCCAAAGACCTCCTCCACCCCAGCACAATAGGCACGACACACCTTCCTGGCTCCTAACGAGTTACCGCAAACTCCGTGGCTTAAAACAACAGAAATTTATCCTCTCACTGTTCTGGAGATCAGAGTCCAAACAGTATCACTGGATCGAAATCAAGATGTCAGCAGGGCTGTGCTCCCAAAGCAGGCTCTGGGGGAGAGTCGCTTCCTGGCCTCTTCCACCCTCTGGGGGCGGCTGGCGCTCCTTGGCTTATGGCTGCATCCCTCCGGCCTCTGCCCCACAGTTACAGCCTGCGCCTGGGGCTGCCTCCCCAGAGGGGAGACAGACCCCATGTGAGCTCATCGCCACATGACCAGCCAAGATGGACGTGCCCAGGGTCCAGGGAAGGAGCCATCCTCTGTGTCCGGGGCAGGGTGGGGATGAAGAGGAGAAGTAGAGGAGTGGAGAAACAGGCAGGCGTCCAGGGCCAGCGCTGTGAGAAGTGAGTGAGGCAGGGCGCAGGACCAGAGAGGGGGCCGCCAGGGGCACGCGGGATGCAGCGGGGCACGGGTGCTGGACCTTGCAGGTGTGTGGTCTCCTGCTGCCACGAGGGCCGTGGGTCAGCTCTAGGCCAAGTGAGGAGAGGGTGATGCCCAGGGCCCTGGACCAGGTGAGGAGAGGGTGATGCCTAGGGCCCTAGGCCAGGTGAGGAGAGGGTGATGCCCAGCACCCGGGTCTCAGTGTTCTGGTCCTGCTGTTCCCACCGACCTCGCTGTGGCTGTCCCAACTGTCGCTTTGGGTGTCAGTCATGCTGTCTGTGAAATGGGATGTGAAGGGCTTATTCCTGCCTGTTCTGGCCCTACTGCCCCGCACAAGAAAAGGTCTTTGAACAAAGCCTCCAGAAGGAGTGCCTCTGGGTGGCCAAGGGTGCTTCCTCCCAGCCGCTGACCCGGCACGGGAGATCCTGCCCTGACAGCTCGTGCTGAGTCTGGGTGAGTCAGCACCGCATTGTTCTCCCTCCTCTCCAAACAGGCGCAGTGGGTGGGGGCCAGGGGCACGAATCCCTGCACATCTGTCCCCTCCTCTCCCCGAATTAAGGAGCACGTTGGTTCCTGCCCCCGCGCCTTGGCTCAGGCTGTGCTGGGGGTCAGATGCCCCCCCACTCCTCCCACCAGCGAAGGCTCACTCTGCCCCCCCAGCCCACCCCCAAGCCTGGCGGAAGCCAACACCCTCTAGGAACGCACCCCATCGGGCCAGCTCCCAGGGATGGTGCCCGTCCTCAAGGGTCTAGGCGTGCGCGCTCAGGCCCAGCCAGCTCAGGCTGAGATACACACGGACGTGCAGGGTTCCCAGCGCCCTGGCCTGCCCTTTCATCTGCCTGCAAAACTTTTGTGCCAGCACATGGGAAGGGGCCTGGGGCTGAATGCTGGGGGACGCAGGCTGGGGCCACTCCGCCACCCTCTGACTTCCCTCCATTTGCTCATCTGTTAAATCTAAGAAAAGAGACGGTGGGCACAGCCCGAGCACCTACTAGGCGCCCAGGAACGCAGCATGCACTTTCCACACTGAGCTCTTTCCCTCTGCCATCCGCCTCATCCTGCCAGCCAGGGGGCGGATAGCACGACTGAGGCCCACAAGCAGGGACAGAGCCGTAATTCACGCCCAGAGTCCAGGCTCTGCCCGCCTGTGTGAGCAGCTCCCCTCCACCTGCGCCCCTGCCCCCAGGGTCCAGCTGAGGCCGTGTCTGCAGAGGGACACCAGGCAGGGCTTGTCAGGGGCAGAAACAGCTGTGGCGGGAGCTTGCCTGTCCGTGCGTACGCTCTTGGGGACGTCAGAGGGCTGAGTCTGCCTTCCCAGAGTCAGAAAGGCGCTCGGCCCCTTACAGCTCTGCAACCTCGGGCGAGGCTCCTAACTGGCCCGAGCCTCGGGTTTCCTCCTCTTTGCAATGGGGGCAATACGACCTGCCTTGCGGAGTTGCTGGACATGCCGCACGCCATTGGCGTCCAGCGAATGTTGACCACGTGTTCAGGAATAGCGTCCCCGGCAGCGCCCACTTAGGCTGGAACGGCAACCGGCCAGCTAGGTCTGCACTTGCTTGGTCCCTTTTCCTCCTTTCTTCGCCCGGCTGGTGGCCTAGCCCTGAAATCTTGTCCGGGGGTCGGCAGGGCCCTCCCAAGAGGGAGGGAGGGAGGGAAACAGGAAAGAACCTGCTAAGGAGAGGCCCTTTGCTGGGCTTGCCTCCAGGGAGGAGGACACACACACACACGTGCACGCATACACACACACACACACACAAACGGAAGGGCCAGCACAGCTGCCCGTGCCGCCCAGCAGCTATGGACAGGATGCCTGCAGGCCAGAGGGTGCACAGGCCCAAGGAGCTACGGATCTGGTCTGCCTTGCGGGAAGCTGGGCCCCTGGATCACTCCGGGCAGGGGAAGGCTGATTAGTCAAGGCTCGCCTTGACAGGCCCTGGCAGTTGCCTAAGACAGAAAAAGTCAGCTGAAACTGGTTGAAACAAACAAACAAATGCATTGGCTCAGAGAACTGAAAAGGCCGAGGGTACCAGCTTCTGGCAAAGCCAGATCCCTCTCCAGGGGCTCAATTCAAAAAACTGGTTCCACAGCGTTCAGCTCTGATGTTTGTGCATCATCTCTGTTCCTGGCCTCTCCCTTCAGGGCCCCCAGTGGCTCCACCCACACAGCAACCTCTGTGGACAGATCATACTTCTTTCCCAAAGATTTCAGCCAAAGGGGCTGTCTGGGGCACATGCCCATCTCTGATGGTGCCCGGGGATATGGAACGTCTGATCGTCAGGGCACAGGCTACATGTCGCCCACCCACAGCAGAAGAAGGGAAGTGGGTCCAACACAGATCGCCCACCCAGCAGCAGATTGGGCTCTGCTGCTCCCCCCAAGATATAACCTTCAAACACACGTTCTTATGCTCTAGCCTTTCCCTGCACTTGCTGCTTCCTTTATTTGCAATGTGCTCATGAGCTCCTATTCATCTTTCAGAGCCCAGCTCAAGGTCACCTCTGAGGAACCTTCAGGCAGAGTTAGGGAGTTTGTTCCTCTGCTGGAATCTTTAAACTGATTTGTGTTTGTGCCTCTTCCACTTGGGCTCTGAGCTCCCTACAGGTCGCTGGGAACAGAGCAAGGGCTTGGGGTAATTTTCTTGGGAAGATTAACAAATATGGGAAGAAACAGTTGATAGAGTCAGGCTCAGATGAACTCAGAGCTGGACCGAAGGGTAGAAGGCAATGCATAAAGGTAGTGTCCAAACCAAGCAGCCTGCAGAAAGGCTGACTTTGCCGGTCCGGTTGACTGAGGCCTGCAAGCGTGTGAGTGTGCACACGTGTGTGCCTACAGCCCGGGAGAATGTGACCATCTTTTAAAATGAGCTCACACATCTGGTCCCTCCTCCCATCCTCAAGGTCCCTTCCTTGAGTCTCTGCCCAGTTGCCAGAATTCAAGGCCTGGATGGGCCACGGCTAAGACCAGGGTCGGGATCCCCGCAGCCCACAGCGTGGAAATGGAAGAAGAAAGGGAGGCTGTGGCTGAGGGGTGGCCTGAAGCAGCAGCTCCGATTTCACAGCATCTGCCTTGCCTGGTAGGTCCGATGGCACTGTTCTTGGTTCCCCAGCACTGATAGCACCGCCTGTGTGGGGACTGTCTGTCAGGCGGGATGGGGCAAACGTCCAAGAAAGAGCAGCTCTGGTCCCTGAAGGACCAGCCTTGAAGGGTGGCTGCGTTGCTGTGATTTCAGGGCTGCTGGGAAGGCCCCTGGTCCCTCGGATGCATTCCTAATGCTTCAAATTCTGCCATTTGAGATTCATTCCTTCGGCTTTGTTTGGTCTGTTAAAATGATAGTCTCCTGGAACATTTGTGACCCTGGAGCCTATCAGTCCTTCACAACACAGTGTGAGGGAGAGGCTCCCTCTCCCTCCTGAAAGCTGACTTGATTGTGCGTGGTGATGGGATGGGAGTGGGGGTGAGGATAGAGGGAGCTGGAGCGGGGCGGGGGATGGGGGGGTAAGTTCTTTTCTTCCCCGGTGCCACCGCCACCTCCCTGATCCTGCACCCGCCAGAGCCCCGCTCGCTCACAAAACGTCGCAGTCATCAAGAGCACCCACTTCTCTGCCAGGGGACGGGCCCAGGTACAGGCTCGGGTCCAGACCCGCCTGGATTGGTTGTAGTTCCGATACTTGCTCTCTGAGTGACCTTCGGCAAGGGACCTAGCCTTTCTGAGAGTGTTCTCATCTGTAAAATGGGCATAAGGTGCCTACTTTGTGGATTTTTAAATTTAGATTAGTAAACGAAATACATGCATGTGACCCCGTGGCAGCTGGCACCCAGTCTTACAGAAATGCCAGGTCAGGGCACAGCTGAGCGGTGCCATGCAGAGGGGACATCTAAGGAGGCTTCCCAGAGGAGGTGTCTCAACAGTCGTCTGTAGCTGTGTTAATGGGCCTGTTGTCTTGGGTCCCGCAGGCCCAGGTCAGCAGACACTGCGCACCCTGAGCTGGCTTGTTGCTGAAAAGGGAGGGAAGGGGCTTAGTGCTGTGAACCCCCTACCATGTGCCCAGAGCTGGTCTTTGTCTACCACCTGGAGAGGCACCAGAGAGGAACAGCATCCTGGCTGCGGCCACCCAGCTAAGTGGGAAGGATCGGGGTTGGCCCTGTCCCACTGCTTCCGGACGCCGACCTCGGTCCTCCTGGACAGGCTCCAGAACCCAGCTGTGCTCTGCGTTGCCAGGACTCACCTTTGCTTCTGTCCCCCCGGGAGGCTCTGCTGGCCCAGACCCCACTCCCAGGCCTGGCACCGGAAGGGCAGGGGCTGTTCTGTGCACCCTTTCATCAGCTCTGTTGTTACCTAACCCACCTCACGGCCATCCCCTGTCGAATCTGCTTAGGGGCAGGCAGTGGCCTCTCCGAGCTTCCTGCTGTGTCACACCAAGGGGACAAGGAGTCCTCGACTGTTCCCTGTTGGGGCAGGGAGAGCCTGGGCTGAGGGCGGCACCGTCCCGACAGTGAGGCAGCTTGGGTTGAGTCCCGGCCTGCGTCTCTGGCCACACGGCTTGTGGGGTGACCTCCATCTCTGGACCCAGAGCCCTCGTGGGTGAGGTGCATTGTTGGTGCCAGAGTTTTCACGTCTCCTCTCGGCGGCCATCAGGCTGGCCATCATCACGGGCTGCTGTTCTGAAGTCAGCATCCCTGTGGGGAGGGGCGTGGCCTGGAAGAACCTTGAGCTCCTCTCCGTTTCCTTGGAGAATAATGTGATGGGAAGGGGATAACAGAGGTCACTCTCCTCCAAAGGGTGGTAGCAGAGGTGTAGAGATAAAAGTCCCAGCTTCTCAGCATGGGGACTCGGCCCCCACCTGCCACCTCCGGGCCCAGCTGCTGAGGCTGCACTGATTCCGGCCCTGCCAGGCAGCCCCACAGCGGGGTGCACGTTGCCACGACAAGACCCCCTCCAGCCTCCTGTTTGGCCGGTGGGATGGGAGTCACCTTGGACAGACCAGGGCCACCGTGTACCCTCCATGTGTTCCTTTAAATCCCTACATAATCACTGGCTTGTCTTGTGGGGCCTTAGCTGTGGTCCTTGCGCCCCACAGGGTGACGTGTTGCTAGGGAGGCCTGGCCAGGCCACTTAGGGCCACCAGTTTCAGTAACGCCAGGCTGCCCTGCCCTCGAACCTGGCCAGCATCTTGTGGGCCCTGAAACCTACCCTGCCTTGAGTGCCCAGTGGTGGACCAAGGCTCTCGGGACAGGAGACGCATCGCTTACTCACTCTTCTCCCCTGTGGCCTCTGTGGCCCAAAGCGGAGCCACTGCTTTGGTCCCTGGCACTCAGTGCAGTTTCCTCACAGGTGGCCTGGCCTCTAATGGCAGCTTGTGAGTGAGGATAGGATAGCTGGAGGCTGTGACTGATGTTCACAGATGTGTCACCATCACTGGCTCTGAAGATACCTCTGAACACCTGCGAGATAACAGTTGCCTGCCAGATGCTTGATGCAGCAGTGCCTGGGACACGCCTTGCTCCCTGGTTGCCTGGGAAACACGCCTGCCCACCTAAGATGGGAACCATGCCCCCCAGGGGGAGCAGAGACCTCATGTCAGGGGAAGGGGTTTCAGGGAGAGCACCACTGACCACCGGGGTCCCTTGACCGAGGCTTGCAGGGAAGAGAAGGAATTGCCCTGACGAGGTATAGGGTACAGGTAGGCCAAGAATTGGCATGGCTGAAGACACCACAGCGTGGAAGTGCCCCGGCAGGCTCATTGGATCAGCACATCCGTTGCAATTACATCTGCAAAAGCTCGAAAATAAAGTAGCAGAATGCATACACCCAGGCCTGTAGAGCGGCCTCTGAGCACGGAGCTTGTGTAACCCAGATGTTAAGGCATCTGGATGTCACCTGTTTGGGTCCTGGTTCGCACTGTGTCATAAGCACAGTTTTCATGCCCTGTTGCACATAATCAGTAATGAGCTCTGGCGTGCTCCAGCCCATGGACAAGTCATGCCCTCTCTGAAGTAACCGGTTCTCACAGCACTTTTTCACACACCCAACGTCAAGGTTTTGAGGGCTTCCCAGGCACATCTGGGTTTTGCCCTCAAAGTGCAGTACTAATGCTGTAATAACAGCTCTCGCTTGTTGACTGGCGGCTGTGTCTCAGGCACCATTTGGGGGAATTTCATCCTCCTGGCAACCCTAGGAAATGGGCACTGTTGTTATCCCCATTTTACAGATGAGGAAACTGAGGCTTGGTGAGGTTAAGTTACTTGCTCAGAGTAACTGAGCTGATGAAGGCTAAGGTTCTTTTTTAAAATTTTTATTGAAATATAGTTCATTTACAATGTTCTGTCAGTTTCAGGTGTACAGCAAAGTGACTCAGTTATATATATATATATATTCTTTTTTTTTAGATTCTTTTTCATTATAGGTTATTACAAGATATTGAGTATAGTTCCCTGTGCTAGACACTGGGTCCTTGTTGTTTATCTATTTTATGTATAGTAGAGTGTATCTGTTAATCCCAAACTCCTAATTTATCCTTCCCCTTACTTCTCCTCTTTGGTAACCATAAGTTTGTTTTCTATGTCTGTGAGTCTATTTCTATTTTGTAAATAAGCTTATTTGTATCATTTCTTTAGATTTCAAATTTAAGTGACATCATATGGTATTTGTCTTTGTCTGACTTACTTCACTTAGTATGATAATCTCTAGGTCCATTCATGTTGCCGCAAATGGAATTATTTCATTATTTTTTATGACTGACTAATATTCCGTTTTATATATGTACCACATCTGCTTTATCCATTCATCTGTCAATGGACATTTAGGTTGCTTCCATGTCCTGGCTGTTGTAAGTAGTGCTGCTATGAATATTGGGGTGCATGTACCTTTTCAAATTAGTGTTTTCTCTGGATATATGCCCAGGAGTGGGATCGCTGGGTCATATGGTAGCTCTGTTTTTAGTTTTTTAAGGAACCTCCATACTGTTCTCCATAGTGACTGAGATTCTAATGCAGGTTGGTCTGATTTGAACACATATTCTTTGCACTGTGTCAAGTCACAGAGAGGCCCCTATTTTCTGAAAAATCGAAAATGAAATCTTTAGATTTGGTTCCAGTGACTTAGTTGTGCTTTCACAGCAGCTTTCCCCAGTCTGATATTTACTTTAATATGGGCAAGTTTTGGAGTAGATGACCTCAAAATACCCCTGTAACTAACATGCTAACAGCTGCTTGGAGGCCCCCGGGGAGCAGGCCTGTCCTTTTGTTGAGCTGAGCAGGGCTGACCATAGAAATGGGCCGCGGCCACACCAGCCCTAGCCCAGGGGACCACGCCAGCTGCGTGCCCGATGGTCAGTGGGCGTCAGAGAAGGGATACTCTGGGAACATGAGAAGGAGTTCCATGTAAGGCAAGCTGGAATGATATTCCAAAATTTTCATGACGGCTCAGCGTTTCCAAACGCTCCTTGAACCCTGATCTTTTCTTTTACAGCCGATCCCATGGCTGAGTGCTTCACTGCAGGGATTGTCCCACGGAAGCCCCAAATTCTCCATCTTTCAGGGCACCTCCTGATTTCTCTTTTCCTCAGTTCTGTTAGGAAGATGAGCTCTTTGTATCTTCCCCCTCGTGTTAGTATTTTCATGGCCTGTTTTTCATACCTGTTGGTAGGATGCGGGCATTCGTCCATTTCGGAGACTTACTTGTTAATGCGTCTGGTCCTGAGCAGGCACTGGGGAAGCAGTGGTGACAACTCGCCATGAGAGGTGTGTGGACTGCCGAGCTTGTGGTCCAGCAAATCCAGCTCTGTGTGTGCAGAATTCCATCACCAACATGAGACGGGTGGGTGGGCTGCTGCACCAGCCCCGGGAGCTTTCCACCTGCATTTCCTGGCTAGTGTATGAGATTTGAGACTCTGTATGAGGGTGACCAGGGGATGTTGGCAAATAAATAAAGGTGCAGCCGCCCGTTTGGTTCTGCTCCTTAACGGGGTTCCCTGGGCATCCTCCTGGGTGGGCCACACCTTCTTAAAACGTTCCCCTTTGTCTCTGCAGGCCTCCCGCCCTGAGTGGCAGCCCGGTCATCTCGGATATCTCATTGATCCGACTTTCCCCACACCCTGCCGGCCCTGGGGAGTCCCCCTTCAACGCCCCACACCCATACGTGAGCTCCCACATGGAGCAGTACCTCTGCGCTGTGCACGGCAGCCCCACGCACCCCGCCATCTCTGCGGCCAGGGGCCTCAGCCCTGCGGACGGTGAGTAGGGAGGGCCTGGGGCAGCGGGGTCGGGGGAGGGATGCTAACTCTAATGCCGGTCATTCCTCAGCTGCTGTCCGTGGGATGGTCAGTGGCTGGCCTTCCTCCCTGCCCCCCATCAACAGTAGGTCTTTCGATAAATGAGTGGTCCAAGACAAGGGAACCAGGGGTGCATTGGTTTTTGCACTCATTAAAGAACTATTCGTAGGACTTCCCAGGTGGCGCAGTGGTTAAGAATCCGCCTGCTGGTGCAGGGGACACGGGTTCGAGCCCTGGTCCGGGAAGATACCACATGCCACGGAGCACCTAAGCCCGTGCGCCATAACCACTGAGCCTGCGCTCTAGAGCCCGTGAGCCACAGCTACTGGGCCCACGTGCCACAACTACTGAGCCTGTGCTCTAGAGCCCACGAGCGACAACTACTGAGCCCATGTGCCACAACTACTGAGGCTGCGCTCTAGAGCCCACGAGCCACAGCCACTGAGCCTGTGCTCTAGAGCCCATGAGCGACAACTACTGAAGCCCACGTGACTAGAGCCCATGCTCCACAACAAGAGAAGCCACCACAATGAGAAGCCCGTGCACCACAACCAAGAGTAGCCCCCACTCACTGCAACTAGAGAAAGCCTGCACGCAGCAGCGAAGACCCAACGCAGCCAAAAATGAATAATAAATAAATAAATTTATGAAAAAAAGAACTATTCATAAACAGCCTTGGCATGCAAATTACATAATAAGAATGGTGACATCTGTTTATTCATGGAGGTCCTATCTTAGGTGAGAATTACTTGGTTGCAAGATGCCAAAGTCTGCAGAAGCTGGTGTTAAGCAGAGTAGGTGTTGTATCGGGGTGTCTCAGGGCCCCCCCCCAGAGCAGAAAGAAGGCAGAGCTGGGCAGGTTTCTGTCTACATCTCTGGCAGATCAACGCATGGCCTCTAAATGGGACCCCAGCCCCAAGGCTCTGGGGTGACCACCAGTGACTTTGTGTCCCTCCTGAGAGGATACTGAGTGGCCCAGCTCAGTCAGATGGCAACCCTGTTCAATTCATTTGAGACAGAAAAGGGCAGAGTCACAAAGAAAAACCAGACAAGGTGAATGGCTGCAGCCGTGAGACATGAAGATGGCCAGCCAGGATGGGGCCATTCAGAAATGGCCCTTCACCACTGCTCCTGGCCCTGAACTCTGCGTGGGCCCCCGAGTGACCGCGACCAATCCGGGATGCGCCAAAGGGTGTGACACATCCACACAGAGCCCGCGTCTCCCGGGAAGTGGACCGGAGCTCCCCAACCTCTCCCGGCAGTGCAGGCCAGGGTCCAAGACACTGCTCCTGCCTTGAAGTTCACATGTGGTGCAGCGGGCGGTATGGTGCCCTCAGGAAGATACATGCACGTCCTAAGCCCTGAACCCGAGAGCATGGCCTCATGTGGAAAAGGGCTCTCTGCCGACGTGATTAAGTTGGCGATTCTGAGTTGAAGAGATCATCCTGGATTATCCACGTGGGCCTTAAATCCAATGACAAGTGTCCTTATAAGGGACACATAGATAAGAAGACAACGCAAAGATGGGAGTGATGTGGCCACAAGCCAAGGAAGCTGGCAACTCCCAGAAGCTGGAATAGGCAAGCAACAGGTTTTCCCCTAAAGCCTCCAGAGTGGGTGGCCCTGCTGACACCTTGATTTTGGACTTCTGGCCTCAAGACCTGAGGGAGAATAAAAATCCATTTTCACAGCAGTTAGCAGCAAGCCTGTACTAACTTGTTACAGCAGCCCGAGGAAACTAATACACACGGAGATGGGGCGGTCCCCTCGAGGCCTGGGTCAGGGAGGGCCCTGAGAGACGTCTGTAGAAGGGTCGAGGAGCAGAGGCAGGGTCCGCCAGACCAGACTCTGTGTGTGTGTGTGTGTGTGTGTGTGTGTGTGTGTGTGTGTGTGTGTGAGAACAATGGGCCCTCAAGGAAGGCTTCAGCGAAGAGGCACAAGCAAGAAGGGGGAGGGGAGGGCATTTCAGGCACAGGCAGGCCAGGCAGAGGCCGCGGGGCTGCAGGCTAGGGCTGTTCCTAGAGGACAGAGCGGGAGAGGGAGAGGAGGAAGGGGAGGGTGATGGCTTCCACGGACCAGCTGCTTCCTTCTGCCCGGACTGTGTGCATCTCCTTTGACACCTGCCAAGACTAATAGCAGGGAGGCCAATTCCCGGGCTCTGGATTCAAACTCCCTGCTGTGTGGCCTTGGGCAGCATCTTTATCTCTTTAAGTGCCAGAGTCGTCATCTGCTGAGGGGATCAGCTCATGGTGTGATGCTAGTGAAACCAGAGAGTGGATGTTATCCCCTCAGCCCTGTGACTGCACCCACCCAGCGGAACGCCCAGCACAACGTTGGCTGATGATACCTTTCTCTTTTTTTGTGGTACACGGGCCTCTCACTGCTGTGGCCTCTCCCGTTGCGGAGCACAGGCTCCGGACGCGCAGGCTCAGCGGCCATGGCTCACGGGCCCAGCCGCACCGCGGCATGTGGATCTTCCCGGACCGGGGCACGAACCCGCGTCCCCTGCATCGGCAAGCAGACTCTCAACCACTGCGCCACCAGGGAAGCCCTGTCATTTTTAATAGTAATTTGACTGGTGGGTATTATTACCCCCATTTTACAGATGGAAAACTGAGCCAGCTCAGAGAGGTGGCACCTTCTTAATTTTGCACACCTGGTAAAAGCCAGGACCCCTGAGGGGTATGTTTGGTTTCCAAGCCCCCCTTTAACTAACACCACACCCCTGAGTGCCAGGCCCCCTCAAGATACTCTGAAGTTCATCCTCCCGGCCTCTTTGCTAAGCCCCGGCAGGCTGAGTGCGAGACTGGAGGTGGACTGCCCGCCCAGGTTCTGATAGGCGAGGAGCTTTATCTGGCCAGGGCGGGCGAGCGCTCGCCTGCCATCCCACTTCGAGTGCTGGGTGAGTCTGACCTGGCGCCCAGCTGTCTGGCCACCCTGGCACCTCCGACTTCATCTTCTTTTTCCTTTGGAGACTGTGCCGGACCACGGGCCCTGGAGCTCTGGGCATCTGTGGGGCTGGGAGAAGGAAGCAGTTGTTTACGGCTTTGAGCAAGTGGAGGAATGTGCAGGCTGGGATCTGGCTGCCCCATCAGCAGAAACAGCCCCGCCCCAGCCTGACCAGGGACGACAGGGGAGGGGGACCCAGGGACCCAGGGGGGCAGGGGAGGGCTGCAGGGCCCGGAGGGGCCTCCTCGGGCCAGGTGCATGTTTCTCTTCTTTCTGGCCGGGTTCTGACAGTTTCTTCCTCTCCCTCCCTCCTGCCCGCAGTTGCCCATGAACACCTGAAGGAGAGGGGGCTGCTTGGCCTCCCCCCTTCAGGCACCAACCCCTCAGACTATTACCACCAGATGCCCCTCATGGCAGGCCACCCCACGCCATATGGGGACCTGCTGATGCAGAGCGGGGGTGCGGCCAGTGCACCCCATCTCCATGACTACCTCAATCCAGTGGATGGTGAGTGCTGGGCCAGGGTGGGTATGGCGAGCAGGATAGGGGCTGACGGCCCCCCGGAGGCCGAGGAGGGTGCTTGTTGCTCCTTTTGTGGGGGGGGGAGCCCAGTGGAGGAATCTGGGGTTTACCCCAATCCCTGCCATGACTGCTGTCCTTGGGGGACTGCGTCTGAACAACATGCACAAAAACTTAGTGAGTCATCACGGGCCAGGAAGTGCTGTAGGAACTGCAGTCACTCCAGGGAACAAAAGGGACTCATCTCTGCCTTCATGGAACTTACTTACAGCTTAGTGGGGAGAGACGAACAATTCAGGAATGGGGTTAGGAGCACTGGGTGGATGAGGGTGCCATCTTGAAAGAGGAAATCAAGAAATCCTCACTGAGAAGATGATATTCAAGCAAAGAATTGAAAGGGATGAGCCATGCAGAAATAAGCCAAAGAGTGATACAGGCAGGAGAGACAGCAAGTGCAAAGGGCCTGAGGTCGCAGTGGGCCTGCTGGGATCAAGAAAAGCCCGGGAGGCCAGTGTACCTGGTACCCAGTGAGTGAAGGGGCAGTAGGGTAGGGCCAGAGTTCAGGGGCTGGCTGTGCTGGTCGGTCAAGGCTTGGTGAAACTTTGGCTTTCACGCAGAGTGAGGTGGGGCCCGTGGAGGGGGTCGGACAGAGGAGGAATGAGACCTGACTTATTCTTTTTTTTTTTTTTTTTAACATCTTTATTGGGGTATAAATGCTTTACAATGGTGTGTTATTTTCTGCTTTATAACAAAGTGAATCAGTTATACATATACATATGTTCCCATATCTCTTCCCTCTTGCGTCTCCCTCCCTCCCACCCTCCCTATCCCACCCCTCCAGGCGGTCACAAAGCACCGAGCCGGTATCCCTGTGCCATGCGGCTGCTTCCCACTAGCTATCTACCTTACGTTTGTTAGTGTACATATGTCCATGCCTCTCTCTCGCCCTGTCACAGCTCACCCTTCCCCCTCCCCATATCCTCAAGTCCGTTCTCCAGTAGGTTTATGTCTTTATTCCTGTCTTACCCCTAGGTTCTTCATGACATTTTTTTTTCTTAAATTCCATATATATGTGTTAGCATACGGTATTTGTCTTTCTCTTTCTGACTTACTTCACTCTGTATGACAGACTCTAGGTCTATCCACCTCATTACAAATAGCTCAATTTCGTTTCTTTTTATGGCTGAGTAATATTCCATTGTATATATGTGCCACATCTTCTTTATCCATTCATCCGATGATGGGCACTTAGGTTGTTTCCATCTCCGGGCTATTGTAAATAGAGCTGCAGTGAACATTTTGGTACATGACTCTTTTTGAATTTTGGTTTTCTCAGGGTATATGCCCACTAGTGGGATTGCTGGGTCATATGGTAGTTCTATTTGTAGTTTTTTAAGGAACCTCCATACTGTTCTCCATAGTGGCTGAACCAATTCACATTCCCACCAGCAGTGCAAGAGTGTTCACTTTTCTCCACACCCTCTCCAGCATTTATTGTTTCTAGAATTTTTGATGATGGCCATTCTGACTGGTGTGAGATGATATCTCATTGTAGTTTTGATTTGCATGTCTCTAATGATTAATGATGTTGAGCATTCTTTTATGTGTTTGTTGGCATTCTGTATATCTTCTTTGGAGAAATGTCTATTTAGGTCTTCTGCCCATTTTTGGATTGGGTTGTTTGTTTTTTTGTTATTGAGCTGCATGAGCTGTAAATTTTGGAAATTAATCCTTGGTCAGTTGCTTCATTTGCAAATATGTTCTCCCATTCTGAGGATTGTCTTTTGGTCTTGTTTATGGTTTTCTTTGCTGTGCAAAAGCTTTGAAGTTTCATTAGGTCCCATTTGTTTATTTTTGTTTTTATTTCCATTACTCTAGGAGGTGGGTCAGAAAGGATCTTGCTGTGATTTATGTCATAGAGTGTTCTGCCTATGTTTTCCTCTAAGAGTTTGATAGTTTCTGGCCTTACATTTAGGTCTTTAAGCCATTTTGAGCTTATTTTTGTGTATGGTGTTAGGGAGTGATCTAATCTCATACTTTTACATGTACCTGTCCAGTTTTCCCAGCACCACTTATTGAAGAGGCTGTCCTTTCTCCACTGTACATTCCTGCCTCCTTTATCAAATATAAGGTGACCATATGTGCGTGGGTTTATCTCTGGGCTTTCTATCCTGTTCCATTGATCTATCTTTCTGTTTTTGTGCCAGTACCATACTGTCTTGATTACTGTAGCTTTGTAGTATAGTCTGAAGTCAGGGAGCCTGACTCCTCCAGCTCTGTTTTTCGTTCTCAAGATTGCTTTGGCTATTCGGGGTCTTTTGTGTTTCCATACAAATTGTGAAATTTTTGTTCTAGTTCTGTGAAAAATGCTAGTGGTAGTTTGATAGGGATTGCATTGAATCTATAGATTGCTTTGGGTAGTAGAGTCATTTTCACAATGTTCATTCTTCCAATCCAAGAACATGGTATATCTCTCCATCTATTTGTATCATCTTTAATTTCCTTCATCAATGTCTTATAATTTTCTGCATACAAGACCTGACTTATTCTTAAAAGGAATTCCATTCTGGCTGCTGGTCGGAGAACAGCTTTAGGGGCAAGGTGGAAGCAGGCCGTCCAGCTGGCAGAGGTGGGAGGAGCGGTCATGTTTCAGATGGATTTTGAAGGAAGAGCCACAAGATTTGTTCCTAGATGGGATGTTGAATCAGGGAGGAAGAAGGGCATTGAGGACAACACTGGGGCCTCAGGCCTGAGTAGTTGGAGAACAGAGTTGTCAGTAACTGAGCCGGGGCCTGCAGGCTGGGCACGTTTGGGGGCATGGCCAGTCGGGCGTTCTGGGGAGATGAGGTGCCTGGTGCCCATGAGGTACCAAGTCCCCCGCCCACCCCCAGCCATCCTCACAGCTGCTTTTACAGGGGCAACTGCACCCTAACCACGAGCCAGCCCCTGGGGTCAGATGGAGCCGCCTCCCCAGTGAGTGCTGCTCCACCTGCCGGTCCTGGAGCTCATCCCAGAGACCCCCAGGGATCCAGGCCAGGCAGCGGGGCTGGAAGCCACAGCGAGGGGCCGGCAGGCGGCTCCTGCAGATTTATCCTCCTCAAGCTCTTTTTCACTCCCTGGTGGCAGGGAGCAGACAGAGACCTGCAGGAGACCTGCTGGGTTGCAGGCAGTCCCGTGGGGCCAGGCAGGGCTGCAAGACTTGGGGGGGCCCCTGCACCCCTCAGCCACCTCCTGTCCCCCAGTCCTCCGCCCTGGGCGTCCAGTCCACACCAGCCACTGCAACTCCACCTTATCGGCTGGATCAAAGCCAAGCCCCTCCTTTCCTAAGGCCTGGCTGAGATCTCACCTCCTCCAGGAAGTCCCTCTGGATGCCCCCTCCCTCCCCTCCTTTCCTTGTGACCAACCAGGATTCTTGACCTCCTCTATCAATAGGAATTGACTAGAGGCCAGACAAGAAATTCAGGCAAGGCTTTATGGGGGCTCCTGCTGCAGCTGGGTGGGGGGAGGGCGAAAACAACTAACAAGTTTCCCTTGCTCGTTCGCTCCCTGAGGTGGGGCCAGCTGGTTCCTTATATGGGGTGAGGATGGGGGTGTGTTGGGGGGGAGGGTTGGCTTAGGTGCTCTGCCCACCCCTTTGGTGGTGCTGAGTGCAGGGGGCATGCGCAGTACATGCTTTTGCTCCAGGCCCCTCAGAAGTGGCAGTTGGGTTTTTGGTCTTTCTGTATCTTGTTGTCCATAATTTGCCCCAACTGCGCATATACACAAGTTGTTTTTAGTCCCTTGTAGATTCTCTGTATTTTGTTGCTCAAGAAGATGTTTGCCCAGGTGCAAGCACTGCGGCAAAGGGTCCCAGGTCCCACCTGTCTCACCGTCTCTCTGCCCTGCTCACCTCACGCTTACAGGGGCCACCTCGAGTGGTCCCTAAGCACCACTCCCCTGCAGCGTTCCCTGCCCTCCCCCACAGGAGTGTCACTGGGGAGGAGCATGGCAGTCCTCCCAATGCCAGCTCTGTGGGTTTTGTCCCATGTGACCCTCAGCCTGCCCTGAAGGGAACCCACAGCACGACCAAACGATGCCACCAGAATCTGGTCCCTGGGTCTGTCTCGCCCCTGTGTCTTCCCCAGGATGGGCACACAGTGTAGGGGTGCAGTGAGGCCTCTCGGCCCCCTGAGTGCATAAATCTACATGCTTTTGTCTCTCCTCCCCATAACAGCCCTGCAGGTGCCCCCCACAGGGAGCGGGAGGGCCCTGGGAGGACACGTGCGCTTGCTACTCAGACAACAGCGACATATGCCCAACACAACAGGGCATAAAGTTTGCTGCCATTGTCCAAACGTCAGATTCTCCAAGTGATGTCTGCCTTCCAAGGCCTTGGTCTGGGTGGCACCAGGCCAGCTGGGCAGACACAGAGAAGCCACGGCCGAGGGGTCTGGTCAGGCAGGTGTCCCCAGGGGGCGGGAGAGGCCGAGTTAGCACATGTGAGCGCCCGCTGTGTGCACATGTGAGAGCATCCAAGTGAGGTCTGCCTGTGTGCCATGCCTTTATGCACACTCCCCAGGTGACTCCCCTCAGCCCCCTTCCGAGGCCAGAATTACCGTCCCTGCCGTAAGATGGGCTCCCTGGGGTTCCCAGCATCCAGGGAGTTGCCCAGGCCGCAAGTCAGGGTTCCAGGCCCCGCTCCGCCTGTCACCAGCATCACGGGCTCTCCCTCATGCACACCGCCCCAGGCAGCACAGCACATCTGAGGGGCCCCGTGAGCCATGGCCTCGGGGAGAGCCCAGTGGGCAGAGCAGCTGGGCTGGAGCCAGCGTGCTGCAGGGATGGTGGTGCTGCGGGCAGGTCTAGGCCACGCCAGCTTGAGCTGCGTCCTCTCTGGGACAGCTGGTGCTGCTGGGACCCGGTGGGGACTGGACGGTGATGCCCTGCATGCTGTGTGAGCGTGGCTCAGTGCCAGGTTTACAGTCAGTGCTGCATGCGTGCTGGTTTCCATCTCTTTCCACCAGTATCCTTGCCCTCTTTCAAATCTACCACCTTCTGCAGGGTTTTGTCTGCCGATTGTCAGCACCACCGTCCACCCCATGTTTGGGCCCCATGCCACACCTCCTCCTGGACATCTTTTCCTCACCACCAGCCCACCCCCCCCAGGCCAGCCCACCCGAGACCTGCCAAGTCTGCCTTCGCAGCACCCCCGCCGGCCGTCCAGTCCTGTGCCAGCCAGCTCCCAGCTCAGCCTCCCTCCGCCCCTCCCATCACCCTCGGGGTGAAACCCAGACTCCACATGGCCAGCGGCCTTCCCTCCAGCCTGTCTCTCCCCATCTGCGCCCCTGCACCTGTCCACCATCCCCGCAGGCTGTCCTCGTTCCGTCCTGCACCGGGTCCCAGGACTCAGGTCAGCCAGCACTTCTCCCGGGCCACCGCCCGCATCAGCTCCCCTTGGGCTCTGCATCTCCCTCCGCCCACCTGCAGGACCCGAGGGGCCCCAGCTGTAACTGGCTGGCCCTCTGTCTTCACAAACCCAGAGCCCCACAGGTCCAGGAGCACCTGCCAAGGAGCAGGGCTCTGTGTGGGGGGAGGGAGGGAGGGAACGGCAGTCACAAAAGAACCTGGGGTAGAAACATGCAAACGAATCCGAAGAAACTGCGAGGCCAGCAGCTGTCGGCCTGCAGGGAGCCTGGACGGGGACAGGCAGCTTTGCTCTGGGGCGCTCTACGTTTGGCAGCATCTGGGCTGAGCATCTGAGACACGGGGGTCGGGCGGTCGTGAGGAGGTGGGCTCACCAATGGGCGTGGGAGCCGCCCTGATGAATTCAGCACAGCCCCCGACATCCTGTCTCCGCCTTGGTCTTGAGGGTGTGATGGGCTTCAGGTGCAGAGCGGAGCTTCACCACCTCCAGCCTTGGTTTGGACGGACACATGGGTTTCTCGGGCTGAGGTGGGGGTTGGTGGTGACCCGGGGATTTTCACAAACCCCTGTGAACATCAGGAACGGGTGGTTTCTTTTCCTTTGTTCCCCATCACTTACCTCCAAGGAAATCAGAGTGAAGTCCAGCATGAATTCCTGTATTTGCCGTTACTTAGTTTTTTTCCAAACCAGTTTCAGCCAGAACTTTTGCGTCCGCTATTTAAAGTTTTAGGCATTTCTGTGCAGCTCCGATGCCTACGTGGCCCCGAGAGACTCGGGCCCAGGCCTGCGCCCGGCTGAGCCCAGACCTGCCTCTGGGTGTGTGTGTTGGGGGGGTCCCTGGCCCCTCCCCTCCTGTGAACCGTGGGAACTGGGAAGCCCACCAGCTCTGGTGTTTTCGGCTGGTCCCAGCTTCACAGGTCTGGGGAGAGATGCTCCCGGGAAGCCTCTGTCCACCCCATGGAGGTGTGAGTGGGTCTTCCAGTCGAGTTTCTTTGTGCTCAGACTCTCACAGGGAAAGGTGTGCAGGCCTGGGGCCCGGGCAGCGGGGCTCACGGGACCACCTGGGAAAGGGCCCTGAGGCTCTGAGGACATGTGTGTTCACGTGAGGAAGCTGCCCATAAACATGATGGGGGCACGTAAGCTCTCTGCCCGTGCAGGGGCCCTGAGAGTTTGTGCGGAGTTGGGGAGACTCCGTGTGTGTGTCTCTTCGCTCTCTCTTTTTCGTGCGCACACACACACACCCTACCTACATACCGCATACACACCCACACCGTAAACACGCACACACCATACACACGCACACTCACTCTCCTCACTCATTCATGAATGAGGGTATTTACTGAGCACCTACTACGTGCCAGGCATGGTGCCAGGTGCTAGCAACACAGCATTCCAAGCCCCGCTCTCGCGGTTCTCCAGGGGGGCTGCTCTGTGGAAGCTCCCTGTCGCGGCAAAGGACACCTGTCCCGAGGCCGCCCCGCCTACTCAGCCTGTTTCCTCAGCACCTGCACTTCACATTCCAAGAGGAGGCAGAGCCATGGGGGAGAGAACATCCCAGGGGCATGAGTGTCAAGCTGGGGTGTGGAGACCAGGGGCACCCGGCTGTGAGGAGGCCTGGGGAGAGGGTGTCAGGAAGGCCACCCAGGTCCACATCTGGCAGAGCAGTGTCCCCAGCCCACCCGCTGGCAAACCACCAGCAGTTTTACCTTAGCCAAGTGCCACCTACACGATAACTTATTTAGTCTTATATTTTTAACAGACTCACCTTAAAATAGAACTTTATTTTTTTTTCTGAAGTGGGAAACCCCATAATATCTGGGGAAGATGTCCCCGTCTGTGTCTCTGTGATGCCTAAACAATCTCCTTTGGGTCGTGTGTGTGTCCTACACTGGGGAAGATGCCACAGCCTTAGCGGCAGGGCTGGAGTTGGAGGGGTTCTTGCTGAATGGAAAAGCCAAGCCCTCCGTCCCCCGCAGAGCACAAGGCCGGGCTGTGGGCGGGACAAGGGGCATCTCCAGCAGAAGCTGCCCTCCCTCTCCCGGAAGCCTCCTGGCCTCCAGGTGGTCAGTGAAGGCCCATTGCCCCTGTTCTTTAAGGAGGCTGATTTATAGCCAGAAGAGTGAGGAGTGATGTGGCTTTGGAAGGTGATAGATAACCAGTCCGGGAGTCCGAGGTTATTCTGCCTAGTGGTCCTCTAGACAGCAGGGAGGTCACTGCTTGTCACTGGGGCCCTAAAATGGAATTTTCTTGCGTGATGCCGTTGAGTATTGGTGATTTAACGGCGGAGCCGCAGCCACCACCCCACGCCCCACCACGCTGAGGAGCTTGAAATGTTTCCGAGTGAAATGTTGTGTGCTTACAGCCCATATTTCCTACGAGCTGTATATTTTATTGTCGTATTGACACTCATTCCACTCGGATGTCGCCTCCGTTTTGACGCCCGATCCTTATGCTGCCTGCGGGTCCGGGGAGGTCTCAGGAACCAGTTACACTGATCACGCCACTGAGAGGCAGGGGAGCTGACGGAGGGGCTGCCAGAGGCCCCGTTCTGGGAGGGCGTCCGCACCCAGCCTGCCGACAGGAGGGACACGGGGGGCAGGGTGCTGAGGGCAGGCTCAGGCCAAATGGTGTGTCCGGCTCATCTGGCAAGCCAGCCCAGAGTCTCGTGAGACAAGCGTCATGAAGTCACTTTCCAGGTGAGGAGCCTCGAGCCCAGAGCCCTAAGTTTCTTTGTCTCCATCATAGACCTGGGAAATGCGCTTATAGGCCTCAGCCCCACGCCTCTGGGCTCCAAAGCCTTGGTGCTTTCTACTTCCGCGCAAGAGGGGGTGTGAACAGCCAAGTGTGGGCCAGGTCCAGGTCCTCAGGCTGGATTTCCTTAGAGCATCTCCTTAGTGAGTCCAGAAAGTCCGGGCGAGGGGCTGGGCCATGCAGGAATGCTCCCTAAGCAGTGGGGGTCAGGGCTCACAAGCCCTGCCACGAGGCTGCGCCCTGCCGGCCCCGGGGAAGGCGCGTCCCGGCCCCGGGCCCACAGGAGGCCCATCCGGAATGGTGGGCGCTACGCTGCTCGGTAGTCCGTAGTGACCCTGAGGTGGGCACTCTGGGCCCATCTTCTGGGTGAGGAAACAGCCCAGAGAGGTCCAGCAACTCGCCCAAAGACACCCAGTTAGAGCTGGCAGGCAGGGTCAGAACCTGCGTCTGCCTGGGTCCCGGGCCTGTTTCTGTATCTCCTGCCCTTTCCGACTATCCCAGGGCAAGAGATTCCCCCCGCCCCCACGAGCAGTCTGGGGTAACCTGGGGTAACCCTGCTTTGGTGGTGTCTAGTAATCCTGCCCAGAGCCACAGGTACCACTGTCACCTCCCACCAAGATGCTGAGCTCCAGGAGACGGGGCTAAGCATCCTTGCTTGCAGCTCCCCCAGCATCGAGGCCTGTGCCTGGCAAACAGGCTGCTGCAGGAGGGCCTGATGGGTGTGTGAACTAACGTGCGAAGGAGCAAAAGAAAGAACGAGCGGACAAAACAGCATCCAGGTCAGGTGGCGTCTGGCGTTTGCCCAGGTGAGGGCAGACAGGTGGCTGGTCACCCAGCGGCTGTCGGCTCTCAGAAAGGGGGCATCCACAGATGAATGGACATGACGAGTCTGCCAATCCTGGTCATAAATCACAGGAGAAGCCACGGGAAATGAGTGCCAGGCTTTTCTTTCTATTTAGTAATATATCAAGGGAAGAGGCGCATTAATAAACATATTTCCCTTGAGGGGAGGGAATAACAGAGATGAATATCACTGTCAGATCTGGCCTGTTTCATCTTGTTAGGGGCGCACGAGAGGGTGGGAATCCAAATATTAGTAGCAAAATCTTTTTTTGAGTGCATTGCAAAGATGTGTGTGTACTTCTTACTTTGTATGGTATTAGATCTACCCCCCATCTTGTATTTTCCCATTTACCACACAGTTCATAAGTAACAGGAGTCTTTTGGAAGATGCACTTTTATATCTCAGAGTTGCCTTTAAAGTGAGGACGAACAAGGAGTGAACCCAGTAAATAAGAATTAAGAAGCTTGGAGGACACCTGGATAGGCGGATGAGTGTTTAGGGACAGATGTCCTCCACTGTGGCTCAGTCGTCTTCTCTAGATTTGCTGTCCTTTTCTCCATTATTAGCTCTCAGCTCACCCTGCTCACCAAAGAGTCCTCCTGGCCCCTAAGGAAGCCGTGTTCATTCACAGTTTCATTCTGGAAGATCTGCTGGGTTCAAGGCACTGTCCATGGTGCTGCCCCTGTGTACTCAGGACACACCTACCACGCTGCCCCCATTTGCAGATGGGCAAAGAGAGGCTCAGCAGGCTGAGTAATGCACCCCAGGGCAGCCAGTAAGTGTCAGGCTGTCTGTGTGCCCCCACTGGGGGGGGGGGGGTGTGTGTGTCCCCGCCCTGGGCCCCTGCACCCAGGAGAGCCCTCCCCTGATACCTACCCTCCCCACCTGAGCAGAGGCAGTGCGGCGGCGGTTCTGGTGTCCACCTGCCTGCTTTCCAATCATTCTCTACTTCCCCTGGCCGCGTGGCCTTGGCCAAGCTACTTGTCTTCTCCTTTGTAAGATGAGGCTCATGATAGTTCCTTCTTCATAGGACAGTTGTGAAGATTAAATGGCTTTATACTTGAAAATACTTAGAGCAGTCCCGAGCATCCGCGGGGCACTCAGTAAATACTGACTTTGGATGGCTGAGCGTCCACTGTCCCTTGACACACCACGCCTCTGCCCCATGCCCGGCTTTTGGCATCTCCTATTGGACTCACCACCGAGCCAGCCAGATCCCAGTGCTGGGATATAACGGTGAGCAGGGTGACCGAGTCCCTAGTTCACAGAGGGGGGAGAAACAGAAGCAACCAGACATACACAAGCAGGTATGAACTCCCCTGAGCTGCACCTATCCACAGAGAGGGGACCGTGGTGCCCTGAGAGTGTCCCAGGGGGACCTGCCCAACTCCAGGATGTCAGCAATGGTTTCCTGGGGAAAGTGATGACCCTGCTGAGGGCAGAGCACTGCAGACAGAAGAAGCAGTATGTGCAAAGGCCCTGTGCAGGAGGCTGGAGAGGGAATCAGGGGCACCCACGGAGCCACCGGGTAAGCCACATTGAGGACTTGTGCCTTTTTCCTAATAGCAGTGGGAGCTCTGGAAAGGTTTGGGGTGGGCAAATGCAAAGACATGATCTGATTTGGCCGCAGTGAGGAATGTGTATCAGACAGCAGTTAACTAAGGGCCCCGGGATGCCCCAAGCAAGTGGGGGGCTGGGCTGGTGGAAGTGGGAGATGCAACTGTGAAGGAGGTGGGGGGGGTGTCAGGCCAACTCCCGGGTCCCCCGCTCTGCTGCTCTATGGGTGGCGGGCGCCCGCTGAGCCCAGCCCTACAGGAGGTAGGGCTGGGCTGAACTGTGGTTGCCCTTCAGACGCAGGAGGCCAGGTAGGCAGCTGGCTGTCAGGAAGTTCACTATCAGAGCCGCTAAAGTGAGGATTTAAAAGCTGTTTGTGGTGAGAGCGTCTTCCTGGCCCTGCCTCTCCCCACCTCTCTGAAGGTACACTCAGGACAGAGAAAAGCCACACAGCAGGGCTTCTTTGGACCTTGGTTCAAATCCTGCCCTTGAGCAAGTTCCTAACGTCCCCAAGCCTCGTTTTCTTATCTGCACAGCTGGGTTTGCATTTCGGGGGGCAGTGATGGCCGTTCATTGCAACAGTGGGTCTGAATGTCACTAAGGGGTGGCTGTCGCTGGGTTATTCTGTGCAGCAGAATCCAGAAGCAGGGACTTATCCAAACACCACATCAAAGGGACACACGCTGTCTCTAGTTGCTCATGGGCCAGGACACATCTCTGTGGTCCGGGATGCTTGTTCAGAAGGGTGGTCGTGTCTGCAGCACAGACCAAGCGCCGGCTGGGGAGGGGCTGCTCCGTCGGACCCTGTGAGGCAGAATGAGGTTGTGCGACATTGTGTCCCTAGGCATGTGGGCTGGGGTCCTTCCCACCGCAAGACAAAGGTGGTGACACGGCCTGAGTGTGTCGCCTGCTGGCCTGGGTGCCAGCCATGCTCCCAGGCCCCTCTGCGGGGCAGAATGAGCTGGTGTTCACCAAGTGGGAGCACCTTCCGTGAACCCACCATAGCTCTGCTTGCTAAAAGATCTGTAAGCCCCAGGCCTCAGAACCCAACAGAATCAACGGCCGGCCAAAAACAAAGATGTTCAAGGAAAAGAATACCCTGAGTAACTCAACTTTTTCTCCCAGCTGGGAGCTTTCCTACAAGTGCTTCATCCTTTCCGGTTGAAAACGAAGTCTATGATTACACGCGTGCACTTGTACAGACATACGTACAGGGTACACACCCGGGGCAGCTGGTCTTGGACCCAGCATCCTTCATCCACAAAGGAGATGGTTAGGAAAGAAGACCCCAGAACCCCCTTCCAGCTGGAGGATTCTGGTGGCCCAGCCTTAAAGGGGCTTCCCAGATTTTCCAGCCAAGGATGGGGTCGGGGGAGGGCTGGGCGTGGTTGACCCCCAGGGCAGGGGGCAGTGGGCAGGGGCTCGGCCGAGGCTGCTTCTGGTGGTGGTGGTGGGTCGGTTGGTCCTGGGAATGCAGGCCCAGAGAGTCACAGGGTATCACTCCTGCCCTCAGTTCTCCTGCAGTGGTGGAGACAGCACACTGACTCACAGCCCCGCAGCCAGGACATCCTGCGTCTCCCTGGAGGAGGGGACCTATGGGGTCTGGGCAGGGCTGAGCAGACAGGAGGGAGAAAGGCGGGCATCGCGAACCCGGGAACCGCCGAGTGCGGGTGTGGGTGCTGAGGCACTCTTCAGCACAGCCCTGGAGGTCGGCACTTGGGGACCATTTACAAAGAGGAAACGGGCCCAAGGAGGGTCTGGACAGGGTGGGAACCTTGGCATGTGGATTCTTGCCCAGCGATGTGGTCACACCATTTCTCGGCTGCTGTGTGCCCAGAGGGGAGACCAGAACCCTGGTTGGGAGAGGAGGGGCTGTCGAGAGGAGCGGTCTGGGGCCCCTGGTCCTGAGGAGCAGGGAGCCCGGTCTGGGGGCAGGCCCTCCTCCCTCCCTGCAGCTCCGTGTGTATGTATGGGGAGGGGGAGAGCGCACCCACAGGCAGTTGGATAGGGCACCAGGCGTGTGCGTGCGTGCATGCATGTTTAAGGCAACAGGTCCCCGGGGCCCAGGCGACTCCAGAAGGGAAGACTCGGTGTTGGAGAGCCATCTGCGTGCTGCCAGGCTGCCTTTTGCCATGGCATCCTGCATCCTCCCCACCCCAGACCGGCCAGGAGTCTAGGGCCTCTGCTTGGCGAACGTCCATTCAGGGCATTTTGGGGCGATCCTGGTCGCAACGTGATCCGCGACCCTGGAGCACGTGACTCCTTTCCCTCTCCTTCCTGTGGAAAAGTCACCCACTGGGATGCTCTACAGCAATAAAAAAGGCGCCGGTTCCTGCCACGCACAGCTGCGTGGAGAAACCTCATCGATAATGTCAGACAAAAGAAGCTGTTTGAGAAAAAGCATTGATAATTCCATTTATGTAATAGGCAAATACGCAAAACAGGCAACGCTAAGCTGAGGATGAGAGGCCAGTCTGGTGGCTGCCCCGGGGAGGGTCCGGAAGGGGCAGAGGGGCTGCTGGGCTCTGGCCGGGCCGTGCTTCTTGGCCCGCTGCTGGCTTCACTGGTGGGTTCCCTATGTGAGAGGCCACCAAGCAGGTCACCTACGGTTTGTGACTTGGCTGTTGTGCCTCAGGCGTTGCTGGACCCGGTCTCGGCCGCTGCATGCCTAACAGGACAGGCACTAACACAGATCCTCAGCACACCAGGTGTGGACCAGGCCCATCATACAGATGAGCAAACTGAGGCCGAGAGAGACCTGTGCCCCAGAGCCGCCAGCTGGACAGGGGCAGATCCGCAGTGCCCATCAGACTGTCCCCACCCCCAGTCCCCTTCCCCCGTCACATCACCCCCACAAGTGCGGTCATGCTGACGTGCCTTGGCTTGGCTGTCCTGCAGTGTCGCGTTTCTCCAGCCCCCGGGTGACGCCCCGCCTGAGCCGCAAGCGGGCGCTGTCCATCTCCCCGCTCTCGGACGCCAGCCTTGACCTGCAGCGCATGATCCGGACCTCGCCCAACTCGCTGGTGGCCTACATCAACAACTCGAGAAGCAGCTCGGCTGCCAGCGGCTCCTACGGGCACCTGTCGGCCGGCACTCTCAGGTGAGCCTAGCCCGCGAGCCGGGACCAGGAATGGGAGCTGGGCTGGGGCCCAGTGGAGAGGGTCCACACTGGCCTCCCGGGAGAAACACAGGACTTGTTTTTGGTTTTTTCTTAAATTGAAATATAGTTGATTTACAGTGTCATGTTAGTTTCTGCTGTACAGCAAAGTGACTCAGTTATACACGTATATACATTCTTTTTCATATTCTTTTCCACATGGTTTATCACAGGATATGGAATAGAGCTCCCTGTGCTCTACAGTAGGACCTTGTTGTTCATACGACTTGTAAGTCAGTCTACTTGCGAATATTCTAGGAATTCAAAACCAGTAGTGATGACATTGAAACATGCCAACATTTGGGTACATCTTCGTGGGCCTCTTTTTCACCCACCAAATGATTTTTTAGTAACCCTTATCGGGCCTGTCGTGAAAAATTCCATCATGAAGTCAAAGGGGACTTTCCTAGTGTTTCAGCAGTGTCACTGACCAGCACTGGACCGCTGGAGCTCTGACACTGGCTTGGCCTGCACGTCTCTGGGCTGGCAGGCGTCTCACTCTGGTCACAGCACACACAGACCTCACCATCACCTCCCGCCCCGTCCCCTCCGTGCAGCCCTTGACTGTTCAGAGGACTCAGACCCCAGCCAGCTTGGCTGAAACCCATGTCCTTACACTGGCCCTCCTGAAAGAGGCCAGGGTTAGAGGAGCTTAGGAATGCCAAGAGAGCTCAGCCCAAGGACCCGGAGATAAGGGATGATAACAATTATATCAGTTATCTTTTGCTGTGTGACAAAAAAACAAAAACAGAAAAAACCCCCGCAGTATCAAACAGTAAGCAGTTAGCCTCTCGCAGCATTTCCAAGGGTCAGGAGCATGAGACTGGCGTAGCTTCAGGTCTCTCACGAGGCTGCAGTCCAGATGTCGGCCAGGGCCATGGTCACCTGGAGACTTGACTGGGCCTGGATGTCTATTTCCAGGATGGCTGGCCCTTGGGCCTGTTGGCACAAGCTCTAGTTGCTCTTCCCGGGAGCCCCTCCACATGCTGCTTGAGCGTCCTCACAACATGGTGGCTGGCTCCCCCTCCCCCCACCCCCAGAGGGAGTGACCCCAGAGAGCAAGGAGGAAGCCCCGGCATCTTCTGTGACTTAGCCTCGGAGGGCACCATTTCTCCCTCAGTGTCCTGGAAAGAGTGGCCCGTATGCAGGTGGCGTGGTAGAGCTCAGAAGACAGAGGACAGTGGGAACCGGAGGGCTCGGGACACACTTCCTGGACGAGGGGGCATTAGAACGGGGTTCAAATAGTCAGGGAGCATCAGTGATGCAGGGGCGCATCTCAGGCGACAGAGCAGTGAAGGGCCAGGGACAAAGGCTGCGTCCTGGGGCAGGGCCTGGGGGCTACGCACAGAAGTGGAGGCCTGAGACGGCCGGCAGTGGGGAGCCACGGGTGCTTGAGTGGGTAAAGCCACGGTGACGGGGCAGTCAGCAGCGTGCCCATCCAGGTCCCCGGGCAGCGTCCTGTCTGTCCAGGAAGCGTGAGCCTCACAGGTGCCCCCACCTCACCCCACCCCTCTCCATCACCTTGTCTGCCCTTCTCTGCAGCCCGGCCTTCACCTTCCCCCACCCCATCAACCCCGTGGCCTACCAGCAGATCCTGAGCCAGCAGCGGGGCCTGGGCTCGGCCTTCGGACACACGCCACCCCTGATCCAGCCCTCGCCCACCTTCCTGGCCCAGCAGCCCATGGCCTTCACCTCCATCAATGCCACGCCCACGCAGCTCAGTAGCAGCAACAACTGTCTGAGTGATGCCAACCAGGTAGGTGGGGGTGGGGGGCGGGGGGCCACCAGGCACTCATCTGCACCGAGCGAAGGCCAGTCATGGCCATCTCATGCCAGGAACATGTGGAAGGACTCTGGGCACGGGTCTGGCTGGCACCGTACCTCTGGGCAGAGGCCACGTGATCAAACGGGCCTCAGGCTGGATCCCCAGTCAGGAGGCCAGGGCTGGGTCCTCACACTGCCCTCGCTCACCATGGGCCAGCACCCAGCCTCAGTTCTTTGGCTGCCTGTCCAATAAGCATAACGACTAAATGGAGAAACCCTAGTATTCAGAGTCAGGCATCATACAGGGACCTCATACACAGCATGTAACATGGATGGCTGAAACAGGTAATTAATATTGTACGGCTTAGTTTGAGAGCATGAGTTTACCCAAGGCCATCGTAATCGACCTTCCCAACGGGCTTTTGACATGCCCAGGCCGGCTCACAAGCGCTTGGCATGCTCGGTGCCGTGAGCATTTGATGAATGAACAAAGTCCTGTTTTGCAGATGAGAAAATGCAGTTGGAGTCCTAGAGACAGTATCAGATAGTAGGAAGAGCGCAGGCCTCAGAATCAGATCGTGTTTTGAACCCTGACTTACCTGAAAGCTCTTTCAGCCTGAGCTCACACCCCTGCAGAGTGGGGCTGCCACCGGTATGGGGTCACTGAGCCTGGGTCCACCTGGATCCTGGTTAGCGCTCACGATGACCGTCCTTGAGGTGAAGCAGCTGCCCAGGCCACCCAGCTGGCAGGGCAGAGGTGACCACGTGCTGGGGAGGAAAGACCAGAGGCCGTGCAGTCTAGGAGCGGCCCTCTTCTAGAAAGTTCTCCCCAGGGCTCCAGGCGGCCACCTAGCACCTCCCCCAGACGGTGGCTGTCACATCCCCTGACACCGCAACTCTAACCCGCTTGTCCTGAGGAACCAAGCTCTTCTGTCCCGCTCCCTGGACTGGCCGGCCCTGTTGTCCTCAGACCCAGAGCCGCCCCTGCCTGGGAGGGTTGAGAAGTTGAGGCCGCTGAGTCGGGCGCGGGGTCCCCAGCATTTCTCAAAGAGAGGGTCTCTGCTCCATCTCCACTGGGGGGGGCTGCGTGGTAGGGAGGAGGGTGCTGGTGGGCCTGGCCCTGGGCTCCCCGGGCTGTGCCCCAGGCCAGAGGACCAAGCTGTGCGGTGACTCAGTTTCTGAAACTGCAAACACAAGTGTTGGCCTGGACGGCCTAGTGCGGAGGGTCCAGGATAAAGCCCAAGCAGAACTTTGGGGTGCCCCCCTGTGTTCCCCTCTCCCAGAGCAAGCAGAGCAGCGAGTCGGCCGTCAGCAGCAGCGTCAACCCCCTCGTCATTCACAAGCGCAGCAAGGTCAAGACCGAGGCCGAGGGCCTGCGACCGGCCTCCCCTCTGACCCTGACGCAGGTAACCTGCTGGCCGTCCTGGCCGGGCTCGAACTGGGGCCGGGCCTCGTCTCCTGGGGCAGCTGCCTTGGGGCCGTGACCCTGTTGAGAGTGGGTAATGGACGGCAGCCTGCATGAATGAATGAATGAGTGAGTGAGTGAGTGGACCAGAGAGGGCAGGGCAGGCACGCCAGGAAGCTCAGGGAGGACCAGAACTGTGTCCCCAGCTCCCCGCACACACCTCACATGTGCTCATCAAATGCCTACCTGAGGGGGAGGGGGGAGGGAGGGAGGGCTGCAGCTGTCTGTCCCTGCAGCACAAGCCCCAGGCCAACTGAGTTGCTCACAGCCCCTGAATGGCTCAGGCCCCCTGCGTCTGCGCCCTCTCCCTGGAAATCTGAACCCCACCCTATTCCCTGAATAGTAGGACTCACATCTGCCCAGGCACCACCACCACCACCACCACCCAGCTTCTAGGTCACTTTGTCTCCTGCACTGCACAGTAAGCTTTGGAGAGGTGGCACTTTGGGCACAGTGCCTGTTTTGGCTCTGCGTCACCGGGTTTGCCTAGGGCCTGGTGCGCAGTGGCTGAGAGATAATATTTTCTAAGGACTCAATGCACATTTGAGGGGGTGAGTGTTACAGTGCCTGGGAGGGGAGGGGGGACAGTTGCTGGCGGGAAGGCAAGGAACAGAGCATCCTGCAGCCCAGAATGAGCCTGTTGTGGGGCTGAGACCCTAGTGCATGTGTCTTTCTTTGGAGATCCTGCCACTTATTCCAACACCAAGCCGACAGGCACACAGCCCCAGCTCCAGGGGAGGTTACGGCACGCATGCTGACCTCTGGGGCAGGCCTCTCGTGGCGGCCTGGTCTCCACCCATTACTACGGAATCCACAGCTATGACACCACGGGTCCTCGGGGCCTCTGGTCCCCGTCTCCCCTACATCTGCCGGACCATCCTTTATCAAACCTGTAAGCCATAGGGCGTGCTCCGGGCACTTAAGTTTTATGAAATATTGGGTTCTGTTATTGTCAGGCAAACAGAGAGGTTGGTGACAAATTCTTCTCCCCTCACTGACACCAGAGCATCTCTGCGTGATGCATGGTTTCCGCGCGGCTGGCCATCATCAGGGGCTGTTGAAATTGATGAGGACGGTGAGTGTCCACGGGAGATAAACTCACTGGAGCCGTGGGGCCAGGGCTGCGGGGAGGCGCCCAGTGCCGGGGAGTCCCCCGCCCCGTCCCCTCAACCCGGGGGGCTGCACAGAGCCCACCCTCCTGCCCAGCTCCGCTCCTACCTCGTGTCATGGAAGGACAGACGTTTATCATGCGTAGATTGTCACCGTGTCACTTAGTGTCCTGACTCTGACCTGACTCCTTTGCTCCCTGACTCATTTGCAAGGTGGACGGGCTTGCTTTCTCTTGGCAGCAAATGCAACAGAACGGATCCCTTCTCAGCTTCCGCCCTCAGGTTCCTGGGCTGGGGTGCTGCTTGGCTGGAGGCCCAGGCCCACCCCCTGCCCCTGCACTTTCCTCGGATCACGTCCATGTGGCAGCTTCTTCCTGTCTTCTCTGAAATAAGCAGGGCAGGCAGCTTGAGGAGTAATACATCTATTTCCAGTTTTTCTGCAAGTGCAGAGGCATTAGGAGGCCCCAGCCCTCCCAGGGCTAGACGGCTAGAGATTCGGGAAGGAGGCATTCCTGCCCCTCCTTTTAATGTGGACCCAGTACTGCCCGGGGACTTACTGGACAACACATCATTTTCCTTTTCCAGAACACGTGCATTAATTGTAAGGTGCTCTGGGAGACGACACTCAGTACCCACCCCCTGGAGAGCCCTCTGCAGCCCCAGTGGAAAGCCAGTCTGGGGTGCAAGTCCGCACTGGCCACGGGGGGTGGGTCATGAGGCCAGTTTCTGCTCCGAGAAATGGACTCAACTTCAGGAGGGAGGCTGAGATGGAGGCTGCAGCCTCCGCTTCATTGAGTCCCTGTAGCCTTTGGGAACTGGGGTGCCTGTCTCTGGGGAGAGGGTGTCTGTCTCCCCTTAGCCTGAGCTATAAATGCTTTCCCCAGAGGCTCTTCTGAAAGACAGACATTCCTGCCATTTTACAAATAGTTTAGAAGAAAAGCAGGTCCCCCTAACGTCTGCCCCTTTGTCTGGCTTTGCTCTGAGCCCGACCCACAGGCCAGGGGATACTGGGGAGGCTTCAGCCTGCTCTGAAGGGCCTCGCCGGACCTTCTTCCCAGCCTGGCCATCTATGCCTCTCCCCGTGTCCCTGCTCCTGGTACCACTCAGCCTGTCCTGTGTGCCTGGCTTGGAAGCTGCCCCCGGCCAGCTCTGTTGGCATCAGCTGGGATGGGGGGCCTTGTGGGGTTGACCCCCAGTCTGTTGCTGGTTTGGGAAGAAAAGCCTTTGTCCTCTTTGAAAGGAATTTTGGGTGCCTGTGATCAATGGAAGGCCCATCTCAGGGGCCTTTCCTTTACCTTGAAACGGGCATACGTGGGCCCCATCGTGGCCGGGAGACATGAGCCCAGATGTGGGCGGCCACAAACTCACTGTGTCCTGGAAGGAGCCGGTCGGCCTCTGCTGGAACGTCAGGGTGCCCGGCTGTCATACCAGAATACAAACACCCGCATTTTAGGGCTGTCACAGGGAAGCCCGATGCTGGGAGAGTATGTAAGTGCCATGTGTGCCCTTGGGAGGAGAGGACAGTATGAGGGTGAGGCCAGGCCAATGCGTGTGGAGTTTCCTCTTGCCTCCAAACAGGAGCTGACCCCGCACACACTTTAAATACAAATGCCCGCCTCCCACCTGAGCCTGTGGGGCCTGCCCCAGCTCTCCCCAGGGAAACCCCACCAGATAAGCAAAAGTCACTGCCCTCCTGTCTCCTGTTCTCCTTGCCATGGCCGTTGACCCAGGACTGATGGGACTCCGTGTTGAGGGCCAGCCAGCATGTGTGTATGCTTGTGTGTTCATGCGTGTGATGTGCATGTGAGCACGGGCGTGGCCCCGCCTAGACCAGCCCACGGGTCCTCAGCACAGCCTTCACGGGGCTGATAGTGACCTTTCCTCGGGGCCAGGTGGCTGGATGTGGCTCATGTGTGTGTGCTCCGCACCCCCCCCCCCGCCCCCCCGCCCCAGGAGCAGCTGGCTGACCTCAAGGAGGACCTGGACCGGGATGACTGTAAACAAGAGGCTGAGGTGGTCATCTACGAGACCAGCTGCCGCTGGGAGGGCTGCACCAAGGAGTACGACACCCAGGAGCAGCTGGTGCATGTAAGCCCCCGAGCACCGTGGCCGGCCTGCCGGGCCCAGCCCAGGCCCCGGCTAGAGAGAAGGGGCCCCGGAGATGCCTGGGCCACCTCCTGCGTGGGTGGAAGGCGTGATTACTTACGGAGGCCATGCTTGTTTTCTAAAAGGGGACTTATAAATACATATGTAGTACAAGAGATTAACAAAAATAATGGAAAATTAGAAGGAAAGAAACAATAAAATGAAGCCCAAAGTAAAGGTGTATTAAAAACCAAGTGCTCAGGGCTTCCCTGGTGGCGCAGTGGTTGAGAGTCCGCCTGCCGATGGAGGGGACGCAGGTTCGTGCCCCGGTCTGGGAGGATCCCACATGCCGCGGAGTGGCTGGGCCCGTGAGCCATGGCCGCTGAGCCTGCGCGTCCGGAGCCTATGCTCCGCAATGGGAGAGGCCACAGCAGTGAGAGGCCCGCATACCGCAAAAAAAAAAAAAAAACCAAGTGCTCTGAGCTTGGTCTTCTTTTATTTTTATTTTTTTCTGGAGCTTCCTGGCAGCCAATGCAAAGAGGGAAATAAGATTAGGTAAGCCAGCCAGCATCCACAAGATAACAACAAACCTGACCCTGAAACCTGAAAGAAGTTTCTCCCATGGAGGGAGGAGTTGGTCATTTCCTCTTGGAGCCCATGAACAGATACCCAGTGTACATGGGTGCAGCTGGGTGTTTATACCCATACAGGGAGGGGGCTGCTGTATGATGCCTGGGTACTGACGGATCAGGAGATCAGAGAAGGCCGTAGGAGCTGGGTGTGCCCTTCAGGGTCTGCCTGTAAACTTTTCATAACAGCAGCCACTGTGGGCTCACTCATGCAGTGCAAACAGCAGGAACAGGAGCTCAAGGTAGGAGGTGCCTGGCTTCCAACCTGGCTCCACCACAGCTAGCCAAGTGGTTCTGAACAAGTGACTGAACCTCTGTGAGCCTCGGGTTTTTTCTCCTGTAAATAGAGGTGAAGCCCACTCTACAGAGGGGTGAAGGTTGACCATGATACCAGCATAAGCACTTAGCAGAGAGCAACCCTCCATACACAGGCATTCCCTCCTGGCTTCTCCTCCCTGTTCCTCAGGCTGGCCCCGAGTGGTTCCCTCTTCTCCCTACAGAAAAGAACTTAAAGTCAAGAATAAACCTCCCCCAACCCCAACACACACTCCTTGGTGAGTAAGTGTCTGTAAAGATGAATCTACACCAAGCTGGAAGCTCAAATGCTGGGTAGATCCCCACTCGGCAACTCTCTTACATTTTAACCAATTTAATTGTAAAATTGAGTTAGCTACCTGACATTTTTAAAATATTTTAAAAATTATGTAAGTATTATATAAACATGTTCTCTTTATAATCAAATTGAGCACTATGGAAGTATATAAAATGTAGAGTAAAAATCCCTCTACCCTCTCCTTTCTCACCACCAAAGACAAGCATTGTCCAGAGTTGAGCGTGAATCCTCCAGATGGCTTCTGTTCACACACGCACACACGCACGCACACACACACACACACACACACACACACACGCTGGTCACACCCAGGAGCCATCCCACAGGAGCCACCTCCTCCCTAGCTCTGTGAAATCAACATTTAAGACACCACCCACTCCCCCTGCTTCCTTTTCTCATGGGCTTGCTCTCAAAGACTGTAGGTTTCTTTGGTGTTGAGGTTTTTCTCCCCAAATTTTCACCAGGGGACTGGAATTTCTCAGCAAACCCATTGCTGCTGACGTCAAACCTGTAAAGCACGGTCTTATCTAATCCTCCTGGGACTCAAACATAATTTTTCAACCAAGTGCCCTGAGCTAGAGTTCACATACATATCTTTTTTTTTTTTGGAACTTCCTGGCCCCCAATGCAAAGAGGGAAATAAGATTAGTTCAGCCAGCCAGCGCCTGCAAGATATTAACACCTCTTTGGGTTAAACAAGTCTTGAGGTGGAGTAGGGACCACTGGAGCTGTGAGCTTTGGGACAAATCAGATAGATGAAAGGGGGAAAAGAGAAGATCTGGAGCCAGAGGGGTTGCAGGCAGAGAGGTGGAGGGGAGGATGTAAAAGATGCCCAGCAAGGAGTGGGTCAGCCCTAAAGAGTGGGGAGGGGATTCCTCAAGTAAAGGCAGGGGCTCCAGACGTGGGAAGAAGGGCTCCAGCTGCAGGCTCCTGCCTGGGTCCTGGGGCTGTGGGTGACTGTCTGCACCTGGCCCTGAAAGGAGCAAGTTCCTGTGTTGGGATGTGGGGAGCAGGCTGGTCTGCTCAGCTCCGTCTCTCTCTCTGCTCCCTGGGAAGATGGATGGCCTGGGCACGCATGCAAACTGGAGCCCCTAGTCAATTATTAACAATTTGTTGCTAAGCAAACCAATAAGAAAAAAATGAAAGGTATTGTCAGGAAGCATTTTTATCATTTGAAAGGCTTTCAAAATGGAAAGTGAGGCTAATATAGTAAGATTTCCCTGGAAGTTCAAAGCGCCGTAGATTTTGCTTGCTCTGATGTCGGCATTTGGATGCATGATGGTCCAGCCTGTCACCCAGGGCGCGAGGGCCCAGCGGTTTTCTGTCTTGCGGGGAGAAGGTGCTGCTGGACCCCAGATGCTCAGCTCCGGCACAGCCTTGTAGGTTGCAAAGGTCTACAGAAGCGCCGTCCAATAGAAAGACACCACCAGCCCCAGTGCCAGCCCCACATGTAGTCTTACATTAGCTAGGGGCACGTTTAAGCAGAGTGAAAGGAAACAGGTAAAATTAATTGGATTCATGTATCAATATTTTGTTTAACCCAAAATATCTAATATTATCCTTTCTGCGTGCAGTCAATATATCACAAAATTATTGAGATATTTTACATCCTTTTTTCATTCTCAGTCTTTGAAACAGGTGTGTGGTTTACACTTACAGCCCATCCTGGTCGGGAGCAACCACCTTTCAGGGGTGCAACAGCCACAAGCGGAGAATGGCCACCAAATGGGACAGTGTGGGTCCAGATGTGGTGGCAAAGATGCCACCATTCCCACTCCCCAGTTAAACAACCTGAAAGATTAAGGACATAAAGGTCCTGAGGCCCCACCCATGTATCAACACATCCCAAAGCTCAGAAGTAGTAAGAGCCCTGCTCCAGTGAGGACTGCAGCCTTCAGTTAAATCATGAAAGCAAGTAACAAAACCAAATGTCCTACTCAGGGCGGCTTGCTCTGCTACATGTGACAGAAAACCTCCGTGGCCTGTTGCTGCCCATCACAGGGAGAAACTGCCCCCGGGGGGCTCACAGGTGATGGGCCCAGGGCAGAGGCCAGAAGGTATGGGTGCAGGGGCTGAGAAAAAGAGAAAAATTCTCCCCATGCTCCTGACCCAGGGCAGTGCTGGCTGGGGTGGGTCTGAGGCCCACTCGTCCAGGGAAGGCTTCCTGGCCATGCACTTCCCAGCTGCTCCTGGGATGCCCCCCCCCGCTCTGAGCACCGAGGGCCCCCCCCACCACTGCAGGATCAGCTGGATGTCTTGGGCTGTCCCGCCTTGCCTTCCTGGGCCGTTTTGTCCCCCGGGCAGCATCACACACTGCCCAGGGCACACCGTCAGGGTCAGACTCTAGCTCCCTCCTGGGCAGGCTACTTTAACAACCTGGGCTTTTGTGAAAAGGGGACAAAGCTGTCATCTCATGGGTCACTGTCAAAAAGAGAGACGAGGATGCATTTATGTTTCTGTTACGATAAGAATGTTAGGGACCTCACTGGCGGTCCGGTGGTTAGGGCTCGGTGCTCTCACTGCCGGGGCCTGGCTTCAACCCCTGGTCAGGGAGCTAAGATCCCACAAGCCTCGTGGCCTAAAAGAGAAACAAAAATATTATTTAAAAATTTCTGGAGCCATAGGGACAAGCTTGGGAGAGGTTGCTCGTGCCCCCACTGTGTGCATGTCTGCCCCACCGCAGCTAATGAGTGCCTACTGTTTGCAGCCTGGAAGCATCATCATAACCATCAGTTCTCCATAGACCAGAGCCTAGAGCCCAGACTGGAATGAGCGGGGTGTCTTTGACCATCATGGAGGGTCACTTTGATGACTAATTGGAAGATGCAGCCCAGATAACTCACGAGGAGGCGTGGCTGGCACCTGGATGCTGGCCCATGCAGCAGCTGGTCTGCATAGACCAGGTGGGGTCTGGAGGGGTGGGTGGACGGGCTCACCCTTCCCCGTGGGCTTCTTCCCTGCAGCACATCAACAATGAGCACATCCACGGGGAGAAGAAGGAGTTCGTGTGTCGCTGGCAGGCCTGCACGCGGGAGCAGAAGCCCTTCAAGGCGCAGTACATGCTGGTGGTGCACATGCGCAGACACACAGGCGAGAAGCCCCACAAGTGCACGGTGAGTGGCCGCGGGCCGGCCCATCGGCCAGCTGATGGGGCTGGTGTGGGCAAACCTGGTGGAACAGCGTTGGGACAGGCCTTGCCGACAGGGTGTCCTGTCTGCCCCCGCCTAGTCTTGGGTCCTGGGGGCCCTTCTTCTGTCTGTCTGCTGCCCCAGATCTTTGCTTACTCTCCCTGTGGGGCAGTGTGTGCATCTCGGTACCTGTGGGGGGTGGGGAGCATGCTGGTGTCTCTGTGGTTGTGTCTGTGTTACCAGGAGCCCCACGGCACAGCTGTGCCCTCACCCGATTGGGTGACCCTGGGCAGGGGGCCAGCTTGGTGGCTCCCTGCAGCCTGTCCTCTGCACAGAAAAGAGTTTCACTGGAGAGTCACAGATTGAGCGATGACAGGTTAAAAGTCACTTTGGTTGAGTTTTTTTTTTAAGTGGGAACGCAGTGATAAGACCTTTTAGACAGTCTCCCTTATGGAGTCAACAGGATTTGTGACGCTATTGGGTTGGCCAAAAAGTTCGGGGAAACCCGAACGAACTTTTTGGCCAGCCCAATATTTGGTGAGACCTTTTTTTAATTTAATTTATTTTTGTATACAGCAGGTTCCTATTAGTTATCCATTTTATACATATTAGTGTATACATGTCAATCCCAATCTCCCAGTTCATCACAGCACCACCCCTCCCCCGCCACTTCCCCCCTTGGTGTCCATACGTTTGTTGTCTACATCTGTGTCTCTATTTCTGCGCTGCAAACCGGTTCATCTGTGCCATTTCTCTAGGTTCCACATATATGCGTTAATATAGGTGAGACCCTTTTTTAACACACAGGAATTGCTCCCTCTTTCAAAGAGCCGTGGCCCTGTGATGCACTCCTGTGGCTGTGACAGAGGCCTCTGGGAACTGCTCTTTGTGAATTACCGTATTTCATAGATTCTGAGACATACACTTCATTCTCATTTTAATGACTCTGAAATCAGTCTGTCTTAAAATCGGTGGTGTCCAGGATTCAATGAAATACACTACCTTTGTTGGCAAGGTTTTGGTTTTTTTTAATTGAGATAGAATTCACATACCATAAAGTTCACCCTTTTTAAAAAAAGGTACAATTCAGTGATTTTGAGCGAATTCACAAACTTGTGCAGCCTTCACCACTAGCTAATTTCAGGACTTTTTCAACACCTCCCCAAAAGAAACCCCATACCCACCAGCAATCACCCCCATGCCCCCCTCCCCTGCATCCCCTGACCACCACTAATTTGCTTTCTGTCTCTATCAACATGCTTATTCTGGGCAGTTCATAAAAATGGAATCATACAATGTGTAGCCTCTGTGTCTTTTCCTTCACTTAGCATGTTTTCAAGGTTCATCCGTGTAGTATCATGTATGAGTATTTCATTTCTTTTTGTGGCTAAATAATACTCCACTGTGGACAGATCACAGTTTTTTATCCATTAATCAGTTGGTGGCTATTTGCATTGTTTTCACTTTTGGGCTATTAACACTGCTATGAACATTCACGTTCAAGTTTTTGTGTGGTTATATTTTCAGTTTCTTACGTATATACCTAAGAGTGGGTCATAGAGTCATAGAGTGGGTCATTGCTGGGTCATAGAGTAACTCTATGTTTAACTTTTTGAGGACCTGCCAGACTCTTTTCCAAACAGGTGACAGTATTTTACATTCCCACCAGCCATGGGTGAGGGTTCTGATTTCTCCACATCCACACCAAAACTTGTAGTTACCTGCCTTTCAGTTACCTAGTCATCCTGGTGTGTGTGAAGTTGCATCTCATTGTGGTTTTGATTCGCATTTCCCTAATGACAGATGATTTTGAGCATCTTTTCTTGTGCTTATTGGCCATTTGTATATCTTCTTTGGAGAAATGTCTACTCCAATATTTTGCCCACTTTTAAATTGAGTTATTTGTCTTTCTGTTGTTGAATTGTAGTAATTTTACTAGAGCCTGATTGGATATATGATTTGCAAATAGTTTCTCACGTTCTGTAGGTTTTCTTTTGATTTTCTTCATGGTTTCCTTTGAAGCATAAAAGTTTTAAATTTTCTCAAAGTCCAGTGTTTTCTTTGCTTGTGCTTTTGGTGACGTGTCTGAGAAACCACTGCCTAATCCAAGGTCACAAAGATTTACCCCTATATTTTCTTCTGTGAGTTTTATAGTTAATAAATATAGTTTTATTTATATAAACATATAAATATGTACGTGTATACATTTAGTAAGGTAGTTCTTCCATTTAAGTCCTTAATCCATTTTGAGTTAATTTTTGTAGAGGGTGTGAGATAAGAGTCCAAATTCGTTCTTTCGCATGTTGTTACACAGTTGTCCCAACCCCATTTGTTGAAGAGACTATATTTTCCCCATTGAATGGTCTCGACACCCTTGTTGAAACCCAGTTGACCCTAAATGTATGAGTTTATTGCTTAACTCTCAGTTCTCTTCTGTTGATCGATACATCTGTCCTTATGCCAGTACCACACAATGTCTTTTTTTTTAATTGATGTACAGTTGATTTACAATAGTGTTAATTTCTGCTGTACAGCAAAGTGACTCAGTTATACACATATATACATTCTTTTTTATCTTCTTTTCTATGATGGTTTATCCCAGGAGATTGGATATAGTTCCCTGTGCTATACAGTAGCTTGATTACCATAATTTTGTTGTAAGTTTTGAAATTAGCAAGTGTCAGTCTTCCAAATTTGTCCCTTTTGCAAGATTGTTCTGGCTCTTCTGGATCTTTTGCAGCAAGTTATTTTCTTAACACCCCGAGTGGTAGCAAACCATAGCCCTCTGATATGAGCTGTGAACTGCAGAAACAAATAAAAGGCATTGGAGCCAAGTGTGCCCAGTCAAACTGGTCAGGAATAAAGGGGAGGATGTGAAGAATGAGACAGTTCCTGTTGGGGTTTACGTGTTATTCTGGGGGCAATTTTCACAGCTACACTGGATGCAATTGCGGTGTGTTTGGAATAGGTGCCCCCTGCAGTGATCCTTCCTCCCTCCCTCCCTCCCTCTCTCCCTTCCTGCCCCTGTCTCTGGCTCCCTCTTTTCTTCCTTTCCTAAAATGTTTACTGAGCGCTGCACATGTTTCTCTTCGTCAGGCGCTAAGTCCTAGGAACACAGAAATCAACAAGACCCAGAAAGTACCTGCTCTCCAGGAGCTTGTATCCTAGTGGGAAGGCCAGATAACAAAATGATTAAGATAATTATAAACTGTGTTAGGAAGTATAAAGGGAAAAGGGTGGTATTATAATTAAGAAAATCAGAGAACTGCTCTCGGAGGAGATGACCTCAAAGACTGAGAGGGAGTGGGCCAAGCCAATGCCGGGGTGGGTGGGGGTGGGAAGGAGGTTCCAGCCAGAGGGGACAGTGTGCGCAAAGACCACTCGCCGGGAAGAGCTCAGCGGGATTGGGGAGCAGAAGGGACCGAGGGCGAGGATGGCCAGCTCCCTCAGGGACGCAGAGGACCCTGGATTTTATTCTCAGCACATTCAATGCACAGAACAGTTCTAATCAGGGAGTGGCGTTGGGAAACAGTTGACGAGAACATTTACAGAGTTTGTAATCATATGGGAAGAGTCTTTACAATGTGCTGTTGATTTTAACGAGCAGAATAAATAACTGAACGCTTGAGATGTTCCCGATTTGGGTTTGAAAAACGTGGGGGATGAACTGCAGAGTCCCCAGAATGAGACTTGCCTGGGTGTCGGCTGTCCCTGGGCCGTGGACGGTGTCATTTTCCTGTCCCTTCCACGTTTTTGCGACGTGTCATTTATATAATCAGGAAGGAAGGTAGATGCTGTCGCTGAGATCCGTGCGCCTGGCTGCACGTGCGGGGCAGAGCGGGCCCCCAGGTCAGGCTCCCTGCGGTGGATATGGGGCGCCCTCACTGACTGAACCCGCCTCTTCCCAGTTTGAGGGCTGCTCGAAGGCCTACTCCCGCCTGGAGAACCTGAAGACGCACCTGCGCTCCCACACAGGGGAGAAGCCGTACGTGTGTGAGCATGAGGGCTGCAACAAAGCCTTCTCGAATGCCTCGGACCGCGCCAAGCACCAGAACCGCACCCATTCCAACGAGGTACCCGGCCCCAGGGAGGCGGGCAGCGGGCACGTGCGTGAATGCATCACCCTCATCCCACGGCTTCTAGACACCCGTAGGCCATTCGGTGGCCAGGTGCCACTTCCCTCTGCCCCCTGGTGTGGGGACTCAGCATGCAGCGGCAGCCCTGTCGCCCCCACCACAGGCTGGCAGCGCGGATGACACGCTCCAGCCGCTCGTGCCGCCCGGGCCTGCGGAGCTGTCGGTCCCTCCCCGCGTGGAGCACAGAGCAGCCTCTGTCTCTCCAGGTAGCCAGAACCCCAGGCAGGGCTGAGGGAGCCCAGGGAGGAAAGTCGGGTGGGAGCTCATGGTGGCTCTGTACCCGCCTTCCGGTCCCCGCCCAGCCATTCAACTGCTGTCACTCAGGTAGACTCAGGAAAGGATGTTTCTAAACGTTTTGATACATTTTGGACCCCAAAGGGACTTGCTCCAGTGCTGGTAGGAAGTTCGAGGACTTCCCAAAGGTATCTGAACCCCTCAGAGTGTCTAAAGACAAGAGCTAGCCTTGGATAGGGGTGTGTGTGGGTATGTGTGTTTGCAAGTATGTATGTGCATGTGTGTGGATGTGGATGTGTGTATTATGTGTGTGGGTGTGTGGATATGTATTTGTAAGTATATGTACACGTGTGGGTGTTTACATACGTGTGTGTGTGAGTTTACGTGGATGTGTGTGCTTGTATGTGCATACGTGTGTGTACCTGTGTGCATGTGTGCATGTAGACAGAGTATGTCTATATGTGGATGTCACTTGTGTGTGTGTGTATGAGCTCAGGACCGAGGTTCAGAAACCCTGGGTTTTCATCCCACTCCTGGGTGACTTGGGGGCAGTGTCTTTGCCTCTCTGAACCTGTCTTTCCTCGTGAGACAGAGCAGGTGTTCGTGCTGTGTCACAGACGTATAACGAGGTAATACACTCGCTACTGATACCAAAATGCCCAGCGCCCCAATCGCTATGCGGATCACACCAGGCACTGTGTGTCCCCTCCCTCTACAGGCTCTGATCCATGTCCCCGGTCCGTGGTGGGGCGCCCTTAACCACAGGCTTACCTGCAGGAAAAGGTGGCAGGCGAAGCCGGCGGGGCGGGGCTCCCTGCGGGGCGGGACTCCTGTGGGCGGGACTCCTGCGGGGCGGGGCTGACGTGGCTCCATCCATGGCCCCAGCGCCTTCCGACAGTGCCGCCAGCTCTGCTCTGCCTAAGGACGCGGCTTCGAGAAGACGGACGATGCTCCCACGCGGAGTCTGCCTTCCTGTCCCATCCGTAACGCCTCTTCTCTTCCAGAAACCCTACATCTGCAAGATCCCAGGCTGCACCAAGAGGTACACAGACCCCAGCTCCCTCCGGAAGCACGTGAAAACGGTCCACGGCCCAGATGCTCACGTCACCAAGAAGCAGCGCAACGACGTGCACCTCCGCACCCCCCTGCTCAGGGAGAACGGGGATAGCGAGGCCGGCGCCGAGCCTGGCCGGGGCTCCGAGGAGAGTGCCGAGGCCAGCAGCACCAGCCAGGCCGTGGAGGACTGCCTGCACGTCAAAGCCATCAAGACCGAGCGCTCCGGGGTAAGCAGGGCTGCGCAGCAGAGGCCCGGTCCATACCCCGCCCCCAGGAGGCCGTGCCCAGCGGCACCAGGGGCGCAAGGATGTCCCTCCTCTCTCCAGCTCAGCTGGCCCCCATCACCACCTTGGGCCCCCATGGAACCTGTTTCGTGCCAGGTCCCATCCTGCTGGGCAGGCCGTGGGTGACGGGGATGCCTCCCCCGACGCGGTCAGTTTGCAGGGGGTGGGGCGGTACCCGGTGTCTGCCTTTCCAACCAGTACCCGCCGCCGCCGCAGCTGCCCCCGCCCCTCTGTCCTGTCTCTGCGTCCTTGCCCCTCTGGCCTGCACCCCTTTTGTTCTAATCACCTGTTCTTTGTCTCCACCTCTTTCTCCTGACTGTACCTCCCTTAAGGATAGACGGTACTGAGGTGAGCGGAGCAGCGGGGTGGGCTCTGGGCGCGCTGGCGTGAGTGAGGGGGGCTGGGGCGCTTGTCCAGGCTCCTTACGGCCGGGAAGGCAGGTTCGGGTACGTAGACCGCAGGCACCGCAGGTGGGGCCGTCGGAACAGCTCGAGGCTGGCAGCAGGGGTCAAGCTTGCAGGTCCTGGGGGAAGCGGTGGGGTCCAAGCCCACGTGAGGGTCAGGGCAGGGTGGAGGTGTGAATCTGGACTGTGGAGCAGGGCGGGCCTGACCTACGGAAGGCCTTGAGTGCCAAGGTGAGGGGTGTGGGCCGTGCTGTGTGCAGCTCCCCTGGAAAGGTCTGGAATTTGGGAGCCTTTAGGTTAGAAATGAACCAGGGATGCTGCATCCCAGGTGAGCCTCATTTGGGCTCAGATCCCAGGTCACGGTGGAGGGAGCCCAGTTTCTGTGGGGTTCCACCCTGTACACGTGTGCCACCAGCTCTCGCCTCAATTCACCCTGTTGCAGAGGGAGGGCTGGTTTGGGGTGGCCACTCAGGTCAAGGGCGAGGGCTGTGTCCAGTAGCTGCACCCTCCGCGGTCAACCCTTCCCTTTCTAGCAACCCACCTCCGGCCTGCTGGGCAGACGACAGGTAGCAGGCCTTCACCGTTTCTTACTTCATCGAGTGGCCCACCCCCATCGCTGTTGTTGGGGTACTTGAGTCTCCTCCTTCCTGTCAATTTCACGCGGCTGCGGCAGCCTCTGTGGGGCTCAGCTTCATAGGGTCCACATACTGACAGCTCTGCAGGCAGAGAGCTCCGGCCCAGATGCTGGCTGGGAAAGCTTAGGAGCATAGCAGGGGGCTAGGGCAGGTGGGTGGTGGGTGCCTGGCGATTACCCGCTGCCTTCTACTCGCCGGGTGGTCTCCATCCATCCACTGACTCTCTCCAGGAGTCAGGTTGGGTCCCGCTTACAGTTGGGGAAGTCGAGGTTCAGAGCAGTGATGCTTTGAAAGCTCCTCCATACGGCAGCTTCCTGACCCCGGGTGTGCAAGGGTGCAGCGTGGGTGGCGGGCCGGTGGGTGCTCGCACCCTCTGAGTCTGTGCCTTCTCACCACGCTCCCCACAGTTGTGTCAGTCCAGCCCCGGGGCCCAGTCTTCCTGCAGCAGCGAGCCCTCTCCTCTGGGCAGTGCCCCCAACAATGACAGCGGTGTGGAGATGCCGGGGACAGGGCCCGGGAGCCTGGCAGACCTGACGGCTCTGGAGGACCCACCGCCAGGGGCCGACGCCTCCGCCCTGACCACCCCCTCTGCCGGTGGCCTGCAGCTGCGCAAACACATGACCGCCGTGCACCGGTTCGAGCAGCTCAAGAGGGAGAAGCTCAAGTCGCTCAAGGATTCCTGCTCATGGGCCGGGCCAGCTCCACACACCCGGAACTCCAAGCTGCCCCCCCTGCCGGCAAGTGGTGAGTGGAGGCCCCGGGCGTGCAGGTGGGGTGGGAGGGAGCCCAGGGCAGCACGATGAGGTTCATACCCACCAGGCACCATGTGCCCTAGAGAAGATGGATCTTACAAGCCCATTGCACAGGTCAGGGAATTGAGGCTCAGAGAGGTGAAAGTGCTTTGCTCAGATCGGTGGCAGAGCTGAGGCTCAGCCCAGGCCTGAGTGGCTCCAAAGCCCATGCTCCTCCGACTACACCATACTGCATCCACATAAGCCCCAAGGCAGGCAGACCCAGCTCAGCCTTTGCTCTCCTCGTGAGCCATGCACTTGCCTACCAGGCACCTGCCGCGCACACCACGGCAAAGGGCTCGGCAGGACAGGGACACATTCCAGGTCCCTGTGGTTAGAAGGCCAAGTTACGAGATGCCGAATGAGCAAGCAGCGCTGAGGACAGAGCTCAGTGTAGCTCGAGAGAAATCAGGGCAGCTGGGGAGGCGCAGGGAGGGCGTCACGGAGGGGGCAGCCCTGTGCTCAGCCTCAGGAAGCATTGGCCAGACTTTGAGGTGGAAGACGCCTTCACCAGGCATTTCTTGAGTGCCACTGTGCCAGGCTGCGTGCCGGGCGCCAGACACCTTGAGGCACTGAGCCTCCACACTGCCTTCCAGGGCCCAGTGTGCACCGTGGCACTGAGTTATTAAGAGGAGACCCTGAGAGGCACCACCTTGCTCCTCCTTGAAGGGGGGATTCGTTGCCCCAGCTGTCGAGGGAACTGCCGGCAGATGGCCTTCAACTCCCCACCTCTCCAGAGATTGCCTGGGGTGCTGACAGCTGCCTCACCCAAGGTCACCCCTCCCGGCATGGCCCACGTCCAGGGATAGATCTCTGCAGGGCTGTAGAGGCTGCTCAAGGCCCAGAGCTGCCTGTGAGATGAGTCGCGGCTGGCGGTGGGCCTGCGTTGCAGCTGTCTTCTCCCTAACCACTCTGCTGCCTCTCCACACCACCCCGCCGTGGCTGTGGGTCTCAGGACAGTCCCCCTAAACAGCCTGATGGGTAAACTCAGTCCCAGAGGAGCCCACATGGCAACGCCCATCCGTAGATGGTGGGGATGCAGGGAGGCTGTGGCCAGGGCCCTCCTGGGCTCTTGGGGATAACCCAGTGCTACGGAGAGGCACATCCCATCCACAGCTGGAGAAACTGAGGATGGGGCCGAATGAGAACGCAGGGCCAGCCAGGCAGTGCTAGATTGGAATCGGGCCTCCTAACTTCCACTAGCCGCCCTGGCAATGAGTGCCACCGTTTGCTAACTGTCCCTTCCTCTCTTCCTCTTGTTGAGAAATCATTGGCTGGGTTCCTGCTGCGTGCCAGGTCCCGTTCTAGGACTCTGGGCCCAGCAGCCTCAGTGTGGCCCAAGCAGGCAGTGTACCGCCCCTTGTCCCCAGTCCCCGCCGCTGACCCCTCTCCTCTCCCGCAGGCTCCGTGCTGGAAAACTTCAGAGGCGGCGGCGGGCCAGCGGGGCTGCTGCCCAACCCGCGGCTGTCCGATCTGTCCGCCGGCGAGGTGACCGTGCTGAGCCACCTGCAGGAGCGCCGCGACAGCTCCACCAGCACGGTCAGCTCGGCCTACACCGTGAGCCGCCGCTCCTCGGGCATCTCCCCCTACTTCTCCAGCCGCCGCTCCAGCGAGGCCTCGCCCCTGGGCGCCGGCCGCGCACACCCCGCCAGCTCCGCCGACTCCTATGACCCCATCTCCACCGACGCGTCGCGGCGCTCCAGCGAGGCCAGCCAGTATGGCGGCAGCGGTGGTGGCGGCCCGGGGCTGCTCCAGCTCACGCCCGCCCAGCAGTACAGCCTGCGGGCCAAGTACGCGGCAGCCACGGGCGGGCCGCCCCCCACCCCGTTGCCCAGCCTGGAGCGCACTAGCCTGCGGACCCGGCTGGCGCTCCTGGATGCGCCCGAGCGCATGCTGCCCGCTGCCTGCCCGCGCCCGATCGGGCCTCGGCGGGGCAGCGATGGGCCGCACTACGGGCCAGTGGGGCCAGCGCCCTCCTTCCCCCATGAGGCGCCGGGCGGTGGGGCGCGGAGGGCCAGCGATCCCGGGAGGCGACCCGACGCCCTGGCGCCCCCGCGGGTGCAGCGCTTCCACAGCGCCCACGACGTGACCCCGGCAGCTCTGCCGCTGCCCTGCGCCCAGGGCCGAGGCCTCCGTCTGCAGAGCCACGCGAGCGCCGACGGCGGCCTGGCCCGAGGCCCCTACTCGCCCCGGCCACCCAGTATTAGCGAGAACACAGTGATGGAGGCCTTGGCGGTGGGGGCGGACGGCGTGGGCCCCGAGGTCAGCCTCGGGCTGCCGGAGGACGACCTTGTACTGCCCGACGACGTGGTGCAGTACATCAAGGCGCATGCCGGTGGCGCCCTGGAGGAGAGCGCCCCAAAGGTGTACCCCCCGGAGAGCACCTTCTTCTCCGAGAACCCCAAACTGCCCAGCCCCGGGCTGCACGGCCGGCACACGATAGCGGCCGCAGACTCCAACGTGGGCCCCTCTGCCCCTGTGCTGGGAGGCTGCCCACTGGGTTACGTGGCCCCCTCCAGCCTGAACAAAAACAGCATGCCTGTGCAGTGGAACGAGGTGAGCTCCGGCACCGTGGATGCCCTGGCCAGCCAGGGGAAGCCTCCGCCCTTCCCACAGGGCCACCTGGCGGTGGTGCCACAGAAGCCAGCCTTCAGCCAGTACCCAGGCTACAGTCAGCAGGGCCTGCAGCTGAGCCCCGGGGTCTTGGACAGCTCGCAGCCACACCTGCAGCCCTGCAGTGGAGCGCCCTCTGCGCCCAGGGTAAACTACGTGCAGCAGCTGCGGCAGCCAGGGGCAGGTGGCCAGTGTCCCAGCATGGCGGCTGCTGTGAGCGCCCACCCTGGCTACGGCCAAGCCCATGCCCAGCTAAGCCCCCTGGGTGGGGCCCCGCACCAGTTCCCCCGGTCCTGCAGCAACATGGCGGCCAAGCCAGGCCACCTGGGGCTCCCCCAGCAGATGGAAGTTGTCCCTGACCCCGCCATGATGGGCAGCAGCCACAGGGAACTTGACATCCCCAGTTCCAGCCTGGCTAGGATGCCACCACCTCACCTAGCCCAGAGCTACCCACAGCAGAGCCATCACCTGGCCACAGCCATGAGCCAGGACGGCTACTGCCAAGGCCCCAGCCTTGTGCCTTCCCACCAGCCTGGCTTCGTGGGGCCTCAGCAGGGCCCGACAGGGGCGGCCGGATCGAGCTTCGGCCTAGTGCAACCCCGGCCACCCGCAGAGCCCGGCCCTGCTGGCCGCCGCCGTGGGGTGCGTGCGGGGCAGCAGCTGGCCTATGCCAGGGCCTCTGGCCACGCCATGGCTGCCCTGTCAGCCGACCAGGAGATGGCAGAGTCTGTGCCCAAGGGGACGATGGGCGGCGTGTTGGCCCTGACTCCCCAGGCACCCCCCCAGGATGCGGGCGGGACCCAGGACCGCAGCACGCTTTACTATTACGGCCAGATCCACATGTACGAGCAGAACGGAGGCCTGGAGAACCAGGCCGGCTGCCAGGCCATGCGGCCCCAGCCTCCGCAGCCCCAGGCCTTGCCCTCGCCAGGGCTCAACCAGGTGTCCAGCACTGTGGACTCCCAGCTACTCGAGGCCCCCCAGATTGATTTTGATGCCATCATGGATGACGGCGATCACTCCAGCTTGCTCTCGGGAGCCCTGAGCCCCAGTCTCCTCCACGGCTTCTCCCAGAGCTCCTCCCGCCTCACCACCCCGCGCAACTCCCTGACTCTGCCCTCCATCCCCACGGGCATCAGCAACATGGCGGTCGGGGACATGAGCTCCATGCTCACCAGCCTGGCCGAGGAGAGCAAGTTCCTCAACATGATGACCTAAGGCCCCGGCGCCTGGCGCTGTGCGGACCCCGAGGAACCAGCGCTTCCCAGAGCGCGGGCCTTTCGTCCGTTTCATCTTTTTCCCCCAAAAGTATTAAATAGGTCTGAGGGAGTTTGGCCAGTGGCTGGTTCAGACCACAGAGGCTTTAAGGGCAGGTTTATGTGCGTCCTGTCTGGTCTTCTTTTAGATTATCTGTCGGAACTCTGAAAAAAGCCTCAACAGAAAAGGCAAGGCAGGAATGCAAAACTCGTTTACACAGCGCTTCGCAGCCTTTGGTGTTTATAGGACCACTCTGTTCTGGCTTTGTCACCTCTGTCATCTGGCTAATGAGGGATTACGTTGGCCCAGGGCTTTCCAAGCACACGTGGAAAGAGGCAAGAGGAACCACATTTGGATTTGAATCTGAAAGCCATACTAGGTATTCTAATCCAGGAAGATAAGTTTCTTGTTCCAGTACCTGCAAAGTAAAGGAATTCATGGCCCACCGGAATTCTTCTATGAAGCTTAATTCTTGAGGCCTCTAACATCCCTTGCCATGGAGTGGAAAAAAATTTTTACCTGGATGATTTGGAAGCACATCCTGATTCCGGGTTTGGTAGAGCAGGCATCTCTATCCCGCAAAGCTAAGTTTACAGCTGGCCGACTGCCCAAGTGTGTGTGGATGAATGAAGTATGGAAGTATCACCCGAAAAAAGGAAAGAAAACAGTGTAATACTCAGGACAAGCCCAGAAGCTACCCTGGCCTCTCCAGACCATGTTTACAGTGTTCATGCGTGTAGAATGTAGCCCTTCCTGAAAAGAACACATTTCTAAATACCTCGGGGCTGCCGGAGCTGCTGTGGGTTAAGGATGGCCAAGGTGAGCTGAAAAGCGTGGCCTGGGACCTGGGTAAAGTGAGCGCACCAGGGGCCCAGCTTCAGGCTGCCCTGGAGGTCTCCCAGTAGGACGAGGAAGTCGCGTGTTTACCCAAGCCTGTTTCTCCAATGCACTATGCACCCACTTGACCATGGATAAACCCCAGGGCTTGACAGCAACCTCCGCCCAAGTTCCTCCAGGCCATGCTGTCTGCTCGCCAGCAGCCCAGTGACCAACCCCCTAGCTACAGCATGCAGTCGCGGTGTCTGTGTCTTCTGGATTCCCTTCCCGCCACCCTCCTGTTCATTTCACAGAGAACGATGATATGCATGGTGTTCTCAGTGGGGGTGGGAGGGTGAAGGGGTTGATTCTTGGGACTCTGAGGGACCATCACTGAATTCTCCTCTTCAGTGTTGGCCAAGCCCCACCTGGAAATGGAATTTGCAACTGGCATCAGAAGACATTGTTCCCGAACATACAGTAGGGTAAATAGGTGCATCCTCCCTGCCACACACATGTACAAACACCGCACACCTTTCCCATGTTGAATTCGTGGCAACCTTGCCAAATCCACCTGCACCACTATGAACTTGGAACCGACTATGACCCTGACTTCTACCAGGACAGGGCCGAAACCTCACCTGGGACTCTACATCCCAGAACAGCAAATGCTTTGTCAGTGTCCAAAGACAAGGCCAACTTCAAACGACAGCCCTGGGACACCTCGAAGGCTCTGGGCTCTGTGTGGTGCACGGTCTTTCCCCGCGCTAGGATTTCACTAGCTGTTCCCAGCCTGTATATTGTCTGTACAGAAGACAGCATCCCTGAAAATACTGTAGGTGAGTCATCCGGTCAGATTTATATGTCCAAAACATTTTTAGCTTTTTCTACATGCGATGAATTGAGATGACATACTCAACTTGTAAATAAGTCTTTTTGTACATTAAAAAAGTAATTTTTTCATAATTTATTTGGTCTATCTGCTTCTTCCTTGACAGTAGTTAATGAAAACCTGGGCCGTAAATTCGGTGCATTTGAACGGAAACGAGGCTATATTTTTTTCTCAGCAGCGTCAAAATTGACTATCCCGCCTTGGCCAGGAAATGTTTAAAGCTGGGACTTTCACTGCCTGTTTGTTTGTTGTCTGGGGCGGGGGGGCCGGGGTTTGACGCGGTACAGGGGTTGTCTGGCTGCTCTTTCAGCCCGCTGGACGGAACGTCTGTGTTGGTTTGCTGACTGGTTGTTGACACGAGGTGCAGCTGTGGTCCCAAGCCCCCCCTTGGACGAGCAGTCGGATGAGCACGGTTGAGTCTTGGGGAGTGGGGAGAGGAAAACAGGCGGCCCCCTGTGCTCTGGTGCAAAAGCAGAGTTAGAGGGAGCAGGTGTACCACCCAGATACCCAGCAACCAGCCTGGGGCGAAGGGGCCAGTGGGGAGCAGCCAGGTGCAGGACTCTGAGCCCTGGGGGGGCGGCCCTGGCAGGTGCACAGAGGACCCGGGTCTGGAGAGCCAGCAGGCTGCCATCAACAGCGTTTGGGCTACTGCTCTGAGCCTCAGGGGGACTGGGGAGGGGGGCCGTAAGGCCTGGGATGAATTCTGGAGCTGGGAGGGGAGAGCGCAGGACCGGGTTGCCAGGGGTAGAAGGCATCTTCTGTAGGGCCAGGGATGCTGTGCCTCTGCACTCCCGGCCCGGGCCCCTTAGCGCGCGCTTCGCTCCAGGAGAGAAACTTGGCACCCAGCTCGGAGAGTCAGGAAGCCAAAACCGCATGCGGCGCATTCGGCTCAGAGCTATTTTTGTGGATGTCATGGATGCACGGAAGAAGCCTTCTCTGATAGTAAGTGTAGGACACCCCCCTCCCCCCCCCCCCCCCCCGCCACCGAGGGAAACAGAATTCAAAGGTTTCCTTTCTGGGAGCGTCCCAGAGTCTTCACCGTGCATTAGGGGAAGCTTCACGTCTGCGGCCACATCTTCCTGGTGGAAAGACTACAGCCGACTCCCAGCCCCGGGGAGCCCCTCTCTTTGAGGGGGGGACTTACTTAGCTGATTGCACGCTCCGGAGGAGGAACTGAGCGTACCTGGCTGGGCCCTTTCCTCTGCTTCTCTCAAAGCCCATCCTCAGGCTTCACATCTCCCCTGCTTCTTAACGTGCTAAAAGTCCCCGGAAGCAGCTCCGCCCTGCTTTGGGGACGGGGGAGGCCAGGATGTTCGATGCTGCCTGAGACCGGATGGGCCACAGTATTAAGAAGCCCATAGAAGCCACTCAACGCAGCCACGCGCTCTACGTCACTTAACCACAGCCGCGGTCGTGCTGCTTAAGAATACTCACGCAGCCTCAGCACCAGGTCACAGCATCTGTTTGGCTGATGAATCTGGGTCCGCTGGGATTTGACTGATCCCGGTTGGGCTGGGCTGGGCAGCTCAGCTGGGAGCAGCTCATCCAGCCGGCTTGGTGGGGGCAGCTTGGCCGTGCTCTACATGACCCTCATCTTCCTCCCTGGTCAGGAGGCCGGCCTGGGCATTGCCTTCTCAGGGAATGGCAGGAGCATGAGAAAGCAAGCAGAGAAGGTCCTGCCTCTGCTCAGAATCAGGGCACCGTCCGTTTCCCCGCATTCCTCTGGCAAAAGCAAGCCACGTAGCCAAACCCATCGTCAGCGACGGGACGTGTCCTCCTTCCACGGGCGTGAGGGGGACAGAGTGCCTATTTCTCAGCAATAATACAGTCTCCCATGGTCCGCCCTCACAGCCTCATGTCCCTCCCACAAGCAGCATACACTCACGCAAGACCCCAAAAGTCTATCCAATCGGTCATTGGGCTCGAAGTTTAAGATCGTGTGGTCTATACCTGTTCTGGATGCGTCTCTTCTTGACCCAGAGCCTCAAGAACTAAATAGAGTTCATACACACACCCAGCGCACAGAGTGTACCAGAGCTAGAATCGCGGCAGTTGCCGCTCCTGTCTCAGCCGCTGGTCCACAGCATCTGAAGTCCTGCCGGGGAAACGTCGCCAGTGGCCCTACCCTGGGTCACCCTATTCCTGGGTGGAATGTTCCCAAGTCTGTTGTGCTCTGGCGTCCACATCGGGGCGTTCTTTGTTTTCCATCTGCCTTCCCACTTGTACAGAGGGCATTGGAAAGTATACCTCGTTGGGTAGCAAAGTACTGTCCAACCCCTTTCTGCCTGAAGAAGGTTGGGAGCCTGAGGTCCTTTATGTGTCAAACACCCTCACTGTGCTCCACACTTTTGATACATGTGCCCACGCAACTCCCTCAAATATGGCGGGTTTTGATATTTCATTCTAGTCCACCCTGTGCGTCAAAGCCACACCTGTAATTCCTTTGGCGACATGCCCCCTCTCTACCTTGATTACTGATACCCCACATCAGGCTGTGTCTAGGCACCGCATTGTCACTGAAGGGATATTCAACAGTCACCCTATTCCTTTCAAGGACCACAAGACCAAGGGCATTAAAATCAAGAGCATACCCTAGGGCTTCCCTGGTGGCACAGGGGTTGAGAGTCCACCTGCTGATGCAGGGGATGTAGGTTCGTGTCCCGGTCCGGGAGGATCCCACATACCGCAGAGCGGCTGGGCCGGTGAGCCATGTCTGCTGAGCCTGCGCGTCCGGAGCCTGTGCTCCGCAACGGGAGAGGCCACAACAGTGAGAGGCCCGCGTACCACAAAAAAAAAAAAAAAAAAAGAGCATACCCTAGACTTCATCTTTACTCTGAGGCTGTGCCTCACTGGCACTGCCCTGGACTAGGTCTCTGTGCCCCAGGCCAGAGCTTCATCTGAAGATCTTGGAGCAGCAGGAGAAACAGGAAATAAGGAATCATTTCATTTTCTAAATTCTGCTTTACACTGGCTGGTTCCTTTCTGAACTCATCTCTTACTTTGGGTACCTTATCATTTACAGCTCAGAGAAGCTGCTGTTTATAATATTCTGCCTGGAAACCAGCCTGCCGAATTCCACGAATTCATAGAAACGTTTTCTCCCTCCTCAAAGAACATAGGCAGTCATTTCACCAACTATTTCTTCACCACATCACCCAGGTCACCATTTTTCTTGCCATGTTTCTAACCTCCTCTAAATGTTCTCACTGCCCAGTTCCAAAACTGTGCTCATATTTGAGGACTTTGTGACAGCAGCCTCCCATTCTGGGTACCAATTTCTGAGTAAGCACCAGTAATGCTATCTAATAAAAACCACAAAAGTCCTGAAACATAAAACACCCAGCATTTATTTAGTTCAGGAGTCTGTGAGTCAGCTGAGGGTGTTGCCCTGGGTGGGCAGCTGAGGCAGCTCAGCTCTGCTCCTGGGCCTTCTCCCCTGGACCCAGAGCATTGTTTGGACATCATGTTGATGGCATAGGTTCAAAAGCGCAAGTGAAAATACAGGAGGCCACTTAAGACCTGGGCTTGGAGCAGGAGGCAGGTCACATAACTGAGCCCCAAATCAATGGAAGAGGGAAATGCACACCTCCTATAAAATTATCGCAGGTCGGTATCTGAACAATAATCCAACCTCCCGCATCAGACCAGCTTTGATCATAATAAGACTGAATTGTAGCCTCCATCTCTCTCCTCACCATCTTAGTTAGCTCTGAATCCAACAGGGAGGAGAGTGAGGTCATTCATTGTGGCCCAGCAACCAATGACGTGCCAAAGTCAGCTTCTGAGCCGACGATGTGCATGTCTTCCCGACTCTATTCAGAGAGTTCATAGCGATCACTGACATTGGCCGTGTAGGGAGAATTCATACTATGGAAATCAGCAAACACGACCAACAGGGCTTCCTGCCTTCAACCGCAGAGAGCTGGTCGTTAAACATTTGCCAGTGTACCTAAGAGCATGCTAAAGCCCTGTGAGTTGCCAACAGCCTGATATGTCCAGAGGTCTCTTCTAAGTTTCTACGTCCCCAAACCCATTTTGTGGGAGAACTTTTTAGTCCAGAGTGCCATGGGCTTTCAGATGTTAAAAGTCATGCAATCTATCTTCTAATATTGCTTATATGTAGAATCTAGAAAAATGGCACAGATGAGCTTATTTGCAAGGCAGAAGTAGAGCCACAGATGTAGAGAACAAACTTATGGATACCAAAAGGGGAAGGGGGGTGGGATGAATTGGGAGATTGGGATTGACATATATTCACTACTATATATAAAATAGATAACTAAGGAGAACCTGCTGTACAGCACAGGGAGCTCTACTCAGTGCTCTGTGGTGACCTACACGGGACGGAGATCTAAAAAAGAGTGGATATACGTGTACGTATAGCTGATTCACTTTGCTGTACAGCAGAAACTAACACACCGTTGTAAAGCAACTCTACTCCAATTTGAAAAAAGAAAAAGTCACGCAATCTGTTGTTCAGAGGAAATTGACTAGCTGAGGTAAAGGACACCGATGAAAGTGGAGCTGATCCGCTGGTGGTGAGAGCAGGAGACCAGAGCCCGCACTCCGCCCCCACCCCCACCCCCACCCCCGGGTCGCCCCGCCAACCAGAGCAACACACACATGGGCCCACAGGGTGGAGTTTGAAAACCAAACCTCTAGTTCGGCCCCAGATGAATTGAGGCCCAGAAAAATGAGCACATTCTAAACTTAGGATTAGGACTCCTGCTTCTAGAATCCCGGGAGGAGGCTGGCTACCCCAGCACCGCTAGCACAGGCATGGCCCATATGTGCTATTCAGTCCTTTCCTTCTTTCTGGCTCTGATGGTCTGAGTTAGTCCTTTGAAGGAAAGAGCAGTGTCTGATCCAGCCCATGAGAGCCCATCAGTGGTTTTGATTAATTCTGCCGAGTTTAGTTCCAAATCTGGTGGTTCTGGAAAACTTCACAGAGGTGGAGTGAACCAAACCTTAAGAGATGAGTAGAAATTGGATCTTGTGAGCGGCCCTTGCAGAATGTATTTGAACGTGAGACTATGTCTGCAGTCTACAAAGAATTCTGAACAGAGACCTGGAGCTGTAGAAACCTTGAGGTGTCCTTAAGAGGTATTGGGGTTTGTTTTTTAAGTGGATTGGGGGTTAGGGGAAGGGAGGAAGAAGCCTGTGACCTGGCAGGTGGGGACCCGAGGTTTTTGGGCCAGAGTCTCACCGTAGAACTAGTAGCTGTCTTGAGACTGTGAGCTGAGGGTCTCTGATGGGCCCTTCCAACTCCAAAATGCACTCCACTGGACTGCCTCGGTTCCAGAAAATCTATTACTGAAGCATGTTTCCTCTGGGTGCAAGCACTGAAGTCCACTGAAAAAGACACCATGGTTACCCAGTTCATTCAAACGATGAAGGAATGCGTGGAGGAGCCCATGGCAACATTCTAAGCCCTCATCAACTGCTTCCTGAGCCACCTGGGGATTTCTTGCAGCTGGGTAGGCGTGGAAGACCTGCTACATGGTGGCAAACTGGTCTTTCTCCGTGCAGGGGACCCACGTTCGCTCATTAGTTCAAGTTCAGAAACACATTCTCTGAACTCAGAGGTCATCTGAGGTTACTGAAAGGTGATCCGTCTTCAGCTGCTTCTTAATCTCCTCCGTCTTCTCCTCATTTCCTCCTTCTCCTCCTATTTCTTCTTCCCCTTCTTCCCCTTTCCCGTCTCTTCCTTCCTTCCTCCTTCCTTCCCTCCCCTCCCCCATCCCTCTCCCTCCCCCTCCTACTATTCCTCTTCCCTCCTTCCTGATGGTCCATTTTCTTCCTTTCTGCTTTTAGAGCAGAGCTGCTGACAATGGATTCTCTTCGTTTTCCACCACCTGAGAGCATCTATTTTACCCCTCCCCCTCCCCCATCTTCTTCTTCTTCTTTTTCCTCTTCCCCTTTCCCTTCTCTACCTCCCTTTCTCCTTCCTTCCTCCCTTCCCCACCCCTCAGCTGATGAACACGAGCAAGAACAAGTGTACGAGACCAATGTGTGATTGGGTCACTACAGGTGGGGTGATGTGTGTGATGATGTCACACATAGGAAAGGCGTGATGGGTTTGAATCATGGAGCAGGGAGGGGACCCATAAATCAGCAGAGTTTGAATGAGAAATAAGACCTGATCCAGGTTTTGAAGATGAATCGGAAGTCGCCTGAGGGGGTTGGAGACTCCTTATCAGAAACCATGGACGCCAGAGGTAACTGGGATATTTTTTAAATGCTGAAAGAAAAGAACTGTCAGCACAGAACTTTGTATCCATGAAAATATCCTTCGGGGACGAAGGGAAAATAGACACTCTCAGATGAAGGAAAATGAAGAGAATTCACTGTTCATAGATGTGTTCTAAACCAGAAAGGAAATGATACCAGAAGAAAACAGAACATCAGGGAGGAGGGAAGATGAATAGAAATGGTATCTGGGTAAACACAGTAGAGCATCCTTCCCTCCTGAGTCCTTTAAAATGTATTTAACGGTTGAAGCAGAAACTATATAACATTTTGTGATGGGGCTTTCAATGCATGTCAGTGTCATAAGACAAATGTGTCATAAAGGAGGAGGTGGTTAAGGGACTTAAGGGGCTAGATAACAACATTCCACTTGAAGTGGTAAAGTATCAATTGTCAGGACACAGAAGAGTTCAGCATGTATATTGTATTTCCTGATATAATCAATAAACAAACAAACTGCAAGGTGATGTATGCAGGAACATAATAAAGAAATTGAAATGGAATCGTTCCGATAGCCCAAAAGAAGGCAGGAACAGCAAAACAAAGACATCAAAGCATAAAGTGGGGGAACTAAGGCCAAACATATCAACAATTACATAAAATAAAAGTGGTTTAAAAGCATCAATTAAAAGACAAAGAATCAGGGCTTCCCTGGTGGCAGAGTGGTTGAGGGTCCGCCTGCCAATGCGGGGGACACGGGTTCGTACCCCAGTCCCGGAAGATCCCACATGCCGCAGAGCGGCTGGGCCCATGAGCCATGGCCGCTGGGACTGCGCGTCCGGAGCCTGTGCTCCGCAACGGGAGAGGCCACAGTGGTGAGAGGCCCGCGTACCGCAAAGAAAAAAAAAGACAAAGAATCAAGTTGGAACGCTCACCCTACTGGATTTTAAGACTAACTCTAAAACTGCCACAATCAAGACAGTGTGGTATTGGTGACAAGGAAGACACAGATCAATGGAATGGAACAGAGCAGGGGTCTGCAAAATACAACCCAAAGACCAAAGCTGCCCTGAGGCCTGTTTTTGTATGACCTGTAAGCTCAGAATAGTTTTTACATTTTTAAAGGGTTGTTTTTTTCAAAACAGCAGATGGCCATCAGATCTTAAAATATTTACTATGTGGCCCTTCTCAGAAAATGTTTAACCAATCCCTAGAATAGAGAATCCAGAAATAGGCCCACACAAATATGACCAATTAATTTTTGACAAAGATGAAAAGACAATTCCATGGAGAAAGGGTAATCTTTTCAACCAATGGTATTGGAACAGCTGGATATCCATAGGCAAAAAAACCCCAGAGACTTCATCTAAACCTCATACAAAAATTACCTCAAAATAAATATACAATATAAAACCATAACACTTCTGGGAAAAAGATCTTTGGGACTTGAGTTTAGGCAGAGTCCTTATACACAACATGAAAAACATGACCCCATAAAAGAAAAAACTCAGAAACTGGACTTCATCAAAATGAAAAAGGTGTTCTCGGCAAGAGACACCGTTAAGAGAATGAAAGACAAGCCACAGACTGGGGGAAAATGGTTTTTTCATCGCATACCCTAAGAGCATCAGAAGCGTTAGAGAGGTTTTTGCAAGGGCACCGCACGTGCTAAGACTTGCATGTTAGGGGAATTCCCTGGTGATCCGGTGGTTAGGACTTGGCGCTCTCACCGCCGGGAGCCTGGGTTCAATCCCCGGTCCGGGAACTAAGCTCGCGCAAGCAGTGCGGCCAAAAAAAAAAGACTTGAAGACTTGCATGTTGGAAACCTCGTCCAGCTTCAGGATGGGGAAGGGCTTGGCAGGATGTACAAGGCAACACCAGGAACCCAGGCACCGGACAGTTAGAGGCGACCAGGGAGGGATAGATGAAGGTTGCAGGGGGACCCAAGGACTACTTAGGAGGCGAAATCCAGAGGACGTTGTGGAGGGTTCCATGTGAGGAGTGAGAGACCGGGACGTTAGGAAACAGTCCCGGGTGTCTGACTCACCTGCCCCTGAGAGATGAGAATTGGGTGAGGGCCAGCATGACGGGTGAGGACGGGGTGGGTCAGGGCGGGGAGGGGGGCTCTGGGAGTTCAGATTTGCACATGTTGAGTTGGTGTGTTTTTGAGACATCCCAGAGAGAGCCCTGAGAGGTGTTAGGATTGATGGGTCTGGAGCTCACAGGAGGGGCAGGAGGCCATGATGCCAGCTTGTGAGCCAACCACATGAAGGAGGTTGAGATTACCTGGGACACCGTGGAGCCTCAGAGGGGAAGGGGCCCAAAGGGAGTCTTAGGAAACCCCAGCAATCAAGGGTCCAAACCAGGAGGCCGCGGCTGCCAGGGAGTCTAGAAGAAACGTCAAGAGATGGAGCAGAAGAACCAGAGCTGGGGGCGGGGGAGGTACCCCAGAAGGCATGGAAGGAGCGTTTCCAAGGAGGGAGGGGCGACAACAGCGGCAAGCACCCCTGATCATCGCTAGGCTGGGCAGCCTTGCAGTCACCCTTGGCCTTTGCCTTTCTCTCACATCTCAGAATCCTTTTGGCTCTAACTTCAGAGAATATCCACAGTCTGTTCACTTTTCACCACACCCCCCTGGGGCCCCTGTGGTGTGCTGGACTCCCCTAGTTCCAGCTCAGGAGAAATTCACCAGCCAGTTGCAAGACCCTATGACTCTGCCATGGAGGGAGTGTTTCACTGTGAAATGACTGGATCAGGGCTTTCTCTGCTCCCTCCGGAAGAGCCAGTCGGCCAGCACTCCGTTCCACTGCTGTATCCCCATCCTATCCCAAGCCTCCCTGCTGCTCTACCTGCTTCCTCCACTGTTTGCTACGGCCTATCCTCATCCTCCAGTTGGAGCATCCTTCCAGATCGTGTCAATTCTCTGCTTAGCACTGACCCTGAGCCCCTCTCCCACCCAGCCTGAGCACTACAGCCTGCAAGTCTCTCTACGACCTCATTGTCTCACACACACCCCCATCACTCTCCTTCACCCTCCTTGCTGTCCCACAGACACTGCTGGCACACTCTGCCTCACGGCCTTTGCACTGGCTGTTCCCACTGCTGGGAATGTCCTTCCCCAGATAGACACACTATTCACACTTTCAGGTCTTTGCTGTCCTGACCACCCTATGTAAAATCATACACCCGCTCCATCCCTGTCTCCTTACCTGCTGTATTCTTCCCCTGAGGCACAAATGAGGTCAAGCTCACAGTGTAATTTACACTTGCTGAGTGAACTCATTGGCTCTGGGAGCAGGAGCTGTGGTGATGTGTGAGCCGGGCAAGGAGACGGGGAGGTGGGGGAAGCAATGGGAGACAACTCTTTCAAGAAGGGTGCCAGCTGGACTTCCCTGGTAGCACAGAGGTTAAGAATCTGCCTGCCAGTGCAGGAGACACGGGTTCGAACCCTGGCCCGGGAAGATCCCACATGCAGCGGAGCCACTAAGCCCACGAGCCAAAACTACTTGAGCCCGCGTGCCGCAATTACTGAAGCCCATGCACCTAGAGCCCGTGCTCCGCAACAAGATAAGCCACCACAATGAGAAGCCCGCGCACCGCAACGAAGAGTGGCCCCTGCTCGCCGCAACTAGAGAAAGCCCGCGTGCAGCAACAGACCCACTGCAGCCAAAAATAAATAAATAAAGTAAAATTATTTTTATAAAAAGAAGAAGGGGCTTCCCTGGTGGCGCAGTGGTTGAGAGTCCGCCTGCCAATGCAGGGGACGCGGGTTCATGCCCCGGTCCGGGAAGATCCCACATGCCGCGGAGCGGCTGGGCCCGTGAGCCATGGCCGCTGAGCCTGCGCGTCCGGGGCCTGTGCTCTGCAACGGGAGAGGCTACAGCAGTGAGAGGCCCGCGTACCGCATCTATGTGATTTTTTTATGGGAGACTTAAGTGTGTTGGAGGCACACACTGAGAGGCACCCAGCTGAAGGGAGAGGCCACTAGACAAGGAGGAGTGGGCCAACTGGAGTGCATGGTGGGGATCCATCTGGATGGCCACAGGGCGGGAGGATTGGCCTCAGATGGCAGGAAGGTGATGTCTCTGTTGGAACAAGAGGGAAGGAAACAGGAGGGTAGCGGATGGAGGTGGGCTTGTAGGTTTGGCCCTGGGAAGAAAAAAGAGCTTCTATTCTTCCCTGGGATGTAGCAGTTGAAGTGGTCCACTGGGAGACCAGTGATCACAGGCTCAAGAAAAGAGGAAAATGGAACTTCTCTGGCGGTCCAGTGGTTAAGACTCTGTGCTCCCAATGCAGGGGGCATGGGTTTGATCCCTGGACAGGCTACTAAGATCCCACATGCAGCGTGGCCAAAAAGAAAAAGAAAAGAGGAGACTGTTTGGGATTGTTAGTCACTGGAGAGTGAGCTGTCCCTGAGGACACTTTGAGGGTGATCATCAATTGATGGGGGGATCGCCTGCCCCGGGGTGGGGGTGGGTCTTGTTCCAGCGGAGCAGTGTCACTCAGGGGTCTGGAGAGAGCAAGCTGGGGTCACCAACACTGACTCTGGCTGGGAAGACCTGACAATGGGGCGGTGGGCAGGGGGTTGGCAGCAGCGAGCCCTATGGAAACGAGGCCCCAGACACACATCGTGGGCCATTGTGACCAAAGAGCCAAAGAAGTCACTTCCCTCCTACTTGGGCATTTGGATTCCAAGTGCCAGGTTGGGATTTGGGGACAGAGCCTCTTTCAGGGAACTGTCTCTCTCCTTGAAAGAAACTGCCCTGGGGCCAGGGAGGCAGGACGGCTAACTGTGAGCTTTACACCGTGGTGGGGAAGGCCAGGAGGACACATTAGGCCTGCTGCCATTGTCCCTGCAGCTCAGCCGGCTGCTGGAGTGTGAGGCAACCCCCGCCCCGTGCCCTTTATTGCCTCGGCTCTCTGGGAGTGCCACCAGGCCCTGCTTTACGAGCTGCCAGCACGGCTTCTATGAGCAGACCTGCTGTCAATGAGGGCTGTGTTTTATATTATGGGCAGGACGATTTATGGGCCAACCAGCCCTCAGCAGACAACCATTTGGCCAGGGAGGAAAATGACCTAACACTTCAGAAATCTGGAAGCAGAAAACAGGGTGTGTGTGTGTGTGTGTGTGTGTGTGTTGCACGTGGAGCTACGTCTGTCTCCTCCACATGATCTGCCTGACTTACCAGGTACTGGCAAATAGGAACAGCTCCATTAAAGATGTTGGTTATAAAAATGAAATGAAATGACTCATTTCCTTCTGGCCTTTGCATCACACACTAACTATGAGGTTTCGGGGGAGAGAGGCAGGTAACCAGAAGGTGGTCAGATCCTGCCAAATCAACCTAGATTCCTTTCTCTCTAGGTAGGTCTGTCTTTCAACAGAGCATATCAGAAAATCTCCCATGGGAGCATTTGCCCTATTTTATTGAAATATCTGTTCAGGTCTATCTTCCCACCAGACCGTAAGCTCCTAGAAAGCAGGGCTGTGTCTCACTGGACTTTGCATTCTTGGTTCTTTTGGTTGCATCTGGCACAGAGCAGGCGCTGAAGTGGTCTACCAAGAGCCAACCATCCCCATTAGACAGTGAGCCTCTTGCCGGCAGGTGCCCTGTCTGGGTCAGCTCAGGCCCTGACTCATAGGAAGCACCCAGGAATGTAATTGCACTGGGATGCGCTGAACAAGCCAGAGAATTATGGGTCAAGTGATTGTCCATCCACTTAAGTGGATTTCCACTGGTAGACTGCCATCTCAGATGATGCTGAGAATAAGAGTGGGGGGGATGGCTTCAGGGCTCTTCCTTCTTGGTCTTTTTTCGGCCCCTTCCTCCTTCCCCTGATCTCTGAGTGGCAGAGTGTCCCAGGCACAGTCCCCATCCCTTTCCTATATTTTCTCTCCTCAGGTATGCTCACAAAATTTCAAGACTTTAAATACCGTAGATATGCTAATGACTCTTAAATGCATACCTCACCCACTAGGCTCTAATATTTAGCTGCCTGTTTGACATTCCCTTGGAAGCCTCATAGGCATCATCAATTGAATATTGCCCATCAGTCAGTTTGGGAAGTATTCATACCCAAACTTTCTTCTCCTCCAGGATTCCTCATCTCAGTAAACGACACCACCATTCACCAGTTGACTAAGGTGAAACCCAAGAGCCATCTGAGATGGTGAACTTTGTGTGTCAACTTGACTGGGCCATGGGGCACTCAGTTATTTGATTAAATATTATTCTGCTTTATGTCTATGAGGTGTCTACAAGGGTGTTTCTGGATGAGAATAACATTTGAATTGGGAGTCTGAGTTAAGCATATTGCCGTTCCCAATGGGATGGGTCTTATCTCATCAACTGAGGGTTTGAATAGAAAAAAAGGCACAGGAAGAGAGAAACAGCTCCCTGTGACTCTTATCAAGCTTGGGCAATGGTCATCTCCTGACTCTGGATTTGGACTTGGACTATACCTACACCATCAACTGCACTGTGTCTTCACCTTGCCCACCACAGACCTTGGGACTTCTTAGATGGATATAGATACAGAGATGGAGATAGAGATGGAGATGAAGCTGGAGGTGGAGATGGAGATGGAGGTGGAGGTGGAGATGGAGATAAAGGTGGAGGTGGAGAAGGAGGTGGGGGTGGAGATGCACGTGAAGATGGAGATGGAGATGGACGTGGAGTTGGAGATGGAGGTGGAGGTGGAGGTGGAGATGGAGGTGGAGGTGCAGATAGAGTTGGAGATGGAGGTGGAGATGGTGATGAGATGGAGGTGGAGGTGGAGAAGGAGATGGAGAAGGAGGTGGAGGTGGAGAATGAGGTGGAGGTGGAGATGGAGATGGAGGTGGAGGTGGAGGTGGAGATAGAAGTGGAGGTGGAGAAGGAGGTGGAGCTGGAGATGGAGGTGGAGGTGGAGGTGGAGATGGAGATGGCGGTGGAGATGGAGATGGCAATGGAGGTGGAGATGATGGTGGAGATGGAGAAGGAGGTGGAGATTGTGATGGAAGTGGAGATGGAGATGAAGGTCGAGGTGCAGGTGGAGGAGGAGATGGAGAAGGAGGTGGAGGTGGAGATGGAGATGGAGGTGGAGATGGAGAAGGAGGTGGAGGTGGAGGTGGAGGTGGAGATGGAGACGGAGGTGCAGATGGAGATGGAGATGGAGGTGGAGGTGGAGATGGAGATGGATGTGGAGATGGAGAAGGAGGTGGAGGTGGAGGTTGTGATGGAGATGAAGATGGAGATGGAGATGGTGATGGAGAAGGAGAATGAGATGGAGTTGGAAGTGGGGATGGAATTGGACATAGAGATATATAATTTATGTTTTTTTCTCCTACATTTACTAATGGAATTCTACTGTAAGAAAGAGCTGCCTCTTCCCATCCATTTATGTATTTTTTTCTCTTTTATTTATATCTGTATAGACAGGTGAATAGTTATGTTATTCTCTTTTGTTAAAATCTAATACCATCATTTACTTTTTTGCTCAAAATATTCTAGTTAAGACCATTGGGATGTGCCATGTGTCTGTGACTACGTCGGACTCTTGTGTGTGTCGTTTCCTTTAACTCTCGCCACAGAAGAGAGAGCTACTGTGATCTTCTCCGACAGCTTAGAAATGGAGGCTTGGTTAGGACAACTGTTCACCCAAGATCACCTGAACAGATTGTGGAGAAGCCCAAGGCCTCTCATCACGTGTCCCATTGGGGCTTGAGCTCCTGTTTCTCCCAAAGCTCAGCCAGCTCAGGCTTGGAGATGGGTCACCTGGAGTCCCTAGTCACCTTGAGAGGGTGGTCTCCTCCATTCTCAGGCAGAGAAACTGAGGCACGGAAATTTCTTCTGGCTGTCCAAGGTCACATGGTGCCAGCATGACTGGTAAGGCGGGGTGCCGAGGGTGTGGGTTTCTATGGATCTCTGTGTGGCCTGGCGGGTCATCCACACCATACCCTCCTCCACACGACAAAACTATTTTCAGTAATAATCTTGTAAGATAAAAATATTAATGACCATAAAAGAACACTGACAGCAAAATTTCTCTCTTGCTAATGTTACACACACAATTAAGAAAAACTTTAAAGGAAAGGAAAATGAAAGAAATCAAATATTATAGTACTTCAAAGGAAAATGTCAACAGTTTATTCAATACCTCTCCTATCTACCTAGCAATTTGAAATTCGATACCTAGTTACAGGCTGAGGTAGTAAAGTTTTACATAAATAATTATCTTGTAACCAACAAGTGACTTTTAATAAAATAAAAACTATTCAAATTCTGCCAAATAGTTCATGTGTGAACTGAAATCTGCACTTACCAAACAAAAACTTTATGCTGTTTAAGTGCTCTTGGTTTCTAATACTAATTAGCACAAGTTCTGGAATTTTCTCTTTCATCATTGGACTTGAGCAGTTTATTCCAATGGGCATTGGAAACATTTACTGTGCCTGAAAGAGGCTTGGCTAATTCTGAATCATGATCTTACCCTTGCAACATGTGTAGCTGAGTCTGTATGTGTCAGGGGTTGACTGTATATAGGGGAGTTCTCAAATTATATTCCATGTAAAAAACTAAAAACAGAGTTACCACATGATCCTGCAAACCCACTCCTGAGCGTATATCCAGAGAAAAGTATAACTCAAAAAGATACATGCACCCCAGTGTTCATAGCAGCACTGTCTACAATAGCCAAGACATGGAAGCAACCTAAATGTCCATTGACAGCTGAATGGATAAAGAAGATGTGGTACAATGGAACACTACTCAGTCATAAAAACAAATGAAATCGTGCCATTTGCAGCAACATGGATGGACCTAGAGATTATCACACTAAGTGAAGTAAGCCAGACAAAGAAGGACAAATATCATATGACATCTCTTATATGTGGAATCTAAAAAAAAAAAATACAAATGAACTTATTTGCAAAATAGAAATAGACTCACAGACATAGAGAACAAACTTATGGTTACCAAAGGGGGAAAGGAGGGTGGAGAGGGATAAATTAGGAAGTTGGGATTAACATATATACACCACTATATATAAAATAGATAAACAACAAGGACCTACTGTAGAGCACAAGGCGCTATACTCAATATTTTGTAATAACCTGTAAGGGAAAAGAATCTGAAAAGGAATATATATTATACATCATATATAACTGAATCACTGTGCTGTACACCTGAAACTAACACAGCATTGTAAATCAACTATACTTCAATAAAAATATATATACCTTCCATGTAGAAGCCAATGTTTTTAAGGGATAACGAATAAAAGAGTGCTCATTAAGCTTACAAGAATACTATGAAAACCAGAGAAATTACTCAGAACTTAAACCCACGAAAGATTCTTTTTCAGAGGAAAATCTTATCACTGACATTGTTTAGATTGCTGGTGCAGGTTAACAGTGAGAAGCAGAGCAATTCAATCTATTTTATTATTGCTTTCATACTTTTCATCAACCACACACCCTCATGCTGCCTGCACCCAGAGTGGACCCCTCCCATCACCCACCCTCAATCCTAAGGAAGCCTCACTTAACCTCTAAGCATCTTCTGCTAAGGGGAAAAGATAAAGGGAGGCCCCCTTTCTGGCCTTCTAGAAGCACCAACGAGCCATTCTCTGGACCCCAGAGCCCTCAGCTGAGTCACATGCCTTCCCCAGCTCTCTTCCTCCTTCTTCCAGACACTTGCCTGACTCATCCTTCTGTACAATGTGGGCACGTAAGACCCCAGCCAACCTGCACCTGCAGGTCACACTGGTCTCCACTGGGGTCCTTGCTCATCCAGCACTGAGTCACCCCTAGGTGCATTTCGGTTGGTGCCTGGTGTCGGGCTCTGTCCCTGCTGTGCCCAGCACCCATCATGCAGTCTGGCAGGGCTGCTGAATGAGAGGGGAAGGCAGGGCATGGGCGCTCGGCCCTTTGCTGGGGAGATCCACAAAATAGATAGACATCTGGAAGACCTGGGGGTTGCCCTGCAATACCCCCAGGCGTGTAAACCTTGTTGACCCCCTCCTCCCGCATGTCCAGGCAGGCCATGCTGGTGGGAGGTGGGGAGGGCACTCTCTGCCCCTACCCCATGCCAAGCCCCATGCCGGGCACTGTGTATGTATCTCCTCATTTGAAACTCACAACAACCTTCCCGGCCTCACACCTGCCTGCCCACCAGCCTGCTGCCTCCCTTCCAAGGGCCCAGTCCATCTCGAGGCCCCCTGCTGACTAGCAACTTCTCCTGCTTCGAAATCCCAGAGAGAATCCGCCTGACAACAGCCCTTCTCCTCGCCCCAGTGGTCTCTCCTTGGTCCACCCCACGGTGGCCAGGCCGCTGTCCTGATCGGGGGCTAGAGTCCTGTCTAACACAGGGAGGCCCTATTACTATTGTGCCCCTCATTCTACAAATGAGGACACTGTAGAGAGGTTCCAAACTTGCACGGGAGCCCACTGAAGGTGGGCCTGTGCTCCGCCTCCTGTGGTCCCCACCCCAGGGAAGCCCCTGGAAGGCAGCAGTGTGCCGCTGGCTGGTCTCCGATGTCAGCCAGCCCCAGGTGATGGACTGACTTCTGCTGAGACTTAAAAGCCATTTGAAGCCATCAAGGGAAACCAGCTTTGTGTACATATCAACTCTGTTTGGCAAAATAGCTGGAGTTGGATTTTATTTCTGCTGGGCATTGATTATGGGTATTAATTTGAGAACCTGAAAATTCAATAAAACAGATTAAACCTCCCAAAGAATGAGCGGAGACCATCAACCCGTGCTGCCAAGGGGCGTGAGAGCGAGGTGGGTGGGAAGGAGGACCCAGGGCTGGGTCAGGTCCTGCAGCCGTCCGGCCCCATGGGGCCCCCAGCCTGCTTCTGCCCTGGCACTGAGGGCACAGTGACAACACAGCCCTCCTCTGCAGGACACCTAGCCTGGCTCTGCAGGAAACCAACACCATGGCGAAAAGGGGAGATTTGGAGATTCTTGTTTTTTTAAGTTTGATTTTTCTTTTGAGGTGTAATTGACATAAAACATATTAGTTTCAGTGGTACAACATAATGATTCAATATTTGTAAACATTGCAAAATGTTCACCATAATAAGTCTAGTTGACCTCTGTCACCTTAACATAGCTACAAAAATTGTTTTTCTTGTGATGAGAACTTTTAAGATCCATTCTCTTAACTTTCAAATATACAATACAATATTAGTAACTATAGTCACCAAGCTATACATTACATCCCTAGGACATATTTATTTTATTAACTGGAAGTTTTCATCTTTACTCATTTCTCTGTCCCCCGGACCATTGCCACTGGCAACCACCAATCTGTTCTCTGTATCTATGAGCTAGGTTTTTTTTTTTTAGATTCCACACATACATGATGTTGTACGATATTTGTCTTTCTCTCTCTGACTTATTTCATGTAGCATCTTACCCTCTAGGTCCATCCATGTTGTTGCAAATGGCATTATTTTATTTTTTATGGCTGAGTAATATTCCATTGTATATATGTACCACATCTTCTTTATCCATTCATCCATCAATGGACACAGGTAGTTTCCATATCTTGGCTATTGTGAATAATGCTGCAATGAATACGGAAGTGCAGATACCTTTTTGAGTTAGTGTTTTTGTTTTCTTCAGATGAAAACCCAGAAGTGGAATTGCTGGATCATACGGTAGTTCTGTTTTTAATTTTTTGAGGAACCTCCATACTGTTTTCCATCAATTTACATCCCACCAACAGTGCACAATGTTCCCTTTTCTCCATATCATCTCTGACACTTATTTCTTACCTGTTTGATGACAGCCATTCTGACAGGTGTGTGGTTTTGATTTGCATTTCCCTGATGATTAGTAATGTTCAACATCTTTTTATTTACCTGTTGACCATCTGTATGTCTTCTTTGGAAAAATGCCTATTCAGAACTTCTGCCCATCTTAAAATCAAATTGTTTGGGGTTTTTGTTTGTTTTTGGTTTTGCTATTGAGTTGTATGAGTTCTATATATATTTTGGATATTAACCTTTATCAGATATATGATTTGCAAATATTTTCTCCCATTCTGTAGGTTACCTTTTCATTTCATTGATGGTTTTCTTCACTGTGCAGAAGCTTTTTGGTTTGATATAGTCCCATGTGTTTATTTTTACTTCTGTTTCTTTTGTTTTTGGAGTCAGATTCAAAACATCATCACCAAGACCTATGTAAAGGAGCTTACTGCCTATGTCTTCTTCTAGGAATTTTATGGTTTCAGGTCTTTTGTTCAAGTCTTTAATCCGTGGGACTGTTGATTAGAAGAGTCCAAAGAGATTCAGCAAACTAGAGTCAACCTTGAGTGAATCCTGGTGCAGAACTGAAAAAAAAAAAAAAGCAACTCTAAAGAACAGTCCTGGGATAATAGGTGAAATCTGAATGTGGACTGGGTATTAGAAGATATTACAGAACTGTTAAATTTGGGGTGTGATAATGCTTTTGTAGAAGAATGTCTTGATTCTTAAGAGACACATGCTTAAGTATTTAATTAAGAAATGTCATGATGTCTTACTTTGAACTTATTTTGTATTTCCTTTTCCTTATATGCATTTGTCAGGTCTTATAACAGGGTTATTCTGGTCTCCTAAAACAAGTTAGAAAGTATTTCCTGTTCCTCGATTTTCTGAGAGAGTTTTGTAACATTAATATTAGTTATTTTTAACTGTTTGATAAGAATCCACCAGTGAATCCATCTAGTCTTGGGGTTTTCTTTGTGTGAAGATTTTTAAAATTATGAATGTAATTTCTTGAATAGATATAAGGCTATTCTGATTCTCTATTTCTTACTGAGTCAGTTTTAGTAAGGCATGTTTTTCAAGGAAATTTTCCATTTTCTTTCAGTTGTCAAATGCATTGGCATAAATGCAAATATTCATAATATGTTCCTTTTTATTCTTTAATGTCTGTAGAATATGCAGTATTATTTCCTTTTTCATTTATCTTAGTGATAATTTCTATTTGCTCTTTTTATTTCTCAATTATTCTTGCTAGTGGCTTATCAATTTTATTTATCTGGTCAAAGAATCAACTTTTTTCCCCTAGCTTCTTTAGGTGAAAACTTAGATCTTTGGTTTTAAATCTTTCTTCTTTTCAAATATATGTTTCTAAAAGAAATTTACCTTTAGGTACCAGTTTAGCAGCATGCCACAAATTTTGATGTGTTCATTATCACTCATTAAAATTTTTTTAGATTTCCCTCATGATTTTTTTTTGACCTGTAAGATATTTGTTATTTATAAATGTGTTAGTATCCAATACTTGGGATTGTCTAGGGGTTTTTTTTGGTTTGTTTGTTCTTTTTTGCTTCCTGATTAAATTCTAATGTTGTTGAGAAACATTCTATAAGATTGCAATCTTCTGAAATTAACTGAGAATTATGTTATGGTCTAGCAAATTGGTCTATCTTTGTGAACATTTCACATGCACTCAGAAGAAACGTGTATTTTGCAGACAACCCAGGCTTGAATCCAGGTCTGCTATTTACTAGCCATGTGAGTTAAGCAATAAATACAGCTTCTCTGAGCCTCAGTTTCTCCAAATATAAAATGGGAATAAATGATGATATAACTGACCTAACAATGTTGTGGTGGGAATGAAATAAAAGGCTCTTAGCACCCTGAAGTCTTGTTCTCTGTTAGCTGTCCTCTGTTTCCTCCGCCTGCTTCTTCTCATTGTTATTATTACTGTTATGGCCATAATCATTATTGTTGCTATTGTTGCTGTCACATAGTTGCAATCATTTTTTTTTTTTTAACATCTCTATTGGAGTATAATCGCTTTACAATGGTGTGTTAGTTGCTGCTGTATAACAAAGTGAATCAGCTATAGGTACATACATACATCCCTATATCCCCTCCCTCTTGAGTGTCCCTCCCACCCTCCCTATCCCACCCCAATTCATCTTTAATTGAACTTCTGAGACTGCTATTGAGCCGTGCCCCCAGGGGAGTTTCCAGTGGCTTGTTGTTTTTTTTGTTGTTGTTGTTGCGGTACGCGGGCCTCTCCCGTTGCGGAGCACAGGCTCCGGATGCGCAGGCTCAGCAGCCATGGCTCACGGGCCCAGCCGCTCTGCGGCATGTGGGATCTTCCCGGACCGGGGCACGAACCCGTGTCCCCTGCATCGGCAGGCAGACTCTCAACCACTGTGCCACCAGGGAAGCCCTCCAGTGGCTTATTTTACAGTCCGTTACAAAGCTATTCTCACCATCATGATGATTGTCACCCTCATAACGAAACTGCATGCTTTACGTTCTACCCGGAGGTGACTGTGGAGGGAGGCCAGCCCTGCCATATTCTTGAAGCCACAGGGGTCTCCCTGGCACAGACGAGTGAGGTCTTTGGAGCTGACCAGCCTTCTGGGGACACCTGGTGTTTGATAACACAACTTTCTCACTCTTGACTTCTCTGATGTGCTACTTTTGTGGGGCCCTAGATGGTGTGTCTTTGGATGATTATCTTCTGTAGGGCACATGGATTGGAGGTCCTGATGAGACAGGCTGGGACCTGGGACCTGGGACCCTTTGCTACAGTGCTTGCACCTGGACAAATGTCTCCTAGAGCAATAAAATAAATAAATAAATAAATAAACTATAAGGGACTAAAAATAACTGTGTGCATGTGCAGTCAGGGCAAATTATGGACAACAAGATACAAAAAGACCAGAAAAACCCAACTGCCACTTCTGAGGAGCTGGGAGCAAAAACAGGGTGTTGGGGGCAAAAGCATGTACTGCGCATGCCCCCTGCACTCAGCACCACAAAGGGATGGGCAGACCACCTAAGCCACGCCTCCAGCCCGACCCCTGGACACACCCCCACGCTCACCCCATATAAGGAAGCAGCTCATACCCACCTCGAGGAGCGAACAAGGGAATCTGTTATTTGTTCTTGCTGTCCCCTGCTGTAGCAGGAGCCCCAGTAAAGACTTGCTTGAATTTCTTTTCCGGCCTCGTATCAATTTCTATTGATTGCGGAAGGCCAGGAACCCTGGTCGGTATCACTGATCTCTTGCATATTAGAATGCATTTTTCAGTTGTCTTCACTGGTGCCAGGGGATCAGGTTGGGTGTAATATCTCAGGCTGTGAACTTTCTCCTACAAAATTGCCTCTCCACGGCTCTATTGCCTTCTGACATTGGAAACAGCAGAACAGAACTCTGAGGTTAGCCTGATTCTTGTTCCTTGAGATAGAACTCTTATTTTTCTGCCTAGTAGCTTAAGATTTTTTTCCTTCATAACACAATCCCCAAAATTTTGCGTGGTATAGGTATAAACATCTTTCTTGATCCTTTTTGATCCACACACACAGCTCTCTAGCTGGGAAATCTTTTTGATAATACATTGATCACTCTTTCCACATGTTCATTCATTCAAAAACTATTTATTGAGTACCTAGGTTCTAGGCACTGAGAATACACCAGTGAAGAAGATAAAACTCCTGCCCTCAGGGAGCTTCCAGATGATAAGGGAAACAGTCAATAAACAATAAATGAAAATGTTAAACAAGAGCTCCAGGCAGCAGCAAGCAGGTCTTTGGAGGATAATAAAACAGTCTGAGGGATGGAGAATGCAGGGGCAGGGAGTTCTGCCTGGAGGGGGTGGGGGATGGCTGGAATTTCAGCCTCTTCCTTCCTTAGGAATGTCTATTCTAGTTCACCATGGAGTTGGATCTCTTTTCTGCCCTTGATGCCAAAAGCTCAGCCTCTGTGCACCTGTGCTGAATTGAATCTCAGAGACAGAGTTTTGGGTGAAGTAGAAAATAATAGCTTTATTGCTTTGCAAGACAAAGGAGGACACAGAGGGCTTGTACCCTGAAAAACTGTGTGTCCCAAACCGGGGCGGGGTGGGGGGCGGATTTGGTGAGGAGTTTTAGAGCAGTGGTTCAAGGGGGGGGGGTTGCTGATAAGGACCAGGGCCTGCGCTCCTTTAATCTGGCCTCAGGGTGTCTCCTGGTGAGCCTTTGTTGGGGGTTTTACTTCTGCAGAAGAGCTCAGAGATACTGTTCTGTGTATCCCTTGAGGCGGGGCCAGGACCTGCCCCAAGGCTACACTGTTGTTTCTCCTCCCTTGCCTCTGCATCCCCTCTCTTCCCTGATTAGCAGCTGTTTGAACCTGCCCTTTGGAACGCAGGGAAGGTCATGGAGGCTGAATGAAGCCTATTCCCTACAAACAAGAAACAGGGGGACACAGAAAGTCTTCCGAGCCCAGGACCCCCACAGGGTCCTGCTTGGTTTCACCTTCAATATGTAGTTTTTAAATTTTTATCATTTGCTTCTATTTTTTCCCCCAGCAATCTGGGAGAACTTGCCAAGGTGTCCTCCATGCATCAACTGTGACATCAATTCAATTTTCCCCAGTCCCTTGTGCTCTTTTTTGCCTCTGGTGAGGACCCTGAGTCATCAGAATGACTTCAACTTTCTCTTGCTGTGTGGTCCTTTTCCATGGGTCTCATATAAAGTCTGCTTTTCTAGGCTCAGTCTTGTGTGTGGCTTATGAAATCCCTCTGTGCCCCCTTCAGTGAAGGTCAGTGGGCAGGATGGAAGGGTAGTCCTCTCTGCACCGTGTCCCATGGGCTGCGGGGCTGGGACACAGCCCGCCTGGGTGACAGGTGGGTGCAGGTCGATGGACACTGCACCCAGTCCCACCCCTGAGAGCACAGGATGAGGGCAGCCCTGTCTGGAAACGCCCCCACTGCCTCGGGCAGTCACGCCAAACAGACGGATCCCATGGACACTCCCGGTGGCTAGAAAACGCTGCCACTGTGGTACCCACCTCTGCCTTGACTTGCGGGAGGGAATTTGGAAGGGCAGGTAATTGCACAAAACCACATACTGTTCTGCCTTGAAGTTTCTCTTCTGAGCCCCCAGAAGCCCCAGGGCTGGAGAGGTTATTTATGTTAACCTCCTATTTAGAAATTAAGTTCCGATTTAGAAATTAAGGATTGTAATTTAGCATTAACCCAGATGTCAAGACATAATGAGACACACTGTGGGGGAAATTGGATTCCACTTTGCCAAAGACCCATTTTATTTATAATAACCAGCCACTCACATTCTGCCAATATTGATGGATCATATGTTTAAAATTTTGATAGCTCATTCATTTCTATAATTACATTTATTTCAAATTAAATAAGTCTCGTACACCCTTGATATACAAAGAGACAAAATTAATTTGTGGATCAGAATTAACCTGCCATTCAACCCCTGGAACTGTCCTTCCTAGAAGCCCTTGGAGAGCGACATTCTGCCATTTCACAGATGACGATTTGCATATGAACCATTTTTAACCTGGAAGGGGCTTGTCCCGGGGCTTGAAGGGAAGTGTCATTGCAAAGGGGACGGGGTTCCTCGCTCATCAATAGGCCCAGATATGGAGACGGGGCCATTTGCCAGTAGAGCCGATCTACCTGGAAAACAGCAAAAGCAATGAAGGGGCAGCTGCCAGGTGTTACAGGTAAGGTGTGAGCATTGGCACTTGTCCTCAATCCTCTAGTTGCTGGTGAGCGACCTTGAGCAGGATTCTTGCAACTGCCCTTTCCTGAGCAGGGTGGTAAGGATGCCCACCACTTCCTGCTTGCCCACACCCCTTGCGGGAGGCCCGTCTCCTGGCCACAACTGGCTTGACCGAGAGTGGAGTCAAGGTCAGTGTGGCCGATCCACTGGGCATGGAGACCCTGAACAGCTGGGCTGCATGAATGACATTGAGGGGCACTTCCTGTGTGGTCAGCCTGAGTTCACACCATGTACACTATGGGGAAGCTGGTCCAGAGAAAGGATGGAGTTGCCTTGCAGAGCTGGGCAGAAGTGGTACTGGGCAGATCGGGGGGTGGGAGGGGGAAAGAGAGAGATGGAGAGAGAGAGAAGAAATGGGGAGAGAGCAGGATAGAGAGAGAGAGGGATGGAAAGGGGGAGGGAGAGGCATTTGCCCTTTGACTTTGGCCCCAGCTGCCCTGCACCTCAGCTGCCCTGGGTTCCCTGTTCTCGGCCATCTGAGCTTGCTCTACATTTGCTCAGGACACCCTCCTTCGAGCCTGCAGACTGTGACAGGCTTTGGCTCTGAGCTAAGCCCCGGATTCAGGACGAGGCCTCTGCCTCAGTGAATGCACCCTCTAGGGCAAGAGTCATCCCAAGTACCACACAGTGTTCCCCAGCTACGGCTCAGGGTGCCTACCCTGCTCTGAGCTTCAGTGCTGTCCCCTGTGACGTGGACCTAACACTTTCCTGGCAGGAGCCGTGCAAAGATAAGGGTAATGTGTACGGGACATCAGCCCAGCCCTGGTGCATCTTAGGTGCTCCACAAGCGGCAAAAGAAAAAAAGTCAAGGCTGGCAACACAGAGACATTGGGGGAGGGAGATGGTGATGGAGGCCCCTGAATTTGGGAGGAGAAAGGAGCAGAAGAGGGCAGCCATTCCTGGATTAGCTGGGGCTGAGAGATGTGGAGCCCCGCATGTCCCAGCGTGATGGTAAAATGTGGGAAAGACTGCAGGGTGGCATCCTGGTCTCAGATGTGGCCCCGGAGAATGACCTGTCCGTGGAGTGGCCTGGGAGGTCCCACGTATTTTCACAGGCCTGGAGTGGGGAGCTGAGGTTATTGAGGGGTAAGTCCATGAGACCTGCCGGGGTCCTGGGTCCAGAAACAGCAGAGAGGGTTGCCCAGGAGATGGGAGGAGGGCTTGGTTCTAACCCAGGACTATCATGGGGGGGTCAAGGTGGAGCCCACGGACTGTGGCGAGAGAGCACTGGCCGTGGCCTGAGCCAAGGCTGGACAGGACATGACACACCTTGGTCCTTTACAGGGGCCAGCCAGACGGCCACTGAGACCTGGAAACACCCTCAGGACACCTGCCTAATCTCCTCTCCCTCCCCCAATTCATCCTGGTCCCAGGGGTTAGGGGTTGGGGGGAATTCTGAATTGATAGAGTTTTAAACCCACAATGGCTAAAAAAATTGATTTTGACTCTGTTTACTTGTAAGTAACTAGGAGCCATCCAACAGAACGGGGCTCAGCATCAGAAATTAAGTGACGCACAGACATAGAGAACAGACTTGTGGTTGCCAAGGTCGGGGTGGGGGGGAGGGATGGGTTGGGAGTTCGGGATTCACAGATGCAAACCATTCTATAGAGGATGGATAAACAGCAAGGTCCTACTGCAGAGCACAGGAACTATATTCAATATCCTGTGATGAACCATCGTGGAAAAGGACATGAAAGAGAAGATATGTATGTGTATAACTGAATCGCTTTGCTGTGCAGCAGAAACTAACACAACACTGTAATTCAACTATACTACAATAAAATTTAAAAATAAAAAAGGAAAACAATGAACTTTAAAAAAATTTAAAAATGAAATCAAAATGTCAAAAAAAAAGAAATTAAGTGATGTAAAAAATGGAGGTTTGCTCTGGTATACTTGACTCTTGTGAACATGAAACTTATCCCCTGGAACTGGCATTTCACAGCCTCCCACCCCCTCCCCAGCAGGATAGGAGACTCTCCAGCACTTGGGAATCATATTTAGCTGGAAAATCTCCACAGAGGCCCGTGACTGTCTTCAAAGGTTTGAAGAGTTGGCACGTGGCAGAAGGAATTGGTGCCTCCTTTTCAGAGGATCAAGGTGTTAGTAGTTATGGGAGGGGAGCCGTTTGCACCTCAGGCTGAGAGATGAAGGTTTCCTGCCCACCCCCACCCCCCCACGCCCCCATGTTCTCCGCCTCAGGTGGGTGGTCGGCCCAGGGATGGAGGACCATGTGTTAGGGGCTGCAAAGAAGAAAGCGTTTCCAGGTCCTCTCTAACTTAGAGGTGGACAACCGCCTACCCAGAGCTGCTGTCCTTTGCGCAGCTCTAGAATGAAAGAGTGAAGAGAATCCAAGGCCAGACCCTGGGGACTCACAGGGGGTCAGCACTGCAGGGAAAGTGACATTCCTTAATTCCTTAATTCATTCCTGCAGTCCCCACAACAATCCAGTGATATTTGGAGTTATCATCCTGATTTTACAGTCGAAACCGATTCAACGGGAGTAATGAACCTGCCCAAGGCTACCCACTCACTAAGCAGCAGAATCAAAGTGAAATTGCATCCTAGGGCCCTTCCCAAACTTTCCACACCTCTTTAATGACCTATATTCTAAGAGGGAAAACTTCAGAAGACCAAATTTTTAAAACCTCTTTATTACATTCTGTGGACTTCAGAGAGAATTCTGAAGTGTAAATCAGCTCAGATAAAGCCTCAAGTGGAGACAGGCAAACGCGCGAATGTTTTGGTATCTTTCTGCACCGCCCGGAATCCAGCGTTCTTTGCCTCCCCTCCCCAGAAGTCTCGAGCTCTTGGTACTGTATAAATATTTCACAACATTTGGGCCTGCAGAAAGAAGAGGGAAGGAGCCCCCCCTTTGGGTGAGGTGCTAGGGACTGCAGGCGGGAGAACAGACCAGGCAATAGATCTGGGCCTCCTGCCCTGTCTCCCAGCAAAGCTCATCCACAGTCGTCGAGTGGTCCATCAGGGCTGAACCGCTCTGGCTGACTTACCTGCTAAGATGCTTTGTGGCTGCTACTTAGAGAGGCCATTTAAAATTCAGTACTCACTGAGGGTTCCATGCACTGTAGGCTCTGGATAAATGTTGCTTATGAATTTGGGAGGGAAAGAAGCCATAGAATCCAGAGTGTGTTGCCCACAGGAATCTGACACAGAGAGCCTTGGGTAGGCCACAGGGTCCACGGGGGCCAAGGGTTCGGACCCTACTTTGCCCCCTGGCCACCCCTCTGTCAAATGGGGCCCTCACTGGTCAAACTGCAGACCCACCAGGGGCCGTGAGCACTGCGGGGGATGGGGAAGGAGGCACCAGGCTGGGGGGACTCTGTAGACCCAGTGTCCATCAGGGTCACCCAGACCTGGCGCTTTGGCCAGTTGTATAGGGAAACAGCTGTAGTTTCAAACAATGAACAACAACACCACCCCTCAGCTTCTCATAGTGTTTCCTAATTAATTTGACAACAACTAGGCCTCTGATGCCATGTGTCAACTTGGCTGGGGCTCAGTGCCCAGGGATTTGGCCAAACACTGTTCTTCACGCTTCTGTGAGGGCATTTTTGGATGAGATGTGCATTTAAATTGGTGGACTTTGAGTAAAGCAGGTTGCCCTCCATAATGTGGGTGGGCCTCATGCAATCAGTTGAAGGCTGACAAATTCCCAGAGCAGGAGGGAATTCCGCCAGCAGGCTGCCTTTGGATTCCAACTGCAACTCTTTCCTGAGTCCTCACTTAACTGGCTTCCCCTATCAGATTTTGGACTCTCCAAGCCTCTGCAATTGTCTGAGTCAATTCCTTAAGATAAATCTTCTTCTCTATATAGTCATCTCTTATTGGTTCTGTTTCTCTGGAGAACGCTGACTAACACAGCATCTAACGCTGCACCCCTTTGTCTTCTCCTGATTCTTATTTATTTAATAAATATAAATAAGGTTTAAGAAATAAACCAATATTTATAAATTGAAAAAACAAACAAAAAAAACTAGGCCTCAAAGATGTCCCTCCCCGGATGGAAGCACCAGAACAGTTTTGTGAGTTAGATTTTCCCTGCGGATAGGAGGAGTGTTTTACCCCCCGTGACTGGGGCGAGCCCCAGCGAGTGGCGCCCGCTGTGTCCAGGGAGCTGATTCAGTGCCAAGTGGAAGGGGTCAGAAGCACTTCGTCACAGGCCTCATTTGCTGGCTTCTAGCACCTTCCCCAAGACAGTACTTTGGAGAGTAATTGTCAGGACGTTTTCAGCTATGAGTAAGAGAAACTCTGACTCCACCTGGCTGAAGCAACCACGTGAAACTCGTCAGCTCCTCTAACTGAAAAGGCCCACAGGGCCATCTTCAGACAGATGAGGGTTGGTCCAGGCATGGAGAGCCGGCTATTCCCATGACAATGCTTTTCACGTCATGGTGGCAACTTCATCCTCTGTTTGCTAAGGCTCCTGTAACAGATGACCACCAACTGGGTGGCTTAAAATAACAGAGGTTTATTCTCTCAGAGATTGGAGGCTAGAAGTCTGAAATCCAGGTGTTCAGGGCCGGGCTCCCTCTGCAACTCTGGGCAAAATCCTTCCTTGCCTCTTCCAGCTTCTGCTGGCTCCCAGCAAGCCCTGCCATTCCTTGGCTTGTAGCTGCATCTCCCCGGATCTCTGCCTCTATCTTCCCTCTGTGTTTTCTTATCAAGACACCAGTGACATGGGATTTAGGGCCTACCTAATCCAGGATGACCTCAACTTATTACGTCTCCAGAGACCCTCATTCCCAGTATTTCCCAATCACATTCTGAGGTTCCAGGATTGCAGGGGGTACGCTTTCACCCCACCCTGGTTGCCTGCCTTTACAGAAACAGGAGAGCTGGAATAACAAATGAGGAGACAGGGCCTGGTGGACACACAGGTGTCTTCCCAACTATGGAATGAAAGCTTGAGGGTGGGTATTGTTGGGGACCCTACCCAGACTTCCTGGATCCTTTTCACCAATTCTGTGTGCCTCTGACTTTAAGTGCCTACACTTGACACTCTGTAGAGGCTGCCCTTGGGTCGCTGGTGAGGCTCATACAAAGAACTGGGGGTACTTGAGAGTTTGCATTCCCAGGGGGCAGTCCTTTGCAAGCTCAGCTCCCTTGCTTCAGGGGAGGGTAACTCACACCTGAGTTCCCCTGTAGAACCAGCCACCTTCTGCAGCTACCTTCCCAAGACCTTACCTGAAGCCACACCCTGGCTTGGCTTCCCCCATCCCCCCACTGATCCCCCCAGGAACATTTCCATCACAAGGCACTTAACCAGGAATCCTCGTTTCAGGGTCTGCATCTGGGTAGGGTTGCCAGATTCAGCAAATAAAGATATAATAATAATAATAATAAAATAAAGATTAGTAATACTTAATAACAATAAGTAAAATTAAAATAGTTCATTTTATTTAATTTTTTTTTGTGTGTGTGTGATACGTGGCCCTCTCACTGTTGTGGCCTCTCCCGTTGCGGAGCACAGACTCTGGACGCGCAGGCTCAGCGGCCATGGCTCACGGGCCTAGCCGCTCCGCAGCATGTGGGATCCTCCCGGACCGGGGCACGAACCCGTGTCCCCTGCAACGGCAGGCGGACTCTCAACCACTGCACCACCAGGGAAGCCCTAAAATTTTTTTTAATTTTAAGTTGTTAACCATTTTTAAAATTGAAGTACAGTTAATTTACAATGTTGTGTTAGCTTCAGGTGTACAGCAAAGTGATTCAGTTATTCATGTATATCTATTCTTTTTCAGATTTTTTTCCATTATAGGTTATTACAAGACCATGAATATACAGTAAATCAGTAAAAGCCCAGTGAAATTTGAATTTCACATCAACAACAAATTAATTTTTAGTATAAATATGTCCCATGAAATATTTAAGACATACTTATATGAAAATATAATTTGTTGTTTACCTGAAATTCAAATGTTAGTGGGTGCCCAGTATGTGGTTCCCAACTTCTGAGGAGCCTAATTTCAGACAAACTGTGCTCTGGGTGAACAAACTTAGGACACCATCTTGTTCCTGAACTAAATCACTGTAACAGGAGACAGAGGATCCTGTCAGGATCCAGCCTGGGTCTGTGGGTGACACTAAGTCCACCTAAACTGTAGGGTTGTGTGCTCCGTGTCGGGGAGGCAGGTGACCACAAGCGCTGTTATCACATGTAAGTGATCTTGTCGTCTCATTGTTGACGGTAGTTGTAGTCTAGAACACCACAGTGAATGCTGAGTTATAGCACTGAAGCATCGCTCCCAGGGAAAATACAGGATCAGGGTCCTGAGTCTGCAGTCACCACATTTTTGTCAACCAATCAATACAGAACCTTGCGTGTTTCTGTGTAAAGACACCTCATCTAATCTACACTGTGGATTCGTTCACACTCAACTCACGGCCAACAGCGCTGTAACTCACGACTAAAAGAAACTCATCTAATGCACATATTTTCTCCAAAAGGCACATACAGCCTTCTCGGGCTCAGGACACTAGACAGCATTTCAGCACATGCTGGAGGGCTGTTTCAAACAGTGAAATCACCCACAGCAAACACAAAAATGTGACATTAAATAGACCATGAAAAGGACACTAGTTTACAGTCTGAGCTGAAACGAGAAGGCAGACCCTCATGTTGTCCAACTCCAGCTGGGAACGGGCACATTGAGTGACTCAGATTTTTGCCCCTGTGCTCGTGCCCACAAATGACCCCAAAAGCAAGCACTGCAAGTATTGATTTAGGGGTTACAAGTACATTTTAGCAAGTAGTCAAATTCACAAATACAGAATCTGCGAACACTACTATATATAAAATAGACGACCAATAAGGACCTACTGTACAGCACATGGAACTATATTCAATATCTTGCAATAACATATAAGGGAAAAGAATCTGAAAAAGAATAGACATATATGTATATGTGTATAACTGAAGCACTTGGCTGTACTCCTGAAACTAACACAACACTGTAAATCAACTCTACTCCAATAAAAATAAAATAAAAAGAATAAGGATGGACCGTACCTGTAAAACTTCGTTAGCGGTTGTTTGCAGAGTTACCTTTGCTGGTTTCAAGCGTACTCATATTACGTTTACTCTTCGGAGAATCTTCTGCTATGAAAATAGAGGGTCCAGCTAGGTAAACACAGAATGCGGACAAACAGCCTATCACAAGGCACTCTGTTTGCGCAGCTATCAACGTGCAGCCTTTACTCACTCTGTAAAGGTGGCACCTAGCCACGCACTCGGTGTACACAGTAACTGAGTGCCAGGCACCACCTTTGCCTGTCTCTTTAGTACCTGTAAGATACGAAATTCCTGAACTCAGCCCATAGCTGCGTTCATCTGTAAACAGAGCTGCTTGCTTTTTTTAAAAGCAGGGGAAAAGCCGTGCCCTGAGCCACTTTACAAGTTGCTGCTACTATGTACACAGCCATCTGCTAGCAGCTCGTCTCACATATCCGAGGTCCTAGCGGGATTGTTTAAGCAAGAGTCATGATTTTCAGGGTTTGGAAGGGATCATCCCCCCAAGCCTTTATTTATCTCTTGAAAAGTTTTTTTCTTTCAGATTGACTGTTTGCCCAAAACAATCAAAACATCAAAAAGTTTTCCTTGGCTATAGGGATGAATTGGGAGTTTGGGGTTAGCAGATGCAAACTATTATATAGAGAACGGATAAACAAAGTCCTACTGTAGAGCACAGGGAACTATATTCAGTACCCTGTGATAAACCATAAAGGAAAAGAGTATAAAAAAGAATGTATGTATATGTATAACTGAGTCACTCTGCTGTATACCAGAAACTAACACAACATTATAAATTAACTATACCTCAATAAAATGAATTGAAAAAAAATGTTTTTTTCCTTAGCTAGAGCTGGCAGGCTTCTCCCACGGAGCTCTGCTCAAATGTCAGTCTGTTTTCCCAGACACTAGAAGCGTATCCTGGCAGAACTGTATTGGGGTGGGGAGGTGGGGTTTGGCATGGTCAGATGTTGTCATGGCAGGCCTCCCACAAAAAGGGCTCCTAACTTTTTACTTTCCCCAGTTTTTGAATTTCAGTGAATTTCGCCGTTTTAAAATTCCTTTTATCTTTCCCCCAGGTTGTATATACAGACAGTTTTGGAATCAGCTGTTACTAAAAGGCTTGCCCAGCTGCCCCCTAACCCCCAGACCAACTGTTTTGGACTCTCTGAGCTTTTTATTCAGGCACTGATCACCTTCTTGTTAATAAGATGCTTCTATCTTATTGATTGATCCATCCTGGTGTTACGTGTTCATTTCCTGTTGGGTAGCTGAGTCTGTAGCTCTCCCGACCCTCGTGCACGTGCCTTCCCCACCCCGTGAATATAATTATATCATGACTCCAAGTTAAGTCAACAGTATTTATTTCCATCGTTGTAACCATATAAATAGTGTTTGCATCAGAGCATGTTTTTTGTTTCTTTTCCCTGAACATCTTTTCTTCTTCTTTAATAACCAACAAATTTTTTCACCAGCTTAATTTTCTAGGGGCTTCTTGCTGGTTTCTCTTTTCAAATGCTCCACAGGCCTGACGCATGTCAGTAATAGTTTGTTTGTTTTTTTAATATTTGTTTGTTTATTTGGTTGCACTGGGTCTTAGTTGTGGCAGGCGGGCTCCTTACTTGTGGCACATGGGCTCCTTAGTTGTGGCACACATGTGGGATCTAGTTCCCTGACCAGGGATCGAACCCAGGTCCCCTGCATTGGGAGCGCAGAGTCTTCACCACTGCGCCACCAGGGACATCCCCAGTAATAGGTTTTTTTCAAACCCCAAGCCCAGTTCTAACAGTGCCTTTCTACCTGGACCGGGCATCCCCCTGGCGTCCTCCCACCTGGGGCTCTCATGCCCCTCCCCCTGCCTTGAGACCCCACAGCCTCCTCATTCTCAGTCTAGACCCTAAAGCACATCCTCGGGTAGTTTCCTCGGGAAGGGTGGCTGGGAAGTGGATTTTCTGAGGTTTTGGGGGCTGAAGATAATTCTATTCTACTGTCCCATTTAAATCATCGTTTGGCTGGGTAGCCCATTCTAGGTTGGAAATAAATGTCCACTGTGTTGGAACCAGGGGTCCATTTTCTTTAGCGCCAGGTGCTGCATGGAGCAGACCAGCGCCACTGTGATTCCCGTTCCTGGGGATCCAACCAGGTGTTTTTAATTAGGAGGCTCCAAGAATCCTCTCTCCTGTCCATAAGGATCATGCATTCCCACACTTCATCGTCCAGGCAGGAAACCTCGCGACGCCGTGCCCCGGCTTGGATGGGTGCAGACTTTCTCCCTTCCACGTGCTCTGGGCATCTCCCTGCCTCAGTCTCACTTGCTAGCGTTTTGCAGCCTGGGCTCCACTCTTGGGAACAAAGACTTGCCACCTTGGAAGCTGTTTTATAACACATGAGGCCAGGGCAGTAGGCGCATCCCAAAGAATGGGGGACCGAACAAGAGATGGTGCAGGTACCAGAATGTGTGCATCAGACAGGGTCTGATCTGAGCCTCCGAGGGCGGGGACACCCGGCCCGCACTGTGCAGTCTCTGTGCCAGGTCAGCACGGCCAGGCTGGACCACAGTCCCCAGAACGCCACTTCCAGTTTGCTTCCCATCACACTGGGCCACAAGGGCTGTCCTCTCGGGGTATGGAAGGGGTCGTGGCCACTTTGTAGCATATACACACCTTCCCCCAATTGTTCAGCACACCCTGTCTAGCTGCTGGGGAAAGGAATCCTGCAGATGGGGTTAAAGTCCATCATCAGCTGGCCTCAAATAATCAAAAGGGGAAATTCCTGGGTGGGCCTGACTTAACCAGTTAGAAGCCCATTGGGAGGACCTAGGTGGCACCCAGCAGAGACTCCAAACCACAGTGGGGGCTCCACTTGCTCTCCTTTGCCCTGGGTCCTCCCTCCTTACTGCTGCCTGGGACCACAAGCCTCTGCTGGTGGCCGTGGGGTCCAGCCTGCTCCTCATTGGCCCTTCCTGACCTCCGGCCTCTGGACTTTGACCTGCTTAGTCAGTCCCCATGATGGAGTAAGCTGACTCCCTGTAATAAATCCTGTAATTTACATACATATCTCCCATGGTTCTGCTTCTGGGTTGAGCCCTGACTGATACTGATTCCAGCAAAGAATCTGCCTTCCCCCGGGGGCGCTGCTGTGCTCAGGACTCCACTGTTCGGCTGGGTCCCCCGGGGCAAGCTCAGGGGTGGCCCAGGACAGTGTGCTCCCAGACCATCCTCTGGGACTTAGAAAGCCAAATTCTCCACCCATTCCCAGAGACTCAAGTTTGAAAACTACTGCTCTTGGGGAATTGAGGTGTCCCACCCTCTGCTGATTTTTGTCCAGGTGCCCACGTGGAGTGAGCCGGCTGTGCTGACCAGGCCCGGGACACCCTCAGGCTCTCTTTCCTGTCTTCAAACCAGCCCAGGATCTGCCCCCAGAGCCTTGTCCTTAGAACCACAAAATACTAAATAGAGCCCAGGCTCTGAAAGTCAAGCCTGCCCCTGCCCCTTACAGTGTGAGGACTCCCATCCGAAGGCTGCCCGGGGTTCCCAGCATGAGGCCAAGCTCACGGTGTCATGAGGAGGCCCCGCGTGATCAGGCCCCTCCCGGTCCCTCCAGCTCCTGACCCCCCCACCCTCTCCAGTCACCTGCTCCCAGGGCCTTTGCACCTGCTGCCCCCCTGCCGAGGGCTCCCTTTCTTCACTGGGGACGCCTGCCCATCTTCACTCTCAGCCCTGATGTCACCTCCCCAGGGCTTTCCCCACCAGGGATTTTCCTAGCATCCTATGTGTTTCCACTCGTCACAGCTTGGGATGATATATTTGTTCTATTTTTCCATATTTATCATCTATATTAACAGCTATCTTCCCATCGGCTCACCCAGGACAGACCCCCACGCCCTAGGAGGTTCTTCTGGATAAAAGTTTGTTAAATGGATAAACGGCCCTCCGTGTGTCACTCCACATCTCTGAGGTTCAGTGTTTTTAGGGGGGAAACAGGGCTGATGACATCCACCTTGCAGGGCTACTCTGAGGATGAAATGAGATGACAGTCCCTGGCCCCGTGTGGGGCCGGCAGGGGGCGCTCAAAAGTCCCAGCAGGTGTGGCTGGTGGTTAACGCCCTCCCCACAACTTGGCTAATCGCCTCCCCAGGCTAGAAGTGCCCTTCCCTCTGTGCCTGCCACTCAGCCCCAGGAATCTGCTCCCCATCTGTCTCCACCACTCCCTAAAGCTCCTCATGCACGGGATCTGTCCCTTCATCATTTTCATCCCATTGCTGGGTATGGTGCTGGCACAGAAGGGACCCCAGGGGTCTTACGTGGGGCTCCCCAGAAGCAGGTCCTGGGACAAGGGCCCCTGAGCGGGAGATTTATTGAGGACCTGCTCCCATTAGAAGCCAGTGGGAAAACTGAACAAGGAAGAAAGAAAGGGGAGGGGGCCGAGACAGGGTGGAGCTTCAGCTTGACCTCAAGAGGGGCCCCCACCTGAGGCCAAAGAGCTGAGCTTTCACTCCAGGCACCGGCTAAGGGTGGGAGGGCAGGGGAGGGCGGCAGCTCCCAGGCGCTTCGATTCTCTGGGCTGGGGCCGAGGACTCCAGGGGGGCGAGGTCAGGTACTCCTCCCAGGAAGAGCTGCGGGAGCTGTGTGTAAATGCAAAAGTATGAGGGGGGGCAGAGGAGGGCACGCAGATGGTGGAAGGACCCAGAGGGGGTTGGGAGAGCCCCAGCTACGCATCACGCTCCACAAAGCTTCCTCCCGCTTCTCCGAAGGATCGCCCTGACGTGAGAAGGAGTCTCTTGAAGACTGCAGAGGGACAGCTCTCTGTCTGGCGTTTCAGTCAGGATGGCCAGCCTGGAGAAAAGCGAGCTACGATTGCTTGGACAGTGGGTCAGCCTCCAGCCTTGCAAACTCCACTTGCCTCTGTGGTCCAACCTGGCCCCTGGTGGCTCTGGGGCCCTGGGCTGGTGGGTAGGAGAAGGACCAGGAAGCCTGGCATCCCGCTGCAGCCTGAGAAGTGACCACTGCTGCTCAGGTGAGAGCTGGCTTGGTAGACTTTTTTCCAAGGAGAGGATGGGAAAAGCCAGATGGAAAATCCTGACTTGGCCAATTAATACGAGCAGCAGGAAAATCCCTCAGTTGATTCCCTAACAACCAATCTCTGTTCCCAGGTCCATGGGAAGGCAGAAAAAAATGGATCCCACGTGAAGGAAAATTGAAGTGTGCCCAAAAGTTCATCAGGACTTTCCTGTCTTCCCTCTCTGGGTTCCCGGCCGGCAAAAGTTGCAAGAACATGTCTCCTTGTTTAAGCAAGGTAATTTGATCCGGGCAATAATCATAATAAATATTCATGGTTTTGCCTTAACATTAGGATAACATCTGTTTCCAAACATCTGCAATCTGTTTTCAATGCTTCAGTAAAATGTAAATTAGCTCTAACTAATACAATAAAGCGCTAATGGGGATAATGGTAATGAAAGCTGCCCATTAGGGCAGGAGTCCAGCCCCATCTCCAGTGGCCAGTTTTCTGGAATTCTCCAGAACTTCCCTCAGATGGAAGGGGCTTAGAAAGCCTCTCCTGGCCTCCTGGCTTGCTGCCTAAACCAGCTAACTCTGCACTGGCCAGGGCCCCCTCTGGGCCTCACCCTTCTCCAGAGGATGCTCACAGATCTTTCTAGAAGTCACGTCCACCTAGGCAGGTCCCAAGCACAGAGCCCTCTCATGCTGCAGAACAAGGTCCAATCTCTTGGCCTGCAAACCAGACCTGTCACCTGTCCCAGCCCCAGCTCTTGCTAGCATCCCTAACCCCAGCCCCAGAATGCCCAGCACTCTCTGTTCCTCAAAGGTCCTAAACACCCCTTCTCTTTTGTGTGTCCTTTACCACTAGGTCATTGGCCCCATGCCGGGAGCACCCAAACACAGTGAGGGGAAGACCAGCTGACAGTTGTGAAACAGACTGGGCCCTCCCAGGAGAAACGTTGATAGTTTATAATTTCACTCCCACTAGTCATAATTATTTTATTTTATTGAAGTTTAGTTGATTTACAATGTTGTGTTAATTTCTGCTGTACATCACAGTGACTCAGTTACACACACACACACATTCTTTTTCACATTCTTTTCCATATGGTTTATCACAGGCTATTGAGTATAGTTCCCTGTGCTCTACTGTCAGATTTTGTTGTTTATCCATTCTGTACATACTGGTTTGCATCCGCTAATCCCAAACTCCCAGTCCAAGCTTCCCCCACCCCTTCCCCCTTGGCAACCACAAGTCTGTTCTCTATGTCTGTATGTCTGTTTCTGTTTTGTAGATAAGTTCATTCGCGCTATATTTTAGATTCCACATATAAGTGATATCATATAGTATTTGTCTTTCTCTGTCTGGCTTACTTCATTAGTATGATCATCTCTAGGTCCATCCATGTTGCTGCAAATGGCATTATTTCATTCTTTCTTATGGCTGGGTTATATTCCATTGTATATATGTACCACATCTTCTTTATTCATTTCTCTGTCCATGGACATTTAAGTTGTTCCTATGTCTTGGTTATTGTAAATTCACTAATCATAATTTTAAACAAATTAAAACAATGATGAACAATAAATAATAGTATGGGTTTATGTTGTTAGGTGAAATAGCTAAGTTGCAAAAACAATTTGTGTCAGATGATTCTACTCTCTTTTATTTAAAAATAGGTATACATATTGGGGAAAACTCTGGGGAAAATATGGATGCAAATGCATCTCTTAAGAGATGCAACTCTTAGCCAAATTGGTAAGAGTTACCTTTGAGACACAGAATTGGGGTAGGTGACTTTGTTTTCTTATTTGAATTTGTTACAGAAATATGTCCTGTATTTTTTAAAGAAAGCCGCTTATTAATTTCAAAGGGGAAAATAGAAACTTTATTATGAACCAATCTGGAGGCTACCCTCTTAACCAAGTTATCAAAATGAGCGTCACCATCAGTGGGACCAGCTGACATCATGTACCTCCTGACATGATGTGCCGAGGAGGACATAACGTCCCTTCTGCGGTCTCCCTGACAAAATGCACAGCCTGGTCTCCCCGCCATGGTCCTCTCCCCGACAGCTCTGTGAGGGCCTTCTGCTCTGACCCCTGGCACTGGGGAACCTGGGGGCCGAGGGCCCTTAGCCAGTCAAGTTCATCCACGTGGCAGCTGGAGTGGGGGCAGAGCCAACGGCGGGTAGAGGCTGAGGAGGAGCCAGCCCAACACAGTGGAGTCTTGGCTTTAGCCCAGCAGCTGAGCGGCTCGGGGCAAGTTCCTGAATCTCTTAAGCCTCACATGGGTCAAGGTCTCAAGGTAACCAGTACAGTCTCTGGCACATTCTGGAAGTTCAACGACTCATCAACTTCCCCTTCTTTCACTTCCTTCTCTGGTGAAGACTGCCCAAAGCATTCAAAGTGAGGCTGAGAGATAGCTCTTTCCCTCAATTTCAGTACTTAGTCAATGAAAATACGTTTGCATGTCGACAAGCATGTGTATTTGAATTTTAGATGAGTTAAATCATTGCTAAAAGTTCTAGTCACTAAGGGTAGTTTTTTTAAATGGCAAAACGAAGTGATTAAGTGAAGATTCGCTGTAAGAGTTACTGGCGTGTCTCGTGGTATGTGGACCTGAGTCAGTCACGTTACCTGCATGTCCCATACTTCAGCCTTTGGTTTCTGTTCATGGACGGTGTGAATGTTGCCTTCCTATATCTAAATTTAATTTCTGTTTGGAGCCCCTACAGCACTGCTGGTGTAAACTTAGGTTCAGTCCATTCAGAATACCCTATTTCTTTCCTGAGGGCTTGAAGTCACAAGCATCCCACTCTGGAATCACAGGGACATCTTAATTCTGGCTGCTGTTGGGTTGCCAGGCTGGCCCATGTCTTCAACTCCCCTCTCCAACACCAGGAAGCACCACTGCTCCCTTAAGCCTGGGCTCAGGGAACCTCTGCAGACTCAGGCCCATCTGCCCATGCAGACCTCTTAAGTAGCCACTTCCCTGGGATCTGGCCACCTCCCAGGAATTCTGCCTGGGAAGGGGAACCCTGTGGTCATTAGCTCTGATCACCAAGCATCCCCAGGTCTCCTTCCAGGCACTCCTCTGCCCCCTTGAATTAGATGTGGACTCTGACATGCTTTAACCAATGAAAATTGAGAAGTGACAAGTGGTACCACCTGGCAGAAGCTTTGAGAGCCAGACTGCAATTGGCTGTACTTCTCTTTTCCTCTGTCGTGGACATTAGTGTGATGGTGACTGCTCCATCCGCCTGAGTCTTGGAGCGAGAAGCTGTGGGCAGGATCCCCAGCCTGGGTCCTGGGTCCTGAGAGCTCCCAGTCTACCCATGATGGATGTGGAGTGACTGTGAGACATTAACCTTATTTTGTTAAGCCAAGGAGATTTGGCCTTGTTTGTTAGTGCAGCAACAAGGCCTACCTATCCTGACTGCTACAGACACAAGTTTCCTCTGTTCTTGACCTTCAAAAACAACCTAGTGTCTAACATGCATCCTTGCTCAACCAAGTAGAGCAGGGCAGGAGGCCCTCGCCTCAGGGACTCCTGGCTTCTCAACCAGGGGGATTTTTCTTTGATGCCACCCTGTTTCTTGTTGATTTTTCGCTCCCTGGCCTGGCGTCCATCCCCTCAAGGCTGGACTTTTGAAACTTAAAAAGCAAGAAATGACTCTATTTTCTCTACTGTCCTGCTGTCCTTCTCTGAGGCAACAAATGCAAACTGACTAGGGGAAGACCAGGGGTGTCAGTGGGATGGAGAATGAGAAATGGGATGGATTGGGAATAGAGAACGTGAGAGGCTGAATAATAACCCCCCAAAGATGTTCCTGTCCCAACCCCCAGAACCTGCGAATAGGTTGCCTTAGGCAAAGGGGCCTTTACCGTGTGATTAGGTTAAGTGTTTTGAGAGACAGGGGGGTTATCCTGGGTCATCTGGGTTGTCCCAGTGCAATCATTAGGGTTCTTGTAAGATGGAGGTAGGAGGATCAGAGTCAGAAGGAGACATGAGGACAGGAGCAGAGGTTTTAGTGGTGGACTTGGAAGAAGGAGGAAGGGCCCATGAACCAAAGAGTGTAGGCAACCAGTGGAAGAAAGGCAAGAAAACAGATTCTCCTCTGGAGCCCCCAGAAGGAATACAGCCCTGCCAACACCCCGATTTTAGCCCCGTGAGATCCAAGTTGACTTCTAACCTACAGAACTGTAAGATAATAAATAAATCTGTGTTGTTTAAGCCACCAAGTAGGTAGTGATTTGTTACAGCAGCCATAGGAAACTAATATTCTTGGTTACTAGTTAAAATATTATCCCGCCACATATGCAGTCCAGGTGGGGTCACCGGGGTCCGTCTGCTCTTGTTATCGGTTTCACACAAGCCCAGCTGTGTTTTGCCCCCACACTGCTCTCACTAGCCCACTCCACTGCCTCTTCCCTGATTTCTTTCCCCAGTATTCCAGCCTTCTGGACCCCTGTATCTTCTTCAGACTGAGGATCTACCTACTTGTTTTGAAAACCCAAAAGACCTACTTCTTTGCCTTCTGCTTCCTCTGATGGGGTGAACCCTGGTCTCCACTGCTCATTTGAGTTCCAACACAGCAGCCACTCCAGAAGGAGAGGCCCTTTCTGCCACCGCTTCTTCAGCCCCCAACCCCAGCTGTTTCCTCTCTAAGGGTGTATCCAACCCCCACCACCTCCAGCCTTGACAGAGCAGGGATGCCCGGGTCGCAGGCTTGATCTTTCTGGGCTCCTCTAAGGCTGCTGTGCCCAGAATGGTAGCCACTACTCCATGTGGTTATGCATATTTAAATTAAATTAATGAAAAAAAGCCCAGCTTAGAGAAAGGAACACCTGTTTACATTTACACCTATATTCTCTCTCCTCAGAGCATTTGTATTTTCTGCCTCTTCTCTGCCTAGGGAGTGGCTATTTCCAGCCCATAATAAAGGATTTCCAATATGTAGGATAAGGCCATGGGCCTTCCCTTACTGTAGAGATTTGAAAGCTTAAACTGCATTTCTCAGACACCCTTGCAGTTAGAAGCTTTTACATGAGGTTAGAAAACAGAAAGGAGATGGAGGTCATCTTCTTAAGGCTTTGGGCTGTTCTCTTCTGACAAAAAAGAAAGAGCAGGGTCCAGCCCCTACTGCATGGTGCTGAGAGGTGGCTGCAGCAGTGGCTGGAATCAGCCACCAGCCACCGGCGTCACGAATCACGAGACAGATTCTCCATGACCAGTGTGTAGGCAGTAGGCACAGCTTCCTCTGCCCAGCACCCTGGTCCCTGGGTCACAGCTATGGCAGTGTGTTCCTGGAATCAATTTCCTGTTCTGTGGTGTCCTGTACTCATTCCTGGAGACCAAGGCTGGAACTTACCCCTCTACCCCTTCAAATGACTTTGTAAATATTTAATTCTCTGTATTAAATCCCTTTCCGCTGAAAATACCTAGTGTGGTTTCTGTTCCCTGCACTGAACCCTGAGTATTCAGCAAGAAACCAGGGAACAGCTGGGTCAGGTAAATTCTAGATCAAGGTGGCCATCTGGGCATCTCGAAAGTATAAGGTGTCCATGGTCCAAATGATTTGTCCCGGGAGCAATGGTTCCCAACCTCCACTGCCACTGCTCAGCAGAGCTGGAGCAGTTGACACCTGACTTCATTTTATGAAATGTTTCTTATAGCCCAGCTCTTCTGGAACCCCAGAATAAAGGGGTCAAGGAGTCAAGACAGCTTCAAACACCATAGCTAGTGAAAAAACAGGCTTTTACTTAAAGCTAGATTTCAAAGAAGTAGAGCTATAGGTCCAACACTACAGTCAAAACGTGGTTAAACTGTCAAAAGTACATGAAATCAGCCACAGAACATTGTGAGGCACAAGTCACAGTTATATTTGTTCCGTGGGTGTGGAAAAACAATTTTTTTCCATCATGATGGAAAAACAACCAAACGACTGAGTGCCTGGTCTGATGTGTCTCCCTGCCACTCTGACCTCTGCTGTCCTACTCACCTGTCCACACCATCTAGTTCACTCCTGTGGCTACTTGCATGGCTTTGCGTCCCTAATCCACACGTGTTTTACTCTGCATCCATGATTCAATAATTCCAGCGCAGTTAAGTGTGATTTCTTCCCCAGGAGCAGCAATTCTTTGGAAATCATGTCTCAATAAGCTCACCGTTATCTCCTTGGCAATCTCCTCACAGCAAAGACAGCTGAGAGCCTCCACCCACGTGATCACCAAATATTTACTGGACACCACTGTAGGTGAATAGTGACCCCCCCCCCAAATCGGTTGAAGTCTTAACCCCCAGTACCTCACAATGTGACCTGATTTGGAAATAAGGTCACTCCCGATGTCATTAGTTAAGATGAGGTCATACTGGAGCAGGATGGGCCCCAAAGCCAAATGACCAGTGCCCTTTTAAGATGACCTCTTGCCTTCTGAGATGGCCCACACTCTGTCCGTGGAGTTTTTCTCCCAGGGACACTCTCACCTTCTGAGACGGACCTCATTCTGTCTATGGAGTGTGTATCTCTCTAAGTAAATCCAATTCTTACCTAAAAAAAAGGAAGAAAGATAAAGGCCATGTGAAGACAAAGGCAGAGACTGGAGTGATGCAGTGCAAACCAAGGAACATCAAAGATGGCCAGCAACCCACAGAAGCTAGAAAGAGGAAAAAAAAAAAAAAAGGCTTTGTAGCTTTTATAGCCTTCAGGGGAGCATGGCCCTGCTGATACCTTGATTTTGGACTTCCAGCTTCCAGAACTGTGAGACCATAAATTTCTGTTGTTTTTAACAACCAGTTTATAGTACGTGGTTATGGCAGCCCTAGAAAAGTAATACCAGGCAACAGTCTGGGAGCCGGGGTCCAGGCGGAAGGACGTGGTGTGATCTCCATCCTCTGGGAGCTCTGAGCCTTTCCTTCCGCATCTCTCTCAGGGCCTCCTTCCTCCCATCTCACCACGGCCTCCTCCTTCAGCACCTCTGGGGGAAGGATGGGCAGCAGGTTTCAGCGCCGGTGTTGAGAAACCAAGTAATAAGCCCACCTGGCCAGCTGTCACTGCGATTTCAACCCAGAGGCCATAGTCCCCGGCACTTTGGCTTCGAGTACACTACTTTAGTCCTGCTCTGATTCTAATCAGGGGTCCTAATTTTATAGATGGGGAAACTCAGGCCAGGGGCTGAAGTGACTTGCCCAAGATCAGGTTGGTTAGCGCTGGAACCAGAGTTGGTGCCAAGGCCCCAGATCCCAGTCTGGGTGTCCCGACCCCTCTGAGGCCCAGTGAGAGCTGGAAGCAAAGCCTCCCTCTTCCCAGAGACCATGTGTCCTCAGCCAGTGCTCCATCTGCGGGGAGCCTTGGGACTCACCCGTAGCAAGACCTGCCTCTTCTTCCCATTCCCACCTCCAGACCCTGCTGGCGCCAACTCCCAGCCCCCAGTCCACTGGGGCTCCCTGACCGCCTGCACTGAGACTTCTTCCAGGCTGGATGGACATCCACCCCCTGAACCAGATGTGTTGTACCTGGAACTCCCGGAGCAGAACCTCAGTGAGGACCTGGGGGCTAAGGGCTGGACTGGAGGCCTGGGTCGGCCACAGAGCACAGCTGTGGACGCTGGTGATGTAGAAGTGAGTTTGCTTACGCAGCAGACAAGCTGGCATGGACGCGTGCATTCGACACGTCAGTGCCTCCCGGCCTGTGTGGGGCCCCAGGCCCTTTAAGAATCTCTGAAACCTATAAACCCTCCCTTATAAAATGAGACATTCAGACGTACACAGAAAGCTCTGCACACAACTTTTCCAGAGGATTGCTAGCCACCAGAGTCCACCTGCATCCTCCTTAGAGGTCCACAGAATCCAGGTGAAGCCTCCAGGCTAAAGGCACGCAGTTGTGTGAATACAGATGCACGCACCACATGTTGACAGATATGTTCACATTTAAAGGTGGTTTTCATTCTAGGGCTTACCTTCCTTAAGAGTACTTAGAGCCAGAAATCTGTAAAGTTACGTGTGTTGAATGAAGAGGAAAGAACTCAGGCTTTGGGTACCACAGAACTGTGTTAAAATTCCACTCTACTAGCCATGTGATGCTGGACATGTGAATTCACTTGTCTGAGCCTCAATTTCCAAATGTGGATACGTGTGAGGTTGAGAAGTAGATTTAAAATGCTCAGTAGAAGAACAAGCAGCAATTTAAAAATTAACCAGGGACTTACCTGGTGGCACAGTGGTTGAGAATCCGCCTACCAATGCAGGGGACACGGGTTCAAGCCCTGGTCCAGGAAGATCCCACATGCCGCGGAGCAACTAAGCGCGTGTGCCACAACTACTGAGCCTGCGCACTCTAGAGCCCACGAGCCACAACTACTGAAGCCCACGTGCCTAGAGCCTGTGCTCCACAACAAGAGAAGCCACCGCAATGAGAAACCTGTCCACCGCAACGAAGAGTAGCCCCCGCTCGCCGCAACTAGAGAAAGCCTGTGCGCAGCAATGGAGACCCAACACAGCCAAAAAATAGATTAACTAATTAAAAAAAAACTCATTAAAAAAAATTAACCAAAAAAGTCCATTATATAGTGATCCTTTTTCTCTCTTTCTCTCCCTCCCTCTTCGTCTATATATAATATGCCATATATATCTGAAAAGATATTCACCCAAGTGTTACCAGTGCAGAGACTTAGATAGAACTAGAGATGATTGAATGTACTTTCCTGTATTCAACAAAGAACATTTATGCTTTGGGTATAGACAAGAAAAAATAAACATTATTATTGTTTCAAACGAAGTGCCTAATACAGTGTTTGTCAGAGAGTAGCTGGCCAATAAATAACGCTTATTATTACATTTATGTGTTGCAGGAAATATGTTTCCATATCATATGAAGTATATTATTAAAGAATCACTGTGTTCATCCATTCACAAGACACCTGTGGAGTACCGACAACATGCATATAAGGTGTTGTCTTGGACCTAGGGGATGGGGTGTGTGCAGAAAAGAAAGAATTTTACAGGATGGGAAAGGGATGAGACCAGACAGATAACACCAAGTGCCATGTGCCAGGGCAAGTCTCCCAGATTGCCTGGGGAGGGTGTGGGCACAGGAGTGTGTATCGGAGTCGGGAGGCAAGCGCTGCATGCACAAGGAACATCTCAGCAGCCCCTGAGGGCAGGGAGGGGGGAGGGATTTCCAAGGAGGAGATGCAAGGGTAGAGGAGCCTCCAGAGGAGAGAAGGAGCCACGTATACTTGGGAATGAGAAGGGTGGCAGCAAGCAAAACCCTCTGACCTGGGGGCACAGAGGGCAGTGGGCGCAGACCACAGAATTCTGGCCTTGAGTTCCGGGCTGATGCATTTTGACATCATTCAACGGAAGATGGGCATCAGTGTGCTGCCTCCTGAGCAGGGAGTGATCTAATCAAAGCTTTATGTTTTCAGTTAGGACAGCTGTCATTGCAAGTAGCAGAAACTGGACCACAGTAGCTCAACCAAATAGGGTTTTTCTTTCTTTTTTTACAAAATATTTATTTACTTATTTTTGGCTGCGCTGGGTTTCCACTGCTGTGCGCGGGCTTTCTCTAGTTGCGGTGAGCGGGGGCTACACTTCGTTGCGGTGCGCAGGCTTCTCATTGCAGTGGCTTCTCTTGTTGCGGAGCATGGGCTCTAGGTGAGAGACTTCAGTAGTTGCAGCACTTGGGCTCAATAGTTGTGGCTCGCAGGCTCTAGAGCGCAGGCTTAGTAGTTGTGGTGCAAGGGCTTAGTGGCTCCGCGGCATGTGGGATCTTCTTGGACCAGGGCTCGAACCTATGTCCTCTGCATTGGCTGGCGGATTCTTAACCACTGCGCCACCAGAGAAGCCCCCAAGTATGGTTTTTCTTATTTGCTTTGTTTTGGGTTTTTTTTCACAGAACATGGAATCTGGAGGTATAAGGTCCAAAATCTGGCTGTAGGCTCTACTATGCTATGAATGAGGTAGGTGCCTTTTTTCTTTCTGCTTTACCATCCCTGGAGTGTGGCGTTCATCCTGAGGTTGCCTCATGGTTACAAAATGGCTGCTGCCCCTCCAGCCTATGTCCGTATTCTATGCAGGCAGACAGGAGGAGGAGGGGCAGGGAAAGGAAGAAAGAAGAATGGGGAAGAGGATGTGGCAGAGGGGAAAGAATCCACAGGAGGCCCTGTGGGAGGGAGGGCAGGATGGAGAGGACCAGATGGGTCTGGGGACTCCTTGGCAGCCGCAGACCCTAGAGGGAGTTCAGGTCCAGGCCCAAGTTGCATCCTCGTGGTTCAGGGCAGATCTAGATGCAGACGGGAACCTGGTGGAGCCCTGGCCCGCTGCCCATCTGAATCATGCTCCCAGTGGGTTGCCCTGAGCAGTCCTCATTCATTCATATTCATCTATTTGCTCATTCACTCAATGAGCCTTTTACTTAGCAAACATCCCCCATCCCCACAGATGCCCTCTTTCTCATGACTTTGTTCACTCATCTTGCAGCTATTAGTGAGCACCTACTACGTGCCAAGCAGTATGATAGGTGCTAGGCTCCAGGTGGACAAGACAGACAAAATCCCTGCCCTCTCAGCAATGAACAGACTCACTGAAAGAAAAGAAAAAATTCTACTATCTTATACTATACAGATAAACTCCTTATGCTTCTAGTTCTTATGCAACAATATAACTCGAATGAATTTTCAAATGTAATAGAAATCAAATGCTACAACTAATAACAACATAAATGTTTTTTCTGCATCCAGATTCTGACTTGCGGTGAGGATGGGCCCTGTAAAACCAGCCTTTCCTCCACAATTTCTATCCCAATTCCTGCTCCATGATGTCACGGGGGCAGAAGGGCAGGGGTCAGACGGCTCACAGGGATGACCTCTCCTGGCCGGGGCGGGGCAGGTGCGGGGGTCCTGAGGGGGCTCACGAGCAGGAGTGTGTGAGCTGTCTGGGTGGGCCAGAGTCTCTAGCAGTGGGAGGGGAAGGAGGGAGCGGGTGGCCCCTGGAGAGCCTGAAACCCTGACTGCCAGGACCTTGGGCATTGTCCTTGGCAGTGCAGAGTCTCCAAGGGCTGTGACCTCGTTTCTGTTTAGCAGGACCATGCTGGCCACGACGCAGGGTTGGAAGGGAGGACGGACAAGGTAGGAGGTTAGTGCCACGGTGGGACGTCCAGGTGGGAGGTCTTGGACGCCAGGCTGAACCCGGGAAAGAAGCCTGGGCTGGACACCTACCTGGGCATCAGCAGTGGTGGCCAGGGGCAGCCAGGCCCCCGGCCTGGGCACAGGGACAAAGGGGGAAGGCCTCCGGGAATCAGGCTCCTGAAGAAGCCTTGTGGTGGAGGACAGGAGAGAGAACTTGGTGGGTCTCAGAGGAGGGCACTCGGCGCTGTGCTGGGTCCAGCCGTGGCCAGCGGGCTCCAAGCTCCCAGGCCCTGACACCCCCATGCGCAGCCTTTGCTTCCTGGGCAGGGCCTCGTTCCCCAGCATCAGGGATGGACTCGGGCCCAGAGGAAACAGATGCCCACCTTCCCAGGCCTGTTTTCCATTCCGGTGCCCCCATAAATTGCCTGGAGCCGCCCCCACTATCCCCGGCTGCTGCTTTGCAGTCGGGGTGTATCAGTCATGATAAGACATCACTTAAAGCACCGGTGACAGGGCCTAATCAGTCTTTTGAAATATAGGCTTCTCCCCACACTGCGGGCAGGGCCGACATTAATACACATTTATGCAAAGCAATAGCTGTAGCTTTCGGGGGCTAATCTTTACAAGTATGATAAATGATGTTTATTTTCCATGATGGAACGAAACACCCCAGCCGACAGTAATTGTAATAAAAAGGACAGATCAACTTCTATAAAGTGATTGAATCACCCTTCGATTGCATTAGTGTCCACACTCCATTGTGTCACTGGCATCCTCGAGGTTCCTAGGACAGTGATCCAGATGGTCACCCCTCAGTTCGATGCCTGCCCTTCACCTGGGCTGCTGGGGCCAAGGCGACCGCCTGCTGGCAGCGATGGGTCCAGCTCCTCCAGCCCAGACTTTCGTCTCGCCGCATGTGAGGCATGTGGGCTGGGATGTGCACAGCGCCCAGCGTCAGCCTGGAAGGGCCTGGAATCGGGGTGGCAGGGGAGCGGCAAAGGGCGACCCTGCGTGGCCAACCTTTGGGAGCAGAAAGCAGGGCGCTTTGTCTAATCCTCCCCACGGCCCCGAGGGGGTGCTGTTATTATTCTGCCTTTGCAGGCGAGGAAGGGGGAGGTCAGAAAGGTTAAGTGGCTTGGCCAAGGTCACACAGCTAGTATGTATCAAAAATGGGGTTCAGGAGGGCTTCCCTGGTGGCGCAGTGGTTGAGAGTCTGTCTGCCGATGCAGGGGACATGGGTTCGTGCCCCAGTCCGGGAAGATCCCACATGCCGCGGAGTGGCTGGGCCCGTGAGCCACGGCTGCTGAGCCTGCGCGTCCGGAGCCTGTGCTCCGCAACGGGAGAGGCCACAACAGTGAGAGGCCTGCGAACCGCAAAAAAAAAAAAAAAAAAAAAGACTGAAGCATAGCTTTGGGCTTCCCTGGTGGCGCAGTGGTTGACAGTCCGCCTGCCGATGCAGGGGACACGGGTTCGTGCCCCAGTCCAGGAGGATCCCACATGCCGCAGAGCAGCTGGGCCCGTGGGCCACGGCCGCTGGGCCTGCACGTCCGGAGCCTGTGCTCCGCAACGGGAGAGGCCACAACAGTGAGAGGCCCGCGTACCACAAAAAAAAAAAAAAATGGGGTTCAGGGACCTCCCTGGTGGTCCAGTGGTTAAGACTCTGCACTTCCAGTGCAGGGGGCGCAGCTTCGATCCCTGGTCAGGGAGCTAAGACCCCACAAGCTGCGTGGCGCGGCCAAAAATAAATTAAAAAATAAAATAAAAAATTTAAAAATGGGGTTCACATCCAGGAGTGTTTAACAGATTGCTCTTGAGGTGCCTGAGGGGACCCCTGGCTCACCAGGTCTTCCTCTGATGTGGGACCAGGTACCCGCCCAGCTCCACAGAGGACGGAGGGCTAGGCTGGTCCATGTTCAAGGCAGAGTTGTGGACACCAGGAGGCCCAGACCAGAGATGCTGGGTGCCATCTTCTAGAACCACAGCCTGGGGTGGTGTGCCGGTGGGGAAGCTCATGGGGTTAGCAGGTTGATGAGTTTCACACTCTTTTGAGACCTCAGTCTTTCTACCTGTAAAATGGAGCTAAGAGCAGCACCCTCTCACAGAGTTGGTCACCAGTTCAGTGAGAACAGGGTCCCACGACAGTCTCTACTGGGTTGTCCCCTAGAGTTGGACATCTCGGGAGATCCAGTGACCCTGTGGGGGTGAGGGCTGCCGGGGTCCCCAAGGAAAAGGGAAAGGCCTCCCTGACCTATTATCCCCAGAGACGCCAAAGGCTTCTAGATAAAGTGCATCTTGTAATAAAGGGCATGGCTCTTGTTACTCGCTTGGCTAAAGCCATCCAGTGGCCTCCATTGAATTCAGAATAAAATGCCAGCTCCTTCATCCACGATTTGTCCCTGTGTACATGGCACTTTGTTCAAGCCACCAAAAGGGCAATTTCATAGTGGTCCAGCAAAGAACAGTTTCTGAGACTTGTGGGTGCTAAGGCGGAGGGTATATGGAGGAGGGATGGATTGGGAGTTTGGGATTAGCAGATGCAAGCTATTATATATAGGATGGATAAACAGCAAGGTCCTATTGTAGAGCACAGGGAACTCTATTCCATATCCCATGATAAACCATAATGGAAAAGAATATGAAAAAGAATATATATATATATATATATATATATATAACCCTAACCCTAACCAAATCACTTTGCTGTACGGCAGAAATTAACGCAACATTGTAAATCAACTAGACTTCAATAAATTTTTATAAAAGAGCAGCTTCTCTTTCTGGAGCCTGGTTCCGGTGCTGTTTACTTACCCTCACCACGGCCCTTCACAGGCGGGGACCTGAGGCTTAGGGAGGGGAGAGCACTTGCTGGTTAGTGACAGAGGCCAGCTTCACACCCAAAGCAGCAGCACTAAAGCCTGCTGGACCCCTGCCCCTGCGGCCTTGCCCGGGGCCCTCCCCTGCCTAACTGCCTTTGGGGGCATCCACTCTGAACCAACAGGTGGTCTGACCAAAGAGAATATTTTCAAAATGATGCACTGTTATTACATTTAAGCCGAAATCTAACCGACTGGAAATGTTTCTGAGCACAGCCCTGCAGGGTTGCCATAGGGCATGCAGATGGGGATCTTGCGTGGTTAGCAGCGCCCCGGTGTGGGCTCTGCAGCCGTCTGCAGTGGGTGGCCAGAGGTGGGGTGGGGCAGCATGCTGGGGGAGGTGATGGGCAGCCCCCAGGGGTCTCAGTCCCCAGCACTGCTGGGTGGTGGTTCTCCAACTTGGGAGTGCACAGGAGTCCCCTGGAGGGCTTGTTGAAACACAGATCAACACGGTCTAACCAAACAACGGAATCTCGTTCGACCCTACAAAGGAATCTAGTACTGATGCAAGGAGGATGAATCCCAAAAAGGTGATGATAAGTGAAAGAAGCTGAACACAAAAGGCCACACATCATGTGATTCCATTTATATGAAATATCCAGAATAGGCAAATCCATAGAGACAGAAAGTAGGTTGATAGGGTTGCCAGGGGCTGAATGAGGAATAATTGCTTCATAGGGGGGGATGAAAGTGTTTTGGAACTAGAGAGGGGTGCTGGTTGCAGAAACATCGGGAGTTCACTGAATGTCACTGGACTGTGCGCTTTAAAACTTCATTTGATGATGTGTGAATTTCACGTCAGTACACACACAGGCACACAGCTTGCTGGGCCCCTAACCTGCACAGTTTCTGATTCAGGGGGTCTGGGTAGGACCCAGAATGACCATTTCTAACCAGTTCCCAGGTGCCACTGATTCCCAGACCATACTTTGAGACTCCATACAAGGTGACTCAGGACCTCCGGGAGGCCCCAGCTTAGATCAGACCCCGCTGGAGCCGACCGCTAGCAGGAGACCACGGGAGAGCCCGTCTGACACCAGATTCATGAGGGTTATCAACCGCCTCCCATTAAGAATTTGGGGCCAGTGGTTATTCCCCTGTTGAGTTCTCATTTCATGTTTATGTTCATAGTTTGTTCTTCATTTTGAATATCCTTCATGTTTTAGCTAAAACAGGACTGTCTTTCACATAAAGGTTTTAAAAACAGGACTGCTTGTTTTTAGAACTAGTTTGGAATACACCGCTCTCCCTCCAGGAATCAGTGGGGGGCCGAGGAAGGCTGTGGAGCCCAGCCGGGCGGCAGAGCCCTGGACCCCGAGTATCCCCGCCACACCCGCCTCCGGCTTCCCCCAGTTCCCAGCTTCAACCCCGGCGACACTCTGGGCGGCACCACAGTCCCTGCCGCTCTCCCCGGAGGACACTGGGTCAGCCTCTTCCTCAAGCTGGGCCTGTCCAGGCTTTCCCATCGGTCCCTCTGTGGAAGCTGGGCAGGCAGGGGCATCCCTGACTCTGCCTGTTCTTGACCCTCCCTGGCCCACTCCCCACCCACTGCTGCACATTGCTTTACTCACCGCCCCCAGCTCTCCCCAGGACAGAGGTAGAGGGAGTCCTCACTTGTCCTCTGCACCTGCCCTTGGTCCTGCCTGAGGTTCTCTGCCCCACAGCCTCGTATCCATGGTAGCCACCAGCACTCCGAGGTCACCCGCAGCCCCACCATGTTTCCCATCACTCTGAGCTGCTCCAGCCGCCCCCGGCCCTCAGCACAGACAGCTCCTTCTTCCTGCAGCCTCACCCCTACTCTCCCTGCCCACCGCCACCTCCACCCCATGCAGGTAACACCACGCAGCCTCAGCCCATCCTCCTTCAAAAGCCACTTTGTCAGGGACGCCTTCCCTGGCCCAGACAAGGCTAGGCCCCTGCCAAACTTTCCTCTACCACCCGCTCCTTTCCTTCATCGTGCCTCTATTTTTTCTTTATTGTTTGTGTTTATACTTTGATTTCTGTGCGTGTGCGTGTGTGTGTGCGTGTGTGTGTGTGTGTGTGTGTGTGTGTGTTTAAGGCCTACCTCTCTCCACTGTGGAGGATTCACCAAGGCCCAGGCAGTGAGCAGTTTGCTTGGGGCTGCATCAGCCCCGGGCCTGGGCCTGGCCCCGGAGAGACGGAGAGACGCTCCAAAAATGCCTGCTGAACCAGCGAACGAAGGAACTGCTTTTGTCTTCTGGCTTGGTTGTGGGGGGTGGGTGCAGGGGGGTTGTTTTGCCATGGAATAATACTGAGTGTTTAAAAATACTGTTAACTGCCAAGTTCTTGCTGCACCTGTGTGTGTGCACGTGGGTGTGCCCACACACGTGTGCCTCCCTGGACCCTGGACAGAGATGAGACAGAAAGGGCAAACATTCTTGGCATCGGCTCCCAGATGGATGACCTGTGGAGGAGAGACACAGGGTGGGTTCCTGTCGTTCCTGGCATTCCACGGAGTGTGGAGGGTGCTCTGTTTACCTGGGACTACTCTGGCCCCTGGCCCCTGGGACACACCTCCCTGCTGGAATTTGGCAGACACCATCATCTTCTTTTCTGGCTTCTTTTCCTCATTTTCTCAGAGAGTGAATCCTCACCAGACTCTTCCCCACCGTCCTCCCCTTGGGCCGGGAAAGGGACGATCAAATCCTTCCCCTTTTCAACTGAGGCGTTCCAAGGGAAGGGGAGCCCTCATCTATGTCCCCCTGACCTCCTGCTGTCAGACAAGCCTGCAGATCACTGTCAAACACCCTGCAGGCACAGAAATTTTACAGAAAGCCCGGCTACTCTGATCCCATCCAGGCCTGGAAGGCTGGACCATCATCAACCTTCTGCTGCCCCAGTGACTCCTGGGCTGTGGCCATCGCCTTCGTGGTGCTAAGCCCTTGGCCGTGTCTCTGTTGCAGGTAAAGGCAAGTGTGGCCGATGTCTTCAAGAAGGGGGGCACCACTGACCACCCTTGAGCCAATTCTAGGAGCTGAGCTTGGATCCTGTGAACTTTTAGCCAAAGGGAAGACATTAAGATGTTAACATTCTATTATTTCTGAAATTCCTCGTCCAGGCATCCTCTACCTCACATAGATTCATTCAACAAACTGAATAAGGCCGACTTGATGCCCAGCACTGAGCCCTTGACCTCGGAGAGAGAAACATGAAGCAGACATGAGAACTCCATCTGAGAGGCTGTGACAGGGAGCCCAAGGGAGCGGCCTGCCTGGTGGGGGGCAGGGGGGGCGGTGTCAATTAGGAAAGGGGCCCAGATGAGGGTGCGAGAGCTGAGTGACCGCTGAGGGTGCTTGGGGTGGGGGTGGGGTGAATGGTGGGTGGCGAGGAAGGACTCCCCTAAAGGAAGAACACAGACCAAAGGCACAGAGCGGGGCTGGCTCGTACTTTCCAGAGCAGAGGTGATAGCCGTGTTTAGTTTCTCATTACTCCACCTCCAAGCTATCTCTGCCAGCCCTTGAACTCCCAGCACCCACCAGCAGGTGCTGGTTAGCGGGGGTCGAAGCCGTTTGCCAGGGTGGCGGTGTTGCAGGGCCGGCACTCCTGGTCCCAAGCCAGGTTGAATGGGCTGCAGCGAAGGGGGAGGCAGGGGAAAGGTGCCTAATAGGTGGTTCTTAATTATTATTATTACTTTTTATTAGGAGCCCCGGCTGTCCAGACCATAAGGACGTGTGCCCCCCACCTCTGCTGGAGCATCATTAGGGGATGCATTTGGGTGAGACTAATGAGATTGGTTCAGGGAAGGACCAGAAGCAGACCAGGGCGCCGCTGGTTGGTGCAGCAGAGTTTCAGCTGCACTTGTATTTTTGTCAGCAGACTGCTGCTCGCTGAGCCGCTTGTGCAAGTGCCCCTGTTGCCTCTGGGCTCAGGCTCTGTTACAATTTGTTATGATTATCAGGGCCGTGAGGTGGGGAGGCTGGGTGGAATTTCCACCCTCATAATGAGGAAGGCGGCCCTGGCCTCTGGGACTCTCCTCGGATATCCCAGGGGGCTGCAGGTGGGAACCACGGTGGGGCCCAGCCCCATCTTTGAACCTTGCAGTACTTTCTCTCTCCTCTATGCAGAGGGCATCACCTAGCCCAGTCCAGTCGGTCCGGAGAAAAGAAACTATTATCCCGAATGTAACATAAGCAGCTATAGCACAAGACCACCACCTTCACTTGAAAACCTGCTCTACCCCCACCTCCTACAGGAAGACCTCCCTGATAATACACAGACATTAATTTCCATCCCCTCTGTCTGTCTGGGTACCTACTTGTAGGGCGGCTCTTGGCATACTCTTGTGTCATTTACTTGTCACATGACAGTCTCTCTAGCTGGTTGTGAGGACCCAGAGAGCAGGGACTGTCTTTTGATCACCTTCGTACCTCCAAGGCCCTGACACTCAGTGCACATACAAAATTTTCAAGATGTTTGTGAGGTAGAGTTGATCTGAACTGGGAGCACTTATGTTCCGGCATAGCCACTGTCCAAGGGCAGGACACCAGAGACAAAGGCAGAAAGACAGAGCAAAAGAGACTGAAGGTCAGGCAGACTTTCAGAGGCCCAACTGAGCACCTTGGAGAAAGGTCCAGAGACAGGCCAAGTGGTGTCAGAGTCTGCGTCACCAGGGACCAGCCACTTATACCCCCCAGATGTGACCTCCCTCAGGAGTTTCTGTGGTTTGTCACTGACCAGATAGGGTGATGTCCTGAAAAGGCAATAGAAGACAGAGTGATTCTCAGGGCAAGTAGCCTTGCCCTAGCCAGGCAAGGGGTACTACTCAAACCTGTTCTGCTGAACTGGGTTGGGGTGGGGGTGGGGCATGGGGTGGGGCTGAGCAGAGGTGTGCCCACAGCCAGGCACACAAAGATGCCACAGAGACACAGGCCACAGTTCCCTGACCACCTGTTCTAGACAGCATGGGGGCATGAAACAATCCTTTTGATACCAAAACAAAGACAGACATGTTGTAAAGTAAGGTGCCAATTTTGGCTATTTTTTAGACGAAGTGTGAAACATCTAAGCAATGTCACACTTCTGACTCTCTTTCTCAGCCAGCAGGTCACAGGGGTTTGTTTGTTCTTTTCTCCTTTGCCCCTCTGGGGTGTAAGTGGCTGGGAAACCCCACAGAGAGGAGGGAGAAAATCAGAGACTTTGGCTAAAGAGGGAGGTGAGGGCTCCGTGTGGAGGGGATGCTGGCTCAGGAGTGCCCTGTCCAGCCGGTGGGAGTGATGCTCTGCCTTTCCCTCTGTGTGGGCTCCTTTCCGCAGACACCGCCTAGTGGGGGAGCCCAGAAGAAGAAACGGGGTCCTCAGCTCCGGGACGCTGGCAGGATATGTTGCTGGGAAAGTGGCACAGGCGTGAGAATGGACGGCACACTGGAGCCCTCTCTGTGAGCCTCCCCACTTCCTTCTCTCCTCTGGGGGGCTCAGTGGGGCACTTTCCTGTGGGCAGGAACCTTCCCATAGTCCCCAGGTGCACCCCCAGTGGGGTCTACTGCAGTGGGCTCTCTCGCCCCCAGCTGGCAAGGGGGCACCCAGGCTTGTGAAGGGAGGGAGGGCAGGGGAGGCCAGATGTTTATCCTCTCCCCACCCCGCGCACCAGTTCCCTCCATCCGGGGTCACTTCAGGGTAGCTGCATCCCTTAACCAGAAGTCACAAGGCAACGCAGCTTTCTCCTTTGGGGTTTCCTGCCTCTCCAGGTGGAGGGTGGACACAACTCTCCCGCTCTGCATCCTGGAAGGTGCACTAGCTCTTGGGTTACCCCTCACCTGCCTACACCTGTGTAGTTAGTCCCATGATTAACATCTCCCCTTGTTTATCCCGTGTGGCTAGACAGTGGGAGGATGGGACGGGCAAACGAGAGATCAGCTTAGACACTTGGGAGAGCAGTGGATTCTAGATGGCCAGTTTTGCTCAGCTGTTTTGGGGAGCCTGATACATCGTCCTGAAGACAACTCTGACGCTATATCCCGGATTAGCAGCGGGAAAGTGCTGTGATCCATTAGTAATGTCTGCCATGGGAGCAAAGTCTGGGAGTAGGGACACGTGTGCCCCATATTCTACCATCCCAGGACCCATCCTAGAGGGCGCTGGGCTGCAGGAAATGGGACTTGGGTCTCTCTATATGCTTCGGTGGGAGGGAAGAAGAGGTCATCAAGATCATTTTGAGTAGAGAAGCACAGTCCTCACTTTTTCTCTTCTGCAGCACGGTGTTGAGGGATGTGGACAGAGGGGAATTAGTGAGGGGCCACTGCCGTGGACACGAGGAGGTCAGAAATAGGAACATGCATTGAATGAAGAAGGAGGGAAATACTGGGGAGGGTGAGAGAGATTTTGAGGTCAGATTCCTAGGACTTGATGGCTTGTTAATTACCAGGTTGATAAAAAGCAAGATTAGGATGACTCTTATAATCAGGCTACACGGAGGATGTAGGTACCATTATGGGAACAGGAGACCCAAAAGGATCCGGAAGAGGTGGGGGAGAGAAGTTGGGAAAGTGTAAGATGTTCTTATTGTCTTAATACAAACCCTGGGCTCTGAACACCCTTCGACAGGTGTGCTCTGGGGTGGACTGGTGGCCGTTCACAGTCTCCACTCCCCCCCAGCTGGCCAGTAATGAGGCAGTTCTAATTGGAATCACAGTGGTGGCACCATCTGGCCTCCAGGAGTGAGTGACAGCAGGGGGAGGGGCGGCAGCTGGCCAGGGAGGGGGAGGGGCGTGCAGATGCCACACGGGGGCCTGGGGTCTCCCTACCTGGGGCCAGCTCAGAAGCCTACCACCCCCCTGCTCCTGCCGGGACCTTGTCTTCTCAGTGACACCACTCTGTCCTTGTCCCCTTAGCCTGGCCTCCCAGTTTTCCTGATTGAGTTATTTTTTTCTTCCAATTCTAAAATCCACAAGTGCTCATTGTAGAAAATTAGAAAAACAGAGTTCACTCCTAAGAAGAAGGGAAATCCACCCTAAGCCCACCTGCAGGGAGAGGGGCTGGTAAGAGTTGGTCTATTCCCTCTGGATTATTTTCTTTCTTTTCTTTTCTCAGCATGTTTGGGGTGGACCCTGAGGCCACCAACCTGGGTCTGCAGGAAACAGTGCGTCACATCGGGCTGGAAATCAGCTTCGTGGGGTTCTAAGCTCCGCCCCCCACTGGCTGGTGCCCTGTCCTGGGCCGCACACGGTGCCAAGGTGTGTGTGAGTGGGGAGGGCTGTCCAGGGGCCCTGGGTCCACACGAGTAACTCCGGAGAGAGGCGGGGACTCTGGCTGCGCATGTATTGCTCTTGGACTCGGGGGTCTTGGAGAGTTGGGAAAGGGGCACCCTGTGACCACTGATGACTGGGACCTTCCCTGGGGCCTCTGGGCCCCTGACCTCCCTTACCCCGCCCAGCCCTTGTCTAGGGGGAGCTCTTTACACCCCCCATTTCTCCTTGCCACATGCTCCTTCCCCAACTTTGTCCTTTCTTAATAGACTTGGAAGGCCCCAAAATCCAGAGGCTAACTCATTTATAACCGGAAACAAGCTCCTCTTTACCGCAGGGGAAGGTAAGGCAAAATCTTCCTGGGAGGTGAAGGAGGCTAGAAAGAGAAAAAGAAAACTCCCACCATAGATAAGTCCCCATCCTAAAGCAGGCTGAGCTGTGGCATCCTGACAGACACACGCACTTTTCTTACAAAATCGAGATTATAACATACACGCTGCATGCCTTCTCAGTGTCTCCCTCCACCTTACACTGTGGACATTTGCTCATGTCTTTGGAAAATGTGATTTTTGCTGGTGGCTTCTAAGGTTAATTTAGTCAATGAGCCAGAACCAGGGGGCCCAGGGTGTTAGGGACCGTGGATGTGAGCAGAGACTTGTAGCAACAACCTGTTTCCTTTCTCTCTCTCCTTCCTCAGCCCATCCCAACCCGGCGCCCTTCCCTGCGGCCACTGCCTCACTCAAGGACCTACCCTGGTTCCCTGCTTTTATCACATCAAGTGTAAACTCTGGCTCCAAACCTCTCCATAACCGGGCAGGCCCCTTCTCTCCTCTGCTGGCTAAGGCCCCCAGGCCCACGCCGTGTGTACCTCCTCTCTCTGGGACACCAGTCTCCAGAAGTTCTCCCCCCACATCTCCCTCCCTGCTCTCCCTTGGCCAGCTAGCCCCCACCCCCTCCGAGAGGCCCCTGCTGCCCTCTCCAGGCACTCCCACCTCCCTCTCTGCCGAAGCATCTCCTGAGGGTGCGAATCTCTGCCACCCTTGGGAAAGCGCTGAGTTCCTTGCGGGGCATGACTCCCCCCTCCCTGAGCCTTGAGGCCAGGTGCTCAGGGTGGGATGGGTTTGGGTCTGATGAAGGGGTCCATGACAACGGCATCTCTCCGAGGAAGGGCGTCAGGGGGCCTGGCTTTGGTTAGGACTGTTTTGCTGTCCAGAGCCAGCCAGGAGCCAGGCCTGGTTGGGGGGAGAAGGGACAAGGGGTTCCAGCAGCCAGCCCGACAGCGCTCCCTGGCGGGAACATCGCATGTCCGCCAGTCCGTGTGCCACAGGGCTTCCCCACCCTCACTCAGAATGTCATCCCAGAGCCCTCCACCCATTTCCAGCTGTTACCCCATCCTTCGCACCTCGCAGATGAGAAAAACGAAGCTGGGCAGGGAAAGTGGCCAGTCCCGGGTCACAGAGGACAATTCCAGGGTGGACATTGCTGTGTCACTTGACCCTCACCCCAGCCTGAGAGACAGGGGCTCTGAAGAGGTCCCTGCCCAAGCCATTCAGCTGGGGGGTGCTAAAGGCACCAGTGAGTGACCTGCACCGCAGAACTTCAGAAGTTCTGGGATTTGACCAGTAGCCAAGGGTGAAACAGGCCGAGGCAGAGAGTGGAGCATTCAGGGTGGGCTTCCTGGAGGAGGGTGGCTGATCTGCATTTGGCAGGACAGGAAACGTCTGGATCTGGACAAGAGACCATGAGGAATATTCCCGTGGGGAGACCAAGAGGAGTGGCCGAAAAAGAAATTTCTTTCTTGGGCTTTAAAAAGGCAGAGGCTCTGCAGAGAGAGCCAGTCCCGGGTCACAGTTTTGTTTTGTTTTGTTTTGTTTTGTTTTTCATTTTAATAATATATTTTATTTAACCCATATTTGTTGGGGTTCCCAAGACCACTCCCAAGGGAGGTGACTCACTAGGAGGGCTCAGCATACAGTTGTACCCATGGCTAAGTTGTTTTTTTGTTTTGTTTTGGTCTGTTGGTTTTTTTTTTTTTTTTTTTTTACAGCGAAAGGATACAGACTGAATCAACACGCGGAAAAGGTGTGTGGGGTGAAGTCCAGAGGAAACCAGACTCGAGCTTCCCGGAGCTTCTCCAGGTGCAGTCACACAGGACACGCTGAATTCCCGTAGCTGTGACAACACACGTGAAATACTGTCCACCAGGAAAGCTCCTTAGAGACTCAGTGCCGGGTTTTTACTGGGCCTGTAGAACCTCTGCCAGCACAAACCCAAATTCCAGACTCCCCAGAAAGGGAAGAGCAGGAATTTAGCATAAACCACGTTTTTGTGCAGACAGTTGAGGCCCAGTGAGCCACTCTCACCGTTTAGGGGATGGTGGGAACCCTCCCAGGTCACAGGTTTCCAACAATTGCTCTGGACTCTTACACTATTTCAGATGATTTGCCATTAGACAAAGAGCGAACCTCTATGCAAAGCACACTCGTTTTTCTGCTTTTCCTCCTGCCTTGCTGGCTCTTCCGTTTAGGTCTCCTTCACTGGTTCCTTGACCTATCAGTTTTGGGGGGCCCTGGCTCAGCCTCCCCAGCTCTCCTCCTGTCACTCTCACATCCATCCCAGGGTCTTTCAGTCCCGTCCGTCGTGCAGATGTCTCTCTCCATTCAGCCCTCTCTGCATCCAGATGTCAGACAGGCACCTGGAACCTCACGTGACTGTCACCATGACCCTTATCTCTTCCCCGACACAAGACCCCCTTCCCCATCTATGGGATCATCACCCACCCATACACCAAGCCGTACACGGGAATCTCCCTGGCTTGTCCCTCCTTCCCCACATCAGCACCACTCAGGAGACCTCTCTCTGTTATCTCAAGCTGCATCCTTCTCTACCCACTCCTGTTTTCCGTCCATCCAGACCCCTCCACTGCCACCGCTGGGATGGCCGTAGTGACCTGTCTGGTCCATCTGCCTGCTCTCCTGTCCTTAGAGACCACGGTCCACACAGTGGCCAGAGGGAGCTCTTTATTTTATTTAATTTTTTTTCTTTTTGGCCGTGCCTCGTGGCTTGTGGGATCTTAGTTCCCCGACCAGGGATTGAGCCTGCGCCCTCGGCAGTGAAAGTGAGAAGTCCTAATCACTGGACCACCAGCCAGGGAATTCCCTACAGGGAGCTCTTTAAAATGTGTGTCTTGGGCTTCCCTGGTGGCGCAGTGGTTGAGAGTCCACCTGCCGATGCTGGGGACACGGGTTCGTGCCCCGGTCCGGGAAGATCCCACATGCCGCGGAGCGGCTGGGCCCGTGAGCCACGGCCACTGAGCCTGCGCGTCCGGAGCCTGTGCTCCGCAACGGGAGAGGCCACAGCAGTGAGAGGCCCACGTACCGCAAAAAAAAAAAAAGTGTGTCTTGCATCCCTCCCACAAGGACTGCCTGGTCCTGCCCGCCTCTTTCACTGGTCCCCTCGCTCTTGCTTCAGCCAGCTGGGCTTCTTCCACCAGCACCAAGCTCATCCCAGCCCAGCGCCTTGGCATTTGCTGTCCCTCCCAAACCTTCCCAGGTGAGGGTGACAGCCTACAGGAGGCTGTGGCTGATGGGTCCAGAGCCAGCAGGACAGGCGCAGAGGGGAGGGAAGACGGCTGTGGGTGGGCACAGCAGGGACACACAGAGACTGACAGGCTAAGCTGGAGCCCAGGAGGAAGGACTGGGCCCCAAGTTCATCTGTTCCATCTCTGAGCCTATACTTTTAATGATGGGCTGACCTGCAGGAGATGCTGGAGCCTTCTTCACAGAGCTAAGCACACACCCAGCCCAGGAGTGGAGAAGGCTCAGGGCGGGGAGGGGGGCGGTCTGGTGGGAGCTGGAGGTGCTGCGGTCCCACTGCCTGGCACCGTCTCCGTCCCCTGCAGACCAGCATCACCTGGGGGGCCAAGGCAGGCGACACCATCTTCTGAGTGTCAGAGGGATGTGACTGCCACCCCCTTCCACCTTCACTCACACCGTGTGCAAATGCTCTCTTGGGGCACAGCTTAACCCGAACTGCCCAGGGAAGGGAGTTCTGGGAACGGCATTTCATCTTAGGTGAGGTGACCGGGTACAGATCCGTCACATCACCCCAGAGTCTGACCCTGCGCTGGGCCCTGGGGCCACAGGTCCCACCTTCAGGGAATCTGTCATCCTTGTGAACAAGGACAAGTCAATCACGACTTAATACACATGTCAAGAAGTGCGGGCAAGGCGGTGGAGAGCCTGGACTGGGCCCCAGGGAGGGACATCCGGGCTGGATGGGGGGGCATGGAAGGAGGCTGGCCGTGCAGGGCCAGGATCCTGGGGAGGGGCCAGCCCACGCTAGCAGCCAGGACCGGCACTTCTGGGCGTTGGCTTGGACGGAGCTCCCCTTGAGAGTGCAGGCTTTGGAGTGGAACCAGCCAGGGAGAATGACTGTGGACCCTGGCTCCGGGGGTGGCCTTGACTTTGCAGAACCTCACGCGCCCCTCTGGAACACAGGGCTGTTGGAAGAATTCAGGCCAACCCAGGTACACGCAGCGCCATATGCCTCGCCTCCAACCCTGTGTTGGCTCTTCCTAAAATTGATGTGGTCATCAGATCCTGAAAAGTTCAAGGGGACGAGGAGATTTCCTGTGTCTTCCCAGCGGGCACTTTCTTTTTTAATGTTTAAATTTTAGTTCTAAGGTTTTTTTTGGCTGCGTTGGGTCTCCGTTGCCGTGCGCGGGCTTTATCTAGTTGCGGTGAGCAGGGGCTGCTCTTCGTTGCAGTGTGTGGCCTTCTCTTGTGGAGCATGGGCTCTAGAAGTTGCAGCACGCAGGCTCAGTAGTTGCAGCATGCAGGCTCTAGGGCTCGTGGGCTTCAGTAGTTGTGGCGCACGGGCTAAGTTGCTCTGCAGCATGTGGGATCTTCCCAGACCGGGGCTCAGAACCCATGTTCCCTGCATTGGCAGGCAGATTCTTAAACACTGCGCCACCAGGGGAGTCCCGTCACAGACTCTCTTGAACTTGGGAATTGCCTGAGTGCAGAGGGGCTGGGGCCCAAGGTTTGCAAGTGGGCCCTTCCTTCCGGGATCTCCCCCGACCCCCACTCCGTCCTACCCGCACAACCTCATTCCCCACGAGGGCCTGCGGCCGCCCCTGCCAACTGTCCTGATTTACAGAAAAGGGCCGTGATTAATCAGCCAGTCAGCGCCGAGTGCAGCCGTGTTCTTTCATTTCCCTGCCCCCTGACCCCCAGCAGTCCCCGGCAGCGCTGGGCAAGTGTATTAATCATGCACTTTAAAAATATTTAAAGGAGGAGCTGGGCCGGGAGCAGAGTCTCCTTTAATGGACTTGTTTTCAGCGGAGGGTGAGTATGCTAATTAGGAGATAAAACAAACCGGCTGTTTGAAATGCAAATGAGCCCGTGAGGCACTCCTGGGGCCTTCGTCCCCAGCCGCTGCTTTGGAAGTTAAATCTTACATCTCCAGCCACTTCCTGCCATCGATTTTTAACCAAAAAAGATAGTGGCTAATTCTGAAACTGAGAGGTGCTGAGTCTTGTTTTCTCCCCCTCTTCTTCTTCTTTTATTAGGAACAAGAATAAAAGTCCCCCTGCGGGCCCCGTGTGCGGAGAGACCCAAGCAGAGGCAGCAGCTCTGCACTCCTGCGGACCCCCACCCCGCCCCTCAAGCCCCTTCCTCTCCTTTCCCTGCGCCTCTGCCTGGATCCGGGTTCCCCGACTGTCTCCCGTCTGCCTTCCTGCCCAGTTAAACCCTCTCCAACCTTCAAGCTGCCGGTGGGAGCCTCCGGGAAGTATCGGAACACTTCCCAGCCTCCGGCATTTCCCTTTCGGAGGCCTCCGCGAGCCCCTCCCGCCCACTACCAAGTCTAAACCCCACCTCTGGTCGGGCCTCCCCAAGCCCACCCCACCCCAAAGGGCCTGACCCTCCAGGTCCTCCTCGAGTGCCCCTGACCCTCCTCCAGCTCCCACTCATCCACAGGACTCGGGGTGAGCGTCACCTCCTCCAGGAAGCCCTCTCAGATCTCTTCCTGTGCCTGTTAGGTCCCTGGATGTGACACCTGTCTTGGGCGTGGCAGAGAACCTCTGTGTTCCTATATTTGTCATCTCCCCAGGACCAAGGGCTCCCTGGCGCAGGAGCTGTTTTCTTCCCCACTCGGCCCCCACCTGCTGGTCCAAAGCTGGCACTTAGTAAATCCTGTTGAGCTGGGTTGACCACAGGGGAGGCCCATGAGCTCCCTCTACCAGTGACAGGCATCCTGCCAGCCCAGGGATGACCGCCTGCAGCAAGACAGGTCTTGGAGAAGCACTGAAGTGCATTCATCCGAGAGGTGCCTAAATCCACCTCCTTGAAGACACAGCACTTCACCTGCAGGGACCTGCTCCAAGTCTGCCCCTGTCGATCGATTGATGGGGAAGTCTCACTCACCCCTTGCTTCTTTTCTAGATGTCAAGATTGAGTCTGCACTCCCAGGCACGGTCCAGACAGCCTGCCTCTTTGTGCGTACAGGGGCAGAGCCCTCTTCGCCCAGCTCTACCTGGGCAGCCCTGCCCTTCCCCCTCCCACCTGTGGGGTCTCTCCAACATTCCCGAATCCCAGCTGCTCTCAGTATGGCCTCCACCTTCCCCGGACTGGTGCCCAATAAGAATATTAGGACATTAATACCATCTTCAGTTTCTCCCCCTCCCCCAACACCAGTCTCTCCTCCCACTCTGTGCAATCCACTGCACCTCACTCCTCCCAAGTCCTGATCAGACTGGGTCAGGTCGGATGGTCTGGGAAGCAGATGCTGAGAGGCAGTTAAGGTGCAAAGGCTTATGTGGGAGTCTCACTTAGGGAAGACCCCAAAGGACCGGTGACCCCGGCCCGTGGGCACTGGAGCAAAGCGTGTCCATCCCCGGAGACCCGTCCTGGGGACAGTTATGGCTGGGGCCACCCCGTTAATGTGACTTCCGCTCGAAAGCTGATGACACTAACAGCTGGAAGCTGAAGGCTAAACACTGCTCCCAGGTGGACAGCAGTGCTTTATCCAAGGGGCTCTGAGCGGGCCCCCTCCTCAGGTCTTAGTCAGGGCTCCCCAGAGAGCAGGGCTTGTACAGGGAGGGGGAAGAAGGCTGCGAGGGCCACTCCCAGATGCTCCTGAAGTCAGCTGCCCCACAGGCACTGGTGCTTGAGCTTGGGACCTCCCGAAGGGCATCACGGGATGCATGTCAGACCCATCACCTGGGGATGAAGGAGGGAGGATTCATCCAGCCACAGTGGCCCCATGGGGGTTTGTTTCCACCCACACTTCCTGGGTGCTTAGGCTTGGTGATGAGCAGTTTCCACCAACACCCCCTGTCCCGTGTGGACCAGAGGCAAGGCGCCGTCCAGTTGCACCTGTGTAAGGGTGACCAAGGTAGCAAGGCGCTGGTCAGGCAGCAGAAGAGATGGGAGATGGCAGCTTGTCCAGGGCCGGGGACAGATAGAGCTTGTTTGGGGACCCTAGTAAACTTGAGGGGCTTATATGCACATCCAGGAGGAAAGTCACATCAGGATGTCTCTTTAACCATCTGTAGTTGGGGAGATGCCAGACTGCAGACTTAAATGTGGGACGACACGAAAAGCCATGGAAGGGTCAAGCTCACATAACGAGGGAACAGACAATACGTATTTGGACTGAGACTTCAGGGCTCCCTCAAGGTCGAGAGATGAGGAGGAGCAAGCCAAGGAGACCAGGAGACTCTGCAGGGGCGAGACAGCCAGGAGAGCAGCTGCCCCGTGGTCCAGGTATGGAGGGAGGCCAGTCTCAGATGGGGGCTCCCCTTTAACTGCAGGGAGAGCAGAGGATCTGGCTGTCCAGTGGGCGTATTTGGTAGTGGGAAGGCTGTTTTCTACTGATGCTCTTTCCTAGCTCTTTTCTCGGTGTAATAAGAGGTAAAAAGTTGGGAGAAATTCGAGGAGGCTGTTGGGACGTTGAGGAGAGTGAAGATGAGAAAGTCTTCCAGGAAATGGTGGGAAGTGGATGTTGCGGGTTCTCTTTCATTCAGCGTGTGTGTGTGTGTGTGTGTGTGTGTGTATGCATGACCCAGGGATCCTCACCCAGGCTTATTCCCAGGCTGGAGTCAGGAGGCTGGTGTAATGAGGCTCAGGGTACAGCTTCGTTCAGTGGAGAGCATCTGGGGTCACATCTAGTCCTGGCTGTACTTGTCACGTACAAAAGTCACTTTCAGCCTGTTGTGCCTCTGTTTCCTCACCTGTAAAAGGCACGTGCTGGGCTCCTGGAGTCCAGCTCCATCTCGCAGGTCTAGGAGACCACACCTATGCTACACGGACAAAGTGGTCATACGCTGTTCTGACTTTGATCGTAGACGGTGTTAATTGCACCTGCACAGAAGCTGTTCCCATCACTGGAGCAGCTCCCAGAAAAACCAGAATCCGTGAGGTTTAGGGAGGACCGTGGCTACCAAACTCCAGCTTGCATGGATGGGTGGGGAGGCACCACCCAGAGCAGAGGGGGCGGCTTCCAGGACTCCTCCCTGAAAAGCTCTTCCAGCTCCGGAAGGCCGTGTAGCCACAGGCTGACAGCTTACTCTCCAGGGATGGGACACGGTCAACCCTGCTGGGTGAGTGGTCAGCCTGCACACTGCATCTGCCCCCCTGCTGCTCACAGCTCCAGTGGGGGGACTGTCCGGGTGCTGTTTGTTACGTGCTCAGCACAGTACCGGGCACACATAGGGTCCGGCGCCCGTTTGCTGAAGGGCTGGACAAGGGCAAGGCGTCTGGGGGGTGACTCGGTGTAACTGTCTTGTCTCCCTCCCCCTCTGCTTCCCCTTCTCTGGTCTTTGCCAGCATATCCCACTGTGTCCCTCTGATAAATGGCCAGCTCCTTGTTCACAGGAGGGCCATTTGGGGGGCCCTGCAGGGAGCTGTGTAGGGCCTTGTTCTGCCTGACACCTTTATTAATCGCTCGCCTGGAAGATAAAGAGCTTGTTAATTAAATTTGCAGATGTTGCTAAATTCGGAGGTGTTTTGATTGTTCAGTCCCAGGAAGATAGAATGGTCCCACACTGGATCTGGGAGGAGTCAGCCTGAACTGGGCCAGGACGTGGGTGTTTAGGCTGCATGGTCACGGTAAGAATCACGGCCAGCTTTGCTGCCCACTTGCTCTGTGCCAGGCACTGCAGGAACTGGGAACTGGGGGCCTGGGTGCCAGCTACTCACACCCCAGGGGCTTGGAGCAGGTTTCTTCCCTTCTCCAGGCTGCGATTTGCTTATCTCTGCAAGATGGGACCTTCAAGGCTGTGGCCTTTGTGAGCCTCAGTCCAGGGGGTGGTCAGCACCCACTGCCCCAGCACAAATCTCCCCTAGGGAGCCTCTCTGGGGAAGTAGGGGGCAGTCAGCCAAGCTGGATCTTAGTGGGAACCTCGGGGACCTGGTAGGTTTGGGGAGGGTTGAAGATTCAGATCTTAGCTCTTTGTAGGGGTGTGGAGGTCTAAAGGTCTGTGGGTCTAGGAGATCAGGGGTGTCTGGGGAGTCCGAGGGTTCTGAGGAATCTGGGGTCTCAGGAGTCTAGAAGGGTCTGAAGATGGGGGACAGTTTGTAGGGTTGTAGACCCTGGTAAGCTGAGGATCTGAGGAGTTAGGGTCTGAGGACCGGGGTTTGGGAAAGTTGGAAGTGCTGGGGGTCTGGGAGATCTGGGGGCCCTTGGGGATCTGGGTCTGAGGATTTGGGGGGTTGGAAGATATGGAGCCTTGGGCTATCTGAGGGTCAGAGTCTTAGGGTCTGGGGCTCCAGGGTGGTTTAAGATATGGGAATCTAGTGTCTGGGAAATTCCTGGATCTGGGGGCTCCAGAATTTAGAGATGGGGAGCCTGGGGGAACAGGGATCCTGGGATCTGGGATCTAAAGGTGCCTGGGAGTTGGGGGTCTGTGGTCTCAGATAGTCTTGGGGGTCTGGGAAGCAGAAGGCTCTGGGAGGGTTTGACGGGGTGAGGTCTGTAGAAGCCTGAGTTGAAAGCGGAATGTGGCCCAATATCGCCACCTAGTGTGCCTCCCTCTGCATTACAGCCAGCGAGGTGGAGGCGGCGGGGGCGGGGAGCGGCCAGGATCGCAGCTGTCCAGCCCTCCTGGCATCACCTCTACCCTCTCGGGGCCTGGAACCTCCCAGGTGCTCAGCGCCCTGCAGGGAGGAGGAGAGCGAGCAGAATCTCCAGGTTTACAAACGTGCAGGCCGGGAGCGCTGAGGTCTGGTTCACCAATGCGCCTCCAGCGCTTGCAACAGCACGTGGCGTGCTGTGGACGCGCAATGCGTGTTTGTTGAACCAGGAAACTGACATTTTCCAAGCAGTTCATCTGACAAGGGCAGCGCTTACCACCTCTGCATGTGCACACGCAGACACCTTGCTTTGAAAGTTAGGAGTCGTGCAGGTGCTGAATTGGAACAGGATTTTGGAGACATTATCCTAAGATTCTGCCCTGAGTAAGGACTGCCCACTCCCACGCCCCCAGGACGTCTGCCGTGCACCTAATTCAGAGCCTGTGGCCCGGCAGGACTCACGTGACAAGTCTTAGTTTCAGCGCTGCTTCCCAAGCTCCTGGGCTGTGCAGGACCTGGGTCTCCATTCTGTCTCGGCTACGAGAGGAGAGGGGACCGGCAAGTAGGGACCGTCCCGCAGTGTGGACCGGGTGGTGACAGGCACACAGGTGGACGGGAAGAGAGGAGGCGGGACTTCGGCACCTCCAGGGAGTCGGCCCCTCACAGGAGAGGCAATACCAGAGCCAGAATGAGCGTCAGAGAGAAGCCGGGTAGAGGGAACACAGCAAGAGCAAAGACTTCCTTGGAGTCACTGTAGAGCAGCGCGGGGGCTGGAAAGGCTGCGAAGAGGCGAGAGGCTGGAGCTGAGGCTGAAGGGAAGCTGGGGCCAGGCCTGGGGCGGAGGATCCCTGGGGGGCAAGGGGCTGGGACGTGGTGGGAGAGTTCCTTTAGAGGGAGTCCTGGTTGCTGGGAGGGAAGTGGCTGGGCAGGGAGGCTGGAGATGGGGCCAGACCAGGGGCTACGCATTCATCTGAGAAGAGATGACAGAGGTCCTATAATAATCAGAGTAATAATATATTTTTAAAATTTTATGAAGTTTAGTTGATTTACAGTGTTGTGTTAATTTCTGCCATACAGCAAAGTGACTCAGTTATATATATCTTCTTTTTCATATTCTTTTCCATTATGGTTTATCCCAGGATATTGAATATACTTTCAATATAGTGCTAACCAGAATGATAGTAATGCTATCAATAATTATGCTAACAAGTACTGAGTGCTTACTGGGTTCACTGACTCATTTACTGCTTTCACCATCCCCCTGTTGTTGAGGTTAAGCCACTTGTGCAAAGTCACCCAGCTGTGTGGCTCCAGAGCCCGTAATCCCTCCGAGCTACTGAGGTGAAGAGGAAGGGACACCTGGGGACACCTGCAGTGGCCTTATGCCCTCCAGCACAGCGCCCTAGCCTTCTTTCCCTTTGTCAGGCCTGCCACCTGTAAGTTTCCTTCTACAGGATAGGCTCCTCAGGCTTGTATGCAGACATGTTTACCAGGACCCGCTCTCTGCCAATGCTGTGAGCCTGCCCTCCCAGTCCCCCTGGATTTAGAGGGAAGGCTGTATTTTACCAAGAAGCAGGGATGCCAGCCATCTCTCTGTCATGCAAGACAGACTGGGGATGGCAGAGGATTAAATTCCTGTGGATGTGAAGTGTAAAATGCAAGTTAATTTCCTGCAGGAAAGGAAATCCTTGACACTTCAGCCAGATGATGAGTAGGGCTCCAGATGGGGGTGGGGGAGGGAGGTGAGCTATGAAGGCAGCGAGAAGGTGGGGAGCTGGCTGCCTCAGCATTTGGTCATGACCCAAAACAGACTTTTCCAAGGGGATGCACATGAGTAGATCAGGTGACAGAGGTGCTGCTCAGAGACCCCAAATCCTCCTCTTTTGACAGCTCTCGTGGGCTTGGCCTCCACGAGATACAGGGATTTATCTAAGGCGCTGTATTAGCTCTAAACGGTGGAAAGGAAACTGCTGGGGTTTCCAGGATGTAACGAGCAGGAGCACAGAACAGCACCGATTTCACATGAAAATATTTGGGGGGAAAAATCAATTACAAGAATTTAACATGCATGTATTACAGATATTTTTAAAACGGTTTTCAGAGGAAAACCACATTATTTTCTTCATGTTGATATAATATACAGTATTCTTAAGTCCAGGAAGAAATCATGGCTTTGATCAGAGATTCCCAGAGGATGTGAAATGCTCACCTTGGCTGGGATGGTTTGTGAGGCTCAGCTCTGCCACTAGAGGGCGGCAGCACCCGTGGTTTTAAACCTAAGGTCTTGGCTTTCTGTCCTTGGTGAGGGGGGCAGGATACTTGGGGGATTTTGAAGGAAGGGCAAGAGTGCAGTGCATCTTGATTACCAACCAAGATGGTAAAAGTTTTACTTCTGTGCACCAGAAACTACGATATGTCATTTAAGCATCGTTATAAGCCCATAAGGAAGGTATTTTGAGGATCAGAGAAGTTAAGGAGTTTGCCTGAGGTCACTCAGCTAGTAACTGACAGAGCTGGGATTTGAACCCAGGTCTGCCCGACCCCGAGGCGGGGGCTCTTCATCACCAAGGGCCCTCTGCCCTCAGGTCAAGGTCAACATAAAGATCCCTGGACCTCCGGGCTTTCTGCAATGCAGTTTTCTTCCATAATCTGATGCAAATGTGCATCTCAGCCCTCTGCTTGCCCCTTCCCGGGCCCAGCTGGGGAGCAGCAGCGGGATCCCTGAGTAAAACAAAAGCCAAAGCAAAGTGCAGGAGCTGACGCAGTTCCTGTCTCCTCTCCCCTGGCAAACCAGCCAGGCTCTGCTGGCAGCACCACTGGCCTGAGTGCAGGGAACTCCAGGCCGTGCCGTGGGCTGTTTGGGCAGACCCTCACCCTGCCTTTGACCACATCAAGAGCCAAGCTGCATCTCATGCTGATGGGACTAGGGCAAGAGCAGGCAATAGTTTCCCCCATGAAATAAACAAGTGATGGAGGATGGAGGGAATTCCTTTTCAAGCCTCTGTCCAGAATTCCTTGGTGGGTCCCCAGTTTCTGTTAAAAGCAGCTTCAACACATGAAAAGATGCTTAACATCGCTAATTATTAGAGAAATGCAAATCAGAACTACAATGAGGTACTACCTCGCACTAGTCAGAATGGCCATCATGGAAAGTCTACAAATAATAAATGCTGGGGAGGGTGTAGAGAAAAAGGAACCCTCCTACACTGTTGGTGGGAATGTAAGTTGGTGCCGCCACTATAGAGAACTCTATAGTTCTCTATAGTGGTTAAGGAACCACTATAGAGATTCCTTAAAAACATAAAAATAGAACTACCATATGATCCAACAATTCTACTTCTGGGTATTTATCTGGAAAAAATGAAAACACTAATTTGAAAAGATACATGCACCCCAATGTTTATTACAGCACTATTTACAATAGCCAAGACATGGAAACAACCTAAATGTCCATCGATAGATGAGTGGATAAAGAAGGTGTGAGATATGTATACAGTGGAATACTACTCAGGATAAAAAAATGAAACCATGCCATTTATAGCAATATGGCTGGACTTAGAGATTGTCATACTAAGTAAGTCAGAAAGAGAAAGACAAATACCATATGATATAGCTTATATGTGGAATCTAAAATATGACGCAAATGAACTTATCTATGAAACAGAGACAGACTCACAAAGAGAACAGACTTGTGGTTGCCAAGGCGGAGGAGAGTGGGGGAGGGAAGGACTGGGGGTTTGCGGTGAGCAGATGCAAACTATTATATAGAGAACGGATAAACAACAAGGTCCTACTGTACAACACAGGAACTGTATTAAATATCCTGTGATATTGACTCCTGGTGGTCCAGCGGTAAAGAATCCGCCTTCCAATGCAGGGGACACGGGTTCGATCCCTGGTGGGGGAACTAAGATCACACATGCCGCGGGGCAACTAAGCCCACTCGCAGCAGCTACAGAGCCCGCGCGTCACAACTACAGAGAAGCCTGTGTGCCTCAACGAAAGATCCCGCATGCCGCAATGAAGATCCCATGTGGCGCAACTAAGACCCAAAACAGCCAAAAATAAAATTTTTTTTAAAGTAATTAATTAATTAAATATTTTTAAAAAATCCTGTGATAAACCATAATGGAAAAGACTATGAATAAAAAAGCAGCCTCAGCCCTCCAGCTGAGTCTGAACGACCAGGTGACCAGGCAGCCTAGGGTGAGAAGCATGGAACGGGGAGCAGGCAGGGCTGGGGGGTGGGGTGCCATGCTCTGAGCAAGAGCCTTCGGAACTAGGGCATGAATGGAAGGGACGAGAGAAGCAGAGGGAGGAGAAGGGCCATGAAGGAGAGAGCATTTTCCACCTCCAGCGTGATAACAGCCCCCACTCAGGGACACCCCGCTGCCGGCACCATGCTGGGCTCTGAGCCTGCTGGATTGCCTCTCCCCCAAACTTGAGGCGTCCTGTCCCCATTTTACAGATAAGAGGACTGAAATGCAGGCAGACGTGCTAACCTGCTTAAGGTCAAACACCACCCAGGCTCTGTCATCCTGCAGGCCTGCTGTCCCTGTTCCTCTCCTACCCGCCCAGCCTGTTGTGCTCAACCAAGCACATGTGCAAAACTCCTCCACCACGAGGGTCAGGTCTTCTCTCCAGAAGACTCCTCCATCCTTCCTGCAAATCGATCCTTGGTGGGGACAACCCATTCGTATTCTGAGCATCCCTGAACCCAAGCTAGGACGCCTGATACAAACTCTCTCACCACCATCCCCTCCCTCCCGGCAGCCAGGGCTCCTTGGATCTGCTTCCTGCCAGGGTGTGAGTGGCCTGGCCCGACCTTGATGCCCAGGCAACCGAGGGTCTAACTAGCCCTGATCTCAGGCTGAAGGGTTGCGGGAGGGGGTTGGCCTTGAGAGAGGAGCATTCCACAGGGTGATGGGCTTGGTGAGTCTCAGGAATCAAGACCAGGGCCCCGTTATGACTGTCATGGGCCCCATGCACTTGAAATAGCAAATGTTACATTTGAAGACTGCACTGGTATAAAAGCAAATATAATCCAGACCGGACTCATTAGTATATATTGGTTGTGATTCTATTCTTTTTCCCTCTGATGTAAAAATCCATTGAAATGAAAATATTTTCAGAGGGCCTAGAAGTGACTGGTCTTAGGCCTGTGTGCCCAGCGGAGCCCTGGCGGCCGGGACCGGGGTAGGGAGGGAGGGATCACGGCCAGGTGAGGAGGACACGACGGCACCCGGAGAGCAGGCTGGGGCCGCAGCCTTGCCACACCCTCGTGAGCTGTGTGGCGGGTACGGCTGGAGTGCATTCTTGCCCTCTCTGAGCCTCTCATTTTGCCTACCAGATAGACTAGGGCAGAGGTGACAGGAGAGGCTGGGGACAAGGGGGCACGTGCTGGGTACACAGGTGAGGGCAACACAGTCCGGAATCCCTCCCCTCCCCCCCAGCAGAGGAGGAAAGGGGGCCCATGGTGAGAATGCTCTTTGCCCCGTGGGGCCTGGCAGGCTCTGGTGAGGGAGGGGGCATCCTGGCTGGGTGGACAGGCACACACTGGGGACCTGTCAAACACCCCCTCCTCCACCGACACCACCTCTCTGAGCCTGGACTTGGCAGTGGCGTGCCCTCCACAGATGTCTGGGCAGCTGCGTGCCCCTCCCGGCCACCCCTCAGCAGCACCCCCAGGACTCCCTGGGGTCTGCCTGGCCCTCGGCCGGATTTCAGGCTGTTGTGGCTTCATTCAACATGGGCACTTGGGGATGCCCAGGCCGGAGGCCCCGGTCAGGCTTGTGCAGGAGGCTGAGCAGGGGCTCACACACGGCCTCTGGAGGACCATCTTTGACCACACAGGTCAGGCTCAGGGACCCAGGACACCTGGTCCTTCCTGCACAGACCAGGAGCCCTCTGCCCCTCACCAGAAGCCTGCAGCCTGGGCGGGGTGATGCCAACAGTCCTACTGAGAAGGCAGGTGGGCACAGAGGCCAGCAAAGACCTGCCAGATGCCGGCGGGAGGCTTCAGCGAGGAGAGGCAGCTGCCAGAAGCAGCGGGATCTGTCCCCCCAGGCTCAGCTCTGGCTGTGGGGTGCCCTGTGCCAGCCACTCACTCAACACCCAGGGAGAGCCTCTGGGGCTACCGTGGAGATGGGCACCTGGGTGCACGAGGCAGGCTCACTTCCAGGCAACAGCTGAGGACAGAATAAACCGGTTGGTTAGAAATCAGGGGTCAGCTGGAAGGGTCCAGACAGCCAATAATGTGGTAATAATAATAATAGTTACTACTGATTCATCGTGTGCCAGGTGCCACACAGTGGATCAAGCACTTTGCACATTTTCTCTCGTTTAGTCCTGATAATAACCCAAGGAGGAGAAAACCGAGTCAGTGGGAGACTGACATCAAACAACTTGTAAACCACAATAAGAACAGTTGGAGAAAAAAATAGTCACAGTGTCTCACAGTTCTGAAGGGGGCAAAGGGGGCAGACCACTTCCCACTCAAAAATGAACAGTAACCAGAAGATGGAGTCATAAGCAAAAAGCAAGTAAGTAGGGGGGACTTCCTTGGTGGTGCAGTGGTTAAGAATCCCCCTGACGATGCAGGTGACACAGGTTCCAGCCCTGGTACGGTGAAATCCCACATGCTGCAGAGCTACTAAGCCCGTGCGCCACAACTACTGAACCTGCGCGCCTAGAGCCCGTGCTCCACAACAAGAGAAGTCACCACAATGAGAAGTCCGCACACCACAACGAAGAGCAGCCCCTGCTTGCCACAACTAGAGAAAGTCCCTGCACAGCAGTGAAGACCCAATGCAGCCAAAAATAAATTAAAAAAAAAAAAAGGCAAGTAAGTATGGATCAGAGGAGGAATTCCATCCAGAGGCCCAAGGGGAATGGGGTAAAGGGAAATCAGATAAGTAGTCCTTCATATTAAAAAAATTAAAGGTAACATGGCTTCTTAGGGAAAAAAAAGGACAGCAGATATGAAAGAGATTGGAGCAGAAATATAAAAATTACATCAGAAGGAGGGGAAAAGTGAACTGGAGGAGCTCAGGAAAGAAATAGAAGAGAAAAAGAAAATTCTTACAGAGAGAAAAGCCACATTAGAAGCAAAATAAAGGGGAGGGGATAGTGCAAGATAAAGTGGAAAAGAACAGTGAAATGAAGTGATTAGGGAGCAGATAAGAGATATAAGGGGATGATTCTTTGGAAAAAGAAAACAGAATAAATGAATTTTAAAAACCAATAAAGTGTTAATAGAAGAAAACCTTCCTGAAATGTGGAAAGGTTGAAATGGTCACAGCAAAAAAGATTCCATTGTGTCCCAGTGAAAATGACAACAGTCAATATGAAGACATGCCCTAATAAGTTTGCTGAGCATCCAGAAATGGTCCTGAGAGTTACCTACAATTAGGAGGAGAGGCCAGGATGGGGGAGTAGGCAGACAAAAATCACAACTGCTTACAAAACAGCTATGGCTGAGAACAACCTGCAGATGAGCAGAAAAGAAGGGGCAGAGATGCTGTAAAGTCAAGACCCACACCCCTGGGTGGGCAACACACAAATGGGTTGACAATCACAATGGCAGAGGTCCTCCCCAAGGAGCCAGGGGTCTGAGCCCACATCAGCCTCCCCAACTCTGGTCCTGCACCAGAAAGATGGGCCCCCAGAGCATCTGGCATTGAAGGTCAGCAGGGCTTGCGTACAGGAGAGCTGGAGGGCTGTGGGAAATAGAGTCTGCTCTGAAAGGGCTCACGAAACATCTCACATGTTTAAATGCTTAGTACAAACAACAAGGTCATACCATGTAGCACAGGGAACTATATTCAATATCCTATGACAAACCATAATGGAAAAGAATATATGTATGTATAACAGTCACTTTGCTGTACACCAGAAATTAACATAACATTGTAAATCAACTATACTCCAATAAAATAAAATTTTTTTAAATGCAAAAAAATGCTTGGAACAAAATCAGAACTTGCACTTGTAGGTTAGATATACTAGAAGCAAAACTTCCAATGCAAATAGCCAGGCATGTTGATTAAAATAAAACAAACATCATTTGAAATGACTACCCGAACATATAAGGGATTGAGGAAACCCACTGGGACCAAAAGCTAAGAGGGGCTGAAAGTTGAGTGACAGGTGGGCCACCCTGGAAATTCCTGAAACCCACGGTCACTCATTTTAACAGCCATACAGAGGGAAGGCCAGGCACTGGGCCCATGAAGTCAAGATGGAGCGTCAGGACTGAGACCCCTGGGAAAAGCAAGGATTCGTGAAGAGCTTTGTCCCCAGGGAAAGGTGTGGGGGGTGGGCTGGGTATGAGCCAGTAAGAAAAAATAGAAAAGGAGGGGGGAGGGGAGGGGGAAGGGGAAGGGGAGGAGGGGGGAGGAGGAGGAGGAGGAGGGGGAGGGGAGGGGAGGAGGGAGGAGAGGAGGGGAGGAGGAGGAGGAGGATGGGAGGGGGAGGAGAAGGAGGGAGGAGGTGAGGGGGAGGAGGAGGAGGAGGGGGAGGGGAGGGGAGGAGGAAGGGGGAGGGGAGAGGAGGGGAAAGGAGAGGAGGAAGGGGGAGGAGGAGGAGGAGGGGGTGGGGGAGGGGAGGGGAGGGAAGGGAGAGGAGAAGTAGAAGGAGGGAGGAGGTAGAGAGAGACTTCACCTCCTCCCACCAGTCCGCAGAACATTTAAAGAGAGAAACCGGTCCTCACATGGACCTTGGGTCTGAGTTCACACTCCCCCGAAGCACATCCATGCTGAGAATGATTTCAGTGCACTTCCAAGACGCCGCCCTCCAGGGCTGCTGTTAGAAACCAACCCAGAACTCCCCCAGGATCCACCCCAACCCAGGCTTCTTGGGACCCCACAGACAGAGGCCGGCCCACTGTGAACTCACCAGGAAAACGGAGCCAACGTAGCAGAAACACTCCATCCCCAGCAGGATCAGCAAATGTTAGCCTGAGACCGCCAACGATGGCGGCATAATGGAATGATTAGGAACTGAGTAAAAAGTAGCATGTTTTCAATGTTTACAGAAATGAAAGGGGAAACTGAAAACACACGCAGGGAACACAAGACAATCGAACAGATTTCACAACCAAATACAACATCTCAAAATATAATTTATTCATTTTTTAAAAGGGCAGAAGTAGCTTAAACATCAAATTAAGCATGTGTGCAAAAGAATTAATGAATTGGGGAAAAGGGGTTGACGGAATGACCCTTAAAGAGATGGAAAATAAGTTGGAATTCCCCTCAGGCCCATTTGGAGAAGAGCTGTCAATACCAACCCGGGTCCTGGGGCCCTGTCATTGATGAAATTTTCAACAACTGGTTAGGCTAGATTAGTCCCCATCCCTCAGAGCAGACAAGTCCGGACAGAACAGGCCCTAAGCTGGAGGATGTGGGCAGAGCCACCTGTGCCTCACTAAGCCTCCCCTGGGCCAGCCCCTGAGTCAGCTTTGAGAGGGGACAGGGGATAATTTTAGGGGGTGAGATTGGGCTCTGTGATTGGAACCTCATGCTCCCCCTTAAAATCTTCAATGTCTCTATCATCCAGGAATTTACCTAAACCTAAGCCTTTTGGGAAGAGATTCCAATTCCAGTCCATTCCGTATGGGCAAATCACTTCTCAGATTTATCTGTGCAATGACCGCACCTCTAGGGGCCCCGTGAGGTCTAATATTCTATTACCTTATGACAATCTGAGATGATGGGTTCCAGATGTGTCCTATTAGCTCAACTGCTATACTCAGGGTGAGTCAGAGACCAAGGGATGCTTAGAAAGATCTCTGCTGACGTCTGCTTATTCACAGAATCTGAAATTCCACCATTAGAGAGTCATTTGTTTGGAGATAAACATTGCCCCACTTAGATTCCAATAAAAAAATTTTTTAATCCAATCGCCCTGGGGAAGGGTTAGATAATAATTAAAGCCAGCATCCATCATAATGCCTTGATATATTTTAACAGATTCTTTTCGACAAAAGCACACTCTCTGAGATGGATTAGATGGTGGGAGGATGGAACAGAAGTGTGGTGGATCAGTCCTACCTAGGATAAGGCGAGGGGCCTGGCGGGACCCTGGGATGCAGGAGTACCTGCCCGGCCTTGCGTACCTACTACCCCTCACATCTCGCTCTGGACGCCATACCCCACTTGACCAGCAGGTGGCAGTGCAGGGTTGAAAATGAGCATCTCGGGGGGATTTCAGAGACCATCTGCGTTCACCTGGCTTCTTTCTAAGGCGACCTCTGTGTTCATTCTGGAGGATGGGACCACAGGGCCCAGGGACGCCAGATGTGGGATACACTGCAGAAGCCTTGGGGACTCGGACCCTTAGCTCTTGGGAGGTGGGCGTGGCGTCGGCAGGAGGGGAGAGTCCTGTCTGATTGGGGGAGGGTCATCTGGAGGATGAAAGGAGATCTTAGAGGTGAAGACCCTTTTACAGCCTTCTTGGGGCTGCACTGTTGTGGGTCGGGGGGGAGGACATTACAGGGAGCTCACAGCTTCACATGTGGGAGACTGGGGCTGGGGTGGGGGTGGGTCTCTGTGCAGAGCAGCAGGGTGCCCCGTGAGGTTGGTGCTACCCGGGACCTCAGCTCAATGGGTGGAGCGTCGGGGCAGGGGAAGATTGGACGGGGAACTGGCCTGAGGCTGCTCACAGCCTACCCACTCTTCTGAGATCCGTCCCATGGCTGTGGACTCTGTTTGGGAGGATGGTCCTTCCCGCCCCATCCTTTTTAAGAGGCTTGGTAACGCCTGCGGCGGCCTCTGCCTCCCGCATCCCACATCCCATGCGCCTGACTCTGAAGCCACACCTGGCAACCTTCCTTGTCTTCACCTGCCCAGGCAGCCCTCTGGATGGAGAGAGGAAAGTGAGCCGCTCTAAGCAGATGCCTCTGTCCAGAGATACCCTCGTTCTTCCCCAGGGAGCCCCAGTCGCAAGCGTGAACCCAGCACACAGGCCGCCCGCCCCCGTAGACCCCACAGAGCAGTGTAGGCCTGGTCTCCTCTGTTGCCTTCTTGAGGAGCCCACCCAGCACCCTTAGCCGCCCTGTGACGCGAGGCAGTGTTGCCCCCGCACACCTCCTTGTGAGGGCTCCAGGCACTTGTCAGACCTTCATATCCTAGGGCGGCTGAAGGTCCCATCCCAGCCGAGGGTGGGCATCAGCGTGTCCAACAGGCCTGGGGGATTCTCACATGTCGGTACCCGGGGGTGTTCTGCATCCAGGCTGGAGATGGAGGAGGACAGAGGCTGGAGCCCGGGGGAGGCTCTCTGGACACCTAACCTAATGGGAGGCACAACGGGTCTAGAGAGAGCCCAGGAAGAGGGAAGCGGCATGGCCCCTCTCTTCACCTGGGATGCCCCCCGCCTTTCCCCATGGCCTCAGGGGAGACCAGAGCTCACTAATCTCTGCAGACCCTGCTAACCCCTATGGCCAGGGCCTTTTTTCTGGCCCAGAGGTGATTGTGGTGGGCAGAATCATGGCCTCCAAAGGTGTCCATGTCCCAACCCCCAGAATCTGGAAGTTGTTACATTACATATTCTGAGAGCCTCCGGCGGGGGAGGGGGGTGGGTAACGCAGCCCTGCAGACGCCTTGGTTTAGCCCAGTGAGACTTCTGATCTACTGTAAGATGATAAATTGTGTTGTTTTGAGATAGTAGCCTTGCGACCGTGGTCGTTTGTTGCAGGCGCCCTAGGAAATTGATACAATGATCTAGCTGGGAACGTTGTTCCAATCACAGCCCCTGCTCAGCCTGTGAGTCTAGGGGGCGGGGGCAGGGGTGGGACCGGCAGCTTAGAAGCCACAGGCCCTCCTGCTGTGTGACTTTGAGTCCTTATTCTCCCCGTTTCCCCATCTGTAAATGGGGGTGGTGATGACACCGACACTACCCCTGCAGGCGAGGCAGGGTCAGCTGGTCGGCCTCAGACCTCCTTTTACCTCCAGCCCCTCCTGTCCACCTGACACCCAATTCCCCGGGCTCCTGGGAGACACTGGAGGAGGTGGGCTCCCCGGGGTCCCGGACTCCTTCCTGCCCTCGGCGCTGACACATGCGGCACCTTGGGGAGTGGTTTTCCTATCCTCGCAGCTCTTCTGAGGGCTCCTCACATCATTTGTCGCCCAAATGCTGGGGCCCCAGGCTCCCTCCTGAGGGACTGTCAGCGACAGCATCCCAATTGTGGTTTCCAAGGTAACTCTCACCGTGCGTCCATTCCACCCGATATTCTGAGACCTGTTTGAATTCTTCCCTTGCCCGGAGTCAGTGTCACTTCCCAGAAGCCGCTGAATGGAGGGGACGGTGGGTGTATTCAGAGAGGCATTCCTGGCCTGGGAGCAGGGCGGGCTGTCAGCCAGCTTTGACCCTTCCGTTACCGGCGACCTCTGGAGGGAGGGGCGTCAGTGGAGGGTGAGGGGCGGCTGGGAGGGGGGGCCCGGCCGGAGTGCAGACATCTCCCCTCAGACCGCTTCTCTCGTGTCTAAGACACGCTGTTCGTAATCAGATGTAACAGCAGCCTGGACGGGAGGCCGGCCTTGCAGTCAGGCTGATGAAGGTTCAAACCCAGGCCGTGTCATTTACCAGCCAAGGGGCTTAAACCCTGCGAGCCTGTTTTCTCGTTAGTTTCCTGTAAATGCATACAAGCGCCTCTGTTTCCCTTCCTGAGAGGAATAGCCCTGCCCTCTCTGAAAGGGGCTTCTGATCTCAGGAGGGGTGTGCAGGTTAGCGGGGCCCACTCTCTGAGATCACCTCCCCCACCTCCCGCCCCGCCCCCCTCCGCCGCCCCAGGCAGCCTCCTGTCCCGTCCAGAGATGAGACCTATGGGGCTCAGGGCGAATGAGGGTGAGCTGCGCCCTCTGCTGGCCGAATCAGGAAAGGCGCCGGTGGGCCCTTCGGACAGAGGGAGAGCCCCCGGCTTGGCTGTTGGCATTGCCCAACTCTCCTCACCCTGGACAGAAGCCTGAGATGCCGGCTGAGGTAATAGGGAAATAAGGGTCTAGACTCCGCCGGCACCCACAGCTTCTGTCCCCCCGGAGCAGGAGTCCTGCCTTCTCTTTGCGCCTGGCCCCTCAGTCTCCCGTGACTTCTCTCCACGTCCTCTCCGGCAGCATCTTAACCTTTTCCAGAAATAGTGCACATCGTGGGAGACGGGTGTGTGGCACAGGGCAGGGGGAGGGGGTGCCCCTTCCCTCCTTCTAATCTCAGTGTCAGCCTGGCCCTTGGGGTACGCTGTAACCAGACGCTGGCTGGGGTTCTGCTCTGAGGGCTGCTCCTGCTCAGAGGCAAGTGATTTGCAAATCAAATTGGTGGGGCCAGAACATTCCCTTCCTTAGCTGAGCAGTTTCCAACCAGGGCATGCAAATGCGCCGTCTGGGTATAATGGCCCTTGGGGGGATGGTGGGGGCACTGCCGGGAGAGATGTAAGGGCCCTCGGCAGGAACACTGACTTAACATTGCCCAGATGTCATGAGAAGTGAGGATGACCGGGCCCTGCTCACCCTGCCGCCTCTGTCTCTCCATCCTTTTGCAATTTCTTTCCTCTCTTTCTATCTATATCTATCTATAACTTATTTTTAAAAACAATTTTATTGGAATATAGGTGCTTTATGGAAATCTTCCTGCTATTTCTAACCCCTAACTTCTAACACTCCCAGATCCTTCTCTCTCTCTCTCAATCCTAATCTCATTTGCTCTCGAGCCCATTCCAAGCCCCAGTCCTCCCACGGCAAAGCCTCTCTGATAGGCAGGCATGGCTGAGGTCCTTCTTAACTCTTCATGTCTGCAAATCCCACTGCCCTCTCCCAGCTCTGTCCCTGCTAACTGTGCGTTTCCCCTTGAGCATCCACCCCTACCCCTACCCACCGTCTCCTCAGCTGGGAGAGGCTGCACTGATCCTGACCTTGAGATGGTCACCAGGATGGATGAGCAGGAAGCGCCTCATCAGGCTGGGGCACAGCAGTTGCTCAGCAAACACTGTGCCGTTGCCTGAGGAGGTCCTGGCAACGGCTGGGTGGGGAAGGCGGGCAGCTGGCTGTGTTGGGAACCTCTTGTTCCCATATCCAGTCTTGAGCTGGCACATCCAAGTAGGCCCTGAGCAGCTGTGATGTGTCACAGTATCAGGTACGAAGTCCGTGCTGCTCCAGGGCCTCAGACAGAGCAACCCCGGGGCCGGTTGGTAAGTGCTTCTCTGGACCTAGCAGCCCTGCAGTACTTTGGGTTCGTGGGAAGTGAAGCCCTTTAAAATCTGTGTGTGGAGAGTCACAGGGCAAAGCGGGAAGAAGCTGGGGGTTTTCTAACACATTTACAGCCCTGGGTTCCTCCTTCTCTTGAGCCCGCACTTCACCTGGCACAGACCCCCGCGAATGCTCTCCCCTGGGCCTCGATCTCTCAGCGAAGCTGTTCACTGCTGTTTCATCTCCCAACAGAGAAAAGGGGATGGGCACCTGTCCCCAGGAGTGCGGGGATTGCTGATGCCAGCAACATCCCTGTGAGTTGCGCTGGACAGAGGGTTAGCAGGTGCAAGAGGGCCCAGCTCTCTCGGCATCCCGGGGTGATGGGGTGGTGCTTGGAACAATGTGCCGCTGGATGCAGTGTGGGCCGCTGTCCAGGAGCATCAGCTTGTGTTTGTCACTTGCTCCCTCCTCCCACAAAGCCAAACAGAAACTATTTGAGTTTACACTAAGCCTCTGTAGCACAGACAGTCTGCATACGAGAGCTCTGTATTTACACGTTTAGCTGAGTCCGTCCAGTGTCTCTGGCAGAGCCATGGAGCTGGGATGACAGACACAGAGGTGGACGTGTGGTGATGAGAAGCAATCACCCAGGAACCAGCAGAGAAGGTCAAGACGAGGTAGGGGAGGCTGGCCCTGCCCTTGATGGTCGCTGCAACTGCCTGTGGCCACAGCCTTTTTCTTCCTGCACCTCGGTTGCCAGGCAGTCAAGTTTGACAGCATGGGTTTTAAGGGTTATGCCAACTGTGATTTGGGGAACAACTGAGAAGCCGAGAGAAAGATAGTGTGATAAAAAATTACCCAGGGCTACAACCATCAGAACAGGGATCAGGATTCTGGTGTTTTCCATGTGGCAGCATCACATGCTCTGTGCTCTAGCCAAGCATAACGCCCTCTGGCTAGAGGATTTTTCCTGTGTTTTAGCCTGGAAGCAGGGACTAAACTGTGCCTGGAAGCAAATGAATGGTTTGTGGGTGGACAGGCCTTGTGGGAAGCTCGAGATGCGCCGCAGGGCTGGTGGGTGAGATGCAGGGCTAAGGGACATAGGGCATGGACTTTGGGCTCAGAGAGTTGCCAGGGGCTTCACTGTTCCCATTTGGAAGATACAGAAACTGAGGCTTAGAAAGGTTTCTGTAACTAGTCCAAAGGCAATGCAGTGGAATTCAAATTCAAGTGCATTTGCCTCTTCTATCCACTGGATATGGCATCTCTGGGGTGGAAAGAGTAAGGCAAAGCATGAGTATAAGTGCTAAGCTGTCAATTAATTTGCCTGAATGCAAATATGGAGTTTGTTCGCTTAAGGGGTTGAAACTGAGGAGAGGTGTGCAGGTTTTATGGCAAAGAGCTCGGAGAGACAGGGGGATCCCTGAGTGCCCGGCAAGCTGCAGCTGATGACCGAGCTTTCTAAACCCTGAAGCCTGGTAGCTGGGATGCTCTGTTCACTAGCCAGAGGAGAGCTCGGTTCAGGGGATTCTAGAGAAGTGTGTGTTTCTAGAGCATGTCCAAGGACATTCATTCAGGGAAATCCTCCCTGACTCACCTGGGCTGACCTTCCCAGGGTCCCATGATGAGGCTGACCACATCCTGACCTCCACTCAGGGAGGGCTGAGCCCCACCGCCCGGTCACCCCCATCGCCTAGGAGGACACAGATGGAGGCCCTGTTCTGTGGCCCTCAGACGATTTCTTGTCACCCGCGATCATGTACAACAGCCTGGGAGTGAGTTCTACCCGCTGTCTCCCTAGCGTCCACTTGAGACCTTGAATGCGGTCTTGTGCAGAAACGATGCCCTGAAAGACAGCTCAGGGATTGTGGATGGTGATGGGATATCAGGGTCATGCTGGGAGGTGGAGGGGAGAGAGGCTGGTCCATCATCCAGCCCCTGCTCTGGCCTCTGTGCCTCACTCTTCTGCAGATCATGGAATTCCCTGGGAGAGCGATCATGGGCCTTAAAGATACTGGTCCCTCTAGGAAGCTACACCCACAGTCATTGTCCCCCTGGCTCATGCCCCAGCTGTGACAGAGCAGACACTCTCCGTTCCTGGCATGTGACTCTTCTTCTCAATTTGACGTATAGTTGATAAACAAAGTTCTGTTAATTTCTCCTGTACAGCAAAGTGATCAGTTATATACACACACACATACATATAAATATATATATATACACATCCTTTTTTATTTAAATATTCTTTTACATTTGACATATTGAGCCAAGCACTTTCCGAGTGGTTAGCGCCATCCCTTTATTTGACCAGACTGAGAGCTAAAGTCCAAGATCCCCAAGACAGAGGGACCCATCAGCAAAGGGCTCTGGGAGCTCACACCTGCCGGCTCTCTAGGTTAAGCAGGAAGTCGAGGGGAGGTCAAATCTGAGCAAAGAGCACAATTCCTCACTTTGCAATGGTACACCCTCAGAAAAGGCAGTGCCAGCTAATCCCTGCTCAGGCATTCCCACTGTTAGGGATCCTGCCACACTTATACGCCTGCACAGGAAACTTTATTCAGCAAAGTTCCCAGTGTTTCGCGATGGTCTCCCTTCACAGCTACAATACTGCAGGGGTTTATGTTTGCTCTTAACTATAATAGGTGGCCGCGCCTACAAAAGAAGGCTTTTTCCCTTTGGAAACTTGGATCCTGCTGTCTTAGGGGATGCTTGCAAAACCCAGAAATTGCACAGTTTCTATCCTTTTCCGGTACGCCTGTGTAGGAAGCGAGTATTTTTGCCTGAGAAACAGGGTTCTTGCAACTCTGGAGGAGAGATAATTCCGCCGCCCACGTTCCTCCTGGGAAACCTCAAGGCGACCCATAGCCCCAGAGTAGTGTCTAAATTTTCACAGCAGACGTTTTGTGTTCCGCATTTTCCATGCGGTTTCCATCGTTGGTGGGGCTAAAAGGAAAGCTAGAACAGTTTTCAGGACTCACAGAACGCTAGCCTCTGCACCGTTTCCCATACAAAGTCAGTGACGACCCCCCGTCCCCTCCCTGCCAGCTGGGCAACAGGCAGCCATACAGGCTGTTTGGAACACTTCTAGGAATACAGAGTCCAAGGCGACACACTGTTCTCTTTCTTGGATACCAATGTTGCCACATCTTGCCAAGGCTCACGAAGGCAGTCCGAGACAATCGCATGTGCTGAGCAACTTGGATTCATTGAGAAAAAGCTACCTGCAGTGAGAGAAACAGTCTGCTCAGTATTCCTTCCGGTAGTTCACAGCTGCTGGCTCTGTAGGTTAAGCAGGAAGTCAAGGTGCGGTCCAACAAGAGCAAAGAGCACAATTCCTCACTTTGCAGTGGTAGGCCGTTGTAAGAGGCATTGCCAGCAAGGCCTTGCTAAGGCCTACCCTCTGTTAGGGAACCTGCCACACTTAGCAGCCTTTAAAGGAAAATTTATTCAGCGAAGTTCCCAGTGTTTCATGATGGTCTCCTTTTGCAGCTCCAATATTGCAGGGACTTAAGATTGGGGTTAACTAGGATAGGTGGCACTGCATAAAAAAGCAGTTTTTTTCCCTTTGGAAGGTTGGATCCTGGTTTCGTAGGGGCTGCTTGGAAAACCCTGCTATGCCCAGCTTCTATTCTGTGCCGGAACGCCTGTGTAGGAAGCAAGTATTTTAGCCTGAGAAACAGGGCTCTTACAACTCTGGAGGAGAGATAATCCCGCGGCCCACGTTCCGCCAGGGAAAATGCAAGGCGACCCTTGACCTCAGAGTAGTGACTAAATTCCCATCGGGCAACTTCTACTGCTGCAGGTTCCATGAGGTCTCCACCGTTTTCGGGCTTAAACAGGAAGCAAGGAGAGCTTAAAGGACTCACAGAACTCTGGCCATGCAACTGAACTCAAGACCACACGTCTCCTCCCGGCCTGCTGAGAAACAGGCATCCGTGTAGGCCCTTCGTAACACTTTTTGGCATGTAGACTCCAAGGCGACACACTGTTCTTCTCCTTAGAAAAATACAGTGCCCCAGCTTGCCAACGCTCACGAAGGCAGTCCGAGCCAGTCTCATGTGCTGGGCCACTTGGATTCAGTGAGGAAAAGCATCCTGCATTGAGGCGAACGTTCTGCTCAGCGTGCCATCCGGAAGCTCACACTTGTCGGCTCTCTAGCTTAAGCAGGAGGTCGAGGTGAGGACCAAACTGAGCAAAGAGCACAGTTCCACACTTTGCACAAGGTGAAGCAGGAAGTCGAAGTGAGGACCAACATGAGCAAAGAGCACAATTCCTCACGTTGCACTGGTAGTCGTCGTAAGAGGAATTGCCAACTATGCCTGGCTAAGGCCTTCCCTGGGGTTAAGGAACCTGCCACACTTAGACGCCTTTAAATGAAAATTTATTTAGCGAAGTTCCCATTGTTTGGCGATGGTTTCCCTTTGCAGCGCCAATACTGCAGGGACTTAGGTTTGTTGCTACCTAGGCTAGGTGACCCTGCATACAGAAGCAGGCTTTTCCTGTGCAAGCTTGGATCCCGGTTTCTTAGGGGCTGCTTGCAAGACCCTGCTATTGCCCACCATCTATCCTCTGCCCCTACGCCTGTGTAGGAAGCGAGTATTTTAGCCTGAGAAGCAGGGCTTTTGCAACTCTGGAGGAGAGATAACCCTGCAGCCCACGTACGTCCTGAGAAACCGCAAGGTGACCCTTGGCCTCAGTGTAGTGGCTAAATTTCCGCCGGGCAAGTTCTGCCTGCCGCAGTTTCCATGAGGTCTGCACCGTCTTGGGGCTTAAATGGAGATCGAGGAGAGCTGTCAGCTCTCACAGAACTCTGGCCTCCGCACTGTTTGCTATGCAACTGAGCTCAAGACCACACGTCTCCTCCCGGCCTGCTGAGAAACAGGCATTCGTGTAGGCCCTTCGTAACACTTTTTGGCATGTAGACTCCAAGGCGACACACTGTTCTTTTCCTTGGAAAAATACAGTGCCCCAGCTTGCCAACGCTCACGAAGGCAGTCCGAGCCAGTCTCATGTGCTGGGCCACTTGGATTCAGTGAGGAAAAGCATCCTGCATTGAGGCGAACGTTCTGCTCAGCGTGCCATCCGGAAGCTCACACTTGTCGGCTCTCTAGCTTAAGCAGGAGGTCGAGGTGAGGACCAAACTGAGCAAAGAGCACAGTTCCACACTTTGCACAAGGTGAAGCAGGAAGTCGAAGTGAGGACCAACATGAGCAAAGAGCACAATTCCTCACGTTGCACTGGTAGTCGTCGTAAGAGGAATTGCCAACTATGCCTGGCTAAGGCCTTCCCTGGGGTTAAGGAACCTGCCACACTTAGACGCCTTTAAATGAAAATTTATTTAGCGAAGTTCCCATTGTTTGGCGATGGTTTCCCTTTGCAGCGCCAATACTGCAGGGACTTAGCTTTGTTGCTACCTAGGCTAGGTGACCCTGCATACAGAAGCAGGCTTTTCCTGTGCAAGCTTGGATCCCGGTTTCTTAGGGGCTGCTTGCAAGACCCTGCTGTTGCCCACCATCTATCCTCTGCCCCTACGCCTGTGTAGGAAGCGAGTATTTTAGCCTGAGAAGCAGGGCTCTTGCAACTCTGGAGGAGAGATAACCCTGCAGCCCACGTACGTCCTGAGAAACCGCAAGGTGACCCTTGGCCTCAGTGTAGTGGCTAAATTTCCGCCGGGCAAGTTCTGCCTGCCGCAGTTTCCATGAGGTCTGCACCGTCTTGGGGCTTAAATGGAGAGCGAGGAGAGCTGTCAGCTCTCACAGAACTCTGGCCCCCGAACCTTTTGCCATGCACCTGAACTCAAGACCACACGTCTCCTCCCTGCCTGCTGAGCAACAGGCCGCCGTGTAGGCCCTTGCTAACACTTCCTGGCATTGCAGAGTCCAAGGGGACACACTGTCCCCTTCCTTGGAAACCTACGTTGCCACAGCTTGCCAAACGCTACCGAAGGCAGTCCTAGCCAGTCTCATGTGCTGGGTAACTTGGATTCAGTTACGAAAAGGCACCTGCATTGGGGTGAACACTGCTCAGCGTTCTTTCCGGGAGCTCATAATTGCCCCCTCTCTAGCTTAAGCAGGATGTCGAGGTGAGGTCCAACTTGAGCAAAGAGCACAATTCCTCACTTTGCATTGGGTTAAGCAGGAAGTCGAAGTGAGGACCAACCTGAGCAAAGAGCACAATTGCTCACTTTGCAGTGGTAGGCCGTCGTAAGAGGCATTGCCTACTACGCCTTGCTAAGGTCTGTCTGTTAGGGAAGTTGACACTCTTCGACGCCTTTAAAGGAAAATTTATTCAGCGAAGTTCCCAGTGTTTTGCGATGGTCTCCCTTCGCAGTGCCAATACTACAGGGACTTAGGTTTGCTGCTAACTAGGCTAGGTGACCTGCATACAGAAGCAGGCTTTTCCCTTTGGAAGCTTGGATCCCGGTTTCTTAAGGGCTGCTTGCAAGACCCTGCTGTTGCCCAGCATGTATCCTCTGCCTCTACGCCTGTGTAGGAAGCGAGTATTTTAGCCTGAGAAGCAGGGCTCTTGCAACTCTGGAGGAGAGATAATCCTGCAGCCCACGTTCGTCCTGGGAACCCGCAAGGCGACCCTTGGCCTCAGTGTAGTGGCTAAATTTCCACCGGGCAAGTTCTGCCTGCCGCAGTTTCCATGAGGTCTGCACCGTCTTGGGGCTTAAATGGAGAGCGAGGAGAGCTGTCAGCTCTCACAGAACTCTGGCCTCCGCACTGTTTGCCATGCAACTGAGCTCAAGACCACACGTCTCCTCCCGGCCTGCTGAGAAACAGGCATCCGTGTAGGCCCTTCGAAACACTTTTTGGCATGTAGACTCCAAGGCGACACACTGTTCTTTTCCTTGGAAAAATACAGTGCCCCAGCTTGCCAACGCTCACGAAGGCAGTCCGAGCCAGTCTCATGTGCTGGGCCACTTGGATTCAGTGAGGAAAAGCATCCTGCATTGAGGCGAACGTTCTGCTCAGCGTGCCATCCGGAAGCTCACACTTGTCGGCTCTCTAGCTTAAGCAGGAGGTCGAGGTGAGGACCAAACTGAGCAAAGAGCACAGTTCCACACTTTGCACAAGGTGAAGCAGGAAGTCGAAGTGAGGACCAACATGAGCAAAGAGCACAATTCCTCACGTTGCACTGGTAGTCGTCGTAAGAGGAATTGCCAACTATGCCTGGCTAAGGCCTTCCCTGGGGTTAAGGAACCTGCCACACTTAGACGCCTTTAAATGAAAATTTATTTAGCGAAGTTCCCATTGTTTGGCGATGGTTTCCCTTTGCAGCGCCAATACTGCAGGGACTTAGCTTTGTTGCTACCTAGGCTAGGTGACCCTGCATACAGAAGCAGGCTTTTCCTGTGCAAGCTTGGATCCCGGTTTCTTAGGGGCTGCTTGCAAGACCCTGCTGTTGCCCACCATCTATCCTCTGCCCCTACGCCTGTGTAGGAAGCGAGTATTTTAGCCTGAGAAGCAGGGCTCTTGCAACTCTGGAGGAGAGATAACCCTGCAGCCCACGTACGTCCTGAGAAACCGCAAGGTGACCCTTGGCCTCAGTGTAGTGGCTAAATTTCCGCCGGGCAAGTTCTGCCTGCCGCAGTGTCCATGAGGTCTGCACCGTCTTGGGGCTTAAATGGAGAGCGAGGAGAGCTGTCAGCTCTCACAGAACTCTGGCCCCCGAACCTTTTGCCATGCACCTGAACTCAAGACCACACGTCTCCTCCCTGCCTGCTGAGCAACAGGCCGCCGTGTAGGCCCTTGCTAACACTTCCTGGCATTGCAGAGTCCAAGGGGACACACTGTCCCCTTCCTTGGAAACCTACGTTGCCACAGCTTGCCAAACGCTACCGAAGGCAGTCCTAGCCAGTCTCATGTGCTGGGTAACTTGGATTCAGTTACGAAAAGGCACCTGCATTGGGGTGAACACTGCTCAGCGTTCTTTCCGGGAGCTCATAATTGCCCCCTCTCTAGCTTAAGCAGGATGTCGAGGTGAGGTCCAACTTGAGCAAAGAGCACAATTCCTCACTTTGCATTGGGTTAAGCAGGAAGTCGAAGTGAGGACCAACCTGAGCAAAGAGCACAATTGCTCACTTTGCAGTGGTAGGCCGTCGTAAGAGGCATTGCCTACTACGCCTTGCTAAGGTCTGTCTGTTAGGGAAGTTGACACACTTCGACGCCTTTAAAGGAAAATTTATTCAGCGAAGTTCCCAGTGTTTTGCGATGGTCTCCCTTCGCAGTGCCAATACTGCAGGGACTTAGGTTTGCTGCTAACTAGGCTAGGTGACCTGCATACAGAAGCAGGCTTTTCCCTTTGGAAGCTTGGATCCCGGTTTCTTAAGGGCTGCTTGCAAGACCCTGCTGTTGCCCAGCATGTATCCTCTGCCTCTACGCCTGTGTAGGAAGCGAGTATTTTAGCCTGAGAAGCAGGGCTCTTGCAACTCTGGAGGAGAGATAATCCTGCAGCCCACGTTCGTCCTGGGAACCCGCAAGGCGACCCTTGGCCTCAGTGTAGTGGCTAAATTTCCACCGGGCAAGTTCTGCCTGCCGCAGTTTCCATGAGGTCTGCACCGTCTTGGGGCTTAAATGGAGAGCGAGGAGAGCTGTCAGCTCTCACAGAACTCTGGCCTCCGCACTGTTTGCCATGCAACTGAGCTCAAGACCACACGTCTCCTCCCGGCCTGCTGAGAAACAGGCATCCGTGTAGGCCCTTCGAAACACTTTTTGGCATGTAGACTCCAAGGCGACACACTGTTCTTTTCCTTGGAAAAATACAGTGCCCCAGCTTGCCAACGCTCACGAAGGCAGTCCGAGTCAGTCTCATGTGCTGGGTCACTTGGATTCACTGAGAAAAAGCATCCTGCATTCAGACGAACGTTCTGCTCAGCGTGCCATCCGGAAGCTCACACTTGTCGGCTCTCTAGCTTAAGCAGGAGGTCGAGGTGAGGACCAAACTGAGCAAAGAGCACAGTTCCACACTTTGCACAAGGTGAAGCAGGAAGTCGAAATGAGGACCAACATGAGCAAAGAGCACAATTCCTCACGTTGCACTGGTAGTCGTCGTAAGAGGAATTGCCAACTATGCCTGGCTAAGGCCTTCCCTGGGGTTAAGGAACCTGCCACACTTAGACGCCTTTAAATGAAAATTTATTTAGCGAAGTTCCCATTGTTTGGCGATGGTTTCCCTTTGCAGCGCCAATACTGCAGGGACTTAGGTTTGTTGCTACTTAGGCTAGGTGACCCTGCATACAGAAGCAGCCTTTTCCTGTTCAAGCTTGGATCCCTGTTTCTTAGGAGCTGCTTGCAAGACCCTGCTATTGCCCACCATCTATCCTCTGCACCTATGCCTGTGTAGGAAGCGAGTATTTTAGCCTGAGAGGCAGGGCTCTTGCAACTCTGGAGGAGAGATAATCCTGCAGCCCACGTTCGTCCTGGGAAACCGGAAGGCGACCCTTGGCCTCAGTGTAGTGGCTAAATTTCCGCCGGGCAAGTTCTGCCTGCCGCAGTTTCAATGAGGTCTGCACCGTCTTGGGGCTTAAATGGAGAGCGAGGAGAGCTGTCAGCTCTCACAGAACTCTGGCCTCCGCACTGTTTGCTATGCAACTGAGCTCAAGACCACACGTCTCCTCCCGGCCTGCTGAGAAACAGGCATTCGTGTAGGCCCTTCGTAACACTTTTTGGCATGTAGACTCCAAGGCGACACACTGTTCTTTTCCTTGGAGAAATACAGTGCCCCAGCTTGCCAACGCTCACGAAGGCAGTCCGAGCCAGTCTCATGTGCTGGGCCACTTGGATTCAGTGAGGAAAAGCATCCTGCATTGAGGCGAACGTTCTGCTCAGCGTGCCATCCGGAAGCTCACACTTGTCGGCTCTCTAGCTTAAGCAGGAGGTCGAGGTGAGGACCAAACTGAGCAAAGAGCACAGTTCCACACTTTGCACAAGGTGAAGCAGGAAGTCGAAGTGAGGACCAACATGAGCAAAGAGCACAATTCCTCACGTTGCACTGGTAGTCGTCGTAAGAGGAATTGCCAACTATGCCTGGCTAAGGCCTTCCCTGGGGTTAAGGAACCTGCCACACTTAGACGCCTTTAAATGAAAATTTATTTAGCGAAGTTCCCATTGTTTGGCGATGGTTTCCCTTTGCAGCGCCAATACTGCAGGGACTTAGCTTTGTTGCTACCTAGGCTAGGTGACCCTGCATACAGAAGCAGGCTTTTCCTGTGCAAGCTTGGATCCCGGTTTCTTAGGGGCTGCTTGCAAGACCCTGCTGTTGCCCACCATCTATCCTCTGCCCCTACGCCTGTGTAGGAAGCGAGTATTTTAGCCTGAGAAGCAGGGCTCTTGCAACTCTGGAGGAGAGATAACCCTGCAGCCCACGTACGTCCTGAGAAACCGCAAGGTGACCCTTGGCCTCAGTGTAGTGGCTAAATTTCCGCCGGGCAAGTTCTGCCTGCCGCAGTTTCCATGAGGTCTGCACCGTCTTGGTGCTTAAATGGAGAGCAAGGAGAGCTGTCAGCTCTCACAGAACTCTGGCCCCCGAACCTTTTGCCATGCACCTGAACTCAAGACCACACGTCTCCTCCCTGCCTGCTGAGCAACAGGCCGCCGTGTAGGCCCTTGCTAACACTTCCTGGCATTGCAGAGTCCAAGGGGACACACTGTCCCCTTCCTTGGAAACCTACGTTGCCACAGCTTGCCAAACGCTACCGAAGGCAGTCCTAGCCAGTCTCATGTGCTGGGTAACTTGGATTCAGTTACGAAAAGGCACCTGCATTGGGGTGAACACTGCTCAGCGTTCTTTCCGGGAGCTCATAATTGCCCCCTCTCTAGCTTAAGCAGGATGTCGAGGTGAGGTCCAACTTGAGCAAAGAGCACAATTCCTCACTTTGCATTGGGTTAAGCAGGAAGTCGAAGTGAGGACCAACCTGAGCAAAGAGCACAATTGCTCACTTTGCAGTGGTAGGCCGTCGTAAGAGGCATTGCCTACTACGCCTTGCTAAGGTCTGTCTGTTAGGGAAGTTGACACTCTTCGACGCCTTTAAAGGAAAATTTATTCAGCGAAGTTCCCAGTGTTTTGCGATGGTCTCCCTTCGCAGTGCCAATACTGCAGGGACTTAGGTTTGCTGCTAACTAGGCTAGGTGACCTGCATACAGAAGCAGGCTTTTCCCTTTGGAAGCTTGGATCCCGGTTTCTTAAGGGCTGCTTGCAAGACCCTGCTGTTGCCCAGCATGTATCCTCTGCCTCTACGCCTGTGTAGGAAGCGAGTATTTTAGCCTGAGAAGCAGGGCTCTTGCAACTCTGGAGGAGAGATAATCCTGCAGCCCACGTTCGTCCTGGGAACCCGCAAGGCGACCCTTGGCCTCAGTGTAGTGGCTAAATTTCCACCGGGCAAGTTCTGCCTGCCGCAGTTTCCATGAGGTCTGCACCGTCTTGGGGCTTAAATGGAGAGCGAGGAGAGCTGTCAGCTCTCACAGAACTCTGGCCTCCGCACTGTTTGCCATGCAACTGAGCTCAAGACCACACGTCTCCTCCCGGCCTGCTGAGAAACAGGCATCCGTGTAGGCCCTTCGAAACACTTTTTGGCATGTAGACTCCAAGGCGACACACTGTTCTTTTCCTTGGAAAAATACAGTGCCCCAGCTTGCCAACGCTCACGAAGGCAGTCCGAGTCAGTCTCATGTGCTGGGTCACTTGGATTCACTGAGAAAAAGCATCCTGCATTCAGACGAACGTTCTGCTCAGCGTGCCATCCGGAAGCTCACACTTGTCGGCTCTCTAGCTTAAGCAGGAGGTCGAGGTGAGGACCAAACTGAGCAAAGAGCACAGTTCCACACTTTGCACAAGGTGAAGCAGGAAGTCGAAATGAGGACCAACATGAGCAAAGAGCACAATTCCTCACGTTGCACTGGTAGTCGTCGTAAGAGGAATTGCCAACTATGCCTGGCTAAGGCCTTCCCTGGGGTTAAGGAACCTGCCACACTTAGACGCCTTTAAATGAAAATTTATTTAGCGAAGTTCCCATTGTTTGGCGATGGTTTCCCTTTGCAGCGCCAATACTGCAGGGACTTAGGTTTGTTGCTACTTAGGCTAGGTGACCCTGCATACAGAAGCAGCCTTTTCCTGTTCAAGCTTGGATCCCTGTTTCTTAGGAGCTGCTTGCAAGACCCTGCTATTGCCCACCATCTATCCTCTGCACCTATGCCTGTGTAGGAAGCGAGTATTTTAGCCTGAGAGGCAGGGCTCTTGCAACTCTGGAGGAGAGATAATCCTGCAGCCCACGTTCGTCCTGGGAAACCGGAAGGCGACCCTTGGCCTCAGTGTAGTGGCTAAATTTCCGCCGGGGAAGTTCTGCCTGCCGCAGTTTCCATGAGGTCTGCACCGTCTTGGGGCTTAAATGGAGAGCGAGGAGAGCTGTCAGCTCTCACAGAACTCTGGCCTCCGCACTGTTTGCTATGCAACTGAGCTCAAGACCACACGTCTCCTCCCGGCCTGCTGAGAAACAGGCATTCGTGTAGGCCCTTCGTAACACTTTTTGGCATGTAGACTCCAAGGCGACACACTGTTCTTTTCCTTGGAGAAATACAGTGCCCCAGCTTGCCAACGCTCACGAAGGCAGTCCGAGCCAGTCTCATGTGCTGGGCCACTTGGATTCAGTGAGGAAAAGCATCCTGCATTGAGGCGAACGTTCTGCTCAGCGCGCCATCCGGAAGCTCACACTTGTCGGCTCTCTAGCTTAAGCAGGAGGTCGAGGTGAGGACCAAACTGAGCAAAGAGCACAGTTCCACACTTTGCACAAGGTGAAGCAGGAAGTCGAAGTGAGGACCAACATGAGCAAAGAGCACAATTCCTCACGTTGCACTGGTAGTCGTCGTAAGAGGAATTGCCAACTATGCCTGGCTAAGGCCTTCCCTGGGGTTAAGGAACCTGCCACACTTAGACGCCTTTAAATGAAAATTTATTTAGCGAAGTTCCCATTGTTTGGCGATGGTTTCCCTTTGCAGCGCCAATACTGCAGGGACTTAGGTTTGTTGCTACCTAGGCTAGGTGACCCTGCATACAGAAGCAGGCTTTTCCTGTGCAAGCTTGGATCCCGGTTTCTTAGGGGCTGCTTGCAAGACCCTGCTGTTGCCCACCATCTATCCTCTGCCCCTACGCCTGTGTAGGAAGCGAGTATTTTAGCCTGAGAAGCAGGGCTCTTGCAACTCTGGAGGAGAGATAACCCTGCAGCCCACGTACGTCCTGAGAAACCGCAAGGTGACCCTTGGCCTCAGTGTAGTGGCTAAATTTCCGCCGGGCAAGTTCTGCCTGCCGCAGTTTCCATGAGGTCTGCACCGTCTTGGGGCTTAAATGGAGATCGAGGAGAGCTGTCAGCTCTCACAGAACTCTGGCCTCCGCACTGTTTGCTATGCAACTGAGCTCAAGACCACACGTCTCCTCCCGGCCTGCTGAGAAACAGGCATTCGTGTAGGCCCTTCGTAACACTTTTTGGCATGTAGACTCCAAGGCGACACACTGTTCTTTTCCTTGGAAAAATACAGTGCCCCAGCTTGCCAACGCTCACGAAGGCAGTCCGAGCCAGTCTCATGTGCTGGGCCACTTGGATTCAGTGAGGAAAAGCATCCTGCATTGAGGCGAACGTTCTGCTCAGCGTGCCATCCGGAAGCTCACACTTGTCGGCTCTCTAGCTTAAGCAGGAGGTCGAGGTGAGGACCAAACTGAGCAAAGAGCACAGTTCCACACTTTGCACAAGGTGAAGCAGGAAGTCGAAGTGAGGACCAACATGAGCAAAGAGCACAATTCCTCACGTTGCACTGGTAGTCGTCGTAAGAGGAATTGCCAACTATGCCTGGCTAAGGCCTTCCCTGGGGTTAAGGAACCTGCCACACTTAGACGCCTTTAAATGAAAATTTATTTAGCGAAGTTCCCATTGTTTGGCGATGGTTTCCCTTTGCAGCGCCAATACTGCAGGGACTTAGGTTTGTTGCTACCTAGGCTAGGTGACCCTGCATACAGAAGCAGGCTTTTCCTGTGCAAGCTTGGATCCCGGTTTCTTAGGGGCTGCTTGCAAGACCCTGCTGTTGCCCACCATCTATCCTCTGCCCCTACGCCTGTGTAGGAAGCGAGTATTTTAGCCTGAGAAGCAGGGCTCTTGCAACTCTGGAGGAGAGATAACCCTGCAGCCCACGTACGTCCTGAGAAACCGCAAGGTGACCCTTGGCCTCAGTGTAGTGGCTAAATTTCCGCCGGGCAAGTTCTGCCTGCCGCAGTTTCCATGAGGTCTGCACCGTCTTGGGGCTTAAATGGAGAGCGAGGAGAGCTGTCAGCTCTCACAGAACTCTGGCCCCGAACCTTTTGCCATGCACCTGAACTCAAGACCACACGTCTCCTCCCTGCCTGCTGAGCAACAGGCCGCCGTGTAGGCCCTTGCTAACACTTCCTGGCATTGCAGAGTCCAAGGGGACACACTGTCCCCTTCCTTGGAAACCTACGTTGCCACAGCTTGCCAAACGCTACCGAAGGCAGTCCTAGCCAGTCTCATGTGCTGGGTAACTTGGATTCAGTTACGAAAAGGCACCTGCATTGGGGTGAACACTGCTCAGCGTTCTTTCCGGGAGCTCATAATTGCCCCCTCTCTAGCTTAAGCAGGATGTCGAGGTGAGGTCCAACTTGAGCAAAGAGCACAATTCCTCACTTTGCATTGGGTTAAGCAGGAAGTCGAAGTGAGGACCAACCTGAGCAAAGAGCACAATTGCTCACTTTGCAGTGGTAGGCCGTCGTAAGAGGCATTGCCTACTACGCCTTGCTAAGGTCTGTCTGTTAGGGAAGTTGACACTCTTCGACGCCTTTAAAGGAAAATTTATTCAGCGAAGTTCCCAGTGTTTTGCGATGGTCTCCCTTCGCAGTGCCAATACTGCAGGGACTTAGGTTTGCTGCTAACTAGGCTAGGTGACCTGCATACAGAAGCAGGCTTTTCCCTTTGGAAGCTTGGATCCCGGTTTCTTAAGGGCTGCTTGCAAGACCCTGCTGTTGCCCAGCATGTATCCTCTGCCTCTACGCCTGTGTAGGAAGCGAGTATTTTAGCCTGAGAAGCAGGGCTCTTGCAACTCTGGAGGAGAGATAATCCTGCAGCCCACGTTCGTCCTGGGAACCCGCAAGGCGACCCTTGGCCTCAGTGTAGTGGCTAAATTTCCACCGGGCAAGTTCTGCCTGCCGCAGTTTCCATGAGGTCTGCACCGTCTTGGGGCTTAAATGGAGAGCGAGGAGAGCTGTCAGCTCTCACAGAACTCTGGCCTCCGCACTGTTTGCTATGCAACTGAGCTCAAGACCACACGTCTCCTCCCGGCCTGCTGAGAAACAGGCATTCGTGTAGGCCCTTCGTAACACTTTTTGGCATGTAGACTCCAAGGCGACACACTGTTCTTTTCCTTGGAGAAATACAGTGCCCCAGCTTGCCAACGCTCACGAAGGCAGTCCGAGCCAGTCTCATGTGCTGGGCCACTTGGATTCAGTGAGGAAAAGCATCCTGCATTGAGGCGAACGTTCTGCTCAGCGTGCCATCCGGAAGCTCACACTTGTCGGCTCTCTAGCTTAAGCAGGAGGTCGAGGTGAGGACCAAACTGAGCAAAGAGCACAGTTCCACACTTTGCACAAGGTGAAGCAGGAAGTCGAAGTGAGGACCAACATGAGCAAAGAGCACAATTCCTCACGTTGCACTGGTAGTCGTCGTAAGAGGAATTGCCAACTATGCCTGGCTAAGGCCTTCCCTGGGGTTAAGGAACCTGCCACACTTAGACGCCTTTAAATGAAAATTTATTTAGCGAAGTTCCCATTGTTTGGCGATGGTTTCCCTTTGCAGCGCCAATACTGCAGGGACTTAGGTTTGTTGCTACCTAGGCTAGGTGACCCTGCATACAGAAGCAGGCTTTTCCTGTGCAAGCTTGGATCCCGGTTTCTTAGGGGCTGCTTGCAAGACCCTGCTGTTGCCCACCATCTATCCTCTGCCCCTACGCCTGTGTAGGAAGCGAGTATTTTAGCCTGAGAAGCAGGGCTCTTGCAACTCTGGAGGAGAGATAACCCTGCAGCCCACGTACGTCCTGAGAAACCGCAAGGTGACCCTTGGCCTCAGTGTAGTGGCTAAATTTCCGCCGGGCAAGTTCTGCCTGCCGCAGTTTCCATGAGGTCTGCACCGTCTTGGGGCTTAAATGGAGATCGAGGAGAGCTGTCAGCTCTCACAGAACTCTGGCCTCCGCACTGTTTGCTATGCAACTGAGCTCAAGACCACACGTCTCCTCCCGGCCTGCTGAGAAACAGGCATTCGTGTAGGCCCTTCGTAACACTTTTTGGCATGTAGACTCCAAGGCGACACACTGTTCTTTTCCTTGGAGAAATACAGTGCCCCAGCTTGCCAACGCTCACGAAGGCAGTCCGAGCCAGTCTCATGTGCTGGGCCACTTGGATTCAGTGAGGAAAAGCATCCTGCATTGAGGCGAACGTTCTGCTCAGCGTGCCATCCGGAAGCTCACACTTGTCGGCTCTCTAGCTTAAGCAGGAGGTCGAGGTGAGGACCAAACTGAGCAAAGAGCACAGTTCCACACTTTGCACAAGGTGAAGCAGGAAGTCGAAGTGAGGACCAACATGAGCAAAGAGCACAATTCCTCACGTTGCACTGGTAGTCGTCGTAAGAGGAATTGCCAACTATGCCTGGCTAAGGCCTTCCCTGGGGTTAAGGAACCTGCCACACTTAGACGCCTTTAAATGAAAATTTATTTAGCGAAGTTCCCATTGTTTGGCGATGGTTTCCCTTTGCAGCGCCAATACTGCAGGGACTTAGGTTTGTTGCTACCTAGGCTAGGTGACCCTGCATACAGAAGCAGGCTTTTCCTGTGCAAGCTTGGATCCCGGTTTCTTAGGGGCTGCTTGCAAGACCCTGCTGTTGCCCACCATCTATCCTCTGCCCCTACGCCTGTGTAGGAAGCGAGTATTTTAGCCTGAGAAGCAGGGCTCTTGCAACTCTGGAGGAGAGATAACCCTGCAGCCCACGTACGTCCTGAGAAACCGCAAGGTGACCCTTGGCCTCAGTGTAGTGGCTAAATTTCCGCCGGGCAAGTTCTGCCTGCCGCAGTTTCCATGAGGTCTGCACCGTCTTGGGGCTTAAATGGAGAGCGAGGAGAGCTGTCAGCTCTCACAGAACTCTGGCCCCCGAACCTTTTGCCATGCACCTGAACTCAAGACCACACGTCTCCTCCCTGCCTGCTGAGCAACAGGCCGCCGTGTAGGCCCTTGCTAACACTTCCTGGCATTGCAGAGTCCAAGGGGACACACTGTCCCCTTCCTTGGAAACCTACGTTGCCACAGCTTGCCAAACGCTACCGAAGGCAGTCCTAGCCAGTCTCATGTGCTGGGTAACTTGGATTCAGTTACGAAAAGGCACCTGCATTGGGGTGAACACTGCTCAGCGTTCTTTCCGGGAGCTCATAATTGCCCCCTCTCTAGCTTAAGCAGGATGTCGAGGTGAGGTCCAACTTGAGCAAAGAGCACAATTCCTCACTTTGCATTGGGTTAAGCAGGAAGTCGAAGTGAGGACCAACCTGAGCAAAGAGCACAATTGCTCACTTTGCAGTGGTAGGCCGTCGTAAGAGGCATTGCCTACTACGCCTTGCTAAGGTCTGTCTGTTAGGGAAGTTGACACTCTTCGACGCCTTTAAAGGAAAATTTATTCAGCGAAGTTCCCAGTGTTTTGCGATGGTCTCCCTTCGCAGTGCCAATACTGCAGGGACTTAGGTTTGCTGCTAACTAGGCTAGGTGACCTGCATACAGAAGCAGGCTTTTCCCTTTGGAAGCTTGGATCCCGGTTTCTTAAGGGCTGCTTGCAAGACCCTGCTGTTGCCCAGCATGTATCCTCTGCCTCTACGCCTGTGTAGGAAGCGAGTATTTTAGCCTGAGAAGCAGGGCTCTTGCAACTCTGGAGGAGAGATAATCCTGCAGCCCACGTTCGTCCTGGGAACCCGCAAGGCGACCCTTGGCCTCAGTGTAGTGGCTAAATTTCCACCGGGCAAGTTCTGCCTGCCGCAGTTTCCATGAGGTCTGCACCGTCTTGGGGCTTAAATGGAGAGCGAGGAGAGCTGTCAGCTCTCACAGAACTCTGGCCTCCGCACTGTTTGCCATGCAACTGAGCTCAAGACCACACGTCTCCTCCCGGCCTGCTGAGAAACAGGCATCCGTGTAGGCCCTTCGAAACACTTTTTGGCATGTAGACTCCAAGGCGACACACTGTTCTTTTCCTTGGAAAAATACAGTGCCCCAGCTTGCCAACGCTCACGAAGGCAGTCCGAGTCAGTCTCATGTGCTGGGTCACTTGGATTCACTGAGAAAAAGCATCCTGCATTCAGACGAACGTTCTGCTCAGCGTGCCATCCGGAAGCTCACACTTGTCGGCTCTCTAGCTTAAGCAGGAGGTCGAGGTGAGGACCAAACTGAGCAAAGAGCACAGTTCCACACTTTGCACAAGGTGAAGCAGGAAGTCGAAGTGAGGACCAACATGAGCAAAGAGCACAATTCCTCACGTTGCACTGGTAGTCGTCGTAAGAGGAATTGCCAACTATGCCTGGCTAAGGCCTTCCCTGGGGTTAAGGAACCTGCCACACTTAGACGCCTTTAAATGAAAATTTATTTAGCGAAGTTCCCATTGTTTGGCGATGGTTTCCCTTTGCAGCGCCAATACTGCAGGGACTTAGGTTTGTTGCTACCTAGGCTAGGTGACCCTGCATACAGAAGCAGGCTTTTCCTGTGCAAGCTTGGATCCCGGTTTCTTAGGGGCTGCTTGCAAGACCCTGCTGTTGCCCACCATCTATCCTCTGCCCCTACGCCTGTGTAGGAAGCGAGTATTTTAGCCTGAGAAGCAGGGCTCTTGCAACTCTGGAGGAGAGATAACCCTGCAGCCCACGTACGTCCTGAGAAACCGCAAGGTGACCCTTGGCCTCAGTGTAGTGGCTAAATTTCCGCCGGGCAAGTTCTGCCTGCCGCAGTTTCCATGAGGTCTGCACCGTCTTGGGGCTTAAATGGAGAGCGAGGAGAGCTGTCAGCTCTCACAGAACTCTGGCCCCCGAACCTTTTGCCATGCACCTGAACTCAAGACCACACGTCTCCTCCCTGCCTGCTGAGCAACAGGCCGCCGTGTAGGCCCTTGCTAACACTTCCTGGCATTGCAGAGTCCAAGGGGACACACTGTCCCCTTCCTTGGAAACCTACGTTGCCACAGCTTGCCAAACGCTACCGAAGGCAGTCCTAGCCAGTCTCATGTGCTGGGTAACTTGGATTCAGTTACGAAAAGGCACCTGCATTGGGGTGAACACTGCTCAGCGTTCTTTCCGGGAGCTCATAATTACCCCCTCTCTAGCTTAAGCAGGATGTCGAGGTGAGGTCCAACTTGAGCAAAGAGCACAATTCCTCACTTTGCATTGGGTTAAGCAGGAAGTCGAAGTGAGGACCAACCTGAGCAAAGAGCACAATTGCTCACTTTGCAGTGGTAGGCCGTCGTAAGAGGCATTGCCTACTACGCCTTGCTAAGGTCTGTCTGTTAGGGAAGTTGACACTCTTCGACGCCTTTAAAGGAAAATTTATTCAGCGAAGTTCCCAGTGTTTTGCGATGGTCTCCCTTCGCAGTGCCAATACTGCAGGGACTTAGGTTTGCTGCTAACTAGGCTAGGTGACCTGCATACAGAAGCAGGCTTTTCCCTTTGGAAGCTTGGATCCCGGTTTCTTAAGGGCTGCTTGCAAGACCCTGCTGTTGCCCAGCATGTATCCTCTGCCTCTACGCCTGTGTAGGAAGCGAGTATTTTAGCCTGAGAAGCAGGGCTCTTGCAACTCTGGAGGAGAGATAATCCTGCAGCCCACGTTCGTCCTGGGAACCCGCAAGGCGACCCTTGGCCTCAGTGTAGTGGCTAAATTTCCACCGGGCAAGTTCTGCCTGCCGCAGTTTCCATGAGGTCTGCACCGTCTTGGGGCTTAAATGGAGAGCGAGGAGAGCTGTCAGCTCTCACAGAACTCTGGCCTCCGCACTGTTTGCCATGCAACTGAGCTCAAGACCACACGTCTCCTCCCGGCCTGCTGAGAAACAGGCATCCGTGTAGGCCCTTCGAAACACTTTTTGGCATGTAGACTCCAAGGCGACACACTGTTCTTTTCCTTGGAAAAATACAGTGCCCCAGCTTGCCAACGCTCACGAAGGCAGTCCGAGTCAGTCTCATGTGCTGGGTCACTTGGATTCACTGAGAAAAAGCATCCTGCATTCAGACGAACGTTCTGCTCAGCGTGCCATCCGGAAGCTCACACTTGTCGGCTCTCTAGCTTAAGCAGGAGGTCGAGGTGAGGACCAAACTGAGCAAAGAGCACAGTTCCACACTTTGCACAAGGTGAAGCAGGAAGTCGAAGTGAGGACCAACATGAGCAAAGAGCACAATTCCTCACGTTGCACTGGTAGTCGTCGTAAGAGGAATTGCCAACTATGCCTGGCTAAGGCCTTCCCTGGGGTTAAGGAACCTGCCACACTTAGACGCCTTTAAATGAAAATTTATTTAGCGAAGTTCCCATTGTTTGGCGATGGTTTCCCTTTGCAGCGCCAATACTGCAGGGGCTTAGGTTTGTTGCTACCTAGGCTAGGTGACCCTGCATACAGAAGCAGGCTTTTCCTGTGCAAGCTTGGATCCCGGTTTCTTAGGGGCTGCTTGCAAGACCCTGCTGTTGCCCACCATCTATCCTCTGCCCCTACGCCTGTGTAGGAAGCGAGTATTTTAGCCTGAGAAGCAGGGCTCTTGCAACTCTGGAGGAGAGATAACCCTGCAGCCCACGTACGTCCTGAGAAACCGCAAGGTGACCCTTGGCCTCAGTGTAGTGGCTAAATTTCCGCCGGGCAAGTTCTGCCTGCCGCAGTTTCCATGAGGTCTGCACCGTCTTGGGGCTTAAATGGAGAGCGAGGAGAGCTGTCAGCTCTCACAGAACTCTGGCCCCCGAACCTTTTGCCATGCACCTGAACTCAAGACCACACGTCTCCTCCCTGCCTGCTGAGCAACAGGCCGCCGTGTAGGCCCTTGCTAACACTTCCTGGCATTGCAGAGTCCAAGGGGACACACTGTCCCCTTCCTTGGAAACCTACGTTGCCACAGCTTGCCAAACGCTACCGAAGGCAGTCCTAGCCAGTCTCATGTGCTGGGTAACTTGGATTCAGTTACGAAAAGGCACCTGCATTGGGGTGAACACTGCTCAGCGTTCTTTCCGGGAGCTCATAATTGCCCCCTCTCTAGCTTAAGCAGGATGTCGAGGTGAGGTCCAACTTGAGCAAAGAGCACAATTCCTCACTTTGCATTGGGTTAAGCAGGAAGTCGAAGTGAGGACCAACCTGAGCAAAGAACACAATTGCTCACTTTGCAGTGGTAGGCCGTCGTAAGAGGCGTTGCCTACTACGCCTTGCTAAGGTCTGTCTGTTAGGGAAGTTGACACTCTTCGACGCCTTTAAAGGAAAATTTATTCAGCGAAGTTCCCAGTGTTTTGCGATGGTCTCCCTTCGCAGTGCCAATACTGCAGGGACTTAGGTTTGCTGCTAACTAGGCTAGGTGACCTGCATACAGAAGCAGGCTTTTCCCTTTGGAAGCTTGGATCCCGGTTTCTTAAGGGCTGCTTGCAAGACCCTGCTGTTGCCCAGCATGTATCCTCTGCCTCTACGCCTGTGTAGGAAGCGAGTATTTTAGCCTGAGAAGCAGGGCTCTTGCAACTCTGGAGGAGAGATAATCCTGCAGCCCACGTTCGTCCTGGGAACCCGCAAGGCGACCCTTGGCCTCAGTGTAGTGGCTAAATTTCCACCGGGCAAGTTCTGCCTGCCGCAGTTTCCATGAGGTCTGCACCGTCTTGGGGCTTAAATGGAGAGCGAGGAGAGCTGTCAGCTCTCACAGAACTCTGGCCTCCGCACTGTTTGCCATGCAACTGAGCTCAAGACCACACGTCTCCTCCCGGCCTGCTGAGAAACAGGCATCCGTGTAGGCCCTTCGAAACACTTTTTGGCATGTAGACTCCAAGGCGACACACTGTTCTTTTCCTTGGAAAAATACAGTGCCCCAGCTTGCCAACGCTCACGAAGGCAGTCCGAGTCAGTCTCATGTGCTGGGTCACTTGGATTCACTGAGAAAAAGCATCCTGCATTCAGACGAACGTTCTGCTCAGCGTGCCATCCGGAAGCTCACACTTGTCGGCTCTCTAGCTTAAGCAGGAGGTCGAGGTGAGGACCAAACTGAGCAAAGAGCACAGTTCCACACTTTGCACAAGGTGAAGCAGGAAGTCGAAATGAGGACCAACATGAGCAAAGAGCACAATTCCTCACGTTGCACTGGTAGTCGTCGTAAGAGGAATTGCCAACTATGCCTGGCTAAGGCCTTCCCTGGGGTTAAGGAACCTGCCACACTTAGACGCCTTTAAATGAAAATTTATTTAGCGAAGTTCCCATTGTTTGGCGATGGTTTCCCTTTGCAGCGCCAATACTGCAGGGACTTAGGTTTGTTGCTACTTAGGCTAGGTGACCCTGCATACAGAAGCAGCCTTTTCCTGTTCAAGCTTGGATCCCTGTTTCTTAGGAGCTGCTTGCAAGACCCTGCTATTGCCCACCATCTATCCTCTGCACCTATGCCTGTGTAGGAAGCGAGTATTTTAGCCTGAGAGGCAGGGCTCTTGCAACTCTGGAGGAGAGATAATCCTGCAGCCCACGTTCGTCCTGGGAAACCGGAAGGCGACCCTTGGCCTCAGTGTAGTGGCTAAATTTCCGCCGGGGAAGTTCTGCCTGCCGCAGTTTCCATGAGGTCTGCACCGTCTTGGGGCTTAAATGGAGAGCGAGGAGAGCTGTCAGCTCTCACAGAACTCTGGCCTCCGCACTGTTTGCTATGCAACTGAGCTCAAGACCACACGTCTCCTCCCGGCCTGCTGAGAAACAGGCATTCGTGTAGGCCCTTCGTAACACTTTTTGGCATGTAGACTCCAAGGCGACACACTGTTCTTTTCCTTGGAGAAATACAGTGCCCCAGCTTGCCAACGCTCACGAAGGCAGTCCGAGCCAGTCTCATGTGCTGGGCCACTTGGATTCAGTGAGGAAAAGCATCCTGCATTGAGGCGAACGTTCTGCTCAGCGCGCCATCCGGAAGCTCACACTTGTCGGCTCTCTAGCTTAAGCAGGAGGTCGAGGTGAGGACCAAACTGAGCAAAGAGCACAGTTCCACACTTTGCACAAGGTGAAGCAGGAAGTCGAAGTGAGGACCAACATGAGCAAAGAGCACAATTCCTCACGTTGCACTGGTAGTCGTCGTAAGAGGAATTGCCAACTATGCCTGGCTAAGGCCTTCCCTGGGGTTAAGGAACCTGCCACACTTAGACGCCTTTAAATGAAAATTTATTTAGCGAAGTTCCCATTGTTTGGCGATGGTTTCCCTTTGCAGCGCCAATACTGCAGGGACTTAGGTTTGTTGCTACCTAGGCTAGGTGACCCTGCATACAGAAGCAGGCTTTTCCTGTGCAAGCTTGGATCCCGGTTTCTTAGGGGCTGCTTGCAAGACCCTGCTGTTGCCCACCATCTATCCTCTGCCCCTACGCCTGTGTAGGAAGCGAGTATTTTAGCCTGAGAAGCAGGGCTCTTGCAACTCTGGAGGAGAGATAACCCTGCAGCCCACGTACGTCCTGAGAAACCGCAAGGTGACCCTTGGCCTCAGTGTAGTGGCTAAATTTCCGCCGGGCAAGTTCTGCCTGCCGCAGTTTCCATGAGGTCTGCACCGTCTTGGGGCTTAAATGGAGATCGAGGAGAGCTGTCAGCTCTCACAGAACTCTGGCCTCCGCACTGTTTGCTATGCAACTGAGCTCAAGACCACACGTCTCCTCCCGGCCTGCTGAGAAACAGGCATTCGTGTAGGCCCTTCGTAACACTTTTTGGCATGTAGACTCCAAGGCGACACACTGTTCTTTTCCTTGGAAAAATACAGTGCCCCAGCTTGCCAACGCTCACGAAGGCAGTCCGAGCCAGTCTCATGTGCTGGGCCACTTGGATTCAGTGAGGAAAAGCATCCTGCATTGAGGCGAACGTTCTGCTCAGCGTGCCATCCGGAAGCTCACACTTGTCGGCTCTCTAGCTTAAGCAGGAGGTCGAGGTGAGGACCAAACTGAGCAAAGAGCACAGTTCCACACTTTGCACAAGGTGAAGCAGGAAGTCGAAGTGAGGACCAACATGAGCAAAGAGCACAATTCCTCACGTTGCACTGGTAGTCGTCGTAAGAGGAATTGCCAACTATGCCTGGCTAAGGCCTTCCCTGGGGTTAAGGAACCTGCCACACTTAGACGCCTTTAAATGAAAATTTATTTAGCGAAGTTCCCATTGTTTGGCGATGGTTTCCCTTTGCAGCGCCAATACTGCAGGGACTTAGGTTTGTTGCTACCTAGGCTAGGTGACCCTGCATACAGAAGCAGGCTTTTCCTGTGCAAGCTTGGATCCCGGTTTCTTAGGGGCTGCTTGCAAGACCCTGCTGTTGCCCACCATCTATCCTCTGCCCCTACGCCTGTGTAGGAAGCGAGTATTTTAGCCTGAGAAGCAGGGCTCTTGCAACTCTGGAGGAGAGATAACCCTGCAGCCCACGTACGTCCTGAGAAACCGCAAGGTGACCCTTGGCCTCAGTGTAGTGGCTAAATTTCCGCCGGGCAAGTTCTGCCTGCCGCAGTTTCCATGAGGTCTGCACCGTCTTGGGGCTTAAATGGAGAGCGAGGAGAGCTGTCAGCTCTCACAGAACTCTGGCCCCGAACCTTTTGCCATGCACCTGAACTCAAGACCACACGTCTCCTCCCTGCCTGCTGAGCAACAGGCCGCCGTGTAGGCCCTTGCTAACACTTCCTGGCATTGCAGAGTCCAAGGGGACACACTGTCCCCTTCCTTGGAAACCTACGTTGCCACAGCTTGCCAAACGCTACCGAAGGCAGTCCTAGCCAGTCTCATGTGCTGGGTAACTTGGATTCAGTTACGAAAAGGCACCTGCATTGGGGTGAACACTGCTCAGCGTTCTTTCCGGGAGCTCATAATTGCCCCCTCTCTAGCTTAAGCAGGATGTCGAGGTGAGGTCCAACTTGAGCAAAGAGCACAATTCCTCACTTTGCATTGGGTTAAGCAGGAAGTCGAAGTGAGGACCAACCTGAGCAAAGAGCACAATTGCTCACTTTGCAGTGGTAGGCCGTCGTAAGAGGCATTGCCTACTACGCCTTGCTAAGGTCTGTCTGTTAGGGAAGTTGACACTCTTCGACGCCTTTAAAGGAAAATTTATTCAGCGAAGTTCCCAGTGTTTTGCGATGGTCTCCCTTCGCAGTGCCAATACTGCAGGGACTTAGGTTTGCTGCTAACTAGGCTAGGTGACCTGCATACAGAAGCAGGCTTTTCCCTTTGGAAGCTTGGATCCCGGTTTCTTAAGGGCTGCTTGCAAGACCCTGCTGTTGCCCAGCATGTATCCTCTGCCTCTACGCCTGTGTAGGAAGCGAGTATTTTAGCCTGAGAAGCAGGGCTCTTGCAACTCTGGAGGAGAGATAATCCTGCAGCCCACGTTCGTCCTGGGAACCCGCAAGGCGACCCTTGGCCTCAGTGTAGTGGCTAAATTTCCACCGGGCAAGTTCTGCCTGCCGCAGTTTCCATGAGGTCTGCACCGTCTTGGGGCTTAAATGGAGAGCGAGGAGAGCTGTCAGCTCTCACAGAACTCTGGCCTCCGCACTGTTTGCTATGCAACTGAGCTCAAGACCACACGTCTCCTCCCGGCCTGCTGAGAAACAGGCATTCGTGTAGGCCCTTCGTAACACTTTTTGGCATGTAGACTCCAAGGCGACACACTGTTCTTTTCCTTGGAAAAATACAGTGCCCCAGCTTGCCAACGCTCACGAAGGCAGTCCGAGCCAGTCTCATGTGCTGGGCCACTTGGATTCAGTGAGGAAAAGCATCCTGCATTGAGGCGAACGTTCTGCTCAGCGTGCCATCCGGAAGCTCACACTTGTCGGCTCTCTAGCTTAAGCAGGAGGTCGAGGTGAGGACCAAACTGAGCAAAGAGCACAGTTCCACACTTTGCACAAGGTGAAGCAGGAAGTCGAAGTGAGGACCAACATGAGCAAAGAGCACAATTCCTCACGTTGCACTGGTAGTCGTCGTAAGAGGAATTGCCAACTATGCCTGGCTAAGGCCTTCCCTGGGGTTAAGGAACCTGCCACACTTAGACGCCTTTAAATGAAAATTTATTTAGCGAAGTTCCCATTGTTTGGCGATGGTTTCCCTTTGCAGCGCCAATACTGCAGGGACTTAGGTTTGTTGCTACCTAGGCTAGGTGACCCTGCATACAGAAGCAGGCTTTTCCTGTGCAAGCTTGGATCCCGGTTTCTTAGGGGCTGCTTGCAAGACACTGCTGTTGCCCACCATCTATCCTCTGCCCCTACGCCTGTGTAGGAAGCGAGTATTTTAGCCTGAGAAGCAGGGATCTTGCAACTCTGGAGGAGAGATAACCCTGCAGCCCACGTACGTCCTGAGAAACCGCAAGGTGACCCTTGGCCTCAGTGTAGTGGCTAAATTTCCGCCGGGCAAGTTCTGCCTGCCGCAGTTTCCATGAGGTCTGCACCGTCTTGGGGCTTAAATGGAGATCGAGGAGAGCTGTCAGCTCTCACAGAACTCTGGCCTCCGCACTGTTTGCTATGCAACTGAGCTCAAGACCACACGTCTCCTCCCGGCCTGCTGAGAAACAGGCATTCGTGTAGGCCCTTCGTAACACTTTTTGGCATGTAGACTCCAAGGCGACACACTGTTCTTTTCCTTGGAGAAATACAGTGCCCCAGCTTGCCAACGCTCACGAAGGCAGTCCGAGCCAGTCTCATGTGCTGGGCCACTTGGATTCAGTGAGGAAAAGCATCCTGCATTGAGGCGAACGTTCTGCTCAGCGTGCCATCCGGAAGCTCACACTTGTCGGCTCTCTAGCTTAAGCAGGAGGTCGAGGTGAGGACCAAACTGAGCAAAGAGCACAGTTCCACACTTTGCACAAGGTGAAGCAGGAAGTCGAAGTGAGGACCAACATGAGCAAAGAGCACAATTCCTCACGTTGCACTGGTAGTCGTCGTAAGAGGAATTGCCAACTATGCCTGGCTAAGGCCTTCCCTGGGGTTAAGGAACCTGCCACACTTAGACGCCTTTAAATGAAAATTTATTTAGCGAAGTTCCCATTGTTTGGCGATGGTTTCCCTTTGCAGCGCCAATACTGCAGGGACTTAGGTTTGTTGCTACCTAGGCTAGGTGACCCTGCATACAGAAGCAGGCTTTTCCTGTGCAAGCTTGGATCCCGGTTTCTTAGGGGCTGCTTGCAAGACCCTGCTGTTGCCCACCATCTATCCTCTGCCCCTACGCCTGTGTAGGAAGCGAGTATTTTAGCCTGAGAAGCAGGGCTCTTGCAACTCTGGAGGAGAGATAACCCTGCAGCCCACGTACGTCCTGAGAAACCGCAAGGTGACCCTTGGCCTCAGTGTAGTGGCTAAATTTCCGCCGGGCAAGTTCTGCCTGCCGCAGTTTCCATGAGGTCTGCACCGTCTTGGGGCTTAAATGGAGAGCGAGGAGAGCTGTCAGCTCTCACAGAACTCTGGCCCCCGAACCTTTTGCCATGCACCTGAACTCAAGACCACACGTCTCCTCCCTGCCTGCTGAGCAACAGGCCGCCGTGTAGGCCCTTGCTAACACTTCCTGGCATTGCAGAGTCCAAGGGGACACACTGTCCCCTTCCTTGGAAACCTACGTTGCCACAGCTTGCCAAACGCTACCGAAGGCAGTCCTAGCCAGTCTCATGTGCTGGGTAACTTGGATTCAGTTACGAAAAGGCACCTGCATTGGGGTGAACACTGCTCAGCGTTCTTTCCGGGAGCTCATAATTGCCCCCTCTCTAGCTTAAGCAGGATGTCGAGGTGAGGTCCAACTTGAGCAAAGAGCACAATTCCTCACTTTGCATTGGGTTAAGCAGGAAGTCGAAGTGAGGACCAACCTGAGCAAAGAGCACAATTGCTCACTTTGCAGTGGTAGGCCGTCGTAAGAGGCATTGCCTACTACGCCTTGCTAAGGTCTGTCTGTTAGGGAAGTTGACACTCTTCGACGCCTTTAAAGGAAAATTTATTCAGCGAAGTTCCCAGTGTTTTGCGATGGTCTCCCTTCGCAGTGCCAATACTGCAGGGACTTAGGTTTGCTGCTAACTAGGCTAGGTGACCTGCATACAGAAGCAGGCTTTTCCCTTTGGAAGCTTGGATCCCGGTTTCTTAAGGGCTGCTTGCAAGACCCTGCTGTTGCCCAGCATGTATCCTCTGCCTCTACGCCTGTGTAGGAAGCGAGTATTTTAGCCTGAGAAGCAGGGCTCTTGCAACTCTGGAGGAGAGATAATCCTGCAGCCCACGTTCGTCCTGGGAACCCGCAAGGCGACCCTTGGCCTCAGTGTAGTGGCTAAATTTCCACCGGGCAAGTTCTGCCTGCCGCAGTTTCCATGAGGTCTGCACCGTCTTGGGGCTTAAATGGAGAGCGAGGAGAGCTGTCAGCTCTCACAGAACTCTGGCCTCCGCACTGTTTGCCATGCAACTGAGCTCAAGACCACACGTCTCCTCCCGGCCTGCTGAGAAACAGGCATCCGTGTAGGCCCTTCGAAACACTTTTTGGCATGTAGACTCCAAGGCGACACACTGTTCTTTTCCTTGGAAAAATACAGTGCCCCAGCTTGCCAACGCTCACGAAGGCAGTCCGAGTCAGTCTCATGTGCTGGGTCACTTGGATTCACTGAGAAAAAGCATCCTGCATTCAGACGAACGTTCTGCTCAGCGTGCCATCCGGAAGCTCACACTTGTCGGCTCTCTAGCTTAAGCAGGAGGTCGAGGTGAGGACCAAACTGAGCAAAGAGCACAGTTCCACACTTTGCACAAGGTGAAGCAGGAAGTCGAAGTGAGGACCAACATGAGCAAAGAGCACAATTCCTCACGTTGCACTGGTAGTCGTCGTAAGAGGAATTGCCAACTATGCCTGGCTAAGGCCTTCCCTGGGGTTAAGGAACCTGCCACACTTAGACGCCTTTAAATGAAAATTTATTTAGCGAAGTTCCCATTGTTTGGCGATGGTTTCCCTTTGCAGCGCCAATACTGCAGGGACTTAGGTTTGTTGCTACCTAGGCTAGGTGACCCTGCATACAGAAGCAGGCTTTTCCTGTGCAAGCTTGGATCCCGGTTTCTTAGGGGCTGCTTGCAAGACCCTGCTGTTGCCCACCATCTATCCTCTGCCCCTACGCCTGTGTAGGAAGCGAGTATTTTAGCCTGAGAAGCAGGGCTCTTGCAACTCTGGAGGAGAGATAACCCTGCAGCCCACGTACGTCCTGAGAAACCGCAAGGTGACCCTTGGCCTCAGTGTAGTGGCTAAATTTCCGCCGGGCAAGTTCTGCCTGCCGCAGTTTCCATGAGGTCTGCACCGTCTTGGGGCTTAAATGGAGAGCGAGGAGAGCTGTCAGCTCTCACAGAACTCTGGCCCCCGAACCTTTTGCCATGCACCTGAACTCAAGACCACACGTCTCCTCCCTGCCTGCTGAGCAACAGGCCGCCGTGTAGGCCCTTGCTAACACTTCCTGGCATTGCAGAGTCCAAGGGGACACACTGTCCCCTTCCTTGGAAACCTACGTTGCCACAGCTTGCCAAACGCTACCGAAGGCAGTCCTAGCCAGTCTCATGTGCTGGGTAACTTGGATTCAGTTACGAAAAGGCACCTGCATTGGGGTGAACACTGCTCAGCGTTCTTTCCGGGAGCTCATAATTACCCCCTCTCTAGCTTAAGCAGGATGTCGAGGTGAGGTCCAACTTGAGCAAAGAGCACAATTCCTCACTTTGCATTGGGTTAAGCAGGAAGTCGAAGTGAGGACCAACCTGAGCAAAGAGCACAATTGCTCACTTTGCAGTGGTAGGCCGTCGTAAGAGGCATTGCCTACTACGCCTTGCTAAGGTCTGTCTGTTAGGGAAGTTGACACTCTTCGACGCCTTTAAAGGAAAATTTATTCAGCGAAGTTCCCAGTGTTTTGCGATGGTCTCCCTTCGCAGTGCCAATACTGCAGGGACTTAGGTTTGCTGCTAACTAGGCTAGGTGACCTGCATACAGAAGCAGGCTTTTCCCTTTGGAAGCTTGGATCCCGGTTTCTTAAGGGCTGCTTGCAAGACCCTGCTGTTGCCCAGCATGTATCCTCTGCCTCTACGCCTGTGTAGGAAGCGAGTATTTTAGCCTGAGAAGCAGGGCTCTTGCAACTCTGGAGGAGAGATAATCCTGCAGCCCACGTTCGTCCTGGGAACCCGCAAGGCGACCCTTGGCCTCAGTGTAGTGGCTAAATTTCCACCGGGCAAGTTCTGCCTGCCGCAGTTTCCATGAGGTCTGCACCGTCTTGGGGCTTAAATGGAGAGCGAGGAGAGCTGTCAGCTCTCACAGAACTCTGGCCTCCGCACTGTTTGCCATGCAACTGAGCTCAAGACCACACGTCTCCTCCCGGCCTGCTGAGAAACAGGCATCCGTGTAGGCCCTTCGAAACACTTTTTGGCATGTAGACTCCAAGGCGACACACTGTTCTTTTCCTTGGAAAAATACAGTGCCCCAGCTTGCCAACGCTCACGAAGGCAGTCCGAGTCAGTCTCATGTGCTGGGTCACTTGGATTCACTGAGAAAAAGCATCCTGCATTCAGACGAACGTTCTGCTCAGCGTGCCATCCGGAAGCTCACACTTGTCGGCTCTCTAGCTTAAGCAGGAGGTCGAGGTGAGGACCAAACTGAGCAAAGAGCACAGTTCCACACTTTGCACAAGGTGAAGCAGGAAGTCGAAGTGAGGACCAACATGAGCAAAGAGCACAATTCCTCACGTTGCACTGGTAGTCGTCGTAAGAGGAATTGCCAACTATGCCTGGCTAAGGCCTTCCCTGGGGTTAAGGAACCTGCCACACTTAGACGCCTTTAAATGAAAATTTATTTAGCGAAGTTCCCATTGTTTGGCGATGGTTTCCCTTTGCAGCGCCAATACTGCAGGGACTTAGGTTTGTTGCTACCTAGGCTAGGTGACCCTGCATACAGAAGCAGGCTTTTCCTGTGCAAGCTTGGATCCCGGTTTCTTAGGGGCTGCTTGCAAGACCCTGCTGTTGCCCACCATCTATCCTCTGCCCCTACGCCTGTGTAGGAAGCGAGTATTTTAGCCTGAGAAGCAGGGCTCTTGCAACTCTGGAGGAGAGATAACCCTGCAGCCCACGTACGTCCTGAGAAACCGCAAGGTGACCCTTGGCCTCAGTGTAGTGGCTAAATTTCCGCCGGGCAAGTTCTGCCTGCCGCAGTTTCCATGAGGTCTGCACCGTCTTGGGGCTTAAATGGAGAGCGAGGAGAGCTGTCAGCTCTCACAGAACTCTGGCCCCCGAACCTTTTGCCATGCACCTGAACTCAAGACCACACGTCTCCTCCCTGCCTGCTGAGCAACAGGCCGCCGTGTAGGCCCTTGCTAACACTTCCTGGCATTGCAGAGTCCAAGGGGACACACTGTCCCCTTCCTTGGAAACCTACGTTGCCACAGCTTGCCAAACGCTACCGAAGGCAGTCCTAGCCAGTCTCATGTGCTGGGTAACTTGGATTCAGTTACGAAAAGGCACCTGCATTGGGGTGAACACTGCTCAGCGTTCTTTCCGGGAGCTCATAATTGCCCCCTCTCTAGCTTAAGCAGGATGTCGAGGTGAGGTCCAACTTGAGCAAAGAGCACAATTCCTCACTTTGCATTGGGTTAAGCAGGAAGTCGAAGTGAGGACCAACCTGAGCAAAGAGCACAATTGCTCACTTTGCAGTGGTAGGCCGTCGTAAGAGGCGTTGCCTACTACGCCTTGCTAAGGTCTGTCTGTTAGGGAAGTTGACACTCTTCGACGCCTTTAAAGGAAAATTTATTCAGCGAAGTTCCCAGTGTTTTGCGATGGTCTCCCTTCGCAGTGCCAATACTGCAGGGACTTAGGTTTGCTGCTAACTAGGCTAGGTGACCTGCATACAGAAGCAGGCTTTTCCCTTTGGAAGCTTGGATCCCGGTTTCTTAAGGGCTGCTTGCAAGACCCTGCTGTTGCCCAGCATGTATCCTCTGCCTCTACGCCTGTGTAGGAAGCGAGTATTTTAGCCTGAGAAGCAGGGCTCTTGCAACTCTGGAGGAGAGATAATCCTGCAGCCCACGTTCGTCCTGGGAACCCGCAAGGCGACCCTTGGCCTCAGTGTAGTGGCTAAATTTCCACCGGGCAAGTTCTGCCTGCCGCAGTTTCCATGAGGTCTGCACCGTCTTGGGGCTTAAATGGAGAGCGAGGAGAGCTGTCAGCTCTCACAGAACTCTGGCCTCCGCACTGTTTGCCATGCAACTGAGCTCAAGACCACACGTCTCCTCCCGGCCTGCTGAGAAACAGGCATCCGTGTAGGCCCTTCGAAACACTTTTTGGCACGTAGACTCCAAGGCGACACACTGTTCTTTTCCTTGGAGAAATACAGTGCCCCAGCTTGCCAACGCTCACGAAGGCAGTCCGAGTCAGTCTCATGTGCTGGGTCACTTGGATTCACTGAGAAAAAGCATCCTGCATTCAGACGAACGTTCTGCTCAGCGTGCCATCCGGAAGCTCACACTTGTCGGCTCTCTAGCTTAAGCAGGAGGTCGAGGTGAGGACCAAACTGAGCAAAGAGCACAGTTCCACACTTTGCACAAGGTGAAGCAGGAAGTCGAAGTGAGGACCAACATGAGCAAAGAGCACAATTCCTCACGTTGCACTGGTAGTCGTCGTAAGAGGAATTGCCAACTATGCCTGGCTAAGGCCTTCCCTGGGGTTAAGGAACCTGCCACACTTAGACGCCTTTAAATGAAAATTTATTTAGCGAAGTTCCCATTGTTTGGCGATGGTTTCCCTTTGCAGCGCCAATACTGCAGGGACTTAGGTTTGTTGCTACCTAGGCTAGGTGACCCTGCATACAGAAGCAGGCTTTTCCTGTGCAAGCTTGGATCCCGGTTTCTTAGGGGCTGCTTGCAAGACCCTGCTGTTGCCCACCATCTATCCTCTGCCCCTACGCCTGTGTAGGAAGCGAGTATTTTAGCCTGAGAAGCAGGGCTCTTGCAACTCTGGAGGAGAGATAACCCTGCAGCCCACGTACGTCCTGAGAAACCGCAAGGTGACCCTTGGCCTCAGTGTAGTGGCTAAATTTCCGCCGGGCAAGTTCTGCCTGCCGCAGTTTCCATGAGGTCTGCACCGTCTTGGGGCTTAAATGGAGAGCGAGGAGAGCTGTCAGCTCTCACAGAACTCTGGCCCCCGAACCTTTTGCCATGCACCTGAACTCAAGACCACACGTCTCCTCCCTGCCTGCTGAGCAACAGGCCGCCGTGTAGGCCCTTGCTAACACTTCCTGGCATTGCAGAGTCCAAGGGGACACACTGTCCCCTTCCTTGGAAACCTACGTTGCCACAGCTTGCCAAACGCTACCGAAGGCAGTCCTAGCCAGTCTCATGTGCTGGGTAACTTGGATTCAGTTACGAAAAGGCACCTGCATTGGGGTGAACACTGCTCAGCGTTCTTTCCGGGAGCTCATAATTACCCCCTCTCTAGCTTAAGCAGGATGTCGAGGTGAGGTCCAACTTGAGCAAAGAGCACAATTCCTCACTTTGCATTGGGTTAAGCAGGAAGTCGAAGTGAGGACCAACCTGAGCAAAGAGCACAATTGCTCACTTTGCAGTGGTAGGCCGTCGTAAGAGGCATTGCCTACTACGCCTTGCTAAGGTCTGTCTGTTAGGGAAGTTGACACTCTTCGACGCCTTTAAAGGAAAATTTATTCAGCGAAGTTCCCAGTGTTTTGCGATGGTCTCCCTTCGCAGTGCCAATACTGCAGGGACTTAGGTTTGCTGCTAACTAGGCTAGGTGACCTGCATACAGAAGCAGGCTTTTCCCTTTGGAAGCTTGGATCCCGGTTTCTTAAGGGCTGCTTGCAAGACCCTGCTGTTGCCCAGCATGTATCCTCTGCCTCTACGCCTGTGTAGGAAGCGAGTATTTTAGCCTGAGAAGCAGGGCTCTTGCAACTCTGGAGGAGAGATAATCCTGCAGCCCACGTTCGTCCTGGGAACCCGCAAGGCGACCCTTGGCCTCAGTGTAGTGGCTAAATTTCCACCGGGCAAGTTCTGCCTGCCGCAGTTTCCATGAGGTCTGCACCGTCTTGGGGCTTAAATGGAGAGCGAGGAGAGCTGTCAGCTCTCACAGAACTCTGGCCTCCGCACTGTTTGCCATGCAACTGAGCTCAAGACCACACGTCTCCTCCCGGCCTGCTGAGAAACAGGCATCCGTGTAGGCCCTTCGAAACACTTTTTGGCATGTAGACTCCAAGGCGACACACTGTTCTTTTCCTTGGAAAAATACAGTGCCCCAGCTTGCCAACGCTCACGAAGGCAGTCCGAGTCAGTCTCATGTGCTGGGTCACTTGGATTCACTGAGAAAAAGCATCCTGCATTCAGACGAACGTTCTGCTCAGCGTGCCATCCGGAAGCTCACACTTGTCGGCTCTCTAGCTTAAGCAGGAGGTCGAGGTGAGGACCAAACTGAGCAAAGAGCACAGTTCCACACTTTGCACAAGGTGAAGCAGGAAGTCGAAGTGAGGACCAACATGAGCAAAGAGCACAATTCCTCACGTTGCACTGGTAGTCGTCGTAAGAGGAATTGCCAACTATGCCTGGCTAAGGCCTTCCCTGGGGTTAAGGAACCTGCCACACTTAGACGCCTTTAAATGAAAATTTATTTAGCGAAGTTCCCATTGTTTGGCGATGGTTTCCCTTTGCAGCGCCAATACTGCAGGGGCTTAGGTTTGTTGCTACCTAGGCTAGGTGACCCTGCATACAGAAGCAGGCTTTTCCTGTGCAAGCTTGGATCCCGGTTTCTTAGGGGCTGCTTGCAAGACCCTGCTGTTGCCCACCATCTATCCTCTGCCCCTACGCCTGTGTAGGAAGCGAGTATTTTAGCCTGAGAAGCAGGGCTCTTGCAACTCTGGAGGAGAGATAACCCTGCAGCCCACGTACGTCCTGAGAAACCGCAAGGTGACCCTTGGCCTCAGTGTAGTGGCTAAATTTCCGCCGGGCAAGTTCTGCCTGCCGCAGTTTCCATGAGGTCTGCACCGTCTTGGGGCTTAAATGGAGAGCGAGGAGAGCTGTCAGCTCTCACAGAACTCTGGCCCCCGAACCTTTTGCCATGCACCTGAACTCAAGACCACACGTCTCCTCCCTGCCTGCTGAGCAACAGGCCGCCGTGTAGGCCCTTGCTAACACTTCCTGGCATTGCAGAGTCCAAGGGGACACACTGTCCCCTTCCTTGGAAACCTACGTTGCCACAGCTTGCCAAACGCTACCGAAGGCAGTCCTAGCCAGTCTCATGTGCTGGGTAACTTGGATTCAGTTACGAAAAGGCACCTGCATTGGGGTGAACACTGCTCAGCGTTCTTTCCGGGAGCTCATAATTGCCCCCTCTCTAGCTTAAGCAGGATGTCGAGGTGAGGTCCAACTTGAGCAAAGAGCACAATTCCTCACTTTGCATTGGGTTAAGCAGGAAGTCGAAGTGAGGACCAACCTGAGCAAAGAACACAATTGCTCACTTTGCAGTGGTAGGCCGTCGTAAGAGGCGTTGCCTACTACGCCTTGCTAAGGTCTGTCTGTTAGGGAAGTTGACACTCTTCGACGCCTTTAAAGGAAAATTTATTCAGCGAAGTTCCCAGTGTTTTGCGATGGTCTCCCTTCGCAGTGCCAATACTGCAGGGACTTAGGTTTGCTGCTAACTAGGCTAGGTGACCTGCATACAGAAGCAGGCTTTTCCCTTTGGAAGCTTGGATCCCGGTTTCTTAAGGGCTGCTTGCAAGACCCTGCTGTTGCCCAGCATGTATCCTCTGCCTCTACGCCTGTGTAGGAAGCGAGTATTTTAGCCTGAGAAGCAGGGCTCTTGCAACTCTGGAGGAGAGATAATCCTGCAGCCCACGTTCGTCCTGGGAACCCGCAAGGCGACCCTTGGCCTCAGTGTAGTGGCTAAATTTCCACCGGGCAAGTTCTGCCTGCCGCAGTTTCCATGAGGTCTGCACCGTCTTGGGGCTTAAATGGAGAGCGAGGAGAGCTGTCAGCTCTCACAGAACTCTGGCCTCCGCACTGTTTGCCATGCAACTGAGCTCAAGACCACACGTCTCCTCCCGGCCTGCTGAGAAACAGGCATCCGTGTAGGCCCTTCGAAACACTTTTTGGCATGTAGACTCCAAGGCGACACACTGTTCTTTTCCTTGGAAAAATACAGTGCCCCAGCTTGCCAACGCTCACGAAGGCAGTCCGAGTCAGTCTCATGTGCTGGGTCACTTGGATTCACTGAGAAAAAGCATCCTGCATTCAGACGAACGTTCTGCTCAGCGTGCCATCCGGAAGCTCACACTTGTCGGCTCTCTAGCTTAAGCAGGAGGTCGAGGTGAGGACCAAACTGAGCAAAGAGCACAGTTCCACACTTTGCACAAGGTGAAGCAGGAAGTCGAAATGAGGACCAACATGAGCAAAGAGCACAATTCCTCACGTTGCACTGGTAGTCGTCGTAAGAGGAATTGCCAACTATGCCTGGCTAAGGCCTTCCCTGGGGTTAAGGAACCTGCCACACTTAGACGCCTTTAAATGAAAATTTATTTAGCGAAGTTCCCATTGTTTGGCGATGGTTTCCCTTTGCAGCGCCAATACTGCAGGGACTTAGGTTTGTTGCTACTTAGGCTAGGTGACCCTGCATACAGAAGCAGCCTTTTCCTGTTCAAGCTTGGATCCCTGTTTCTTAGGAGCTGCTTGCAAGACCCTGCTATTGCCCACCATCTATCCTCTGCACCTATGCCTGTGTAGGAAGCGAGTATTTTAGCCTGAGAGGCAGGGCTCTTGCAACTCTGGAGGAGAGATAATCCTGCAGCCCACGTTCGTCCTGGGAAACCGGAAGGCGACCCTTGGCCTCAGTGTAGTGGCTAAATTTCCGCCGGGGAAGTTCTGCCTGCCGCAGTTTCCATGAGGTCTGCACCGTCTTGGGGCTTAAATGGAGAGCGAGGAGAGCTGTCAGCTCTCACAGAACTCTGGCCTCCGCACTGTTTGCTATGCAACTGAGCTCAAGACCACACGTCTCCTCCCGGCCTGCTGAGAAACAGGCATTCGTGTAGGCCCTTCGTAACACTTTTTGGCATGTAGACTCCAAGGCGACACACTGTTCTTTTCCTTGGAGAAATACAGTGCCCCAGCTTGCCAACGCTCACGAAGGCAGTCCGAGCCAGTCTCATGTGCTGGGCCACTTGGATTCAGTGAGGAAAAGCATCCTGCATTGAGGCGAACGTTCTGCTCAGCGCGCCATCCGGAAGCTCACACTTGTCGGCTCTCTAGCTTAAGCAGGAGGTCGAGGTGAGGACCAAACTGAGCAAAGAGCACAGTTCCACACTTTGCACAAGGTGAAGCAGGAAGTCGAAGTGAGGACCAACATGAGCAAAGAGCACAATTCCTCACGTTGCACTGGTAGTCGTCGTAAGAGGAATTGCCAACTATGCCTGGCTAAGGCCTTCCCTGGGGTTAAGGAACCTGCCACACTTAGACGCCTTTAAATGAAAATTTATTTAGCGAAGTTCCCATTGTTTGGCGATGGTTTCCCTTTGCAGCGCCAATACTGCAGGGACTTAGGTTTGTTGCTACCTAGGCTAGGTGACCCTGCATACAGAAGCAGGCTTTTCCTGTGCAAGCTTGGATCCCGGTTTCTTAGGGGCTGCTTGCAAGACCCTGCTGTTGCCCACCATCTATCCTCTGCCCCTACGCCTGTGTAGGAAGCGAGTATTTTAGCCTGAGAAGCAGGGCTCTTGCAACTCTGGAGGAGAGATAACCCTGCAGCCCACGTACGTCCTGAGAAACCGCAAGGTGACCCTTGGCCTCAGTGTAGTGGCTAAATTTCCGCCGGGCAAGTTCTGCCTGCCGCAGTTTCCATGAGGTCTGCACCGTCTTGGGGCTTAAATGGAGATCGAGGAGAGCTGTCAGCTCTCACAGAACTCTGGCCTCCGCACTGTTTGCTATGCAACTGAGCTCAAGACCACACGTCTCCTCCCGGCCTGCTGAGAAACAGGCATTCGTGTAGGCCCTTCGTAACACTTTTTGGCATGTAGACTCCAAGGCGACACACTGTTCTTTTCCTTGGAAAAATACAGTGCCCCAGCTTGCCAACGCTCACGAAGGCAGTCCGAGCCAGTCTCATGTGCTGGGCCACTTGGATTCAGTGAGGAAAAGCATCCTGCATTGAGGCGAACGTTCTGCTCAGCGTGCCATCCGGAAGCTCACACTTGTCGGCTCTCTAGCTTAAGCAGGAGGTCGAGGTGAGGACCAAACTGAGCAAAGAGCACAGTTCCACACTTTGCACAAGGTGAAGCAGGAAGTCGAAGTGAGGACCAACATGAGCAAAGAGCACAATTCCTCACGTTGCACTGGTAGTCGTCGTAAGAGGAATTGCCAACTATGCCTGGCTAAGGCCTTCCCTGGGGTTAAGGAACCTGCCACACTTAGACGCCTTTAAATGAAAATTTATTTAGCGAAGTTCCCATTGTTTGGCGATGGTTTCCCTTTGCAGCGCCAATACTGCAGGGACTTAGGTTTGTTGCTACCTAGGCTAGGTGACCCTGCATACAGAAGCAGGCTTTTCCTGTGCAAGCTTGGATCCCGGTTTCTTAGGGGCTGCTTGCAAGACCCTGCTGTTGCCCACCATCTATCCTCTGCCCCTACGCCTGTGTAGGAAGCGAGTATTTTAGCCTGAGAAGCAGGGCTCTTGCAACTCTGGAGGAGAGATAACCCTGCAGCCCACGTACGTCCTGAGAAACCGCAAGGTGACCCTTGGCCTCAGTGTAGTGGCTAAATTTCCGCCGGGCAAGTTCTGCCTGCCGCAGTTTCCATGAGGTCTGCACCGTCTTGGGGCTTAAATGGAGAGCGAGGAGAGCTGTCAGCTCTCACAGAACTCTGGCCCCGAACCTTTTGCCATGCACCTGAACTCAAGACCACACGTCTCCTCCCTGCCTGCTGAGCAACAGGCCGCCGTGTAGGCCCTTGCTAACACTTCCTGGCATTGCAGAGTCCAAGGGGACACACTGTCCCCTTCCTTGGAAACCTACGTTGCCACAGCTTGCCAAACGCTACCGAAGGCAGTCCTAGCCAGTCTCATGTGCTGGGTAACTTGGATTCAGTTACGAAAAGGCACCTGCATTGGGGTGAACACTGCTCAGCGTTCTTTCCGGGAGCTCATAATTGCCCCCTCTCTAGCTTAAGCAGGATGTCGAGGTGAGGTCCAACTTGAGCAAAGAGCACAATTCCTCACTTTGCATTGGGTTAAGCAGGAAGTCGAAGTGAGGACCAACCTGAGCAAAGAGCACAATTGCTCACTTTGCAGTGGTAGGCCGTCGTAAGAGGCATTGCCTACTACGCCTTGCTAAGGTCTGTCTGTTAGGGAAGTTGACACTCTTCGACGCCTTTAAAGGAAAATTTATTCAGCGAAGTTCCCAGTGTTTTGCGATGGTCTCCCTTCGCAGTGCCAATACTGCAGGGACTTAGGTTTGCTGCTAACTAGGCTAGGTGACCTGCATACAGAAGCAGGCTTTTCCCTTTGGAAGCTTGGATCCCGGTTTCTTAAGGGCTGCTTGCAAGACCCTGCTGTTGCCCAGCATGTATCCTCTGCCTCTACGCCTGTGTAGGAAGCGAGTATTTTAGCCTGAGAAGCAGGGCTCTTGCAACTCTGGAGGAGAGATAATCCTGCAGCCCACGTTCGTCCTGGGAACCCGCAAGGCGACCCTTGGCCTCAGTGTAGTGGCTAAATTTCCACCGGGCAAGTTCTGCCTGCCGCAGTTTCCATGAGGTCTGCACCGTCTTGGGGCTTAAATGGAGAGCGAGGAGAGCTGTCAGCTCTCACAGAACTCTGGCCTCCGCACTGTTTGCTATGCAACTGAGCTCAAGACCACACGTCTCCTCCCGGCCTGCTGAGAAACAGGCATTCGTGTAGGCCCTTCGTAACACTTTTTGGCATGTAGACTCCAAGGCGACACACTGTTCTTTTCCTTGGAAAAATACAGTGCCCCAGCTTGCCAACGCTCACGAAGGCAGTCCGAGCCAGTCTCATGTGCTGGGCCACTTGGATTCAGTGAGGAAAAGCATCCTGCATTGAGGCGAACGTTCTGCTCAGCGTGCCATCCGGAAGCTCACACTTGTCGGCTCTCTAGCTTAAGCAGGAGGTCGAGGTGAGGACCAAACTGAGCAAAGAGCACAGTTCCACACTTTGCACAAGGTGAAGCAGGAAGTCGAAGTGAGGACCAACATGAGCAAAGAGCACAATTCCTCACGTTGCACTGGTAGTCGTCGTAAGAGGAATTGCCAACTATGCCTGGCTAAGGCCTTCCCTGGGGTTAAGGAACCTGCCACACTTAGACGCCTTTAAATGAAAATTTATTTAGCGAAGTTCCCATTGTTTGGCGATGGTTTCCCTTTGCAGCGCCAATACTGCAGGGACTTAGGTTTGTTGCTACCTAGGCTAGGTGACCCTGCATACAGAAGCAGGCTTTTCCTGTGCAAGCTTGGATCCCGGTTTCTTAGGGGCTGCTTGCAAGACACTGCTGTTGCCCACCATCTATCCTCTGCCCCTACGCCTGTGTAGGAAGCGAGTATTTTAGCCTGAGAAGCAGGGATCTTGCAACTCTGGAGGAGAGATAACCCTGCAGCCCACGTACGTCCTGAGAAACCGCAAGGTGACCCTTGGCCTCAGTGTAGTGGCTAAATTTCCGCCGGGCAAGTTCTGCCTGCCGCAGTTTCCATGAGGTCTGCACCGTCTTGGGGCTTAAATGGAGATCGAGGAGAGCTGTCAGCTCTCACAGAACTCTGGCCTCCGCACTGTTTGCTATGCAACTGAGCTCAAGACCACACGTCTCCTCCCGGCCTGCTGAGAAACAGGCATTCGTGTAGGCCCTTCGTAACACTTTTTGGCATGTAGACTCCAAGGCGACACACTGTTCTTTTCCTTGGAGAAATACAGTGCCCCAGCTTGCCAACGCTCACGAAGGCAGTCCGAGCCAGTCTCATGTGCTGGGCCACTTGGATTCAGTGAGGAAAAGCATCCTGCATTGAGGCGAACGTTCTGCTCAGCGTGCCATCCGGAAGCTCACACTTGTCGGCTCTCTAGCTTAAGCAGGAGGTCGAGGTGAGGACCAAACTGAGCAAAGAGCACAGTTCCACACTTTGCACAAGGTGAAGCAGGAAGTCGAAGTGAGGACCAACATGAGCAAAGAGCACAATTCCTCACGTTGCACTGGTAGTCGTCGTAAGAGGAATTGCCAACTATGCCTGGCTAAGGCCTTCCCTGGGGTTAAGGAACCTGCCACACTTAGACGCCTTTAAATGAAAATTTATTTAGCGAAGTTCCCATTGTTTGGCGATGGTTTCCCTTTGCAGCGCCAATACTGCAGGGACTTAGGTTTGTTGCTACCTAGGCTAGGTGACCCTGCATACAGAAGCAGGCTTTTCCTGTGCAAGCTTGGATCCCGGTTTCTTAGGGGCTGCTTGCAAGACCCTGCTGTTGCCCACCATCTATCCTCTGCCCCTACGCCTGTGTAGGAAGCGAGTATTTTAGCCTGAGAAGCAGGGCTCTTGCAACTCTGGAGGAGAGATAACCCTGCAGCCCACGTACGTCCTGAGAAACCGCAAGGTGACCCTTGGCCTCAGTGTAGTGGCTAAATTTCCGCCGGGCAAGTTCTGCCTGCCGCAGTTTCCATGAGGTCTGCACCGTCTTGGGGCTTAAATGGAGAGCGAGGAGAGCTGTCAGCTCTCACAGAACTCTGGCCCCCGAACCTTTTGCCATGCACCTGAACTCAAGACCACACGTCTCCTCCCTGCCTGCTGAGCAACAGGCCGCCGTGTAGGCCCTTGCTAACACTTCCTGGCATTGCAGAGTCCAAGGGGACACACTGTCCCCTTCCTTGGAAACCTACGTTGCCACAGCTTGCCAAACGCTACCGAAGGCAGTCCTAGCCAGTCTCATGTGCTGGGTAACTTGGATTCAGTTACGAAAAGGCACCTGCATTGGGGTGAACACTGCTCAGCGTTCTTTCCGGGAGCTCATAATTGCCCCCTCTCTAGCTTAAGCAGGATGTCGAGGTGAGGTCCAACTTGAGCAAAGAGCACAATTCCTCACTTTGCATTGGGTTAAGCAGGAAGTCGAAGTGAGGACCAACCTGAGCAAAGAGCACAATTGCTCACTTTGCAGTGGTAGGCCGTCGTAAGAGGCATTGCCTACTACGCCTTGCTAAGGTCTGTCTGTTAGGGAAGTTGACACTCTTCGACGCCTTTAAAGGAAAATTTATTCAGCGAAGTTCCCAGTGTTTTGCGATGGTCTCCCTTCGCAGTGCCAATACTGCAGGGACTTAGGTTTGCTGCTAACTAGGCTAGGTGACCTGCATACAGAAGCAGGCTTTTCCCTTTGGAAGCTTGGATCCCGGTTTCTTAAGGGCTGCTTGCAAGACCCTGCTGTTGCCCAGCATGTATCCTCTGCCTCTACGCCTGTGTAGGAAGCGAGTATTTTAGCCTGAGAAGCAGGGCTCTTGCAACTCTGGAGGAGAGATAATCCTGCAGCCCACGTTCGTCCTGGGAACCCGCAAGGCGACCCTTGGCCTCAGTGTAGTGGCTAAATTTCCACCGGGCAAGTTCTGCCTGCCGCAGTTTCCATGAGGTCTGCACCGTCTTGGGGCTTAAATGGAGAGCGAGGAGAGCTGTCAGCTCTCACAGAACTCTGGCCTCCGCACTGTTTGCCATGCAACTGAGCTCAAGACCACACGTCTCCTCCCGGCCTGCTGAGAAACAGGCATCCGTGTAGGCCCTTCGAAACACTTTTTGGCATGTAGACTCCAAGGCGACACACTGTTCTTTTCCTTGGAAAAATACAGTGCCCCAGCTTGCCAACGCTCACGAAGGCAGTCCGAGTCAGTCTCATGTGCTGGGTCACTTGGATTCACTGAGAAAAAGCATCCTGCATTCAGACGAACGTTCTGCTCAGCGTGCCATCCGGAAGCTCACACTTGTCGGCTCTCTAGCTTAAGCAGGAGGTCGAGGTGAGGACCAAACTGAGCAAAGAGCACAGTTCCACACTTTGCACAAGGTGAAGCAGGAAGTCGAAGTGAGGACCAACATGAGCAAAGAGCACAATTCCTCACGTTGCACTGGTAGTCGTCGTAAGAGGAATTGCCAACTATGCCTGGCTAAGGCCTTCCCTGGGGTTAAGGAACCTGCCACACTTAGACGCCTTTAAATGAAAATTTATTTAGCGAAGTTCCCATTGTTTGGCGATGGTTTCCCTTTGCAGCGCCAATACTGCAGGGACTTAGGTTTGTTGCTACCTAGGCTAGGTGACCCTGCATACAGAAGCAGGCTTTTCCTGTGCAAGCTTGGATCCCGGTTTCTTAGGGGCTGCTTGCAAGACCCTGCTGTTGCCCACCATCTATCCTCTGCCCCTACGCCTGTGTAGGAAGCGAGTATTTTAGCCTGAGAAGCAGGGCTCTTGCAACTCTGGAGGAGAGATAACCCTGCAGCCCACGTACGTCCTGAGAAACCGCAAGGTGACCCTTGGCCTCAGTGTAGTGGCTAAATTTCCGCCGGGCAAGTTCTGCCTGCCGCAGTTTCCATGAGGTCTGCACCGTCTTGGGGCTTAAATGGAGAGCGAGGAGAGCTGTCAGCTCTCACAGAACTCTGGCCCCCGAACCTTTTGCCATGCACCTGAACTCAAGACCACACGTCTCCTCCCTGCCTGCTGAGCAACAGGCCGCCGTGTAGGCCCTTGCTAACACTTCCTGGCATTGCAGAGTCCAAGGGGACACACTGTCCCCTTCCTTGGAAACCTACGTTGCCACAGCTTGCCAAACGCTACCGAAGGCAGTCCTAGCCAGTCTCATGTGCTGGGTAACTTGGATTCAGTTACGAAAAGGCACCTGCATTGGGGTGAACACTGCTCAGCGTTCTTTCCGGGAGCTCATAATTACCCCCTCTCTAGCTTAAGCAGGATGTCGAGGTGAGGTCCAACTTGAGCAAAGAGCACAATTCCTCACTTTGCATTGGGTTAAGCAGGAAGTCGAAGTGAGGACCAACCTGAGCAAAGAGCACAATTGCTCACTTTGCAGTGGTAGGCCGTCGTAAGAGGCATTGCCTACTACGCCTTGCTAAGGTCTGTCTGTTAGGGAAGTTGACACTCTTCGACGCCTTTAAAGGAAAATTTATTCAGCGAAGTTCCCAGTGTTTTGCGATGGTCTCCCTTCGCAGTGCCAATACTGCAGGGACTTAGGTTTGCTGCTAACTAGGCTAGGTGACCTGCATACAGAAGCAGGCTTTTCCCTTTGGAAGCTTGGATCCCGGTTTCTTAAGGGCTGCTTGCAAGACCCTGCTGTTGCCCAGCATGTATCCTCTGCCTCTACGCCTGTGTAGGAAGCGAGTATTTTAGCCTGAGAAGCAGGGCTCTTGCAACTCTGGAGGAGAGATAATCCTGCAGCCCACGTTCGTCCTGGGAACCCGCAAGGCGACCCTTGGCCTCAGTGTAGTGGCTAAATTTCCACCGGGCAAGTTCTGCCTGCCGCAGTTTCCATGAGGTCTGCACCGTCTTGGGGCTTAAATGGAGAGCGAGGAGAGCTGTCAGCTCTCACAGAACTCTGGCCTCCGCACTGTTTGCCATGCAACTGAGCTCAAGACCACACGTCTCCTCCCGGCCTGCTGAGAAACAGGCATCCGTGTAGGCCCTTCGAAACACTTTTTGGCATGTAGACTCCAAGGCGACACACTGTTCTTTTCCTTGGAAAAATACAGTGCCCCAGCTTGCCAACGCTCACGAAGGCAGTCCGAGTCAGTCTCATGTGCTGGGTCACTTGGATTCACTGAGAAAAAGCATCCTGCATTCAGACGAACGTTCTGCTCAGCGTGCCATCCGGAAGCTCACACTTGTCGGCTCTCTAGCTTAAGCAGGAGGTCGAGGTGAGGACCAAACTGAGCAAAGAGCACAGTTCCACACTTTGCACAAGGTGAAGCAGGAAGTCGAAGTGAGGACCAACATGAGCAAAGAGCACAATTCCTCACGTTGCACTGGTAGTCGTCGTAAGAGGAATTGCCAACTATGCCTGGCTAAGGCCTTCCCTGGGGTTAAGGAACCTGCCACACTTAGACGCCTTTAAATGAAAATTTATTTAGCGAAGTTCCCATTGTTTGGCGATGGTTTCCCTTTGCAGCGCCAATACTGCAGGGACTTAGGTTTGTTGCTACCTAGGCTAGGTGACCCTGCATACAGAAGCAGGCTTTTCCTGTGCAAGCTTGGATCCCGGTTTCTTAGGGGCTGCTTGCAAGACCCTGCTGTTGCCCACCATCTATCCTCTGCCCCTACGCCTGTGTAGGAAGCGAGTATTTTAGCCTGAGAAGCAGGGCTCTTGCAACTCTGGAGGAGAGATAACCCTGCAGCCCACGTACGTCCTGAGAAACCGCAAGGTGACCCTTGGCCTCAGTGTAGTGGCTAAATTTCCGCCGGGCAAGTTCTGCCTGCCGCAGTTTCCATGAGGTCTGCACCGTCTTGGGGCTTAAATGGAGAGCGAGGAGAGCTGTCAGCTCTCACAGAACTCTGGCCCCCGAACCTTTTGCCATGCACCTGAACTCAAGACCACACGTCTCCTCCCTGCCTGCTGAGCAACAGGCCGCCGTGTAGGCCCTTGCTAACACTTCCTGGCATTGCAGAGTCCAAGGGGACACACTGTCCCCTTCCTTGGAAACCTACGTTGCCACAGCTTGCCAAACGCTACCGAAGGCAGTCCTAGCCAGTCTCATGTGCTGGGTAACTTGGATTCAGTTACGAAAAGGCACCTGCATTGGGGTGAACACTGCTCAGCGTTCTTTCCGGGAGCTCATAATTGCCCCCTCTCTAGCTTAAGCAGGATGTCGAGGTGAGGTCCAACTTGAGCAAAGAGCACAATTCCTCACTTTGCATTGGGTTAAGCAGGAAGTCGAAGTGAGGACCAACCTGAGCAAAGAGCACAATTGCTCACTTTGCAGTGGTAGGCCGTCGTAAGAGGCGTTGCCTACTACGCCTTGCTAAGGTCTGTCTGTTAGGGAAGTTGACACTCTTCGACGCCTTTAAAGGAAAATTTATTCAGCGAAGTTCCCAGTGTTTTGCGATGGTCTCCCTTCGCAGTGCCAATACTGCAGGGACTTAGGTTTGCTGCTAACTAGGCTAGGTGACCTGCATACAGAAGCAGGCTTTTCCCTTTGGAAGCTTGGATCCCGGTTTCTTAAGGGCTGCTTGCAAGACCCTGCTGTTGCCCAGCATGTATCCTCTGCCTCTACGCCTGTGTAGGAAGCGAGTATTTTAGCCTGAGAAGCAGGGCTCTTGCAACTCTGGAGGAGAGATAATCCTGCAGCCCACGTTCGTCCTGGGAACCCGCAAGGCGACCCTTGGCCTCAGTGTAGTGGCTAAATTTCCACCGGGCAAGTTCTGCCTGCCGCAGTTTCCATGAGGTCTGCACCGTCTTGGGGCTTAAATGGAGAGCGAGGAGAGCTGTCAGCTCTCACAGAACTCTGGCCTCCGCACTGTTTGCCATGCAACTGAGCTCAAGACCACACGTCTCCTCCCGGCCTGCTGAGAAACAGGCATCCGTGTAGGCCCTTCGAAACACTTTTTGGCACGTAGACTCCAAGGCGACACACTGTTCTTTTCCTTGGAGAAATACAGTGCCCCAGCTTGCCAACGCTCACGAAGGCAGTCCGAGTCAGTCTCATGTGCTGGGTCACTTGGATTCACTGAGAAAAAGCATCCTGCATTCAGACGAACGTTCTGCTCAGCGTGCCATCCGGAAGCTCACACTTGTCGGCTCTCTAGCTTAAGCAGGAGGTCGAGGTGAGGACCAAACTGAGCAAAGAGCACAGTTCCACACTTTGCACAAGGTGAAGCAGGAAGTCGAAGTGAGGACCAACATGAGCAAAGAGCACAATTCCTCACGTTGCACTGGTAGTCGTCGTAAGAGGAATTGCCAACTATGCCTGGCTAAGGCCTTCCCTGGGGTTAAGGAACCTGCCACACTTAGACGCCTTTAAATGAAAATTTATTTAGCGAAGTTCCCATTGTTTGGCGATGGTTTCCCTTTGCAGCGCCAATACTGCAGGGACTTAGCTTTGTTGCTACCTAGGCTAGGTGACCCTGCATACAGAAGCAGGCTTTTCCTGTGCAAGCTTGGATCCCGGTTTCTTAGGGGCTGCTTGCAAGACCCTGCTGTTGCCCACCATCTATCCTCTGCCCCTACGCCTGTGTAGGAAGCGAGTATTTTAGCCTGAGAAGCAGGGCTCTTGCAACTCTGGAGGAGAGATAACCCTGCAGCCCACGTACGTCCTGAGAAACCGCAAGGTGACCCTTGGCCTCAGTGTAGTGGCTAAATTTCCGCCGGGCAAGTTCTGCCTGCCGCAGTTTCCATGAGGTCTGCACCGTCTTGGGGCTTAAATGGAGAGCGAGGAGAGCTGTCAGCTCTCACAGAACTCTGGCCCCCGAACCTTTTGCCATGCACCTGAACTCAAGACCACACGTCTCCTCCCTGCCTGCTGAGCAACAGGCCGCCGTGTAGGCCCTTGCTAACACTTCCTGGCATTGCAGAGTCCAAGGGGACACACTGTCCCCTTCCTTGGAAACCTACGTTGCCACAGCTTGCCAAACGCTACCGAAGGCAGTCCTAGCCAGTCTCATGTGCTGGGTAACTTGGATTCAGTTACGAAAAGGCACCTGCATTGGGGTGAACACTGCTCAGCGTTCTTTCCGGGAGCTCATAATTGCCCCCTCTCTAGCTTAAGCAGGATGTCGAGGTGAGGTCCAACTTGAGCAAAGAGCACAATTCCTCACTTTGCATTGGGTTAAGCAGGAAGTCGAAGTGAGGACCAACCTGAGCAAAGAGCACAATTGCTCACTTTGCAGTGGTAGGCCGTCGTAAGAGGCATTGCCTACTACGCCTTGCTAAGGTCTGTCTGTTAGGGAAGTTGACACTCTTCGACGCCTTTAAAGGAAAATTTATTCAGCGAAGTTCCCAGTGTTTTGCGATGGTCTCCCTTCGCAGTGCCAATACTGCAGGGACTTAGGTTTGCTGCTAACTAGGCTAGGTGACCTGCATACAGAAGCAGGCTTTTCCCTTTGGAAGCTTGGATCCCGGTTTCTTAAGGGCTGCTTGCAAGACCCTGCTGTTGCCCAGCATGTATCCTCTGCCTCTACGCCTGTGTAGGAAGCGAGTATTTTAGCCTGAGAAGCAGGGCTCTTGCAACTCTGGAGGAGAGATAATCCTGCAGCCCACGTTCGTCCTGGGAACCCGCAAGGCGACCCTTGGCCTCAGTGTAGTGGCTAAATTTCCACCGGGCAAGTTCTGCCTGCCGCAGTTTCCATGAGGTCTGCACCGTCTTGGGGCTTAAATGGAGAGCGAGGAGAGCTGTCAGCTCTCACAGAACTCTGGCCTCCGCACTGTTTGCCATGCAACTGAGCTCAAGACCACACGTCTCCTCCCGGCCTGCTGAGAAACAGGCATCCGTGTAGGCCCTTCGAAACACTTTTTGGCATGTAGACTCCAAGGCGACACACTGTTCTTTTCCTTGGAAAAATACAGTGCCCCAGCTTGCCAACGCTCACGAAGGCAGTCCGAGTCAGTCTCATGTGCTGGGTCACTTGGATTCACTGAGAAAAAGCATCCTGCATTCAGACGAACGTTCTGCTCAGCGTGCCATCCGGAAGCTCACACTTGTCGGCTCTCTAGCTTAAGCAGGAGGTCGAGGTGAGGACCAAACTGAGCAAAGAGCACAGTTCCACACTTTGCACAAGGTGAAGCAGGAAGTCGAAATGAGGACCAACATGAGCAAAGAGCACAATTCCTCACGTTGCACTGGTAGTCGTCGTAAGAGGAATTGCCAACTATGCCTGGCTAAGGCCTTCCCTGGGGTTAAGGAACCTGCCACACTTAGACGCCTTTAAATGAAAATTTATTTAGCGAAGTTCCCATTGTTTGGCGATGGTTTCCCTTTGCAGCGCCAATACTGCAGGGACTTAGGTTTGTTGCTACTTAGGCTAGGTGACCCTGCATACAGAAGCAGGCTTTTCCTGTGCAAGCTTGGATCCCGGTTTCTTAGGGGCTGCTTGCAAGACCCTGCTGTTGCCCACCATCTATCCTCTGCCCCTACGCCTGTGTAGGAAGCGAGTATTTTAGCCTGAGAAGCAGGGCTCTTGCAACTCTGGAGGAGAGATAACCCTGCAGCCCACGTACGTCCTGAGAAACCGCAAGGTGACCCTTGGCCTCAGTGTAGTGGCTAAATTTCCGCCGGGCAAGTTCTGCCTGCCGCAGTTTCCATGAGGTCTGCACCGTCTTGGGGCTTAAATGGAGAGCGAGGAGAGCTGTCAGCTCTCACAGAACTCTGGCCCCCGAACCTTTTGCCATGCACCTGAACTCAAGACCACACGTCTCCTCCCTGCCTGCTGAGCAACAGGCCGCCGTGTAGGCCCTTGCTAACACTTCCTGGCATTGCAGAGTCCAAGGGGACACACTGTCCCCTTCCTTGGAAACCTACGTTGCCACAGCTTGCCAAACGCTACCGAAGGCAGTCCTAGCCAGTCTCATGTGCTGGGTAACTTGGATTCAGTTACGAAAAGGCACCTGCATTGGGGTGAACACTGCTCAGCGTTCTTTCCGGGAGCTCATAATTGCCCCCTCTCTAGCTTAAGCAGGATGTCGAGGTGAGGTCCAACTTGAGCAAAGAGCACAATTCCTCACTTTGCATTGGGTTAAGCAGGAAGTCGAAGTGAGGACCAACCTGAGCAAAGAGCACAATTGCTCACTTTGCAGTGGTAGGCCGTCGTAAGAGGCGTTGCCTACTACGCCTTGCTAAGGTCTGTCTGTTAGGGAAGTTGACACTCTTCGACGCCTTTAAAGGAAAATTTATTCAGCGAAGTTCCCAGTGTTTTGCGATGGTCTCCCTTCGCAGTGCCAATACTGCAGGGACTTAGGTTTGCTGCTAACTAGGCTAGGTGACCTGCATACAGAAGCAGGCTTTTCCCTTTGGAAGCTTTGATCCCGGTTTCTTAAGGGCTGCTTGCAAGACCCTGCTGTTGCCCAGCATGTATCCTCTGCCTCTACGCCTGTGTAGGAAGCGAGTATTTTAGCCTGAGAAGCAGGGCTCTTGCAACTCTGGAGGAGAGATAATCCTGCAGCCCACGTTCGTCCTGGGAACCCGCAAGGCGACCCTTGGCCTCAGTGTAGTGGCTAAATTTCCACCGGGCAAGTTCTGCCTGCCGCAGTTTCCATGAGGTCTGCACCGTCTTGGGGCTTAAATGGAGAGCGAGGAGAGCTGTCAGCTCTCACAGAACTCTGGCCTCCGCACTGTTTGCCATGCAACTGAGCTCAAGACCACACGTCTCCTCCCGGCCTGCTGAGAAACAGGCATCCGTGTAGGCCCTTCGAAACACTTTTTGGCATGTAGACTCCAAGGCGACACACTGTTCTTTTCCTTGGAAAAATACAGTGCCCCAGCTTGCCAACGCTCACGAAGGCAGTCCGAGTCAGTCTCATGTGCTGGGTCACTTGGATTCACTGAGAAAAAGCATCCTGCATTCAGACGAACGTTCTGCTCAGCGTGCCATCCGGAAGCTCACACTTGTCGGCTCTCTAGCTTAAGCAGGAGGTCGAGGTGAGGACCAAACTGAGCAAAGAGCACAGTTCCACACTTTGCACAAGGTGAAGCAGGAAGTCGAAGTGAGGACCAACATGAGCAAAGAGCACAATTCCTCACGTTGCACTGGTAGTCGTCGTAAGAGGAATTGCCAACTATGCCTGGCTAAGGCCTTCCCTGGGGTTAAGGAACCTGCCACACTTAGACGCCTTTAAATGAAAATTTATTTAGCGAAGTTCCCATTGTTTGGCGATGGTTTCCCTTTGCAGCGCCAATACTGCAGGGACTTAGGTTTGTTGCTACCTAGGCTAGGTGACCCTGCATACAGAAGCAGGCTTTTCCTGTGCAAGCTTGGATCCCGGTTTCTTAGGGGCTGCTTGCAAGACCCTGCTATTGCCCACCATCTATCCTCTGCCCCTACGCCTGTGTAGGAAGCGAGTATTTTAGCCTGAGAAGCAGGGCTCTTGCAACTCTGGAGGAGAGATAACCCTGCAGCCCACGTACGTCCTGAGAAACCGCAAGGTGACCCTTGGCCTCAGTGTAGTGGCTAAATTTCCGCCGGGCAAGTTCTGCCTGCCGCAGTTTCCATGAGGTCTGCACCGTCTTGGGGCTTAAATGGAGAGCGAGGAGAGCTGTCAGCTCTCACAGAACTCTGGCCCCCGAACCTTTTGCCATGCACCTGAACTCAAGACCACACGTCTCCTCCCTGCCTGCTGAGCAACAGGCCGCCGTGTAGGCCCTTGCTAACACTTCCTGGCATTGCAGAGTCCAAGGGGACACACTGTCCCCTTCCTTGGAAACCTACGTTGCCACAGCTTGCCAAACGCTACCGAAGGCAGTCCTAGCCAGTCTCATGTGCTGGGTAACTTGGATTCAGGTACGAAAAGGCACCTGCATTGGGGTGAACACTGCTCAGCGTTCTTTCCGGGAGCTCATAATTGCCCCCTCTCTAGCTTAAGCAGGATGTCGAGGTGAGGTCCAACTTGAGCAAAGAGCACAATTCCTCACTTTGCATTGGGTTAAGCAGGAAGTCGAAGTGAGGACCAACCTGAGCAAAGAGCACAATTGCTCACTTTGCAGTGGTAGGCCGTCGTAAGAGGCATTGCCTACTACGCCTTGCTAAGGTCTGTCTGTTAGGGAAGTTGACACTCTTAGAAGCCTTTAAAGGAAAATTTATTCAGCGAAGTTCCCAGTGTTTTGCGATGGTCTCCCTTCGCAGTGCCAATACTGCAGGGACTTAGGTTTGCTGCTAACTAGGCTAGGTGACCTGCATACAGAAGCAGGCTTTTCCCTTTGGAAGCTTGGATCCCGGTTTCTTAAGGGCTGCTTGCAAGACCCTGCTGTTGCCCAGCATGTATCCTCTGCCTCTACGCCTGTGTAGGAAGCGAGTATTTTAGCCTGAGAAGCAGGGCTCTTGCAACTCTGGAGGAGAGATAATCCTGCAGCCCACGTTCGTCCTGGGAACCCGCAAGGCGACCCTTGGCCTCAGTGTAGTGGCTAAATTTCCACCGGGCAAGTTCTGCCTGCCGCAGTTTCCATGAGGTCTGCACCGTCTTGGGGCTTAAATGGAGAGCGAGGAGAGCTGTCAGCTCTCACAGAACTCTGGCCTCCGCACTGTTTGCCATGCAACTGAGCTCAAGACCACACGTCTCCTCCCGGCCTGCTGAGAAACAGGCATCCGTGTAGGCCCTTCGAAACACTTTTTGGCATGTAGACTCCAAGGCGACACACTGTTCTTTTCCTTGGAAAAATACAGTGCCCCAGCTTGCCAACGCTCACGAAGGCAGTCCGAGTCAGTCTCATGTGCTGGGTCACTTGGATTCACTGAGAAAAAGCATCCTGCATTCAGACGAACGTTCTGCTCAGCGTGCCATCCGGAAGCTCACACTTGTCGGCTCTCTAGCTTAAGCAGGAGGTCGAGGTGAGGACCAAACTGAGCAAAGAGCACAGTTCCACACTTTGCACAAGGTGAAGCAGGAAGTCGAAATGAGGACCAACATGAGCAAAGAGCACAATTCCTCACGTTGCACTGGTAGTCGTCGTAAGAGGAATTGCCAACTATGCCTGGCTAAGGCCTTCCCTGGGGTTAAGGAACCTGCCACACTTAGACGCCTTTAAATGAAAATTTATTTAGCGAAGTTCCCATTGTTTGGCGATGGTTTCCCTTTGCAGCGCCAATACTGCAGGGACTTAGGTTTGTTGCTACTTAGGCTAGGTGACCCTGCATACAGAAGCAGCCTTTTCCTGTTCAAGCTTGGATCCCTGTTTCTTAGGAGCTGCTTGCAAGACCCTGCTATTGCCCACCATCTATCCTCTGCACCTATGCCTGTGTAGGAAGCGAGTATTTTAGCCTGAGAGGCAGGGCTCTTGCAACTCTGGAGGAGAGATAATCCTGCAGCCCACGTTCGTCCTGGGAAACCGGAAGGCGACCCTTGGCCTCAGTGTAGTGGCTAAATTTCCGCCGGGGAAGTTCTGCCTGCCGCAGTTTCCATGAGGTCTGCACCGTCTTGGGGCTTAAATGGAGAGCGAGGAGAGCTGTCAGCTCTCACAGAACTCTGGCCTCCGCACTGTTTGCTATGCAACTGAGCTCAAGACCACACGTCTCCTCCCGGCCTGCTGAGAAACAGGCATTCGTGTAGGCCCTTCGTAACACTTTTTGGCATGTAGACTCCAAGGCGACACACTGTTCTTTTCCTTGGAGAAATACAGTGCCCCAGCTTGCCAACGCTCACGAAGGCAGTCCGAGCCAGTCTCATGTGCTGGGCCACTTGGATTCAGTGAGGAAAAGCATCCTGCATTGAGGCGAACGTTCTGCTCAGCGTGCCATCCGGAAGCTCACACTTGTCGGCTCTCTAGCTTAAGCAGGAGGTCGAGGTGAGGACCAAACTGAGCAAAGAGCACAGTTCCACACTTTGCACAAGGTGAAGCAGGAAGTCGAAGTGAGGACCAACATGAGCAAAGAGCACAATTCCTCACGTTGCACTGGTAGTCGTCGTAAGAGGAATTGCCAACTATGCCTGGCTAAGGCCTTCCCTGGGGTTAAGGAACCTGCCACACTTAGACGCCTTTAAATGAAAATTTATTTAGCGAAGTTCCCATTGTTTGGCGATGGTTTCCCTTTGCAGCGCCAATACTGCAGGGACTTAGGTTTGTTGCTACCTAGGCTAGGTGACCCTGCATACAGAAGCAGGCTTTTCCTGTGCAAGCTTGGATCCCGGTTTCTTAGGGGCTGCTTGCAAGACCCTGCTGTTGCCCACCATCTATCCTCTGCCCCTACGCCTGTGTAGGAAGCGAGTATTTTAGCCTGAGAAGCAGGGCTCTTGCAACTCTGGAGGAGAGATAACCCTGCAGCCCACGTACGTCCTGAGAAACCGCAAGGTGACCCTTGGCCTCAGTGTAGTGGCTAAATTTCCGCCGGGCAAGTTCTGCCTGCCGCAGTTTCCATGAGGTCTGCACCGTCTTGGGGCTTAAATGGAGAGCGAGGAGAGCTGTCAGCTCTCACAGAACTCTGGCCCCCGAACCTTTTGCCATGCACCTGAACTCAAGACCACACGTCTCCTCCCTGCCTGCTGAGCAACAGGCCGCCGTGTAGGCCCTTGCTAACACTTCCTGGCATTGCAGAGTCCAAGGGGACACACTGTCCCCTTCCTTGGAAACCTACGTTGCCACAGCTTGCCAAACGCTACCGAAGGCAGTCCTAGCCAGTCTCATGTGCTGGGTAACTTGGATTCAGTTACGAAAAGGCACCTGCATTGGGGTGAACACTGCTCAGCGTTCTTTCCGGGAGCTCATAATTGCCCCCTCTCTAGCTTAAGCAGGATGTCGAGGTGAGGTCCAACTTGAGCAAAGAGCACAATTCCTCACTTTGCATTGGGTTAAGCAGGAAGTCGAAGTGAGGACCAACCTGAGCAAAGAGCACAATTGCTCACTTTGCAGTGGTAGGCCGTCGTAAGAGGCATTGCCTACTACGCCTTGCTAAGGTCTGTCTGTTAGGGAAGTTGACACTCTTCGACGCCTTTAAAGGAAAATTTATTCAGCGAAGTTCCCAGTGTTTTGCGATGGTCTCCCTTCGCAGTGCCAATACTGCAGGGACTTAGGTTTGCTGCTAACTAGGCTAGGTGACCTGCATACAGAAGCAGGCTTTTCCCTTTGGAAGCTTGGATCCCGGTTTCTTAAGGGCTGCTTGCAAGACCCTGCTGTTGCCCAGCATGTATCCTCTGCCTCTACGCCTGTGTAGGAAGCGAGTATTTTAGCCTGAGAAGCAGGGCTCTTGCAACTCTGGAGGAGAGATAATCCTGCAGCCCACGTTCGTCCTGGGAACCCGCAAGGCGACCCTTGGCCTCAGTGTAGTGGCTAAATTTCCACCGGGCAAGTTCTGCCTGCCGCAGTTTCCATGAGGTCTGCACCGTCTTGGGGCTTAAATGGAGAGCGAGGAGAGCTGTCAGCTCTCACAGAACTCTGGCCTCCGCACTGTTTGCCATGCAACTGAGCTCAAGACCACACGTCTCCTCCCGGCCTGCTGAGAAACAGGCATCCGTGTAGGCCCTTCGAAACACTTTTTGGCATGTAGACTCCAAGGCGACACACTGTTCTTTTCCTTGGAAAAATACAGTGCCCCAGCTTGCCAACGCTCACGAAGGCAGTCCGAGTCAGTCTCATGTGCTGGGTCACTTGGATTCACTGAGAAAAAGCATCCTGCATTCAGACGAACGTTCTGCTCAGCGTGCCATCCGGAAGCTCACACTTGTCGGCTCTCTAGCTTAAGCAGGAGGTCGAGGTGAGGACCAAACTGAGCAAAGAGCACAGTTCCACACTTTGCACAAGGTGAAGCAGGAAGTCGAAATGAGGACCAACATGAGCAAAGAGCACAATTCCTCACGTTGCACTGGTAGTCGTCGTAAGAGGAATTGCCAACTATGCCTGGCTAAGGCCTTCCCTGGGGTTAAGGAACCTGCCACACTTAGACGCCTTTAAATGAAAATTTATTTAGCGAAGTTCCCATTGTTTGGCGATGGTTTCCCTTTGCAGCGCCAATACTGCAGGGACTTAGGTTTGTTGCTACTTAGGCTAGGTGACCCTGCATACAGAAGCAGCCTTTTCCTGTTCAAGCTTGGATCCCTGTTTCTTAGGAGCTGCTTGCAAGACCCTGCTATTGCCCACCATCTATCCTCTGCACCTATGCCTGTGTAGGAAGCGAGTATTTTAGCCTGAGAGGCAGGGCTCTTGCAACTCTGGAGGAGAGATAATCCTGCAGCCCACGTTCGTCCTGGGAAACCGGAAGGCGACCCTTGGCCTCAGTGTAGTGGCTAAATTTCCGCCGGGGAAGTTCTGCCTGCCGCAGTTTCCATGAGGTCTGCACCGTCTTGGGGCTTAAATGGAGAGCGAGGAGAGCTGTCAGCTCTCACAGAACTCTGGCCTCCGCACTGTTTGCTATGCAACTGAGCTCAAGACCACACGTCTCCTCCCGGCCTGCTGAGAAACAGGCATTCGTGTAGGCCCTTCGTAACACTTTTTGGCATGTAGACTCCAAGGCGACACACTGTTCTTTTCCTTGGAGAAATACAGTGCCCCAGCTTGCCAACGCTCACGAAGGCAGTCCGAGCCAGTCTCATGTGCTGGGCCACTTGGATTCAGTGAGGAAAAGCATCCTGCATTGAGGCGAACGTTCTGCTCAGCGTGCCATCCGGAAGCTCACACTTGTCGGCTCTCTAGCTTAAGCAGGAGGTCGAGGTGAGGACCAAACTGAGCAAAGAGCACAGTTCCACACTTTGCACAAGGTGAAGCAGGAAGTCGAAGTGAGGACCAACATGAGCAAAGAGCACAATTCCTCACGTTGCACTGGTAGTCGTCGTAAGAGGAATTGCCAACTATGCCTGGCTAAGGCCTTCCCTGGGGTTAAGGAACCTGCCACACTTAGACGCCTTTAAATGAAAATTTATTTAGCGAAGTTCCCATTGTTTGGCGATGGTTTCCCTTTGCAGCGCCAATACTGCAGGGACTTAGGTTTGTTGCTACCTAGGCTAGGTGACCCTGCATACAGAAGCAGGCTTTTCCTGTGCAAGCTTGGATCCCGGTTTCTTAGGGGCTGCTTGCAAGACCCTGCTATTGCCCACCATCTATCCTCTGCCCCTACGCCTGTGTAGGAAGCGAGTATTTTAGCCTGAGAGGCAGGGCTCTTGCAACTCTGGAGGAGAGATAACCCTGCAGCCCACGTACGTCCTGAGAAACCGCAAGGTGACCCTTGGCCTCAGTGTAGTGGCTAAATTTCCGCCGGGCAAGTTCTGCCTGCCGCAGTTTCCATGAGGTCTGCACCGTCTTGGGGCTTAAATGGAGAGCGAGGAGAGCTGTCAGCTCTCACAGAACTCTGGCCCCCGAACCTTTTGCCATGCACCTGAACTCAAGACCACACGTCTCCTCCCTGCCTGCTGAGCAACAGGCCGCCGTGTAGGCCCTTGCTAACACTTCCTGGCATTGCAGAGTCCAAGGGGACACACTGTCCCCTTCCTTGGAAACCTACGTTGCCACAGCTTGCCAAACGCTACCGAAGGCAGTCCTAGCCAGTCTCATGTGCTGGGTAACTTGGATTCAGGTACGAAAAGGCACCTGCATTGGGGTGAACACTGCTCAGCGTTCTTTCCGGGAGCTCATAATTGCCCCCTCTCTAGCTTAAGCAGGATGTCGAGGTGAGGTCCAACTTGAGCAAAGAGCACAATTCCTCACTTTGCATTGGGTTAAGCAGGAAGTCGAAGTGAGGACCAACCTGAGCAAAGAGCACAATTGCTCACTTTGCAGTGGTAGGCCGTCGTAAGAGGCATTGCCTACTACGCCTTGCTAAGGTCTGTCTGTTAGGGAAGTTGACACTCTTCGACGCCTTTAAAGGAAAATTTATTCAGCGAAGTTCCCAGTGTTTTGCGATGGTCTCCCTTCGCAGTGCCAATACTGCAGGGACTTAGGTTTGCTGCTAACTAGGCTAGGTGACCTGCATACAGAAGCAGGCTTTTCCCTTTGGAAGCTTGGATCCCGGTTTCTTAAGGGCTGCTTGCAAGACCCTGCTGTTGCCCAGCATGTATCCTCTGCCTCTACGCCTGTGTAGGAAGCGAGTATTTTAGCCTGAGAAGCAGGGCTCTTGCAACTCTGGAGGAGAGATAATCCTGCAGCCCACGTTCGTCCTGGGAACCCGCAAGGCGACCCTTGGCCTCAGTGTAGTGGCTAAATTTCCACCGGGCAAGTTCTGCCTGCCGCAGTTTCCATGAGGTCTGCACCGTCTTGGGGCTTAAATGGAGAGCGAGGAGAGCTGTCAGCTCTCACAGAACTCTGGCCTCCGCACTGTTTGCCATGCAACTGAGCTCAAGACCACACGTCTCCTCCCGGCCTGCTGAGAAACAGGCATCCGTGTAGGCCCTTCGAAACACTTTTTGGCATGTAGACTCCAAGGCGACACACTGTTCTTTTCCTTGGAAAAATACAGTGCCCCAGCTTGCCAACGCTCACGAAGGCAGTCCGAGTCAGTCTCATGTGCTGGGTCACTTGGATTCACTGAGAAAAAGCATCCTGCATTCAGACGAACGTTCTGCTCAGCGTGCCATCCGGAAGCTCACACTTGTCGGCTCTCTAGCTTAAGCAGGAGGTCGAGGTGAGGACCAAACTGAGCAAAGAGCACAGTTCCACACTTTGCACAAGGTGAAGCAGGAAGTCGAAATGAGGACCAACATGAGCAAAGAGCACAATTCCTCACGTTGCACTGGTAGTCGTCGTAAGAGGAATTGCCAACTATGCCTGGCTAAGGCCTTCCCTGGGGTTAAGGAACCTGCCACACTTAGACGCCTTTAAATGAAAATTTATTTAGCGAAGTTCCCATTGTTTGGCGATGGTTTCCCTTTGCAGCGCCAATACTGCAGGGACTTAGGTTTGTTGCTACTTAGGCTAGGTGACCCTGCATACAGAAGCAGCCTTTTCCTGTTCAAGCTTGGATCCCTGTTTCTTAGGAGCTGCTTGCAAGACCCTGCTATTGCCCACCATCTATCCTCTGCACCTATGCCTGTGTAGGAAGCGAGTATTTTAGCCTGAGAGGCAGGGCTCTTGCAACTCTGGAGGAGAGATAATCCTGCAGCCCACGTTCGTCCTGGGAAACCGGAAGGCGACCCTTGGCCTCAGTGTAGTGGCTAAATTTCCGCCGGGGAAGTTCTGCCTGCCGCAGTTTCCATGAGGTCTGCACCGTCTTGGGGCTTAAATGGAGAGCGAGGAGAGCTGTCAGCTCTCACAGAACTCTGGCCTCCGCACTGTTTGCTATGCAACTGAGCTCAAGACCACACGTCTCCTCCCGGCCTGCTGAGAAACAGGCATTCGTGTAGGCCCTTCGTAACACTTTTTGGCATGTAGACTCCAAGGCGACACACTGTTCTTTTCCTTGGAGAAATACAGTGCCCCAGCTTGCCAACGCTCACGAAGGCAGTCCGAGCCAGTCTCATGTGCTGGGCCACTTGGATTCAGTGAGGAAAAGCATCCTGCATTGAGGCGAACGTTCTGCTCAGCGTGCCATCCGGAAGCTCACACTTGTCGGCTCTCTAGCTTAAGCAGGAGGTCGAGGTGAGGACCAAACTGAGCAAAGAGCACAGTTCCACACTTTGCACAAGGTGAAGCAGGAAGTCGAAGTGAGGACCAACATGAGCAAAGAGCACAATTCCTCACGTTGCACTGGTAGTCGTCGTAAGAGGAATTGCCAACTATGCCTGGCTAAGGCCTTCCCTGGGGTTAAGGAACCTGCCACACTTAGACGCCTTTAAATGAAAATTTATTTAGCGAAGTTCCCATTGTTTGGCGATGGTTTCCCTTTGCAGCGCCAATACTGCAGGGACTTAGGTTTGTTGCTACCTAGGCTAGGTGACCCTGCATACAGAAGCAGGCTTTTCCTGTGCAAGCTTGGATCCCGGTTTCTTAGGGGCTGCTTGCAAGACCCTGCTGTTGCCCACCATCTATCCTCTGCCCCTACGCCTGTGTAGGAAGCGAGTATTTTAGCCTGAGAGGCAGGGCTCTTGCAACTCTGGAGGAGAGATAACCCTGCAGCCCACGTACGTCCTGAGAAACCGCAAGGTGACCCTTGGCCTCAGTGTAGTGGCTAAATTTCCGCCGGGCAAGTTCTGCCTGCCGCAGTTTCCATGAGGTCTGCACCGTCTTGGGGCTTAAATGGAGAGCGAGGAGAGCTGTCAGCTCTCACAGAACTCTGGCCCCCGAACCTTTTGCCATGCACCTGAACTCAAGACCACACGTCTCCTCCCTGCCTGCTGAGCAACAGGCCGCCGTGTAGGCCCTTGCTAACACTTCCTGGCATTGCAGAGTCCAAGGGGACACACTGTCCCCTTCCTTGGAAACCTACGTTGCCACAGCTTGCCAAACGCTACCGAAGGCAGTCCTAGCCAGTCTCATGTGCTGGGTAACTTGGATTCAGGTACGAAAAGGCACCTGCATTGGGGTGAACACTGCTCAGCGTTCTTTCCGGGAGCTCATAATTGCCCCCTCTCTAGCTTAAGCAGGATGTCGAGGTGAGGTCCAACTTGAGCAAAGAGCACAATTCCTCACTTTGCATTGGGTTAAGCAGGAAGTCGAAGTGAGGACCAACCTGAGCAAAGAGCACAATTGCTCACTTTGCAGTGGTAGGCCGTCGTAAGAGGCATTGCCTACTACGCCTTGCTAAGGTCTGTCTGTTAGGGAAGTTGACACTCTTCGACGCCTTTAAAGGAAAATTTATTCAGCGAAGTTCCCAGTGTTTTGCGATGGTCTCCCTTCGCAGTGCCAATACTGCAGGGACTTAGGTTTGCTGCTAACTAGGCTAGGTGACCTGCATACAGAAGCAGGCTTTTCCCTTTGGAAGCTTGGATCCCGGTTTCTTAAGGGCTGCTTGCAAGACCCTGCTGTTGCCCAGCATGTATCCTCTGCCTCTACGCCTGTGTAGGAAGCGAGTATTTTAGCCTGAGAAGCAGGGCTCTTGCAACTCTGGAGGAGAGATAATCCTGCAGCCCACGTTCGTCCTGGGAACCCGCAAGGCGACCCTTGGCCTCAGTGTAGTGGCTAAATTTCCACCGGGCAAGTTCTGCCTGCCGCAGTTTCCATGAGGTCTGCACCGTCTTGGGGCTTAAATGGAGAGCGAGGAGAGCTGTCAGCTCTCACAGAACTCTGGCCTCCGCACTGTTTGCCATGCAACTGAGCTCAAGACCACACGTCTCCTCCCGGCCTGCTGAGAAACAGGCATCCGTGTAGGCCCTTCGAAACACTTTTTGGCATGTAGACTCCAAGGCGACACACTGTTCTTTTCCTTGGAAAAATACAGTGCCCCAGCTTGCCAACGCTCACGAAGGCAGTCCGAGTCAGTCTCATGTGCTGGGTCACTTGGATTCACTGAGAAAAAGCATCCTGCATTCAGACGAACGTTCTGCTCAGCGTGCCATCCGGAAGCTCACACTTGTCGGCTCTCTAGCTTAAGCAGGAGGTCGAGGTGAGGACCAAACTGAGCAAAGAGCACAGTTCCACACTTTGCACAAGGTGAAGCAGGAAGTCGAAATGAGGACCAACATGAGCAAAGAGCACAATTCCTCACGTTGCACTGGTAGTCGTCGTAAGAGGAATTGCCAACTATGCCTGGCTAAGGCCTTCCCTGGGGTTAAGGAACCTGCCACACTTAGACGCCTTTAAATGAAAATTTATTTAGCGAAGTTCCCATTGTTTGGCGATGGTTTCCCTTTGCAGCGCCAATACTGCAGGGACTTAGGTTTGTTGCTACTTAGGCTAGGTGACCCTGCATACAGAAGCAGCCTTTTCCTGTTCAAGCTTGGATCCCTGTTTCTTAGGAGCTGCTTGCAAGACCCTGCTATTGCCCACCATCTATCCTCTGCACCTATGCCTGTGTAGGAAGCGAGTATTTTAGCCTGAGAGGCAGGGCTCTTGCAACTCTGGAGGAGAGATAATCCTGCAGCCCACGTTCGTCCTGGGAAACCGGAAGGCGACCCTTGGCCTCAGTGTAGTGGCTAAATTTCCGCCGGGGAAGTTCTGCCTGCCGCAGTTTCCATGAGGTCTGCACCGTCTTGGGGCTTAAATGGAGAGCGAGGAGAGCTGTCAGCTCTCACAGAACTCTGGCCTCCGCACTGTTTGCTATGCAACTGAGCTCAAGACCACACGTCTCCTCCCGGCCTGCTGAGAAACAGGCATTCGTGTAGGCCCTTCGTAACACTTTTTGGCATGTAGACTCCAAGGCGACACACTGTTCTTTTCCTTGGAGAAATACAGTGCCCCAGCTTGCCAACGCTCACGAAGGCAGTCCGAGCCAGTCTCATGTGCTGGGCCACTTGGATTCAGTGAGGAAAAGCATCCTGCATTGAGGCGAACGTTCTGCTCAGCGTGCCATCCGGAAGCTCACACTTGTCGGCTCTCTAGCTTAAGCAGGAGGTCGAGGTGAGGACCAAACTGAGCAAAGAGCACAGTTCCACACTTTGCACAAGGTGAAGCAGGAAGTCGAAGTGAGGACCAACATGAGCAAAGAGCACAATTCCTCACGTTGCACTGGTAGTCGTCGTAAGAGGAATTGCCAACTATGCCTGGCTAAGGCCTTCCCTGGGGTTAAGGAACCTGCCACACTTAGACGCCTTTAAATGAAAATTTATTTAGCGAAGTTCCCATTGTTTGGCGATGGTTTCCCTTTGCAGCGCCAATACTGCAGGGACTTAGGTTTGTTGCTACCTAGGCTAGGTGACCCTGCATACAGAAGCAGGCTTTTCCTGTGCAAGCTTGGATCCCGGTTTCTTAGGGGCTGCTTGCAAGACCCTGCTGTTGCCCACCATCTATCCTCTGCCCCTACGCCTGTGTAGGAAGCGAGTATTTTAGCCTGAGAAGCAGGGCTCTTGCAACTCTGGAGGAGAGATAACCCTGCAGCCCACGTACGTCCTGAGAAACCGCAAGGTGACCCTTGGCCTCAGTGTAGTGGCTAAATTTCCGCCGGGCAAGTTCTGCCTGCCGCAGTTTCCATGAGGTCTGCACCGTCTTGGGGCTTAAATGGAGAGCGAGGAGAGCTGTCAGCTCTCACAGAACTCTGGCCCCCGAACCTTTTGCCATGCACCTGAACTCAAGACCACACGTCTCCTCCCTGCCTGCTGAGCAACAGGCCGCCGTGTAGGCCCTTGCTAACACTTCCTGGCATTGCAGAGTCCAAGGGGACACACTGTCCCCTTCCTTGGAAACCTACGTTGCCACAGCTTGCCAAACGCTACCGAAGGCAGTCCTAGCCAGTCTCATGTGCTGGGTAACTTGGATTCAGTTACGAAAAGGCACCTGCATTGGGGTGAACACTGCTCAGCGTTCTTTCCGGGAGCTCATAATTGCCCCCTCTCTAGCTTAAGCAGGATGTCGAGGTGAGGTCCAACTTGAGCAAAGAGCACAATTCCTCACTTTGCATTGGGTTAAGCAGGAAGTCGAAGTGAGGACCAACCTGAGCAAAGAGCACAATTGCTCACTTTGCAGTGGTAGGCCGTCGTAAGAGGCATTGCCTACTACGCCTTGCTAAGGTCTGTCTGTTAGGGAAGTTGACACTCTTCGACGCCTTTAAAGGAAAATTTATTCAGCGAAGTTCCCAGTGTTTTGCGATGGTCTCCCTTCGCAGTGCCAATACTGCAGGGACTTAGGTTTGCTGCTAACTAGGCTAGGTGACCTGCATACAGAAGCAGGCTTTTCCCTTTGGAAGCTTGGATCCCGGTTTCTTAAGGGCTGCTTGCAAGACCCTGCTGTTGCCCAGCATGTATCCTCTGCCTCTACGCCTGTGTAGGAAGCGAGTATTTTAGCCTGAGAAGCAGGGCTCTTGCAACTCTGGAGGAGAGATAATCCTGCAGCCCACGTTCGTCCTGGGAACCCGCAAGGCGACCCTTGGCCTCAGTGTAGTGGCTAAATTTCCACCGGGCAAGTTCTGCCTGCCGCAGTTTCCATGAGGTCTGCACCGTCTTGGGGCTTAAATGGAGAGCGAGGAGAGCTGTCAGCTCTCACAGAACTCTGGCCTCCGCACTGTTTGCCATGCAACTGAGCTCAAGACCACACGTCTCCTCCCGGCCTGCTGAGAAACAGGCATCCGTGTAGGCCCTTCGAAACACTTTTTGGCATGTAGACTCCAAGGCGACACACTGTTCTTTTCCTTGGAAAAATACAGTGCCCCAGCTTGCCAACGCTCACGAAGGCAGTCCGAGTCAGTCTCATGTGCTGGGTCACTTGGATTCACTGAGAAAAAGCATCCTGCATTCAGACGAACGTTCTGCTCAGCGTGCCATCCGGAAGCTCACACTTGTCGGCTCTCTAGCTTAAGCAGGAGGTCGAGGTGAGGACCAAACTGAGCAAAGAGCACAGTTCCACACTTTGCACAAGGTGAAGCAGGAAGTCGAAATGAGGACCAACATGAGCAAAGAGCACAATTCCTCACGTTGCACTGGTAGTCGTCGTAAGAGGAATTGCCAACTATGCCTGGCTAAGGCCTTCCCTGGGGTTAAGGAACCTGCCACACTTAGACGCCTTTAAATGAAAATTTATTTAGCGAAGTTCCCATTGTTTGGCGATGGTTTCCCTTTGCAGCGCCAATACTGCAGGGACTTAGGTTTGTTGCTACTTAGGCTAGGTGACCCTGCATACAGAAGCAGCCTTTTCCTGTTCAAGCTTGGATCCCTGTTTCTTAGGAGCTGCTTGCAAGACCCTGCTATTGCCCACCATCTATCCTCTGCACCTATGCCTGTGTAGGAAGCGAGTATTTTAGCCTGAGAGGCAGGGCTCTTGCAACTCTGGAGGAGAGATAATCCTGCAGCCCACGTTCGTCCTGGGAAACCGGAAGGCGACCCTTGGCCTCAGTGTAGTGGCTAAATTTCCGCCGGGGAAGTTCTGCCTGCCGCAGTTTCCATGAGGTCTGCACCGTCTTGGGGCTTAAATGGAGAGCGAGGAGAGCTGTCAGCTCTCACAGAACTCTGGCCTCCGCACTGTTTGCTATGCAACTGAGCTCAAGACCACACGTCTCCTCCCGGCCTGCTGAGAAACAGGCATTCGTGTAGGCCCTTCGTAACACTTTTTGGCATGTAGACTCCAAGGCGACACACTGTTCTTTTCCTTGGAGAAATACAGTGCCCCAGCTTGCCAACGCTCACGAAGGCAGTCCGAGCCAGTCTCATGTGCTGGGCCACTTGGATTCAGTGAGGAAAAGCATCCTGCATTGAGGCGAACGTTCTGCTCAGCGTGCCATCCGGAAGCTCACACTTGTCGGCTCTCTAGCTTAAGCAGGAGGTCGAGGTGAGGACCAAACTGAGCAAAGAGCACAGTTCCACACTTTGCACAAGGTGAAGCAGGAAGTCGAAGTGAGGACCAACATGAGCAAAGAGCACAATTCCTCACGTTGCACTGGTAGTCGTCGTAAGAGGAATTGCCAACTATGCCTGGCTAAGGCCTTCCCTGGGGTTAAGGAACCTGCCACACTTAGACGCCTTTAAATGAAAATTTATTTAGCGAAGTTCCCATTGTTTGGCGATGGTTTCCCTTTGCAGCGCCAATACTGCAGGGACTTAGGTTTGTTGCTACCTAGGCTAGGTGACCCTGCATACAGAAGCAGGCTTTTCCTGTGCAAGCTTGGATCCCGGTTTCTTAGGGGCTGCTTGCAAGACCCTGCTGTTGCCCACCATCTATCCTCTGCCCCTACGCCTGTGTAGGAAGCGAGTATTTTAGCCTGAGAGGCAGGGCTCTTGCAACTCTGGAGGAGAGATAACCCTGCAGCCCACGTACGTCCTGAGAAACCGCAAGGTGACCCTTGGCCTCAGTGTAGTGGCTAAATTTCCGCCGGGCAAGTTCTGCCTGCCGCAGTTTCCATGAGGTCTGCACCGTCTTGGGGCTTAAATGGAGAGCGAGGAGAGCTGTCAGCTCTCACAGAACTCTGGCCCCCGAACCTTTTGCCATGCACCTGAACTCAAGACCACACGTCTCCTCCCTGCCTGCTGAGCAACAGGCCGCCGTGTAGGCCCTTGCTAACACTTCCTGGCATTGCAGAGTCCAAGGGGACACACTGTCCCCTTCCTTGGAAACCTACGTTGCCACAGCTTGCCAAACGCTACCGAAGGCAGTCCTAGCCAGTCTCATGTGCTGGGTAACTTGGATTCAGGTACGAAAAGGCACCTGCATTGGGGTGAACACTGCTCAGCGTTCTTTCCGGGAGCTCATAATTGCCCCCTCTCTAGCTTAAGCAGGATGTCGAGGTGAGGTCCAACTTGAGCAAAGAGCACAATTCCTCACTTTGCATTGGGTTAAGCAGGAAGTCGAAGTGAGGACCAACCTGAGCAAAGAGCACAATTGCTCACTTTGCAGTGGTAGGCCGTCGTAAGAGGCATTGCCTACTACGCCTTGCTAAGGTCTGTCTGTTAGGGAAGTTGACACTCTTCGACGCCTTTAAAGGAAAATTTATTCAGCGAAGTTCCCAGTGTTTTGCGATGGTCTCCCTTCGCAGTGCCAATACTGCAGGGACTTAGGTTTGCTGCTAACTAGGCTAGGTGACCTGCATACAGAAGCAGGCTTTTCCCTTTGGAAGCTTGGATCCCGGTTTCTTAAGGGCTGCTTGCAAGACCCTGCTGTTGCCCAGCATGTATCCTCTGCCTCTACGCCTGTGTAGGAAGCGAGTATTTTAGCCTGAGAAGCAGGGCTCTTGCAACTCTGGAGGAGAGATAATCCTGCAGCCCACGTTCGTCCTGGGAACCCGCAAGGCGACCCTTGGCCTCAGTGTAGTGGCTAAATTTCCACCGGGCAAGTTCTGCCTGCCGCAGTTTCCATGAGGTCTGCACCGTCTTGGGGCTTAAATGGAGAGCGAGGAGAGCTGTCAGCTCTCACAGAACTCTGGCCTCCGCACTGTTTGCCATGCAACTGAGCTCAAGACCACACGTCTCCTCCCGGCCTGCTGAGAAACAGGCATCCGTGTAGGCCCTTCGAAACACTTTTTGGCATGTAGACTCCAAGGCGACACACTGTTCTTTTCCTTGGAAAAATACAGTGCCCCAGCTTGCCAACGCTCACGAAGGCAGTCCGAGTCAGTCTCATGTGCTGGGTCACTTGGATTCACTGAGAAAAAGCATCCTGCATTCAGACGAACGTTCTGCTCAGCGTGCCATCCGGAAGCTCACACTTGTCGGCTCTCTAGCTTAAGCAGGAGGTCGAGGTGAGGACCAAACTGAGCAAAGAGCACAGTTCCACACTTTGCACAAGGTGAAGCAGGAAGTCGAAATGAGGACCAACATGAGCAAAGAGCACAATTCCTCACGTTGCACTGGTAGTCGTCGTAAGAGGAATTGCCAACTATGCCTGGCTAAGGCCTTCCCTGGGGTTAAGGAACCTGCCACACTTAGACGCCTTTAAATGAAAATTTATTTAGCGAAGTTCCCATTGTTTGGCGATGGTTTCCCTTTGCAGCGCCAATACTGCAGGGACTTAGGTTTGTTGCTACTTAGGCTAGGTGACCCTGCATACAGAAGCAGCCTTTTCCTGTTCAAGCTTGGATCCCTGTTTCTTAGGAGCTGCTTGCAAGACCCTGCTATTGCCCACCATCTATCCTCTGCACCTATGCCTGTGTAGGAAGCGAGTATTTTAGCCTGAGAGGCAGGGCTCTTGCAACTCTGGAGGAGAGATAATCCTGCAGCCCACGTTCGTCCTGGGAAACCGGAAGGCGACCCTTGGCCTCAGTGTAGTGGCTAAATTTCCGCCGGGGAAGTTCTGCCTGCCGCAGTTTCCATGAGGTCTGCACCGTCTTGGGGCTTAAATGGAGAGCGAGGAGAGCTGTCAGCTCTCACAGAACTCTGGCCTCCGCACTGTTTGCTATGCAACTGAGCTCAAGACCACACGTCTCCTCCCGGCCTGCTGAGAAACAGGCATTCGTGTAGGCCCTTCGTAACACTTTTTGGCATGTAGACTCCAAGGCGACACACTGTTCTTTTCCTTGGAAAAATACAGTGCCCCAGCTTGCCAACGCTCACGAAGGCAGTCCGAGCCAGTCTCATGTGCTGGGCCACTTGGATTCAGTGAGGAAAAGCATCCTGCATTGAGGCGAACGTTCTGCTCAGCGTGCCATCCGGAAGCTCACACTTGTCGGCTCTCTAGCTTAAGCAGGAGGTCGAGGTGAGGACCAAACTGAGCAAAGAGCACAGTTCCACACTTTGCACAAGGTGAAGCAGGAAGTCGAAGTGAGGACCAACATGAGCAAAGAGCACAATTCCTCACGTTGCACTGGTAGTCGTCGTAAGAGGAATTGCCAACTATGCCTGGCTAAGGCCTTCCCTGGGGTTAAGGAACCTGCCACACTTAGACGCCTTTAAATGAAAATTTATTTAGCGAAGTTCCCATTGTTTGGCGATGGTTTCCCTTTGCAGCGCCAATACTGCAGGGACTTAGGTTTGTTGCTACCTAGGCTAGGTGACCCTGCATACAGAAGCAGGCTTTTCCTGTTCAAGCTTGGATCCCGGTTTCTTAGGGGCTGCTTGCAAGACCCTGCTGTTGCCCACCATCTATCCTCTGCCCCTACGCCTGTGTAGGAAGCGAGTATTTTAGCCTGAGAAGCAGGGCTCTTGCAACTCTGGAGGAGAGATAACCCTGCAGCCCACGTACGTCCTGAGAAACCGCAAGGTGACCCTTGGCCTCAGTGTAGTGGCTAAATTTCCGCCGGGCAAGTTCTGCCTGCCGCAGTTTCCATGAGGTCTGCACCGTCTTGGGGCTTAAATGGAGAGCGAGGAGAGCTGTCAGCTCTCACAGAACTCTGGCCCCCGAACCTTTTGCCATGCACCTGAACTCAAGACCACACGTCTCCTCCCTGCCTGCTGAGCAACAGGCCGCCGTGTAGGCCCTTGCTAACACTTCCTGGCATTGCAGAGTCCAAGGGGACACACTGTCCCCTTCCTTGGAAACCTACGTTGCCACAGCTTGCCAAACGCTACCGAAGGCAGTCCTAGCCAGTCTCATGTGCTGGGTAACTTGGATTCAGTTACGAAAAGGCACCTGCATTGGGGTGAACACTGCTCAGCGTTCTTTCCGGGAGCTCATAATTGCCCCCTCTCTAGCTTAAGCAGGATGTCGAGGTGAGGTCCAACTTGAGCAAAGAGCACAATTCCTCACTTTGCATTGGGTTAAGCAGGAAGTCGAAGTGAGGACCAACCTGAGCAAAGAGCACAATTGCTCACTTTGCAGTGGTAGGCCGTCGTAAGAGGCATTGCCTACTACGCCTTGCTAAGGTCTGTCTGTTAGGGAAGTTGACACTCTTCGACGCCTTTAAAGGAAAATTTATTCAGCGAAGTTCCCAGTGTTTTGCGATGGTCTCCCTTCGCAGTGCCAATACTGCAGGGACTTAGGTTTGCTGCTAACTAGGCTAGGTGACCTGCATACAGAAGCAGGCTTTTCCCTTTGGAAGCTTGGATCCCGGTTTCTTAAGGGCTGCTTGCAAGACCCTGCTGTTGCCCAGCATGTATCCTCTGCCTCTACGCCTGTGTAGGAAGCGAGTATTTTAGCCTGAGAAGCAGGGCTCTTGCAACTCTGGAGGAGAGATAATCCTGCAGCCCACGTTCGTCCTGGGAACCCGCAAGGCGACCCTTGGCCTCAGTGTAGTGGCTAAATTTCCACCGGGCAAGTTCTGCCTGCCGCAGTTTCCATGAGGTCTGCACCGTCTTGGGGCTTAAATGGAGAGCGAGGAGAGCTGTCAGCTCTCACAGAACTCTGGCCTCCGCACTGTTTGCCATGCAACTGAGCTCAAGACCACACGTCTCCTCCCGGCCTGCTGAGAAACAGGCATCCGTGTAGGCCCTTCGAAACACTTTTTGGCATGTAGACTCCAAGGCGACACACTGTTCTTTTCCTTGGAAAAATACAGTGCCCCAGCTTGCCAACGCTCACGAAGGCAGTCCGAGTCAGTCTCATGTGCTGGGTCACTTGGATTCACTGAGAAAAAGCATCCTGCATTCAGACGAACGTTCTGCTCAGCGTGCCATCCGGAAGCTCACACTTGTCGGCTCTCTAGCTTAAGCAGGAGGTCGAGGTGAGGACCAAACTGAGCAAAGAGCACAGTTCCACACTTTGCACAAGGTGAAGCAGGAAGTCGAAATGAGGACCAACATGAGCAAAGAGCACAATTCCTCACGTTGCACTGGTAGTCGTCGTAAGAGGAATTGCCAACTATGCCTGGCTAAGGCCTTCCCTGGGGTTAAGGAACCTGCCACACTTAGACGCCTTTAAATGAAAATTTATTTAGCGAAGTTCCCATTGTTTGGCGATGGTTTCCCTTTGCAGCGCCAATACTGCAGGGACTTAGGTTTGTTGCTACTTAGGCTAGGTGACCCTGCATACAGAAGCAGCCTTTTCCTGTTCAAGCTTGGATCCCTGTTTCTAAGGAGCTGCTTGCAAGACCCTGCTATTGCCCACCATCTATCCTCTGCACCTATGCCTGTGTAGGAAGCGAGTATTTTAGCCTGAGAGGCAGGGCTCTTGCAACTCTGGAGGAGAGATAACCCTGCAGCCCACGTACGTCCTGAGAAACCGCAAGGTGACCCTTGGCCTCAGTGTAGTGGCTAAATTTCCGCCGGGCAAGTTCTGCCTGCCGCAGTTTCCATGAGGTCTGCACCGTCTTGGGGCTTAAATGGAGAGCGAGGAGAGCTGTCAGCTCTCACAGAACTCTGGCCCCCGAACCTTTTGCCATGCACCTGAACTCAAGACCACACGTCTCCTCCCTGCCTGCTGAGCAACAGGCCGCCGTGTAGGCCCTTGCTAACACTTCCTGGCATTGCAGAGTCCAAGGGGACACACTGTCCCCTTCCTTGGAAACCTACGTTGCCACAGCTTGCCAAACGCTACCGAAGGCAGTCCTAGCCAGTCTCATGTGCTGGGTAACTTGGATTCAGGTACGAAAAGGCACCTGCATTGGGGTGAACACTGCTCAGCGTTCTTTCCGGGAGCTCATAATTGCCCCCTCTCTAGCTTAAGCAGGATGTCGAGGTGAGGTCCAACTTGAGCAAAGAGCACAATTCCTCACTTTGCATTGGGTTAAGCAGGAAGTCGAAGTGAGGACCAACCTGAGCAAAGAGCACAATTGCTCACTTTGCAGTGGTAGGCCGTCGTAAGAGGCATTGCCTACTACGCCTTGCTAAGGTCTGTCTGTTAGGGAAGTTGACACTCTTCGACGCCTTTAAAGGAAAATTTATTCAGCGAAGTTCCCAGTGTTTTGCGATGGTCTCCCTTCGCAGTGCCAATACTGCAGGGACTTAGGTTTGCTGCTAACTAGGCTAGGTGACCTGCATACAGAAGCAGGCTTTTCCCTTTGGAAGCTTGGATCCCGGTTTCTTAAGGGCTGCTTGCAAGACCCTGCTGTTGCCCAGCATGTATCCTCTGCCTCTACGCCTGTGTAGGAAGCGAGTATTTTAGCCTGAGAAGCAGGGCTCTTGCAACTCTGGAGGAGAGATAATCCTGCAGCCCACGTTCGTCCTGGGAACCCGCAAGGCGACCCTTGGCCTCAGTGTAGTGGCTAAATTTCCACCGGGCAAGTTCTGCCTGCCGCAGTTTCCATGAGGTCTGCACCGTCTTGGGGCTTAAATGGAGAGCGAGGAGAGCTGTCAGCTCTCACAGAACTCTGGCCTCCGCACTGTTTGCCATGCAACTGAGCTCAAGACCACACGTCTCCTCCCGGCCTGCTGAGAAACAGGCATCCGTGTAGGCCCTTCGAAACACTTTTTGGCATGTAGACTCCAAGGCGACACACTGTTCTTTTCCTTGGAAAAATACAGTGCCCCAGCTTGCCAACGCTCACGAAGGCAGTCCGAGTCAGTCTCATGTGCTGGGTCACTTGGATTCACTGAGAAAAAGCATCCTGCATTCAGACGAACGTTCTGCTCAGCGTGCCATCCGGAAGCTCACACTTGTCGGCTCTCTAGCTTAAGCAGGAGGTCGAGGTGAGGACCAAACTGAGCAAAGAGCACAGTTCCACACTTTGCACAAGGTGAAGCAGGAAGTCGAAATGAGGACCAACATGAGCAAAGAGCACAATTCCTCACGTTGCACTGGTAGTCGTCGTAAGAGGAATTGCCAACTATGCCTGGCTAAGGCCTTCCCTGGGGTTAAGGAACCTGCCACACTTAGACGCCTTTAAATGAAAATTTATTTAGCGAAGTTCCCATTGTTTGGCGATGGTTTCCCTTTGCAGCGCCAATACTGCAGGGACTTAGGTTTGTTGCTACTTAGGCTAGGTGACCCTGCATACAGAAGCAGCCTTTTCCTGTTCAAGCTTGGATCCCTGTTTCTTAGGAGCTGCTTGCAAGACCCTGCTATTGCCCACCATCTATCCTCTGCACCTATGCCTGTGTAGGAAGCGAGTATTTTAGCCTGAGAGGCAGGGCTCTTGCAACTCTGGAGGAGAGATAATCCTGCAGCCCACGTTCGTCCTGGGAAACCGGAAGGCGACCCTTGGCCTCAGTGTAGTGGCTAAATTTCCGCCGGGGAAGTTCTGCCTGCCGCAGTTTCCATGAGGTCTGCACCGTCTTGGGGCTTAAATGGAGAGCGAGGAGAGCTGTCAGCTCTCACAGAACTCTGGCCTCCGCACTGTTTGCTATGCAACTGAGCTCAAGACCACACGTCTCCTCCCGGCCTGCTGAGAAACAGGCATTCGTGTAGGCCCTTCGTAACACTTTTTGGCATGTAGACTCCAAGGCGACACACTGTTCTTTTCCTTGGAGAAATACAGTGCCCCAGCTTGCCAACGCTCACGAAGGCAGTCCGAGCCAGTCTCATGTGCTGGGCCACTTGGATTCAGTGAGGAAAAGCATCCTGCATTGAGGCGAACGTTCTGCTCAGCGTGCCATCCGGAAGCTCACACTTGTCGGCTCTCTAGCTTAAGCAGGAGGTCGAGGTGAGGACCAAACTGAGCAAAGAGCACAGTTCCACACTTTGCACAAGGTGAAGCAGGAAGTCGAAGTGAGGACCAACATGAGCAAAGAGCACAATTCCTCACGTTGCACTGGTAGTCGTCGTAAGAGGAATTGCCAACTATGCCTGGCTAAGGCCTTCCCTGGGGTTAAGGAACCTGCCACACTTAGACGCCTTTAAATGAAAATTTATTTAGCGAAGTTCCCATTGTTTGGCGATGGTTTCCCTTTGCAGCGCCAATACTGCAGGGACTTAGGTTTGTTGCTACCTAGGCTAGGTGACCCTGCATACAGAAGCAGGCTTTTCCTGTGCAAGCTTGGATCCCGGTTTCTTAGGGGCTGCTTGCAAGACCCTGCTATTGCCCACCATCTATCCTCTGCCCCTACGCCTGTGTAGGAAGCGAGTATTTTAGCCTGAGAAGCAGGGCTCTTGCAACTCTGGAGGAGAGATAACCCTGCAGCCCACGTACGTCCTGAGAAACCGCAAGGTGACCCTTGGCCTCAGTGTAGTGGCTAAATTTCCGCCGGGCAAGTTCTGCCTGCCGCAGTTTCCATGAGGTCTGCACCGTCTTGGGGCTTAAATGGAGAGCGAGGAGAGCTGTCAGCTCTCACAGAACTCTGGCCCCCGAACCTTTTGCCATGCACCTGAACTCAAGACCACACGTCTCCTCCCTGCCTGCTGAGCAACAGGCCGCCGTGTAGGCCCTTGCTAACACTTCCTGGCATTGCAGAGTCCAAGGGGACACACTGTCCCCTTCCTTGGAAACCTACGTTGCCACAGCTTGCCAAACGCTACCGAAGGCAGTCCTAGCCAGTCTCATGTGCTGGGTAACTTGGATTCAGGTACGAAAAGGCACCTGCATTGGGGTGAACACTGCTCAGCGTTCTTTCCGGGAGCTCATAATTGCCCCCTCTCTAGCTTAAGCAGGATGTCGAGGTGAGGTCCAACTTGAGCAAAGAGCACAATTCCTCACTTTGCATTGGGTTAAGCAGGAAGTCGAAGTGAGGACCAACCTGAGCAAAGAGCACAATTGCTCACTTTGCAGTGGTAGGCCGTCGTAAGAGGCATTGCCTACTACGCCTTGCTAAGGTCTGTCTGTTAGGGAAGTTGACACTCTTCGACGCCTTTAAAGGAAAATTTATTCAGCGAAGTTCCCAGTGTTTTGCGATGGTCTCCCTTCGCAGTGCCAATACTGCAGGGACTTAGGTTTGCTGCTAACTAGGCTAGGTGACCTGCATACAGAAGCAGGCTTTTCCCTTTGGAAGCTTGGATCCCGGTTTCTTAAGGGCTGCTTGCAAGACCCTGCTGTTGCCCAGCATGTATCCTCTGCCTCTACGCCTGTGTAGGAAGCGAGTATTTTAGCCTGAGAAGCAGGGCTCTTGCAACTCTGGAGGAGAGATAATCCTGCAGCCCACGTTCGTCCTGGGAACCCGCAAGGCGACCCTTGGCCTCAGTGTAGTGGCTAAATTTCCACCGGGCAAGTTCTGCCTGCCGCAGTTTCCATGAGGTCTGCACCGTCTTGGGGCTTAAATGGAGAGCGAGGAGAGCTGTCAGCTCTCACAGAACTCTGGCCTCCGCACTGTTTGCCATGCAACTGAGCTCAAGACCACACGTCTCCTCCCGGCCTGCTGAGAAACAGGCATCCGTGTAGGCCCTTCGAAACACTTTTTGGCATGTAGACTCCAAGGCGACACACTGTTCTTTTCCTTGGAAAAATACAGTGCCCCAGCTTGCCAACGCTCACGAAGGCAGTCCGAGTCAGTCTCATGTGCTGGGTCACTTGGATTCACTGAGAAAAAGCATCCTGCATTCAGACGAACGTTCTGCTCAGCGTGCCATCCGGAAGCTCACACTTGTCGGCTCTCTAGCTTAAGCAGGAGGTCGAGGTGAGGACCAAACTGAGCAAAGAGCACAGTTCCACACTTTGCACAAGGTGAAGCAGGAAGTCGAAATGAGGACCAACATGAGCAAAGAGCACAATTCCTCACGTTGCACTGGTAGTCGTCGTAAGAGGAATTGCCAACTATGCCTGGCTAAGGCCTTCCCTGGGGTTAAGGAACCTGCCACACTTAGACGCCTTTAAATGAAAATTTATTTAGCGAAGTTCCCATTGTTTGGCGATGGTTTCCCTTTGCAGCGCCAATACTGCAGGGACTTAGGTTTGTTGCTACTTAGGCTAGGTGACCCTGCATACAGAAGCAGCCTTTTCCTGTTCAAGCTTGGATCCCTGTTTCTTAGGAGCTGCTTGCAAGACCCTGCTATTGCCCACCATCTATCCTCTGCACCTATGCCTGTGTAGGAAGCGAGTATTTTAGCCTGAGAGGCAGGGCTCTTGCAACTCTGGAGGAGAGATAATCCTGCAGCCCACGTTCGTCCTGGGAAACCGGAAGGCGACCCTTGGCCTCAGTGTAGTGGCTAAATTTCCGCCGGGGAAGTTCTGCCTGCCGCAGTTTCCATGAGGTCTGCACCGTCTTGGGGCTTAAATGGAGAGCGAGGAGAGCTGTCAGCTCTCACAGAACTCTGGCCTCCGCACTGTTTGCTATGCAACTGAGCTCAAGACCACACGTCTCCTCCCGGCCTGCTGAGAAACAGGCATTCGTGTAGGCCCTTCGTAACACTTTTTGGCATGTAGACTCCAAGGCGACACACTGTTCTTTTCCTTGGAGAAATACAGTGCCCCAGCTTGCCAACGCTCACGAAGGCAGTCCGAGCCAGTCTCATGTGCTGGGCCACTTGGATTCAGTGAGGAAAAGCATCCTGCATTGAGGCGAACGTTCTGCTCAGCGTGCCATCCGGAAGCTCACACTTGTCGGCTCTCTAGCTTAAGCAGGAGGTCGAGGTGAGGACCAAACTGAGCAAAGAGCACAGTTCCACACTTTGCACAAGGTGAAGCAGGAAGTCGAAGTGAGGACCAACATGAGCAAAGAGCACAATTCCTCACGTTGCACTGGTAGTCGTCGTAAGAGGAATTGCCAACTATGCCTGGCTAAGGCCTTCCCTGGGGTTAAGGAACCTGCCACACTTAGACGCCTTTAAATGAAAATTTATTTAGCGAAGTTCCCATTGTTTGGCGATGGTTTCCCTTTGCAGCGCCAATACTGCAGGGACTTAGGTTTGTTGCTACCTAGGCTAGGTGACCCTGCATACAGAAGCAGGCTTTTCCTGTGCAAGCTTGGATCCCGGTTTCTTAGGGGCTGCTTGCAAGACCCTGCTGTTGCCCACCATCTATCCTCTGCCCCTACGCCTGTGTAGGAAGCGAGTATTTTAGCCTGAGAGGCAGGGCTCTTGCAACTCTGGAGGAGAGATAACCCTGCAGCCCACGTACGTCCTGAGAAACCGCAAGGTGACCCTTGGCCTCAGTGTAGTGGCTAAATTTCCGCCGGGCAAGTTCTGCCTGCCGCAGTTTCCATGAGGTCTGCACCGTCTTGGGGCTTAAATGGAGAGCGAGGAGAGCTGTCAGCTCTCACAGAACTCTGGCCCCCGAACCTTTTGCCATGCACCTGAACTCAAGACCACACGTCTCCTCCCTGCCTGCTGAGCAACAGGCCGCCGTGTAGGCCCTTGCTAACACTTCCTGGCATTGCAGAGTCCAAGGGGACACACTGTCCCCTTCCTTGGAAACCTACGTTGCCACAGCTTGCCAAACGCTACCGAAGGCAGTCCTAGCCAGTCTCATGTGCTGGGTAACTTGGATTCAGTTACGAAAAGGCACCTGCATTGGGGTGAACACTGCTCAGCGTTCTTTCCGGGAGCTCATAATTGCCCCCTCTCTAGCTTAAGCAGGATGTCGAGGTGAGGTCCAACTTGAGCAAAGAGCACAATTCCTCACTTTGCATTGGGTTAAGCAGGAAGTCGAAGTGAGGACCAACCTGAGCAAAGAGCACAATTGCTCACTTTGCAGTGGTAGGCCGTCGTAAGAGGCATTGCCTACTACGCCTTGCTAAGGTCTGTCTGTTAGGGAAGTTGACACTCTTCGACGCCTTTAAAGGAAAATTTATTCAGCGAAGTTCCCAGTGTTTTGCGATGGTCTCCCTTCGCAGTGCCAATACTGCAGGGACTTAGGTTTGCTGCTAACTAGGCTAGGTGACCTGCATACAGAAGCAGGCTTTTCCCTTTGGAAGCTTGGATCCCGGTTTCTTAAGGGCTGCTTGCAAGACCCTGCTGTTGCCCAGCATGTATCCTCTGCCTCTACGCCTGTGTAGGAAGCGAGTATTTTAGCCTGAGAAGCAGGGCTCTTGCAACTCTGGAGGAGAGATAATCCTGCAGCCCACGTTCGTCCTGGGAACCCGCAAGGCGACCCTTGGCCTCAGTGTAGTGGCTAAATTTCCACCGGGCAAGTTCTGCCTGCCGCAGTTTCCATGAGGTCTGCACCGTCTTGGGGCTTAAATGGAGAGCGAGGAGAGCTGTCAGCTCTCACAGAACTCTGGCCTCCGCACTGTTTGCCATGCAACTGAGCTCAAGACCACACGTCTCCTCCCGGCCTGCTGAGAAACAGGCATCCGTGTAGGCCCTTCGAAACACTTTTTGGCATGTAGACTCCAAGGCGACACACTGTTCTTTTCCTTGGAAAAATACAGTGCCCCAGCTTGCCAACGCTCACGAAGGCAGTCCGAGTCAGTCTCATGTGCTGGGTCACTTGGATTCACTGAGAAAAAGCATCCTGCATTCAGACGAACGTTCTGCTCAGCGTGCCATCCGGAAGCTCACACTTGTCGGCTCTCTAGCTTAAGCAGGAGGTCGAGGTGAGGACCAAACTGAGCAAAGAGCACAGTTCCACACTTTGCACAAGGTGAAGCAGGAAGTCGAAATGAGGACCAACATGAGCAAAGAGCACAATTCCTCACGTTGCACTGGTAGTCGTCGTAAGAGGAATTGCCAACTATGCCTGGCTAAGGCCTTCCCTGGGGTTAAGGAACCTGCCACACTTAGACGCCTTTAAATGAAAATTTATTTAGCGAAGTTCCCATTGTTTGGCGATGGTTTCCCTTTGCAGCGCCAATACTGCAGGGACTTAGGTTTGTTGCTACTTAGGCTAGGTGACCCTGCATACAGAAGCAGCCTTTTCCTGTTCAAGCTTGGATCCCTGTTTCTAAGGAGCTGCTTGCAAGACCCTGCTATTGCCCACCATCTATCCTCTGCACCTATGCCTGTGTAGGAAGCGAGTATTTTAGCCTGAGAGGCAGGGCTCTTGCAACTCTGGAGGAGAGATAACCCTGCAGCCCACGTACGTCCTGAGAAACCGCAAGGTGACCCTTGGCCTCAGTGTAGTGGCTAAATTTCCGCCGGGCAAGTTCTGCCTGCCGCAGTTTCCATGAGGTCTGCACCGTCTTGGGGCTTAAATGGAGAGCGAGGAGAGCTGTCAGCTCTCACAGAACTCTGGCCCCCGAACCTTTTGCCATGCACCTGAACTCAAGACCACACGTCTCCTCCCTGCCTGCTGAGCAACAGGCCGCCGTGTAGGCCCTTGCTAACACTTCCTGGCATTGCAGAGTCCAAGGGGACACACTGTCCCCTTCCTTGGAAACCTACGTTGCCACAGCTTGCCAAACGCTACCGAAGGCAGTCCTAGCCAGTCTCATGTGCTGGGTAACTTGGATTCAGTTACGAAAAGGCACCTGCATTGGGGTGAACACTGCTCAGCGTTCTTTCCGGGAGCTCATAATTGCCCCCTCTCTAGCTTAAGCAGGATGTCGAGGTGAGGTCCAACTTGAGCAAAGAGCACAATTCCTCACTTTGCATTGGGTTAAGCAGGAAGTCGAAGTGAGGACCAACCTGAGCAAAGAGCACAATTGCTCACTTTGCAGTGGTAGGCCGTCGTAAGAGGCATTGCCTACTACGCCTTGCTAAGGTCTGTCTGTTAGGGAAGTTGACACTCTTCGACGCCTTTAAAGGAAAATTTATTCAGCGAAGTTCCCAGTGTTTTGCGATGGTCTCCCTTCGCAGTGCCAATACTGCAGGGACTTAGGTTTGCTGCTAACTAGGCTAGGTGACCTGCATACAGAAGCAGGCTTTTCCCTTTGGAAGCTTGGATCCCGGTTTCTTAAGGGCTGCTTGCAAGACCCTGCTGTTGCCCAGCATGTATCCTCTGCCTCTACGCCTGTGTAGGAAGCGAGTATTTTAGCCTGAGAAGCAGGGCTCTTGCAACTCTGGAGGAGAGATAATCCTGCAGCCCACGTTCGTCCTGGGAACCCGCAAGGCGACCCTTGGCCTCAGTGTAGTGGCTAAATTTCCACCGGGCAAGTTCTGCCTGCCGCAGTTTCCATGAGGTCTGCACCGTCTTGGGGCTTAAATGGAGAGCGAGGAGAGCTGTCAGCTCTCACAGAACTCTGGCCTCCGCACTGTTTGCCATGCAACTGAGCTCAAGACCACACGTCTCCTCCCGGCCTGCTGAGAAACAGGCATCCGTGTAGGCCCTTCGAAACACTTTTTGGCATGTAGACTCCAAGGCGACACACTGTTCTTTTCCTTGGAAAAATACAGTGCCCCAGCTTGCCAACGCTCACGAAGGCAGTCCGAGTCAGTCTCATGTGCTGGGTCACTTGGATTCACTGAGAAAAAGCATCCTGCATTCAGACGAACGTTCTGCTCAGCGTGCCATCCGGAAGCTCACACTTGTCGGCTCTCTAGCTTAAGCAGGAGGTCGAGGTGAGGACCAAACTGAGCAAAGAGCACAGTTCCACACTTTGCACAAGGTGAAGCAGGAAGTCGAAATGAGGACCAACATGAGCAAAGAGCACAATTCCTCACGTTGCACTGGTAGTCGTCGTAAGAGGAATTGCCAACTATGCCTGGCTAAGGCCTTCCCTGGGGTTAAGGAACCTGCCACACTTAGACGCCTTTAAATGAAAATTTATTTAGCGAAGTTCCCATTGTTTGGCGATGGTTTCCCTTTGCAGCGCCAATACTGCAGGGACTTAGGTTTGTTGCTACTTAGGCTAGGTGACCCTGCATACAGAAGCAGCCTTTTCCTGTTCAAGCTTGGATCCCGGTTTCTTAGGGGCTGCTTGCAAGACCCTGCTATTGCCCACCATCTATCCTCTGCACCTATGCCTGTGTAGGAAGCGAGTATTTTAGCCTGAGAGGCAGGGCTCTTGCAACTCTGGAGGAGAGATAACCCTGCAGCCCACGTACGTCCTGAGAAACCGCAAGGTGACCCTTGGCCTCAGTGTAGTGGCTAAATTTCCGCCGGGCAAGTTCTGCCTGCCGCAGTTTCCATGAGGTCTGCACCGTCTTGGGGCTTAAATGGAGAGCGAGGAGAGCTGTCAGCTCTCACAGAACTCTGGCCCCCGAACCTTTTGCCATGCACCTGAACTCAAGACCACACGTCTCCTCCCTGCCTGCTGAGCAACAGGCCGCCGTGTAGGCCCTTGCTAACACTTCCTGGCATTGCAGAGTCCAAGGGGACACACTGTCCCCTTCCTTGGAAACCTACGTTGCCACAGCTTGCCAAACGCTACCGAAGGCAGTCCTAGCCAGTCTCATGTGCTGGGTAACTTGGATTCAGGTACGAAAAGGCACCTGCATTGGGGTGAACACTGCTCAGCGTTCTTTCCGGGAGCTCATAATTGCCCCCTCTCTAGCTTAAGCAGGATGTCGAGGTGAGGTCCAACTTGAGCAAAGAGCACAATTCCTCACTTTGCATTGGGTTAAGCAGGAAGTCGAAGTGAGGACCAACCTGAGCAAAGAGCACAATTGCTCACTTTGCAGTGGTAGGCCGTCGTAAGAGGCATTGCCTACTACGCCTTGCTAAGGTCTGTCTGTTAGGGAAGTTGACACTCTTCGACGCCTTTAAAGGAAAATTTATTCAGCGAAGTTCCCAGTGTTTTGCGATGGTCTCCCTTCGCAGTGCCAATACTGCAGGGACTTAGGTTTGCTGCTAACTAGGCTAGGTGACCTGCATACAGAAGCAGGCTTTTCCCTTTGGAAGCTTGGATCCCGGTTTCTTAAGGGCTGCTTGCAAGACCCTGCTGTTGCCCAGCATGTATCCTCTGCCTCTACGCCTGTGTAGGAAGCGAGTATTTTAGCCTGAGAAGCAGGGCTCTTGCAACTCTGGAGGAGAGATAATCCTGCAGCCCACGTTCGTCCTGGGAACCCGCAAGGCGACCCTTGGCCTCAGTGTAGTGGCTAAATTTCCACCGGGCAAGTTCTGCCTGCCGCAGTTTCCATGAGGTCTGCACCGTCTTGGGGCTTAAATGGAGAGCGAGGAGAGCTGTCAGCTCTCACAGAACTCTGGCCTCCGCACTGTTTGCCATGCAACTGAGCTCAAGACCACACGTCTCCTCCCGGCCTGCTGAGAAACAGGCATCCGTGTAGGCCCTTCGAAACACTTTTTGGCATGTAGACTCCAAGGCGACACACTGTTCTTTTCCTTGGAAAAATACAGTGCCCCAGCTTGCCAACGCTCACGAAGGCAGTCCGAGTCAGTCTCATGTGCTGGGTCACTTGGATTCACTGAGAAAAAGCATCCTGCATTCAGACGAACGTTCTGCTCAGCGTGCCATCCGGAAGCTCACACTTGTCGGCTCTCTAGCTTAAGCAGGAGGTCGAGGTGAGGACCAAACTGAGCAAAGAGCACAGTTCCACACTTTGCACAAGGTGAAGCAGGAAGTCGAAATGAGGACCAACATGAGCAAAGAGCACAATTCCTCACGTTGCACTGGTAGTCGTCGTAAGAGGAATTGCCAACTATGCCTGGCTAAGGCCTTCCCTGGGGTTAAGGAACCTGCCACACTTAGACGCCTTTAAATGAAAATTTATTTAGCGAAGTTCCCATTGTTTGGCGATGGTTTCCCTTTGCAGCGCCAATACTGCAGGGACTTAGGTTTGTTGCTACTTAGGCTAGGTGACCCTGCATACAGAAGCAGCCTTTTCCTGTTCAAGCTTGGATCCCTGTTTCTTAGGAGCTGCTTGCAAGACCCTGCTATTGCCCACCATCTATCCTCTGCCCCTATGCCTGTGTAGGAAGCGAGTATTTTAGCCTGAGAGGCAGGGCTCTTGCAACTCTGGAGGAGAGATAATCCTGCAGCCCACGTACGTCCTGGGAAACCGGAAGGCGACCCTTGGCCTCAGTGTAGTGGCTAAATTTCCGCCGGGCAAGTTCTGCCTGCCGCAGTTTCCATGAGGTCTGCACCGTCTTGGGGCTTAAATGGAGAGCGAGGAGAGCTGTCAGCTCTCACAGAACTCTGGCCCCCGAACCTTTTGCCATGCACCTGAACTCAAGACCACACGTCTCCTCCCTGCCTGCTGAGCAACAGGCCGCCGTGTAGGCCCTTGCTAACACTTCCTGGCATTGCAGAGTCCAAGGGGACACACTGTCCCCTTCCTTGGAAACCTACGTTGCCACAGCTTGCCAAACGCTACCGAAGGCAGTCCTAGCCAGTCTCATGTGCTGGGTAACTTGGATTCAGTTACGAAAAGGCACCTGCATTGGGGTGAACACTGCTCAGCGTTCTTTCCGGGAGCTCATAATTGCCCCCTCTCTAGCTTAAGCAGGATGTCGAGGTGAGGTCCAACTTGAGCAAAGAGCACAATTCCTCACTTTGCATTGGGTTAAGCAGGAAGTCGAAGTGAGGACCAACCTGAGCAAAGAGCACAATTGCTCACTTTGCAGTGGTAGGCCGTCGTAAGAGGCATTGCCTACTACGCCTTGCTAAGGTCTGTCTGTTAGGGAAGTTGACACTCTTCGACGCCTTTAAAGGAAAATTTATTCAGCGAAGTTCCCAGTGTTTTGCGATGGTCTCCCTTCGCAGTGCCAATACTGCAGGGACTTAGGTTTGCTGCTAACTAGGCTAGGTGACCTGCATACAGAAGCAGGCTTTTCCCTTTGGAAGCTTGGATCCCGGTTTCTTAAGGGCTGCTTGCAAGACCCTGCTGTTGCCCAGCATGTATCCTCTGCCTCTACGCCTGTGTAGGAAGCGAGTATTTTAGCCTGAGAAGCAGGGCTCTTGCAACTCTGGAGGAGAGATAATCCTGCAGCCCACGTTCGTCCTGGGAACCCGCAAGGCGACCCTTGGCCTCAGTGTAGTGGCTAAATTTCCACCGGGCAAGTTCTGCCTGCCGCAGTTTCCATGAGGTCTGCACCGTCTTGGGGCTTAAATGGAGAGCGAGGAGAGCTGTCAGCTCTCACAGAACTCTGGCCTCCGCACTGTTTGCCATGCAACTGAGCTCAAGACCACACGTCTCCTCCCGGCCTGCTGAGAAACAGGCATCCGTGTAGGCCCTTCGAAACACTTTTTGGCACGTAGACTCCAAGGCGACACACTGTTCTTTTCCTTGGAAAAATACAGTGCCCCAGCTTGCCAACGCTCACGAAGGCAGTCCGAGTCAGTCTCATGTGCTGGGTCACTTGGATTCACTGAGAAAAAGCATCCTGCATTCAGACGAACGTTCTGCTCAGCGTGCCATCCGGAAGCTCACACTTGTCGGCTCTCTAGCTTAAGCAGGAGGTCGAGGTGAGGACCAAACTGAGCAAAGAGCACAGTTCCACACTTTGCACAAGGTGAAGCAGGAAGTCGAAATGAGGACCAACATGAGCAAAGAGCACAATTCCTCACGTTGCACTGGTAGTCGTCGTAAGAGGAATTGCCAACTATGCCTGGCTAAGGCCTTCCCTGGGGTTAAGGAACCTGCCACACTTAGACGCCTTTAAATGAAAATTTATTTAGCGAAGTTCCCATTGTTTGGCGATGGTTTCCCTTTGCAGCGCCAATACTGCAGGGACTTAGGTTTGTTGCTACCTAGGCTAGGTGACCCTGCATACAGAAGCAGGCTTTTCCTGTGCAAGCTTGGATCCCGGTTTCTTAGGGGCTGCTTGCAAGACCCTGCTGTTGCCCACCATCTATCCTCTGCCCCTACGCCTGTGTAGGAAGCGAGTATTTTAGCCTGAGAAGCAGGGCTCTTGCAACTCTGGAGGAGAGATAACCCTGCAGCCCACGTACGTCCTGAGAAACCGCAAGGTGACCCTTGGCCTCAGTGTAGTGGCTAAATTTCCGCCGGGCAAGTTCTGCCTGCCGCAGTTTCCATGAGGTCTGCACCGTCTTGGGGCTTAAATGGAGAGCGAGGAGAGCTGTCAGCTCTCACAGAACTCTGGCCCCCGAACCTTTTGCCATGCACCTGAACTCAAGACCACACGTCTCCTCCCTGCCTGCTGAGCAACAGGCCGCCGTGTAGGCCCTTGCTAACACTTCCTGGCATTGCAGAGTCCAAGGGGACACACTGTCCCCTTCCTTGGAAACCTACGTTGCCACAGCTTGCCAAACGCTACCGAAGGCAGTCCTAGCCAGTCTCATGTGCTGGGTAACTTGGATTCAGTTACGAAAAGGCACCTGCATTGGGGTGAACACTGCTCAGCGTTCTTTCCGGGAGCTCATAATTACCCCCTCTCTAGCTTAAGCAGGATGTCGAGGTGAGGTCCAACTTGAGCAAAGAGCACAATTCCTCACTTTGCATTGGGTTAAGCAGGAAGTCGAAGTGAGGACCAACCTGAGCAAAGAGCACAATTGCTCACTTTGCAGTGGTAGGCCGTCGTAAGAGGCGTTGCCTACTACGCCTTGCTAAGGTCTGTCTGTTAGGGAAGTTGACACTCTTCGACGCCTTTAAAGGAAAATTTATTCAGCGAAGTTCCCAGTGTTTTGCGATGGTCTCCCTTCGCAGTGCCAATACTGCAGGGACTTAGGTTTGCTGCTAACTAGGCTAGGTGACCTGCATACAGAAGCAGGCTTTTCCCTTTGGAAGCTTGGATCCCGGTTTCTTAAGGGCTGCTTGCAAGACCCTGCTGTTGCCCAGCATGTATCCTCTGCCTCTACGCCTGTGTAGGAAGCGAGTATTTTAGCCTGAGAAGCAGGGCTCTTGCAACTCTGGAGGAGAGATAATCCTGCAGCCCACGTTCGTCCTGGGAACCCGCAAGGCGACCCTTGGCCTCAGTGTAGTGGCTAAATTTCCACCGGGCAAGTTCTGCCTGCCGCAGTTTCCATGAGGTCTGCACCGTCTTGGGGCTTAAATGGAGAGCGAGGAGAGCTGTCAGCTCTCACAGAACTCTGGCCTCCGCACTGTTTGCCATGCAACTGAGCTCAAGACCACACGTCTCCTCCCGGCCTGCTGAGAAACAGGCATCCGTGTAGGCCCTTCGAAACACTTTTTGGCACGTAGACTCCAAGGCGACACACTGTTCTTTTCCTTGGAAAAATACAGTGCCCCAGCTTGCCAACGCTCACGAAGGCAGTCCGAGTCAGTCTCATGTGCTGGGTCACTTGGATTCACTGAGAAAAAGCATCCTGCATTCAGACGAACGTTCTGCTCAGCGTGCCATCCGGAAGCTCACACTTGTCGGCTCTCTAGCTTAAGCAGGAGGTCGAGGTGAGGACCAAACTGAGCAAAGAGCACAGTTCCACACTTTGCACAAGGTGAAGCAGGAAGTCGAAATGAGGACCAACATGAGCAAAGAGCACAATTCCTCACGTTGCACTGGTAGTCGTCGTAAGAGGAATTGCCAACTATGCCTGGCTAAGGCCTTCCCTGGGGTTAAGGAACCTGCCACACTTAGACGCCTTTAAATGAAAATTTATTTAGCGAAGTTCCCATTGTTTGGCGATGGTTTCCCTTTGCAGCGCCAATACTGCAGGGACTTAGGTTTGTTGCTACCTAGGCTAGGTGACCCTGCATACAGAAGCAGGCTTTTCCTGTGCAAGCTTGGATCCCGGTTTCTTAGGGGCTGCTTGCAAGACCCTGCTGTTGCCCACCATCTATCCTCTGCCCCTACGCCTGTGTAGGAAGCGAGTATTTTAGCCTGAGAAGCAGGGCTCTTGCAACTCTGGAGGAGAGATAACCCTGCAGCCCACGTACGTCCTGAGAAACCGCAAGGTGACCCTTGGCCTCAGTGTAGTGGCTAAATTTCCGCCGGGCAAGTTCTGCCTGCCGCAGTTTCCATGAGGTCTGCACCGTCTTGGGGCTTAAATGGAGAGCGAGGAGAGCTGTCAGCTCTCACAGAACTCTGGCCCCCGAACCTTTTGCCATGCACCTGAACTCAAGACCACACGTCTCCTCCCTGCCTGCTGAGCAACAGGCCGCCGTGTAGGCCCTTGCTAACACTTCCTGGCATTGCAGAGTCCAAGGGGACACACTGTCCCCTTCCTTGGAAACCTACGTTGCCACAGCTTGCCAAACGCTACCGAAGGCAGTCCTAGCCAGTCTCATGTGCTGGGTAACTTGGATTCAGTTACGAAAAGGCACCTGCATTGGGGTGAACACTGCTCAGCGTTCTTTCCGGGAGCTCATAATTACCCCCTCTCTAGCTTAAGCAGGATGTCGAGGTGAGGTCCAACTTGAGCAAAGAGCACAATTCCTCACTTTGCATTGGGTTAAGCAGGAAGTCGAAGTGAGGACCAACCTGAGCAAAGAGCACAATTGCTCACTTTGCAGTGGTAGGCCGTCGTAAGAGGCGTTGCCTACTACGCCTTGCTAAGGTCTGTCTGTTAGGGAAGTTGACACTCTTCGACGCCTTTAAAGGAAAATTTATTCAGCGAAGTTCCCAGTGTTTTGCGATGGTCTCCCTTCGCAGTGCCAATACTGCAGGGACTTAGGTTTGCTGCTAACTAGGCTAGGTGACCTGCATACAGAAGCAGGCTTTTCCCTTTGGAAGCTTGGATCCCGGTTTCTTAAGGGCTGCTTGCAAGACCCTGCTGTTGCCCAGCATGTATCCTCTGCCTCTACGCCTGTGTAGGAAGCGAGTATTTTAGCCTGAGAAGCAGGGCTCTTGCAACTCTGGAGGAGAGATAATCCTGCAGCCCACGTTCGTCCTGGGAACCCGCAAGGCGACCCTTGGCCTCAGTGTAGTGGCTAAATTTCCACCGGGCAAGTTCTGCCTGCCGCAGTTTCCATGAGGTCTGCACCGTCTTGGGGCTTAAATGGAGAGCGAGGAGAGCTGTCAGCTCTCACAGAACTCTGGCCTCCGCACTGTTTGCCATGCAACTGAGCTCAAGACCACACGTCTCCTCCCGGCCTGCTGAGAAACAGGCATCCGTGTAGGCCCTTCGAAACACTTTTTGGCACGTAGACTCCAAGGCGACACACTGTTCTTTTCCTTGGAAAAATACAGTGCCCCAGCTTGCCAACGCTCACGAAGGCAGTCCGAGTCAGTCTCATGTGCTGGGTCACTTGGATTCACTGAGAAAAAGCATCCTGCATTCAGACGAACGTTCTGCTCAGCGTGCCATCCGGAAGCTCACACTTGTCGGCTCTCTAGCTTAAGCAGGAGGTCGAGGTGAGGACCAAACTGAGCAAAGAGCACAGTTCCACACTTTGCACAAGGTGAAGCAGGAAGTCGAAATGAGGACCAACATGAGCAAAGAGCACAATTCCTCACGTTGCACTGGTAGTCGTCGTAAGAGGAATTGCCAACTATGCCTGGCTAAGGCCTTCCCTGGGGTTAAGGAACCTGCCACACTTAGACGCCTTTAAATGAAAATTTATTTAGCGAAGTTCCCATTGTTTGGCGATGGTTTCCCTTTGCAGCGCCAATACTGCAGGGACTTAGGTTTGTTGCTACTTAGGCTAGGTGACCCTGCATACAGAAGCAGCCTTTTCCTGTTCAAGCTTGGATCCCTGTTTCTTAGGAGCTGCTTGCAAGACCCTGCTATTGCCCACCATCTATCCTCTGCACCTATGCCTGTGTAGGAAGCGAGTATTTTAGCCTGAGAGGCAGGGCTCTTGCAACTCTGGAGGAGAGATAATCCTGCAGCCCACGTTCGTCCTGGGAAACCGGAAGGCGACCCTTGGCCTCAGTGTAGTGGCTAAATTTCCGCCGGGGAAGTTCTGCCTGCCGCAGTTTCCATGAGGTCTGCACCGTCTTGGGGCTTAAATGGAGAGCGAGGAGAGCTGTCAGCTCTCACAGAACTCTGGCCTCCGCACTGTTTGCTATGCAACTGAGCTCAAGACCACACGTCTCCTCCCGGCCTGCTGAGAAACAGGCATTCGTGTAGGCCCTTCGTAACACTTTTTGGCATGTAGACTCCAAGGCGACACACTGTTCTTTTCCTTGGAGAAATACAGTGCCCCAGCTTGCCAACGCTCACGAAGGCAGTCCGAGCCAGTCTCATGTGCTGGGCCACTTGGATTCAGTGAGGAAAAGCATCCTGCATTGAGGCGAACGTTCTGCTCAGCGTGCCATCCGGAAGCTCACACTTGTCGGCTCTCTAGCTTAAGCAGGAGGTCGAGGTGAGGACCAAACTGAGCAAAGAGCACAGTTCCACACTTTGCACAAGGTGAAGCAGGAAGTCGAAGTGAGGACCAACATGAGCAAAGAGCACAATTCCTCACGTTGCACTGGTAGTCGTCGTAAGAGGAATTGCCAACTATGCCTGGCTAAGGCCTTCCCTGGGGTTAAGGAACCTGCCACACTTAGACGCCTTTAAATGAAAATTTATTTAGCGAAGTTCCCATTGTTTGGCGATGGTTTCCCTTTGCAGCGCCAATACTGCAGGGACTTAGGTTTGTTGCTACCTAGGCTAGGTGACCCTGCATACAGAAGCAGGCTTTTCCTGTGCAAGCTTGGATCCCGGTTTCTTAGGGGCTGCTTGCAAGACCCTGCTGTTGCCCACCATCTATCCTCTGCCCCTACGCCTGTGTAGGAAGCGAGTATTTTAGCCTGAGAGGCAGGGCTCTTGCAACTCTGGAGGAGAGATAACCCTGCAGCCCACGTACGTCCTGAGAAACCGCAAGGTGACCCTTGGCCTCAGTGTAGTGGCTAAATTTCCGCCGGGCAAGTTCTGCCTGCCGCAGTTTCCATGAGGTCTGCACCGTCTTGGGGCTTAAATGGAGAGCGAGGAGAGCTGTCAGCTCTCACAGAACTCTGGCCCCCGAACCTTTTGCCATGCACCTGAACTCAAGACCACACGTCTCCTCCCTGCCTGCTGAGCAACAGGCCGCCGTGTAGGCCCTTGCTAACACTTCCTGGCATTGCAGAGTCCAAGGGGACACACTGTCCCCTTCCTTGGAAACCTACGTTGCCACAGCTTGCCAAACGCTACCGAAGGCAGTCCTAGCCAGTCTCATGTGCTGGGTAACTTGGATTCAGTTACGAAAAGGCACCTGCATTGGGGTGAACACTGCTCAGCGTTCTTTCCGGGAGCTCATAATTGCCCCCTCTCTAGCTTAAGCAGGATGTCGAGGTGAGGTCCAACTTGAGCAAAGAGCACAATTCCTCACTTTGCATTGGGTTAAGCAGGAAGTCGAAGTGAGGACCAACCTGAGCAAAGAGCACAATTGCTCACTTTGCAGTGGTAGGCCGTCGTAAGAGGCGTTGCCTACTACGCCTTGCTAAGGTCTGTCTGTTAGGGAAGTTGACACTCTTCGACGCCTTTAAAGGAAAATTTATTCAGCGAAGTTCCCAGTGTTTTGCGATGGTCTCCCTTCGCAGTGCCAATACTGCAGGGACTTAGGTTTGCTGCTAACTAGGCTAGGTGACCTGCATACAGAAGCAGGCTTTTCCCTTTGGAAGCTTGGATCCCGGTTTCTTAAGGGCTGCTTGCAAGACCCTGCTGTTGCCCAGCATGTATCCTCTGCCTCTACGCCTGTGTAGGAAGCGAGTATTTTAGCCTGAGAAGCAGGGCTCTTGCAACTCTGGAGGAGAGATAATCCTGCAGCCCACGTTCGTCCTGGGAACCCGCAAGGCGACCCTTGGCCTCAGTGTAGTGGCTAAATTTCCACCGGGCAAGTTCTGCCTGCCGCAGTTTCCATGAGGTCTGCACCGTCTTGGGGCTTAAATGGAGAGCGAGGAGAGCTGTCAGCTCTCACAGAACTCTGGCCTCCGCACTGTTTGCCATGCAACTGAGCTCAAGACCACACGTCTCCTCCCGGCCTGCTGAGAAACAGGCATCCGTGTAGGCCCTTCGAAACACTTTTTGGCACGTAGACTCCAAGGCGACACACTGTTCTTTTCCTTGGAAAAATACAGTGCCCCAGCTTGCCAACGCTCACGAAGGCAGTCCGAGTCAGTCTCATGTGCTGGGTCACTTGGATTCACTGAGAAAAAGCATCCTGCATTCAGACGAACGTTCTGCTCAGCGTGCCATCCGGAAGCTCACACTTGTCGGCTCTCTAGCTTAAGCAGGAGGTCGAGGTGAGGACCAAACTGAGCAAAGAGCACAGTTCCACACTTTGCACAAGGTGAAGCAGGAAGTCGAAATGAGGACCAACATGAGCAAAGAGCACAATTCCTCACGTTGCACTGGTAGTCGTCGTAAGAGGAATTGCCAACTATGCCTGGCTAAGGCCTTCCCTGGGGTTAAGGAACCTGCCACACTTAGACGCCTTTAAATGAAAATTTATTTAGCGAAGTTCCCATTGTTTGGCGATGGTTTCCCTTTGCAGCGCCAATACTGCAGGGACTTAGGTTTGTTGCTACTTAGGCTAGGTGACCCTGCATACAGAAGCAGCCTTTTCCTGTTCAAGCTTGGATCCCTGTTTCTTAGGAGCTGCTTGCAAGACCCTGCTATTGCCCACCATCTATCCTCTGCCCCTATGCCTGTGTAGGAAGCGAGTATTTTAGCCTGAGAGGCAGGGCTCTTGCAACTCTGGAGGAGAGATAATCCTGCAGCCCACGTTCGTCCTGGGAAACCGGAAGGCGACCCTTGGCCTCAGTGTAGTGGCTAAATTTCCGCCGGGGAAGTTCTGCCTGCCGCAGTTTCCATGAGGTCTGCACCGTCTTGGGGCTTAAATGGAGAGCGAGGAGAGCTGTCAGCTCTCACAGAACTCTGGCCTCCGCACTGTTTGCTATGCAACTGAGCTCAAGACCACACGTCTCCTCCCGGCCTGCTGAGAAACAGGCATTCCTGTAGGCCCTTCGTAACACTTTTTGGCATGTAGACTCCAAGGCGACACACTGTTCTTTTCCTTGGAGAAATACAGTGCCCCAGCTTGCCAACGCTCACGAAGGCAGTCCGAGCCAGTCTCATGTGCTGGGCCACTTGGATTCAGTGAGGAAAAGCATCCTGCATTGAGGCGAACGTTCTGCTCAGCGTGCCATCCGGAAGCTCACACTTGTCGGCTCTCTAGCTTAAGCAGGAGGTCGAGGTGAGGACCAAACTGAGCAAAGAGCACAGTTCCACACTTTGCACAAGGTGAAGCAGGAAGTCGAAGTGAGGACCAACATGAGCAAAGAGCACAATTCCTCACGTTGCACTGGTAGTCGTCGTAAGAGGAATTGCCAACTATGCCTGGCTAAGGCCTTCCCTGGGGTTAAGGAACCTGCCACACTTAGACGCCTTTAAATGAAAATTTATTTAGCGAAGTTCCCATTGTTTGGCGATGGTTTCCCTTTGCAGCGCCAATACTGCAGGGACTTAGGTTTGTTGCTACCTAGGCTAGGTGACCCTGCATACAGAAGCAGGCTTTTCCTGTTCAAGCTTGGATCCCGGTTTCTTAGGGGCTGCTTGCAAGACCCTGCTGTTGCCCACCATCTATCCTCTGCCCCTACGCCTGTGTAGGAAGCGAGTATTTTAGCCTGAGAAGCAGGGCTCTTGCAACTCTGGAGGAGAGATAACCCTGCAGCCCACGTACGTCCTGAGAAACCGCAAGGTGACCCTTGGCCTCAGTGTAGTGGCTAAATTTCCGCCGGGCAAGTTCTGCCTGCCGCAGTTTCCATGAGGTCTGCGCCGTCTTGGGGCTTAAATGGAGAGCGAGGAGAGCTGTCAGCTCTCACAGAACTCTGGCCCCCGAACCTTTTGCCATGCACCTGAACTCAAGACCACACGTCTCCTCCCTGCCTGCTGAGCAACAGGCCGCCGTGTAGGCCCTTGCTAACACTTCCTGGCATTGCAGAGTCCAAGGGGACACACTGTCCCCTTCCTTGGAAACCTACGTTGCCACAGCTTGCCAAACGCTACCGAAGGCAGTCCTAGCCAGTCTCATGTGCTGGGTAACTTGGATTCAGTTACGAAAAGGCACCTGCATTGGGGTGAACACTGCTCAGCGTTCTTTCCGGGAGCTCATAATTGCCCCCTCTCTAGCTTAAGCAGGATGTCGAGGTGAGGTCCAACTTGAGCAAAGAGCACAATTCCTCACTTTGCATTGGGTTAAGCAGGAAGTCGAAGTGAGGACCAACCTGAGCAAAGAGCACAATTGCTCACTTTGCAGTGGTAGGCCGTCGTAAGAGGCGTTGCCTACTACGCCTTGCTAAGGTCTGTCTGTTAGGGAAGTTGACACTCTTCGACGCCTTTAAAGGAAAATTTATTCAGCGAAGTTCCCAGTGTTTTGCGATGGTCTCCCTTCGCAGTGCCAATACTGCAGGGACTTAGGTTTGCTGCTAACTAGGCTAGGTGACCTGCATACAGAAGCAGGCTTTTCCCTTTGGAAGCTTGGATCCCGGTTTCTTAAGGGCTGCTTGCAAGACCCTGCTGTTGCCCAGCATGTATCCTCTGCCTCTACGCCTGTGTAGGAAGCGAGTATTTTAGCCTGAGAAGCAGGGCTCTTGCAACTCTGGAGGAGAGATAATCCTGCAGCCCACGTTCGTCCTGGGAACCCGCAAGGCGACCCTTGGCCTCAGTGTAGTGGCTAAATTTCCACCGGGCAAGTTCTGCCTGCCGCAGTTTCCATGAGGTCTGCACCGTCTTGGGGCTTAAATGGAGAGCGAGGAGAGCTGTCAGCTCTCACAGAACTCTGGCCTCCGCACTGTTTGCCATGCAACTGAGCTCAAGACCACACGTCTCCTCCCGGCCTGCTGAGAAACAGGCATCCGTGTAGGCCCTTCGAAACACTTTTTGGCACGTAGACTCCAAGGCGACACACTGTTCTTTTCCTTGGAAAAATACAGTGCCCCAGCTTGCCAACGCTCACGAAGGCAGTCCGAGTCAGTCTCATGTGCTGGGTCACTTGGATTCACTGAGAAAAAGCATCCTGCATTCAGACGAACGTTCTGCTCAGCGTGCCATCCGGAAGCTCACACTTGTCGGCTCTCTAGCTTAAGCAGGAGGTCGAGGTGAGGACCAAACTGAGCAAAGAGCACAGTTCCACACTTTGCACAAGGTGAAGCAGGAAGTCGAAATGAGGACCAACATGAGCAAAGAGCACAATTCCTCACGTTGCACTGGTAGTCGTCGTAAGAGGAATTGCCAACTATGCCTGGCTAAGGCCTTCCCTGGGGTTAAGGAACCTGCCACACTTAGACGCCTTTAAATGAAAATTTATTTAGCGAAGTTCCCATTGTTTGGCGATGGTTTCCCTTTGCAGCGCCAATACTGCAGGGACTTAGGTTTGTTGCTACTTAGGCTAGGTGACCCTGCATACAGAAGCAGCCTTTTCCTGTTCAAGCTTGGATCCCTGTTTCTTAGGAGCTGCTTGCAAGACCCTGCTATTGCCCACCATCTATCCTCTGCCCCTATGCCTGTGTAGGAAGCGAGTATTTTAGCCTGAGAGGCAGGGCTCTTGCAACTCTGGAGGAGAGATAATCCTGCAGCCCACGTTCGTCCTGGGAAACCGGAAGGCGACCCTTGGCCTCAGTGTAGTGGCTAAATTTCCGCCGGGCAAGTTCTGCCTGCCGCAGTTTCCATGAGGTCTGCACCGTCTTGGGGCTTAAATGGAGAGCGAGGAGAGCTGTCAGCTCTCACAGAACTCTGGCCCCCGAACCTTTTGCCATGCACCTGAACTCAAGACCACACGTCTCCTCCCTGCCTGCTGAGCAACAGGCCGCCGTGTAGGCCCTTGCTAACACTTCCTGGCATTGCAGAGTCCAAGGGGACACACTGTCCCCTTCCTTGGAAACCTACGTTGCCACAGCTTGCCAAACGCTACCGAAGGCAGTCCTAGCCAGTCTCATGTGCTGGGTAACTTGGATTCAGTTACGAAAAGGCACCTGCATTGGGGTGAACACTGCTCAGCGTTCTTTCCGGGAGCTCATAATTGCCCCCTCTCTAGCTTAAGCAGGATGTCGAGGTGAGGTCCAACTTGAGCAAAGAGCACAATTCCTCACTTTGCATTGGGTTAAGCAGGAAGTCGAAGTGAGGACCAACCTGAGCAAAGAGCACAATTGCTCACTTTGCAGTGGTAGGCCGTCGTAAGAGGCATTGCCTACTACGCCTTGCTAAGGTCTGTCTGTTAGGGAAGTTGACACTCTTCGACGCCTTTAAAGGAAAATTTATTCAGCGAAGTTCCCAGTGTTTTGCGATGGTCTCCCTTCGCAGTGCCAATACTGCAGGGACTTAGGTTTGCTGCTAACTAGGCTAGGTGACCTGCATACAGAAGCAGGCTTTTCCCTTTGGAAGCTTGGATCCCGGTTTCTTAAGGGCTGCTTGCAAGACCCTGCTGTTGCCCAGCATGTATCCTCTGCCTCTACGCCTGTGTAGGAAGCGAGTATTTTAGCCTGAGAAGCAGGGCTCTTGCAACTCTGGAGGAGAGATAATCCTGCAGCCCACGTTCGTCCTGGGAACCCGCAAGGCGACCCTTGGCCTCAGTGTAGTGGCTAAATTTCCACCGGGCAAGTTCTGCCTGCCGCAGTTTCCATGAGGTCTGCACCGTCTTGGGGCTTAAATGGAGAGCGAGGAGAGCTGTCAGCTCTCACAGAACTCTGGCCTCCGCACTGTTTGCCATGCAACTGAGCTCAAGACCACACGTCTCCTCCCGGCCTGCTGAGAAACAGGCATCCGTGTAGGCCCTTCGAAACACTTTTTGGCACGTAGACTCCAAGGCGACACACTGTTCTTTTCCTTGGAAAAATACAGTGCCCCAGCTTGCCAACGCTCACGAAGGCAGTCCGAGTCAGTCTCATGTGCTGGGTCACTTGGATTCACTGAGAAAAAGCATCCTGCATTCAGACGAACGTTCTGCTCAGCGTGCCATCCGGAAGCTCACACTTGTCGGCTCTCTAGCTTAAGCAGGAGGTCGAGGTGAGGACCAAACTGAGCAAAGAGCACAGTTCCACACTTTGCACAAGGTGAAGCAGGAAGTCGAAATGAGGACCAACATGAGCAAAGAGCACAATTCCTCACGTTGCACTGGTAGTCGTCGTAAGAGGAATTGCCAACTATGCCTGGCTAAGGCCTTCCCTGGGGTTAAGGAACCTGCCACACTTAGACGCCTTTAAATGAAAATTTATTTAGCGAAGTTCCCATTGTTTGGCGATGGTTTCCCTTTGCAGCGCCAATACTGCAGGGACTTAGGTTTGTTGCTACCTAGGCTAGGTGACCCTGCATACAGAAGCAGGCTTTTCCTGTGCAAGCTTGGATCCCGGTTTCTTAGGGGCTGCTTGCAAGACCCTGCTGTTGCCCACCATCTATCCTCTGCCCCTACGCCTGTGTAGGAAGCGAGTATTTTAGCCTGAGAAGCAGGGCTCTTGCAACTCTGGAGGAGAGATAACCCTGCAGCCCACGTACGTCCTGAGAAACCGCAAGGTGACCCTTGGCCTCAGTGTAGTGGCTAAATTTCCGCCGGGCAAGTTCTGCCTGCCGCAGTTTCCATGAGGTCTGCACCGTCTTGGGGCTTAAATGGAGAGCGAGGAGAGCTGTCAGCTCTCACAGAACTCTGGCCCCCGAACCTTTTGCCATGCACCTGAACTCAAGACCACACGTCTCCTCCCTGCCTGCTGAGCAACAGGCCGCCGTGTAGGCCCTTGCTAACACTTCCTGGCATTGCAGAGTCCAAGGGGACACACTGTCCCCTTCCTTGGAAACCTACGTTGCCACAGCTTGCCAAACGCTACCGAAGGCAGTCCTAGCCAGTCTCATGTGCTGGGTAACTTGGATTCAGTTACGAAAAGGCACCTGCATTGGGGTGAACACTGCTCAGCGTTCTTTCCGGGAGCTCATAATTACCCCCTCTCTAGCTTAAGCAGGATGTCGAGGTGAGGTCCAACTTGAGCAAAGAGCACAATTCCTCACTTTGCATTGGGTTAAGCAGGAAGTCGAAGTGAGGACCAACCTGAGCAAAGAGCACAATTGCTCACTTTGCAGTGGTAGGCCGTCGTAAGAGGCGTTGCCTACTACGCCTTGCTAAGGTCTGTCTGTTAGGGAAGTTGACACTCTTCGACGCCTTTAAAGGAAAATTTATTCAGCGAAGTTCCCAGTGTTTTGCGATGGTCTCCCTTCGCAGTGCCAATACTGCAGGGACTTAGGTTTGCTGCTAACTAGGCTAGGTGACCTGCATACAGAAGCAGGCTTTTCCCTTTGGAAGCTTGGATCCCGGTTTCTTAAGGGCTGCTTGCAAGACCCTGCTGTTGCCCAGCATGTATCCTCTGCCTCTACGCCTGTGTAGGAAGCGAGTATTTTAGCCTGAGAAGCAGGGCTCTTGCAACTCTGGAGGAGAGATAATCCTGCAGCCCACGTTCGTCCTGGGAACCCGCAAGGCGACCCTTGGCCTCAGTGTAGTGGCTAAATTTCCACCGGGCAAGTTCTGCCTGCCGCAGTTTCCATGAGGTCTGCACCGTCTTGGGGCTTAAATGGAGAGCGAGGAGAGCTGTCAGCTCTCACAGAACTCTGGCCTCCGCACTGTTTGCCATGCAACTGAGCTCAAGACCACACGTCTCCTCCCGGCCTGCTGAGAAACAGGCATCCGTGTAGGCCCTTCGAAACACTTTTTGGCACGTAGACTCCAAGGCGACACACTGTTCTTTTCCTTGGAAAAATACAGTGCCCCAGCTTGCCAACGCTCACGAAGGCAGTCCGAGTCAGTCTCATGTGCTGGGTCACTTGGATTCACTGAGAAAAAGCATCCTGCATTCAGACGAACGTTCTGCTCAGCGTGCCATCCGGAAGCTCACACTTGTCGGCTCTCTAGCTTAAGCAGGAGGTCGAGGTGAGGACCAAACTGAGCAAAGAGCACAGTTCCACACTTTGCACAAGGTGAAGCAGGAAGTCGAAATGAGGACCAACATGAGCAAAGAGCACAATTCCTCACGTTGCACTGGTAGTCGTCGTAAGAGGAATTGCCAACTATGCCTGGCTAAGGCCTTCCCTGGGGTTAAGGAACCTGCCACACTTAGACGCCTTTAAATGAAAATTTATTTAGCGAAGTTCCCATTGTTTGGCGATGGTTTCCCTTTGCAGCGCCAATACTGCAGGGACTTAGGTTTGTTGCTACTTAGGCTAGGTGACCCTGCATACAGAAGCAGCCTTTTCCTGTTCAAGCTTGGATCCCTGTTTCTTAGGAGCTGCTTGCAAGACCCTGCTATTGCCCACCATCTATCCTCTGCACCTATGCCTGTGTAGGAAGCGAGTATTTTAGCCTGAGAGGCAGGGCTCTTGCAACTCTGGAGGAGAGATAATCCTGCAGCCCACGTTCGTCCTGGGAAACCGGAAGGCGACCCTTGGCCTCAGTGTAGTGGCTAAATTTCCGCCGGGGAAGTTCTGCCTGCCGCAGTTTCCATGAGGTCTGCACCGTCTTGGGGCTTAAATGGAGAGCGAGGAGAGCTGTCAGCTCTCACAGAACTCTGGCCTCCGCACTGTTTGCTATGCAACTGAGCTCAAGACCACACGTCTCCTCCCGGCCTGCTGAGAAACAGGCATTCGTGTAGGCCCTTCGTAACACTTTTTGGCATGTAGACTCCAAGGCGACACACTGTTCTTTTCCTTGGAGAAATACAGTGCCCCAGCTTGCCAACGCTCACGAAGGCAGTCCGAGCCAGTCTCATGTGCTGGGCCACTTGGATTCAGTGAGGAAAAGCATCCTGCATTGAGGCGAACGTTCTGCTCAGCGTGCCATCCGGAAGCTCACACTTGTCGGCTCTCTAGCTTAAGCAGGAGGTCGAGGTGAGGACCAAACTGAGCAAAGAGCACAGTTCCACACTTTGCACAAGGTGAAGCAGGAAGTCGAAGTGAGGACCAACATGAGCAAAGAGCACAATTCCTCACGTTGCACTGGTAGTCGTCGTAAGAGGAATTGCCAACTATGCCTGGCTAAGGCCTTCCCTGGGGTTAAGGAACCTGCCACACTTAGACGCCTTTAAATGAAAATTTATTTAGCGAAGTTCCCATTGTTTGGCGATGGTTTCCCTTTGCAGCGCCAATACTGCAGGGACTTAGGTTTGTTGCTACCTAGGCTAGGTGACCCTGCATACAGAAGCAGGCTTTTCCTGTGCAAGCTTGGATCCCGGTTTCTTAGGGGCTGCTTGCAAGACCCTGCTGTTGCCCACCATCTATCCTCTGCCCCTACGCCTGTGTAGGAAGCGAGTATTTTAGCCTGAGAGGCAGGGCTCTTGCAACTCTGGAGGAGAGATAACCCTGCAGCCCACGTACGTCCTGAGAAACCGCAAGGTGACCCTTGGCCTCAGTGTAGTGGCTAAATTTCCGCCGGGCAAGTTCTGCCTGCCGCAGTTTCCATGAGGTCTGCGCCGTCTTGGGGCTTAAATGGAGAGCGAGGAGAGCTGTCAGCTCTCACAGAACTCTGGCCCCCGAACCTTTTGCCATGCACCTGAACTCAAGACCACACGTCTCCTCCCTGCCTGCTGAGCAACAGGCCGCCGTGTAGGCCCTTGCTAACACTTCCTGGCATTGCAGAGTCCAAGGGGACACACTGTCCCCTTCCTTGGAAACCTACGTTGCCACAGCTTGCCAAACGCTACCGAAGGCAGTCCTAGCCAGTCTCATGTGCTGGGTAACTTGGATTCAGTTACGAAAAGGCACCTGCATTGGGGTGAACACTGCTCAGCGTTCTTTCCGGGAGCTCATAATTGCCCCCTCTCTAGCTTAAGCAGGATGTCGAGGTGAGGTCCAACTTGAGCAAAGAGCACAATTCCTCACTTTGCATTGGGTTAAGCAGGAAGTCGAAGTGAGGACCAACCTGAGCAAAGAGCACAATTGCTCACTTTGCAGTGGTAGGCCGTCGTAAGAGGCGTTGCCTACTACGCCTTGCTAAGGTCTGTCTGTTAGGGAAGTTGACACTCTTCGACGCCTTTAAAGGAAAATTTATTCAGCGAAGTTCCCAGTGTTTTGCGATGGTCTCCCTTCGCAGTGCCAATACTGCAGGGACTTAGGTTTGCTGCTAACTAGGCTAGGTGACCTGCATACAGAAGCAGGCTTTTCCCTTTGGAAGCTTGGATCCCGGTTTCTTAAGGGCTGCTTGCAAGACCCTGCTGTTGCCCAGCATGTATCCTCTGCCTCTACGCCTGTGTAGGAAGCGAGTATTTTAGCCTGAGAAGCAGGGCTCTTGCAACTCTGGAGGAGAGATAATCCTGCAGCCCACGTTCGTCCTGGGAACCCGCAAGGCGACCCTTGGCCTCAGTGTAGTGGCTAAATTTCCACCGGGCAAGTTCTGCCTGCCGCAGTTTCCATGAGGTCTGCACCGTCTTGGGGCTTAAATGGAGAGCGAGGAGAGCTGTCAGCTCTCACAGAACTCTGGCCTCCGCACTGTTTGCCATGCAACTGAGCTCAAGACCACACGTCTCCTCCCGGCCTGCTGAGAAACAGGCATCCGTGTAGGCCCTTCGAAACACTTTTTGGCACGTAGACTCCAAGGCGACACACTGTTCTTTTCCTTGGAAAAATACAGTGCCCCAGCTTGCCAACGCTCACGAAGGCAGTCCGAGTCAGTCTCATGTGCTGGGTCACTTGGATTCACTGAGAAAAAGCATCCTGCATTCAGACGAACGTTCTGCTCAGCGTGCCATCCGGAAGCTCACACTTGTCGGCTCTCTAGCTTAAGCAGGAGGTCGAGGTGAGGACCAAACTGAGCAAAGAGCACAGTTCCACACTTTGCACAAGGTGAAGCAGGAAGTCGAAATGAGGACCAACATGAGCAAAGAGCACAATTCCTCACGTTGCACTGGTAGTCGTCGTAAGAGGAATTGCCAATATGCCTGGCTAAGGCCTTCCCTGGGGTTAAGGAACCTGCCACACTTAGACGCCTTTAAATGAAAATTTATTTAGCGAAGTTCCCATTGTTTGGCGATGGTTTCCCTTTGCAGCGCCAATACTGCAGGGACTTAGGTTTGTTGCTACTTAGGCTAGGTGACCCTGCATACAGAAGCAGCCTTTTCCTGTTCAAGCTTGGATCCCTGTTTCTTAGGAGCTGCTTGCAAGACCCTGCTATTGCCCACCATCTATCCTCTGCACCTATGCCTGTGTAGGAAGCGAGTATTTTAGCCTGAGAGGCAGGGCTCTTGCAACTCTGGAGGAGAGATAATCCTGCAGCCCCCGTTCGTCCTGGGAAACCGGAAGGCGACCCTTGGCCTCAGTGTAGTGGCTAAATTTCCGCCGGGGAAGTTCTGCCTGCCGCAGTTTCCATGAGGTCTGCACCGTCTTGGGGCTTAAATGGAGAGCGAGGAGAGCTGTCAGCTCTCACAGAACTCTGGCCTCCGCACTGTTTGCTATGCAACTGAGCTCAAGACCACACGTCTCCTCCCGGCCTGCTGAGAAACAGGCATTCGTGTAGGCCCTTCGTAACACTTTTTGGCATGTAGACTCCAAGGCGACACACTGTTCTTTTCCTTGGAGAAATACAGTGCCCCAGCTTGCCAACGCTCACGAAGGCAGTCCGAGCCAGTCTCATGTGCTGGGCCACTTGGATTCAGTGAGGAAAAGCATCCTGCATTGAGGCGAACGTTCTGCTCAGCGTGCCATCCGGAAGCTCACACTTGTCGGCTCTCTAGCTTAAGCAGGAGGTCGAGGTGAGGACCAAACTGAGCAAAGAGCACAGTTCCACACTTTGCACAAGGTGAAGCAGGAAGTCGAAGTGAGGACCAACATGAGCAAAGAGCACAATTCCTCACGTTGCACTGGTAGTCGTCGTAAGAGGAATTGCCAACTATGCCTGGCTAAGGCCTTCCCTGGGGTTAAGGAACCTGCCACACTTAGACGCCTTTAAATGAAAATTTATTTAGCGAAGTTCCCATTGTTTGGCGATGGTTTCCCTTTGCAGCGCCAATACTGCAGGGACTTAGGTTTGTTGCTACCTAGGCTAGGTGACCCTGCATACAGAAGCAGGCTTTTCCTGTGCAAGCTTGGATCCCGGTTTCTTAGGGGCTGCTTGCAAGACCCTGCTGTTGCCCACCATCTATCCTCTGCCCCTACGCCTGTGTAGGAAGCGAGTATTTTAGCCTGAGAGGCAGGGCTCTTGCAACTCTGGAGGAGAGATAACCCTGCAGCCCACGTACGTCCTGAGAAACCGCAAGGTGACCCTTGGCCTCAGTGTAGTGGCTAAATTTCCGCCGGGCAAGTTCTGCCTGCCGCAGTTTCCATGAGGTCTGCACCGTCTTGGGGCTTAAATGGAGAGCGAGGAGAGCTGTCAGCTCTCACAGAACTCTGGCCCCCGAACCTTTTGCCATGCACCTGAACTCAAGACCACACGTCTCCTCCCTGCCTGCTGAGCAACAGGCCGCCGTGTAGGCCCTTGCTAACACTTCCTGGCATTGCAGAGTCCAAGGGGACACACTGTCCCCTTCCTTGGAAACCTACGTTGCCACAGCTTGCCAAACGCTACCGAAGGCAGTCCTAGCCAGTCTCATGTGCTGGGTAACTTGGATTCAGTTACGAAAAGGCACCTGCATTGGGGTGAACACTGCTCAGCGTTCTTTCCGGGAGCTCATAATTGCCCCCTCTCTAGCTTAAGCAGGATGTCGAGGTGAGGTCCAACTTGAGCAAAGAGCACAATTCCTCACTTTGCATTGGGTTAAGCAGGAAGTCGAAGTGAGGACCAACCTGAGCAAAGAGCACAATTGCTCACTTTGCAGTGGTAGGCCGTCGTAAGAGGCGTTGCCTACTACGCCTTGCTAAGGTCTGTCTGTTAGGGAAGTTGACACTCTTCGACGCCTTTAAAGGAAAATTTATTCAGCGAAGTTCCCAGTGTTTTGCGATGGTCTCCCTTCGCAGTGCCAATACTGCAGGGACTTAGGTTTGCTGCTAACTAGGCTAGGTGACCTGCATACAGAAGCAGGCTTTTCCCTTTGGAAGCTTGGATCCCGGTTTCTTAAGGGCTGCTTGCAAGACCCTGCTGTTGCCCAGCATGTATCCTCTGCCTCTACGCCTGTGTAGGAAGCGAGTATTTTAGCCTGAGAAGCAGGGCTCTTGCAACTCTGGAGGAGAGATAATCCTGCAGCCCACGTTCGTCCTGGGAACCCGCAAGGCGACCCTTGGCCTCAGTGTAGTGGCTAAATTTCCACCGGGCAAGTTCTGCCTGCCGCAGTTTCCATGAGGTCTGCACCGTCTTGGGGCTTAAATGGAGAGCGAGGAGAGCTGTCAGCTCTCACAGAACTCTGGCCTCCGCACTGTTTGCCATGCAACTGAGCTCAAGACCACACGTCTCCTCCCGGCCTGCTGAGAAACAGGCATCCGTGTAGGCCCTTCGAAACACTTTTTGGCACGTAGACTCCAAGGCGACACACTGTTCTTTTCCTTGGAAAAATACAGTGCCCCAGCTTGCCAACGCTCACGAAGGCAGTCCGAGTCAGTCTCATGTGCTGGGTCACTTGGATTCACTGAGAAAAAGCATCCTGCATTCAGACGAACGTTCTGCTCAGCGTGCCATCCGGAAGCTCACACTTGTCGGCTCTCTAGCTTAAGCAGGAGGTCGAGGTGAGGACCAAACTGAGCAAAGAGCACAGTTCCACACTTTGCACAAGGTGAAGCAGGAAGTCGAAATGAGGACCAACATGAGCAAAGAGCACAATTCCTCACGTTGCACTGGTAGTCGTCGTAAGAGGAATTGCCAACTATGCCTGGCTAAGGCCTTCCCTGGGGTTAAGGAACCTGCCACACTTAGACGCCTTTAAATGAAAATTTATTTAGCGAAGTTCCCATTGTTTGGCGATGGTTTCCCTTTGCAGCGCCAATACTGCAGGGACTTAGGTTTGTTGCTACTTAGGCTAGGTGACCCTGCATACAGAAGCAGCCTTTTCCTGTTCAAGCTTGGATCCCTGTTTCTTAGGAGCTGCTTGCAAGACCCTGCTATTGCCCACCATCTATCCTCTGCCCCTATGCCTGTGTAGGAAGCGAGTATTTTAGCCTGAGAGGCAGGGCTCTTGCAACTCTGGAGGAGAGATAATCCTGCAGCCCACGTTCGTCCTGGGAAACCGGAAGGCGACCCTTGGCCTCAGTGTAGTGGCTAAATTTCCGCCGGGGAAGTTCTGCCTGCCGCAGTTTCCATGAGGTCTGCACCGTCTTGGGGCTTAAATGGAGAGCGAGGAGAGCTGTCAGCTCTCACAGAACTCTGGCCTCCGCACTGTTTGCTATGCAACTGAGCTCAAGACCACACGTCTCCTCCCGGCCTGCTGAGAAACAGGCATTCCTGTAGGCCCTTCGTAACACTTTTTGGCATGTAGACTCCAAGGCGACACACTGTTCTTTTCCTTGGAGAAATACAGTGCCCCAGCTTGCCAACGCTCACGAAGGCAGTCCGAGCCAGTTTCATGTGCTGGGCCACTTGGATTCAGTGAGGAAAAGCATCCTGCATTGAGGCGAACGTTCTGCTCAGCGTGCCATCCGGAAGCTCACACTTGTCGGCTCTCTAGCTTAAGCAGGAGGTCGAGGTGAGGACCAAACTGAGCAAAGAGCACAGTTCCACACTTTGCACAAGGTGAAGCAGGAAGTCGAAGTGAGGACCAACATGAGCAAAGAGCACAATTCCTCACGTTGCACTGGTAGTCGTCGTAAGAGGAATTGCCAACTATGCCTGGCTAAGGCCTTCCCTGGGGTTAAGGAACCTGCCACACTTAGACGCCTTTAAATGAAAATTTATTTAGCGAAGTTCCCATTGTTTGGCGATGGTTTCCCTTTGCAGCGCCAATACTGCAGGGACTTAGGTTTGTTGCTACCTAGGCTAGGTGACCCTGCATACAGAAGCAGGCTTTTCCTGTTCAAGCTTGGATCCCGGTTTCTTAGGGGCTGCTTGCAAGACCCTGCTGTTGCCCACCATCTATCCTCTGCCCCTACGCCTGTGTAGGAAGCGAGTATTTTAGCCTGAGAAGCAGGGCTCTTGCAACTCTGGAGGAGAGATAACCCTGCAGCCCACGTACGTCCTGAGAAACCGCAAGGTGACCCTTGGCCTCAGTGTAGTGGCTAAATTTCCGCCGGGCAAGTTCTGCCTGCCGCAGTTTCCATGAGGTCTGCACCGTCTTGGGGCTTAAATGGAGAGCGAGGAGAGCTGTCAGCTCTCACAGAACTCTGGCCCCCGAACCTTTTGCCATGCACCTGAACTCAAGACCACACGTCTCCTCCCTGCCTGCTGAGCAACAGGCCGCCGTGTAGGCCCTTGCTAACACTTCCTGGCATTGCAGAGTCCAAGGGGACACACTGTCCCCTTCCTTGGAAACCTACGTTGCCACAGCTTGCCAAACGCTACCGAAGGCAGTCCTAGCCAGTCTCATGTGCTGGGTAACTTGGATTCAGTTACGAAAAGGCACCTGCATTGGGGTGAACACTGCTCAGCGTTCTTTCCGGGAGCTCATAATTGCCCCCTCTCTAGCTTAAGCAGGATGTCGAGGTGAGGTCCAACTTGAGCAAAGAGCACAATTCCTCACTTTGCATTGGGTTAAGCAGGAAGTCGAAGTGAGGACCAACCTGAGCAAAGAGCACAATTGCTCACTTTGCAGTGGTAGGCCGTCGTAAGAGGCGTTGCCTACTACGCCTTGCTAAGGTCTGTCTGTTAGGGAAGTTGACACTCTTCGACGCCTTTAAAGGAAAATTTATTCAGCGAAGTTCCCAGTGTTTTGCGATGGTCTCCCTTCGCAGTGCCAATACTGCAGGGACTTAGGTTTGCTGCTAACTAGGCTAGGTGACCTGCATACAGAAGCAGGCTTTTCCCTTTGGAAGCTTGGATCCCGGTTTCTTAAGGGCTGCTTGCAAGACCCTGCTGTTGCCCAGCATGTATCCTCTGCCTCTACGCCTGTGTAGGAAGCGAGTATTTTAGCCTGAGAAGCAGGGCTCTTGCAACTCTGGAGGAGAGATAATCCTGCAGCCCACGTTCGTCCTGGGAACCCGCAAGGCGACCCTTGGCCTCAGTGTAGTGGCTAAATTTCCACCGGGCAAGTTCTGCCTGCCGCAGTTTCCATGAGGTCTGCACCGTCTTGGGGCTTAAATGGAGAGCGAGGAGAGCTGTCAGCTCTCACAGAACTCTGGCCTCCGCACTGTTTGCCATGCAACTGAGCTCAAGACCACACGTCTCCTCCCGGCCTGCTGAGAAACAGGCATCCGTGTAGGCCCTTCGAAACACTTTTTGGCACGTAGACTCCAAGGCGACACACTGTTCTTTTCCTTGGAAAAATACAGTGCCCCAGCTTGCCAACGCTCACGAAGGCAGTCCGAGTCAGTCTCATGTGCTGGGTCACTTGGATTCACTGAGAAAAAGCATCCTGCATTCAGACGAACGTTCTGCTCAGCGTGCCATCCGGAAGCTCACACTTGTCGGCTCTCTAGCTTAAGCAGGAGGTCGAGGTGAGGACCAAACTGAGCAAAGAGCACAGTTCCACACTTTGCACAAGGTGAAGCAGGAAGTCGAAATGAGGACCAACATGAGCAAAGAGCACAATTCCTCACGTTGCACTGGTAGTCGTCGTAAGAGGAATTGCCAACTATGTCTGGCTAAGGCCTTCCCTGGGGTTAAGGAACCTGCCACACTTAGACGCCTTTAAATGAAAATTTATTTAGCGAAGTTCCCATTGTTTGGCGATGGTTTCCCTTTGCAGCGCCAATACTGCAGGGACTTAGGTTTGTTGCTACCTAGGCTAGGTGACCCTGCATACAGAAGCAGGCTTTTCCTGTGCAAGCTTGGATCCCGGTTTCTTAGGGGCTGCTTGCAAGACCCTGCTGTTGCCCACCATCTATCCTCTGCCCCTACGCCTGTGTAGGAAGCGAGTATTTTAGCCTGAGAGGCAGGGCTCTTGCAACTCTGGAGGAGAGATAACCCTGCAGCCCACGTACGTCCTGAGAAACCGCAAGGTGACCCTTGGCCTCAGTGTAGTGGCTAAATTTCCGCCGGGCAAGTTCTGCCTGCCGCAGTTTCCATGAGGTCTGCACCGTCTTGGGGCTTAAATGGAGAGCGAGGAGAGCTGTCAGCTCTCACAGAACTCTGGCCCCCGAACCTTTTGCCATGCACCTGAACTCAAGACCACACGTCTCCTCCCTGCCTGCTGAGCAACAGGCCGCCGTGTAGGCCCTTGCTAACACTTCCTGGCATTGCAGAGTCCAAGGGGACACACTGTCCCCTTCCTTGGAAACCTACGTTGCCACAGCTTGCCAAACGCTACCGAAGGCAGTCCTAGCCAGTCTCATGTGCTGGGTAACTTGGATTCAGTTACGAAAAGGCACCTGCATTGGGGTGAACACTGCTCAGCGTTCTTTCCGGGAGCTCATAATTGCCCCCTCTCTAGCTTAAGCAGGATGTCGAGGTGAGGTCCAACTTGAGCAAAGAGCACAATTCCTCACTTTGCATTGGGTTAAGCAGGAAGTCGAAGTGAGGACCAACCTGAGCAAAGAGCACAATTGCTCACTTTGCAGTGGTAGGCCGTCGTAAGAGGCATTGCCTACTACGCCTTGCTAAGGTCTGTCTGTTAGGGAAGTTGACACTCTTCGACGCCTTTAAAGGAAAATTTATTCAGCGAAGTTCCCAGTGTTTTGCGATGGTCTCCCTTCGCAGTGCCAATACTGCAGGGACTTAGGTTTGCTGCTAACTAGGCTAGGTGACCTGCATACAGAAGCAGGCTTTTCCCTTTGGAAGCTTGGATCCCGGTTTCTTAAGGGCTGCTTGCAAGACCCTGCTGTTGCCCAGCATGTATCCTCTGCCTCTACGCCTGTGTAGGAAGCGAGTATTTTAGCCTGAGAAGCAGGGCTCTTGCAACTCTGGAGGAGAGATAACCCTGCAGCCCACGTACGTCCTGAGAAACCGCAAGGTGACCCTTGGCCTCAGTGTAGTGGCTAAATTTCCGCCGGGCAAGTTCTGCCTGCCGCAGTTTCCATGAGGTCTGCACCGTCTTGGGGCTTAAATGGAGAGCGAGGAGAGCTGTCAGCTCTCACAGAACTCTGGCCCCCGAACCTTTTGCCATGCACCTGAACTCAAGACCACACGTCTCCTCCCTGCCTGCTGAGCAACAGGCCGCCGTGTAGGCCCTTGCTAACACTTCCTGGCATTGCAGAGTCCAAGGGGACACACTGTCCCCTTCCTTGGAAACCTACGTTGCCACAGCTTGCCAAACGCTACCGAAGGCAGTCCTAGCCAGTCTCATGTGCTGGGTAACTTGGATTCAGTTACGAAAAGGCACCTGCATTGGGGTGAACACTGCTCAGCGTTCTTTCCGGGAGCTCATAATTGCCCCCTCTCTAGCTTAAGCAGGATGTCGAGGTGAGGTCCAACTTGAGCAAAGAGCACAATTCCTCACTTTGCATTGGGTTAAGCAGGAAGTCGAAGTGAGGACCAACCTGAGCAAAGAGCACAATTGCTCACTTTGCAGTGGTAGGCCGTCGTAAGAGGCGTTGCCTACTACGCCTTGCTAAGGTCTGTCTGTTAGGGAAGTTGACACTCTTCGACGCCTTTAAAGGAAAATTTATTCAGCGAAGTTCCCAGTGTTTTGCGATGGTCTCCCTTCGCAGTGCCAATACTGCAGGGACTTAGGTTTGCTGCTAACTAGGCTAGGTGACCTGCATACAGAAGCAGGCTTTTCCCTTTGGAAGCTTGGATCCCAGTTTCTTAAGGGCTGCTTGCAAGACCCTGCTGTTGCCCAGCATGTATCCTCTGCCTCTACGCCTGTGTAGGAAGCGAGTATTTTAGCCTGAGAAGCAGGGCTCTTGCAACTCTGGAGGAGAGATAATCCTGCAGCCCACGTTCGTCCTGGGAACCCGCAAGGCGACCCTTGGCCTCAGTGTAGTGGCTAAATTTCCACCGGGCAAGTTCTGCCTGCCGCAGTTTCCATGAGGTCTGCACCGTCTTGGGGCTTAAATGGAGAGCGAGGAGAGCTGTCAGCTCTCACAGAACTCTGGCCTCCGCACTGTTTGCCATGCAACTGAGCTCAAGACCACACGTCTCCTCCCGGCCTGCTGAGAAACAGGCATCCGTGTAGGCCCTTCGAAACACTTTTTGGCATGTAGACTCCAAGGCGACACACTGTTCTTTTCCTTGGAAAAATACAGTGCCCCAGCTTGCCAACGCTCACGAAGGCAGTCCGAGTCAGTCTCATGTGCTGGGTCACTTGGATTCACTGAGAAAAAGCATCCTGCATTCAGACGAACGTTCTGCTCAGCGTGCCATCCGGAAGCTCACACTTGTCGGCTCTCTAGCTTAAGCAGGAGGTCGAGGTGAGGACCAAACTGAGCAAAGAGCACAGTTCCACACTTTGCACAAGGTGAAGCAGGAAGTCGAAGTGAGGACCAACATGAGCAAAGAGCACAATTCCTCACGTTGCACTGGTAGTCGTCGTAAGAGGAATTGCCAACTATGCCTGGCTAAGGCCTTCCCTGGGGTTAAGGAACCTGCCACACTTAGACGCCTTTAAATGAAAATTTATTTAGCGAAGTTCCCATTGTTTGGCGATGGTTTCCCTTTGCAGCGCCAATACTGCAGGGACTTAGGTTTGTTGCTACCTAGGCTAGGTGACCCTGCATACAGAAGCAGGCTTTTCCTGTGCAAGCTTGGATCCCGGTTTCTTAGGGCTGCTTGCAAGACCCTGCTGTTGCCCACCATCTATCCTCTGCCCCTACGCCTGTGTAGGAAGCGAGTATTTTAGCCTGAGAAGCAGGGCTCTTGCAACTCTGGAGGAGAGATAACCCTGCAGCCCACGTACGTCCTGAGAAACCGCAAGGTGACCCTTGGCCTCAGTGTAGTGGCTAAATTTCCGCCGGGCAAGTTCTGCCTGCCGCAGTTTCCATGAGGTCTGCACCGTCTTGGGGCTTAAATGGAGAGCGAGGAGAGCTGTCAGCTCTCACAGAACTCTGGCCCCCGAACCTTTTGCCATGCACCTGAACTCAAGACCACACGTCTCCTCCCTGCCTGCTGAGCAACAGGCCGCCGTGTAGGCCCTTGCTAACACTTCCTGGCATTGCAGAGTCCAAGGGGACACACTGTCCCCTTCCTTGGAAACCTACGTTGCCACAGCTTGCCAAACGCTACCGAAGGCAGTCCTAGCCAGTCTCATGTGCTGGGTAACTTGGATTCAGTTACGAAAAGGCACCTGCATTGGGGTGAACACTGCTCAGCGTTCTTTCCGGGAGCTCATAATTGCCCCCTCTCTAGCTTAAGCAGGATGTCGAGGTGAGGTCCAACTTGAGCAAAGAGCACAATTCCTCACTTTGCATTGGGTTAAGCAGGAAGTCGAAGTGAGGACCAACCTGAGCAAAGAGCACAATTGCTCACTTTGCAGTGGTAGGCCGTCGTAAGAGGCATTGCCTACTACGCCTTGCTAAGGTCTGTCTGTTAGGGAAGTTGACACTCTTCGACGCCTTTAAAGGAAAATTTATTCAGCGAAGTTCCCAGTGTTTTGCGATGGTCTCCCTTCGCAGTGCCAATACTGCAGGGACTTAGGTTTGCTGCTAACTAGGCTAGGTGACCTGCATACAGAAGCAGGCTTTTCCCTTTGGAAGCTTGGATCCCGGTTTCTTAAGGGCTGCTTGCAAGACCCTGCTGTTGCCCAGCATGTATCCTCTGCCTCTACGCCTGTGTAGGAAGCGAGTATTTTAGCCTGAGAAGCAGGGCTCTTGCAACTCTGGAGGAGAGATAACCCTGCAGCCCACGTACGTCCTGAGAAACCGCAAGGTGACCCTTGGCCTCAGTGTAGTGGCTAAATTTCCGCCGGGCAAGTTCTGCCTGCCGCAGTTTCCATGAGGTCTGCACCGTCTTGGGGCTTAAATGGAGAGCGAGGAGAGCTGTCAGCTCTCACAGAACTCTGGCCCCCGAACCTTTTGCCATGCACCTGAACTCAAGACCACACGTCTCCTCCCTGCCTGCTGAGCAACAGGCCGCCGTGTAGGCCCTTGCTAACACTTCCTGGCATTGCAGAGTCCAAGGGGACACACTGTCCCCTTCCTTGGAAACCTACGTTGCCACAGCTTGCCAAACGCTACCGAAGGCAGTCCTAGCCAGTCTCATGTGCTGGGTAACTTGGATTCAGTTACGAAAAGGCACCTGCATTGGGGTGAACACTGCTCAGCGTTCTTTCCGGGAGCTCATAATTGCCCCCTCTCTAGCTTAAGCAGGATGTCGAGGTGAGGTCCAACTTGAGCAAAGAGCACAATTCCTCACTTTGCATTGGGTTAAGCAGGAAGTCGAAGTGAGGACCAACCTGAGCAAAGAGCACAATTGCTCACTTTGCAGTGGTAGGCCGTCGTAAGAGGCGTTGCCTACTACGCCTTGCTAAGGTCTGTCTGTTAGGGAAGTTGACACTCTTCGACGCCTTTAAAGGAAAATTTATTCAGCGAAGTTCCCAGTGTTTTGCGATGGTCTCCCTTCGCAGTGCCAATACTGCAGGGACTTAGGTTTGCTGCTAACTAGGCTAGGTGACCTGCATACAGAAGCAGGCTTTTCCCTTTGGAAGCTTGGATCCCGGTTTCTTAAGGGCTGCTTGCAAGACCCTGCTGTTGCCCAGCATGTATCCTCTGCCTCTACGCCTGTGTAGGAAGCGAGTATTTTAGCCTGAGAAGCAGGGCTCTTGCAACTCTGGAGGAGAGATAATCCTGCAGCCCACGTTCGTCCTGGGAACCCGCAAGGCGACCCTTGGCCTCAGTGTAGTGGCTAAATTTCCACCGGGCAAGTTCTGCCTGCCGCAGTTTCCATGAGGTCTGCACCGTCTTGGGGCTTAAATGGAGAGCGAGGAGAGCTGTCAGCTCTCACAGAACTCTGGCCTCCGCACTGTTTGCCATGCAACTGAGCTCAAGACCACACGTCTCCTCCCGGCCTGCTGAGAAACAGGCATCCGTGTAGGCCCTTCGAAACACTTTTTGGCATGTAGACTCCAAGGCGACACACTGTTCTTTTCCTTGGAAAAATACAGTGCCCCAGCTTGCCAACGCTCACGAAGGCAGTCCGAGTCAGTCTCATGTGCTGGGTCACTTGGATTCACTGAGAAAAAGCATCCTGCATTCAGACGAACGTTCTGCTCAGCGTGCCATCCGGAAGCTCACACTTGTCGGCTCTCTAGCTTAAGCAGGAGGTCGAGGTGAGGACCAAACTGAGCAAAGAGCACAGTTCCACACTTTGCACAAGGTGAAGCAGGAAGTCGAAGTGAGGACCAACATGAGCAAAGAGCACAATTCCTCACGTTGCACTGGTAGTCGTCGTAAGAGGAATTGCCAACTATGCCTGGCTAAGGCCTTCCCTGGGGTTAAGGAACCTGCCACACTTAGACGCCTTTAAATGAAAATTTATTTAGCGAAGTTCCCATTGTTTGGCGATGGTTTCCCTTTGCAGCGCCAATACTGCAGGGACTTAGGTTTGTTGCTACCTAGGCTAGGTGACCCTGCATACAGAAGCAGGCTTTTCCTGTGCAAGCTTGGATCCCGGTTTCTTAGGGGCTGCTTGCAAGACCCTGCTGTTGCCCACCATCTATCCTCTGCCCCTACGCCTGTGTAGGAAGCGAGTATTTTAGCCTGAGAAGCAGGGCTCTTGCAACTCTGGAGGAGAGATAACCCTGCAGCCCACGTACGTCCTGAGAAACCGCAAGGTGACCCTTGGCCTCAGTGTAGTGGCTAAATTTCCGCCGGGCAAGTTCTGCCTGCCGCAGTTTCCATGAGGTCTGCACCGTCTTGGGGCTTAAATGGAGAGCGAGGAGAGCTGTCAGCTCTCACAGAACTCTGGCCCCCGAACCTTTTGCCATGCACCTGAACTCAAGACCACACGTCTCCTCCCTGCCTGCTGAGCAACAGGCCGCCGTGTAGGCCCTTGCTAACACTTCCTGGCATTGCAGAGTCCAAGGGGACACACTGTCCCCTTCCTTGGAAACCTACGTTGCCACAGCTTGCCAAACGCTACCGAAGGCAGTCCTAGCCAGTCTCATGTGCTGGGTAACTTGGATTCAGTTACGAAAAGGCACCTGCATTGGGGTGAACACTGCTCAGCGTTCTTTCCGGGAGCTCATAATTGCCCCCTCTCTAGCTTAAGCAGGATGTCGAGGTGAGGTCCAACTTGAGCAAAGAGCACAATTCCTCACTTTGCATTGGGTTAAGCAGGAAGTCGAAGTGAGGACCAACCTGAGCAAAGAGCACAATTGCTCACTTTGCAGTGGTAGGCCGTCGTAAGAGGCGTTGCCTACTACGCCTTGCTAAGGTCTGTCTGTTAGGGAAGTTGACACTCTTCGACGCCTTTAAAGGAAAATTTATTCAGCGAAGTTCCCAGTGTTTTGCGATGGTCTCCCTTCGCAGTGCCAATACTGCAGGGACTTAGGTTTGCTGCTAACTAGGCTAGGTGACCTGCATACAGAAGCAGGCTTTTCCCTTTGGAAGCTTGGATCCCGGTTTCTTAAGGGCTGCTTGCAAGACCCTGCTGTTGCCCAGCATGTATCCTCTGCCTCTACGCCTGTGTAGGAAGCGAGTATTTTAGCCTGAGAAGCAGGGCTCTTGCAACTCTGGAGGAGAGATAATCCTGCAGCCCACGTTCGTCCTGGGAACCCGCAAGGCGACCCTTGGCCTCAGTGTAGTGGCTAAATTTCCACCGGGCAAGTTCTGCCTGCCGCAGTTTCCATGAGGTCTGCACCGTCTTGGGGCTTAAATGGAGAGCGAGGAGAGCTGTCAGCTCTCACAGAACTCTGGCCTCCGCACTGTTTGCCATGCAACTGAGCTCAAGACCACACGTCTCCTCCCGGCCTGCTGAGAAACAGGCATCCGTGTAGGCCCTTCGAAACACTTTTTGGCATGTAGACTCCAAGGCGACACACTGTTCTTTTCCTTGGAAAAATACAGTGCCCCAGCTTGCCAACGCTCACGAAGGCAGTCCGAGTCAGTCTCATGTGCTGGGTCACTTGGATTCACTGAGAAAAAGCATCCTGCATTCAGACGAACGTTCTGCTCAGCGTGCCATCCGGAAGCTCACACTTGTCGGCTCTCTAGCTTAAGCAGGAGGTCGAGGTGAGGACCAAACTGAGCAAAGAGCACAGTTCCACACTTTGCACAAGGTGAAGCAGGAAGTCGAAATGAGGACCAACATGAGCAAAGAGCACAATTCCTCACGTTGCACTGGTAGTCGTCGTAAGAGGAATTGCCAACTATGCCTGGCTAAGGCCTTCCCTGGGGTTAAGGAACCTGCCACACTTAGACGCCTTTAAATGAAAATTTATTTAGCGAAGTTCCCATTGTTTGGCGATGGTTTCCCTTTGCAGCGCCAATACTGCAGGGACTTAGGTTTGTTGCTACCTAGGCTAGGTGACCCTGCATACAGAAGCAGGCTTTTCCTGTGCAAGCTTGGATCCCGGTTTCTTAGGGGCTGCTTGCAAGACCCTGCTGTTGCCCACCATCTATCCTCTGCCCCTACGCCTGTGTAGGAAGCGAGTATTTTAGCCTGAGAAGCAGGGCTCTTGCAACTCTGGAGGAGAGATAACCCTGCAGCCCACGTACGTCCTGAGAAACCGCAAGGTGACCCTTGGCCTCAGTGTAGTGGCTAAATTTCCGCCGGGCAAGTTCTGCCTGCCGCAGTTTCCATGAGGTCTGCACCGTCTTGGGGCTTAAATGGAGAGCGAGGAGAGCTGTCAGCTCTCACAGAACTCTGGCCCCCGAACCTTTTGCCATGCACCTGAACTCAAGACCACACGTCTCCTCCCTGCCTGCTGAGCAACAGGCCGCCGTGTAGGCCCTTGCTAACACTTCCTGGCATTGCAGAGTCCAAGGGGACACACTGTCCCCTTCCTTGGAAACCTACGTTGCCACAGCTTGCCAAACGCTACCGAAGGCAGTCCTAGCCAGTCTCATGTGCTGGGTAACTTGGATTCAGTTACGAAAAGGCACCTGCATTGGGGTGAACACTGCTCAGCGTTCTTTCCGGGAGCTCATAATTGCCCCCTCTCTAGCTTAAGCAGGATGTCGAGGTGAGGTCCAACTTGAGCAAAGAGCACAATTCCTCACTTTGCATTGGGTTAAGCAGGAAGTCGAAGTGAGGACCAACCTGAGCAAAGAGCACAATTGCTCACTTTGCAGTGGTAGGCCGTCGTAAGAGGCATTGCCTACTACGCCTTGCTAAGGTCTGTCTGTTAGGGAAGTTGACACTCTTCGACGCCTTTAAAGGAAAATTTATTCAGCGAAGTTCCCAGTGTTTTGCGATGGTCTCCCTTCGCAGTGCCAATACTGCAGGGACTTAGGTTTGCTGCTAACTAGGCTAGGTGACCTGCATACAGAAGCAGGCTTTTCCCTTTGGAAGCTTGGATCCCGGTTTCTTAAGGGCTGCTTGCAAGACCCTGCTGTTGCCCAGCATGTATCCTCTGCCTCTACGCCTGTGTAGGAAGCGAGTATTTTAGCCTGAGAAGCAGGGCTCTTGCAACTCTGGAGGAGAGATAACCCTGCAGCCCACGTACGTCCTGAGAAACCGCAAGGTGACCCTTGGCCTCAGTGTAGTGGCTAAATTTCCGCCGGGCAAGTTCTGCCTGCCGCAGTTTCCATGAGGTCTGCACCGTCTTGGGGATTAAATGGAGAGCGAGGAGAGCTGTCAGCTCTCACAGAACTCTGGCCCCCGAACCTTTTGCCATGCACCTGAACTCAAGACCACACGTCTCCTCCCTGCCTGCTGAGCAACAGGCCGCCGTGTAGGCCCTTGCTAACACTTCCTGGCATTGCAGAGTCCAAGGGGACACACTGTCCCCTTCCTTGGAAACCTACGTTGCCACAGCTTGCCAAACGCTACCGAAGGCAGTCCTAGCCAGTCTCATGTGCTGGGTAACTTGGATTCAGTTACGAAAAGGCACCTGCATTGGGGTGAACACTGCTCAGCGTTCTTTCCGGGAGCTCATAATTGCCCCCTCTCTAGCTTAAGCAGGATGTCGAGGTGAGGTCCAACTTGAGCAAAGAGCACAATTCCTCACTTTGCATTGGGTTAAGCAGGAAGTCGAAGTGAGGACCAACCTGAGCAAAGAGCACAATTGCTCACTTTGCAGTGGTAGGCCGTCGTAAGAGGCGTTGCCTACTACGCCTTGCTAAGGTCTGTCTGTTAGGGAAGTTGACACTCTTCGACGCCTTTAAAGGAAAATTTATTCAGCGAAGTTCCCAGTGTTTTGCGATGGTCTCCCTTCGCAGTGCCAATACTGCAGGGACTTAGGTTTGCTGCTAACTAGGCTAGGTGACCTGCATACAGAAGCAGGCTTTTCCCTTTGGAAGCTTGGATCCCGGTTTCTTAAGGGCTGCTTGCAAGACCCTGCTGTTGCCCAGCATGTATCCTCTGCCTCTACGCCTGTGTAGGAAGCGAGTATTTTAGCCTGAGAAGCAGGGCTCTTGCAACTCTGGAGGAGAGATAATCCTGCAGCCCACGTTCGTCCTGGGAACCCGCAAGGCGACCCTTGGCCTCAGTGTAGTGGCTAAATTTCCACCGGGCAAGTTCTGCCTGCCGCAGTTTCCATGAGGTCTGCACCGTCTTGGGGCTTAAATGGAGAGCGAGGAGAGCTGTCAGCTCTCACAGAACTCTGGCCTCCGCACTGTTTGCCATGCAACTGAGCTCAAGACCACACGTCTCCTCCCGGCCTGCTGAGAAACAGGCATCCGTGTAGGCCCTTCGAAACACTTTTTGGCATGTAGACTCCAAGGCGACACACTGTTCTTTTCCTTGGAAAAATACAGTGCCCCAGCTTGCCAACGCTCACGAAGGCAGTCCGAGTCAGTCTCATGTGCTGGGTCACTTGGATTCACTGAGAAAAAGCATCCTGCATTCAGACGAACGTTCTGCTCAGCGTGCCATCCGGAAGCTCACACTTGTCGGCTCTCTAGCTTAAGCAGGAGGTCGAGGTGAGGACCAAACTGAGCAAAGAGCACAGTTCCACACTTTGCACAAGGTGAAGCAGGAAGTCGAAATGAGGACCAACATGAGCAAAGAGCACAATTCCTCACGTTGCACTGGTAGTCGTCGTAAGAGGAATTGCCAACTATGCCTGGCTAAGGCCTTCCCTGGGGTTAAGGAACCTGCCACACTTAGACGCCTTTAAATGAAAATTTATTTAGCGAAGTTCCCATTGTTTGGCGATGGTTTCCCTTTGCAGCGCCAATACTGCAGGGACTTAGGTTTGTTGCTACCTAGGCTAGGTGACCCTGCATACAGAAGCAGGCTTTTCCTGTGCAAGCTTGGATCCCGGTTTCTTAGGGGCTGCTTGCAAGACCCTGCTGTTGCCCACCATCTATCCTCTGCCCCTACGCCTGTGTAGGAAGCGAGTATTTTAGCCTGAGAAGCAGGGCTCTTGCAACTCTGGAGGAGAGATAACCCTGCAGCCCACGTACGTCCTGAGAAACCGCAAGGTGACCCTTGGCCTCAGTGTAGTGGCTAAATTTCCGCCGGGCAAGTTCTGCCTGCCGCAGTTTCCATGAGGTCTGCACCGTCTTGGGGCTTAAATGGAGAGCGAGGAGAGCTGTCAGCTCTCACAGAACTCTGGCCCCCGAACCTTTTGCCATGCACCTGAACTCAAGACCACACGTCTCCTCCCTGCCTGCTGAGCAACAGGCCGCCGTGTAGGCCCTTGCTAACACTTCCTGGCATTGCAGAGTCCAAGGGGACACACTGTCCCCTTCCTTGGAAACCTACGTTGCCACAGCTTGCCAAACGCTACCGAAGGCAGTCCTAGCCAGTCTCATGTGCTGGGTAACTTGGATTCAGTTACGAAAAGGCACCTGCATTGGGGTGAACACTGCTCAGCGTTCTTTCCGGGAGCTCATAATTGCCCCCTCTCTAGCTTAAGCAGGATGTCGAGGTGAGGTCCAACTTGAGCAAAGAGCACAATTCCTCACTTTGCATTGGGTTAAGCAGGAAGTCGAAGTGAGGACCAACCTGAGCAAAGAGCACAATTGCTCACTTTGCAGTGGTAGGCCGTCGTAAGAGGCATTGCCTACTACGCCTTGCTAAGGTCTGTCTGTTAGGGAAGTTGACACTCTTCGACGCCTTTAAAGGAAAATTTATTCAGCGAAGTTCCCAGTGTTTTGCGATGGTCTCCCTTCGCAGTGCCAATACTGCAGGGACTTAGGTTTGCTGCTAACTAGGCTAGGTGACCTGCATACAGAAGCAGGCTTTTCCCTTTGGAAGCTTGGATCCCGGTTTCTTAAGGGCTGCTTGCAAGACCCTGCTGTTGCCCAGCATGTATCCTCTGCCTCTACGCCTGTGTAGGAAGCGAGTATTTTAGCCTGAGAAGCAGGGCTCTTGCAACTCTGGAGGAGAGATAACCCTGCAGCCCACGTACGTCCTGAGAAACCGCAAGGTGACCCTTGGCCTCAGTGTAGTGGCTAAATTTCCGCCGGGCAAGTTCTGCCTGCCGCAGTTTCCATGAGGTCTGCACCGTCTTGGGGATTAAATGGAGAGCGAGGAGAGCTGTCAGCTCTCACAGAACTCTGGCCCCCGAACCTTTTGCCATGCACCTGAACTCAAGACCACACGTCTCCTCCCTGCCTGCTGAGCAACAGGCCGCCGTGTAGGCCCTTGCTAACACTTCCTGGCATTGCAGAGTCCAAGGGGACACACTGTCCCCTTCCTTGGAAACCTACGTTGCCACAGCTTGCCAAACGCTACCGAAGGCAGTCCTAGCCAGTCTCATGTGCTGGGTAACTTGGATTCAGTTACGAAAAGGCACCTGCATTGGGGTGAACACTGCTCAGCGTTCTTTCCGGGAGCTCATAATTGCCCCCTCTCTAGCTTAAGCAGGATGTCGAGGTGAGGTCCAACTTGAGCAAAGAGCACAATTCCTCACTTTGCATTGGGTTAAGCAGGAAGTCGAAGTGAGGACCAACCTGAGCAAAGAGCACAATTGCTCACTTTGCAGTGGTAGGCCGTCGTAAGAGGCGTTGCCTACTACGCCTTGCTAAGGTCTGTCTGTTAGGGAAGTTGACACTCTTCGACGCCTTTAAAGGAAAATTTATTCAGCGAAGTTCCCAGTGTTTTGCGATGGTCTCCCTTCGCAGTGCCAATACTGCAGGGACTTAGGTTTGCTGCTAACTAGGCTAGGTGACCTGCATACAGAAGCAGGCTTTTCCCTTTGGAAGCTTGGATCCCGGTTTCTTAAGGGCTGCTTGCAAGACCCTGCTGTTGCCCAGCATGTATCCTCTGCCTCTACGCCTGTGTAGGAAGCGAGTATTTTAGCCTGAGAAGCAGGGCTCTTGCAACTCTGGAGGAGAGATAATCCTGCAGCCCACGTTCGTCCTGGGAACCCGCAAGGCGACCCTTGGCCTCAGTGTAGTGGCTAAATTTCCACCGGGCAAGTTCTGCCTGCCGCAGTTTCCATGAGGTCTGCACCGTCTTGGGGCTTAAATGGAGAGCGAGGAGAGCTGTCAGCTCTCACAGAACTCTGGCCTCCGCACTGTTTGCCATGCAACTGAGCTCAAGACCACACGTCTCCTCCCGGCCTGCTGAGAAACAGGCATCCGTGTAGGCCCTTCGAAACACTTTTTGGCATGTAGACTCCAAGGCGACACACTGTTCTTTTCCTTGGAAAAATACAGTGCCCCAGCTTGCCAACGCTCACGAAGGCAGTCCGAGTCAGTCTCATGTGCTGGGTCACTTGGATTCACTGAGAAAAAGCATCCTGCATTCAGACGAACGTTCTGCTCAGCGTGCCATCCGGAAGCTCACACTTGTCGGCTCTCTAGCTTAAGCAGGAGGTCGAGGTGAGGACCAAACTGAGCAAAGAGCACAGTTCCACACTTTGCACAAGGTGAAGCAGGAAGTCGAAATGAGGACCAACATGAGCAAAGAGCACAATTCCTCACGTTGCACTGGTAGTCGTCGTAAGAGGAATTGCCAACTATGCCTGGCTAAGGCCTTCCCTGGGGTTAAGGAACCTGCCACACTTAGACGCCTTTAAATGAAAATTTATTTAGCGAAGTTCCCATTGTTTGGCGATGGTTTCCCTTTGCAGCGCCAATACTGCAGGGACTTAGGTTTGTTGCTACCTAGGCTAGGTGACCCTGCATACAGAAGCAGGCTTTTCCTGTGCAAGCTTGGATCCCGGTTTCTTAGGGGCTGCTTGCAAGACCCTGCTGTTGCCCACCATCTATCCTCTGCCCCTACGCCTGTGTAGGAAGCGAGTATTTTAGCCTGAGAAGCAGGGCTCTTGCAACTCTGGAGGAGAGATAACCCTGCAGCCCACGTACGTCCTGAGAAACCGCAAGGTGACCCTTGGCCTCAGTGTAGTGGCTAAATTTCCGCCGGGCAAGTTCTGCCTGCCGCAGTTTCCATGAGGTCTGCACCGTCTTGGGGCTTAAATGGAGAGCGAGGAGAGCTGTCAGCTCTCACAGAACTCTGGCCCCCGAACCTTTTGCCATGCACCTGAACTCAAGACCACACGTCTCCTCCCTGCCTGCTGAGCAACAGGCCGCCGTGTAGGCCCTTGCTAACACTTCCTGGCATTGCAGAGTCCAAGGGGACACACTGTCCCCTTCCTTGGAAACCTACGTTGCCACAGCTTGCCAAACGCTACCGAAGGCAGTCCTAGCCAGTCTCATGTGCTGGGTAACTTGGATTCAGTTACGAAAAGGCACCTGCATTGGGGTGAACACTGCTCAGCGTTCTTTCCGGGAGCTCATAATTGCCCCCTCTCTAGCTTAAGCAGGATGTCGAGGTGAGGTCCAACTTGAGCAAAGAGCACAATTCCTCACTTTGCATTGGGTTAAGCAGGAAGTCGAAGTGAGGACCAACCTGAGCAAAGAGCACAATTGCTCACTTTGCAGTGGTAGGCCGTCGTAAGAGGCATTGCCTACTACGCCTTGCTAAGGTCTGTCTGTTAGGGAAGTTGACACTCTTCGACGCCTTTAAAGGAAAATTTATTCAGCGAAGTTCCCAGTGTTTTGCGATGGTCTCCCTTCGCAGTGCCAATACTGCAGGGACTTAGGTTTGCTGCTAACTAGGCTAGGTGACCTGCATACAGAAGCAGGCTTTTCCCTTTGGAAGCTTGGATCCCGGTTTCTTAAGGGCTGCTTGCAAGACCCTGCTGTTGCCCAGCATGTATCCTCTGCCTCTACGCCTGTGTAGGAAGCGAGTATTTTAGCCTGAGAAGCAGGGCTCTTGCAACTCTGGAGGAGAGATAACCCTGCAGCCCACGTACGTCCTGAGAAACCGCAAGGTGACCCTTGGCCTCAGTGTAGTGGCTAAATTTCCGCCGGGCAAGTTCTGCCTGCCGCAGTTTCCATGAGGTCTGCACCGTCTTGGGGCTTAAATGGAGAGCGAGGAGAGCTGTCAGCTCTCACAGAACTCTGGCCTCCGCACTGTTTGCCATGCAACTGAGCTCAAGACCACACGTCTCCTCCCGGCCTGCTGAGAAACAGGCATCCGTGTAGGCCCTTCGAAACACTTTTTGGCATGTAGACTCCAAGGCGACACACTGTTCTTTTCCTTGGAAAAATACAGTGCCCCAGCTTGCCAACGCTCACGAAGGCAGTCCGAGTCAGTCTCATGTGCTGGGTCACTTGGATTCACTGAGAAAAAGCATCCTGCATTCAGACGAACGTTCTGCTCAGCGTGCCATCCGGAAGCTCACACTTGTCGGCTCTCTAGCTTAAGCAGGAGGTCGAGGTGAGGACCAAACTGAGCAAAGAGCACAGTTCCACACTTTGCACAAGGTGAAGCAGGAAGTCGAAATGAGGACCAACATGAGCAAAGAGCACAATTCCTCACGTTGCACTGGTAGTCGTCGTAAGAGGAATTGCCAACTATGCCTGGCTAAGGCCTTCCCTGGGGTTAAGGAACCTGCCACACTTAGACGCCTTTAAATGAAAATTTATTTAGCGAAGTTCCCATTGTTTGGCGATGGTTTCCCTTTGCAGCGCCAATACTGCAGGGACTTAGGTTTGTTGCTACCTAGGCTAGGTGACCCTGCATACAGAAGCAGGCTTTTCCTGTGCAAGCTTGGATCCCGGTTTCTTAGGGGCTGCTTGCAAGACCCTGCTGTTGCCCACCATCTATCCTCTGCCCCTACGCCTGTGTAGGAAGCGAGTATTTTAGCCTGAGAAGCAGGGCTCTTGCAACTCTGGAGGAGAGATAACCCTGCAGCCCACGTACGTCCTGAGAAACCGCAAGGTGACCCTTGGCCTCAGTGTAGTGGCTAAATTTCCGCCGGGCAAGTTCTGCCTGCCGCAGTTTCCATGAGGTCTGCACCGTCTTGGGGCTTAAATGGAGAGCGAGGAGAGCTGTCAGCTCTCACAGAACTCTGGCCCCCGAACCTTTTGCCATGCACCTGAACTCAAGACCACACGTCTCCTCCCTGCCTGCTGAGCAACAGGCCGCCGTGTAGGCCCTTGCTAACACTTCCTGGCATTGCAGAGTCCAAGGGGACACACTGTCCCCTTCCTTGGAAACCTACGTTGCCACAGCTTGCCAAACGCTACCGAAGGCAGTCCTAGCCAGTCTCATGTGCTGGGTAACTTGGATTCAGTTACGAAAAGGCACCTGCATTGGGGTGAACACTGCTCAGCGTTCTTTCCGGGAGCTCATAATTGCCCCCTCTCTAGCTTAAGCAGGATGTCGAGGTGAGGTCCAACTTGAGCAAAGAGCACAATTCCTCACTTTGCATTGGGTTAAGCAGGAAGTCGAAGTGAGGACCAACCTGAGCAAAGAGCACAATTGCTCACTTTGCAGTGGTAGGCCGTCGTAAGAGGCATTGCCTACTACGCCTTGCTAAGGTCTGTCTGTTAGGGAAGTTGACACTCTTCGACGCCTTTAAAGGAAAATTTATTCAGCGAAGTTCCCAGTGTTTTGCGATGGTCTCCCTTCGCAGTGCCAATACTGCAGGGACTTAGGTTTGCTGCTAACTAGGCTAGGTGACCTGCATACAGAAGCAGGCTTTTCCCTTTGGAAGCTTGGATCCCGGTTTCTTAAGGGCTGCTTGCAAGACCCTGCTGTTGCCCAGCATGTATCCTCTGCCTCTACGCCTGTGTAGGAAGCGAGTATTTTAGCCTGAGAAGCAGGGCTCTTGCAACTCTGGAGGAGAGATAACCCTGCAGCCCACGTACGTCCTGAGAAACCGCAAGGTGACCCTTGGCCTCAGTGTAGTGGCTAAATTTCCGCCGGGCAAGTTCTGCCTGCCGCAGTTTCCATGAGGTCTGCACCGTCTTGGGGATTAAATGGAGAGCGAGGAGAGCTGTCAGCTCTCACAGAACTCTGGCCCCCGAACCGTTTGCCATGCACCTGAACTCAAGACCACACGTCTCCTCCCTGCCTGCTGAGCAACAGGCCGCCGTGTAGGCCCTTGCTAACACTTCCTGGCATTGCAGAGTCCAAGGGGACACACTGTCCCCTTCCTTGGAAACCTACGTTGCCACAGCTTGCCAAACGCTACCGAAGGCAGTCCTAGCCAGTCTCATGTGCTGGGTAACTTGGATTCAGTTACGAAAAGGCACCTGCATTGGGGTGAACACTGCTCAGCGTTCTTTCCGGGAGCTCATAATTGCCCCCTCTCTAGCTTAAGCAGGATGTCGAGGTGAGGTCCAACTTGAGCAAAGAGCACAATTCCTCACTTTGCATTGGGTTAAGCAGGAAGTCGAAGTGAGGACCAACCTGAGCAAAGAGCACAATTGCTCACTTTGCAGTGGTAGGCCGTCGTAAGAGGCGTTGCCTACTACGCCTTGCTAAGGTCTGTCTGTTAGGGAAGTTGACACTCTTCGACGCCTTTAAAGGAAAATTTATTCAGCGAAGTTCCCAGTGTTTTGCGATGGTCTCCCTTCGCAGTGCCAATACTGCAGGGACTTAGGTTTGCTGCTAACTAGGCTAGGTGACCTGCATACAGAAGCAGGCTTTTCCCTTTGGAAGCTTGGATCCCGGTTTCTTAAGGGCTGCTTGCAAGACCCTGCTGTTGCCCAGCATGTATCCTCTGCCTCTACGCCTGTGTAGGAAGCGAGTATTTTAGCCTGAGAAGCAGGGCTCTTGCAACTCTGGAGGAGAGATAATCCTGCAGCCCACGTTCGTCCTGGGAACCCGCAAGGCGACCCTTGGCCTCAGTGTAGTGGCTAAATTTCCACCGGGCAAGTTCTGCCTGCCGCAGTTTCCATGAGGTCTGCACCGTCTTGGGGCTTAAATGGAGAGCGAGGAGAGCTGTCAGCTCTCACAGAACTCTGGCCTCCGCACTGTTTGCCATGCAACTGAGCTCAAGACCACACGTCTCCTCCCGGCCTGCTGAGAAACAGGCATCCGTGTAGGCCCTTCGAAACACTTTTTGGCATGTAGACTCCAAGGCGACACACTGTTCTTTTCCTTGGAAAAATACAGTGCCCCAGCTTGCCAACGCTCACGAAGGCAGTCCGAGTCAGTCTCATGTGCTGGGTCACTTGGATTCACTGAGAAAAAGCATCCTGCATTCAGACGAACGTTCTGCTCAGCGTGCCATCCGGAAGCTCACACTTGTCGGCTCTCTAGCTTAAGCAGGAGGTCGAGGTGAGGACCAAACTGAGCAAAGAGCACAGTTCCACACTTTGCACAAGGTGAAGCAGGAAGTCGAAATGAGGACCAACATGAGCAAAGAGCACAATTCCTCACGTTGCACTGGTAGTCGTCGTAAGAGGAATTGCCAACTATGCCTGGCTAAGGCCTTCCCTGGGGTTAAGGAACCTGCCACACTTAGACGCCTTTAAATGAAAATTTATTTAGCGAAGTTCCCATTGTTTGGCGATGGTTTCCCTTTGCAGCGCCAATACTGCAGGGACTTAGGTTTGTTGCTACCTAGGCTAGGTGACCCTGCATACAGAAGCAGGCTTTTCCTGTGCAAGCTTGGATCCCGGTTTCTTAGGGGCTGCTTGCAAGACCCTGCTGTTGCCCACCATCTATCCTCTGCCCCTACGCCTGTGTAGGAAGCGAGTATTTTAGCCTGAGAAGCAGGGCTCTTGCAACTCTGGAGGAGAGATAACCCTGCAGCCCACGTACGTCCTGAGAAACCGCAAGGTGACCCTTGGCCTCAGTGTAGTGGCTAAATTTCCGCCGGGCAAGTTCTGCCTGCCGCAGTTTCCATGAGGTCTGCACCGTCTTGGGGCTTAAATGGAGAGCGAGGAGAGCTGTCAGCTCTCACAGAACTCTGGCCCCCGAACCTTTTGCCATGCACCTGAACTCAAGACCACACGTCTCCTCCCTGCCTGCTGAGCAACAGGCCGCCGTGTAGGCCCTTGCTAACACTTCCTGGCATTGCAGAGTCCAAGGGGACACACTGTCCCCTTCCTTGGAAACCTACGTTGCCACAGCTTGCCAAACGCTACCGAAGGCAGTCCTAGCCAGTCTCATGTGCTGGGTAACTTGGATTCAGTTACGAAAAGGCACCTGCATTGGGGTGAACACTGCTCAGCGTTCTTTCCGGGAGCTCATAATTGCCCCCTCTCTAGCTTAAGCAGGATGTCGAGGTGAGGTCCAACTTGAGCAAAGAGCACAATTCCTCACTTTGCATTGGGTTAAGCAGGAAGTCGAAGTGAGGACCAACCTGAGCAAAGAGCACAATTGCTCACTTTGCAGTGGTAGGCCGTCGTAAGAGGCATTGCCTACTACGCCTTGCTAAGGTCTGTCTGTTAGGGAAGTTGACACTCTTCGACGCCTTTAAAGGAAAATTTATTCAGCGAAGTTCCCAGTGTTTTGCGATGGTCTCCCTTCGCAGTGCCAATACTGCAGGGACTTAGGTTTGCTGCTAACTAGGCTAGGTGACCTGCATACAGAAGCAGGCTTTTCCCTTTGGAAGCTTGGATCCCGGTTTCTTAAGGGCTGCTTGCAAGACCCTGCTGTTGCCCAGCATGTATCCTCTGCCTCTACGCCTGTGTAGGAAGCGAGTATTTTAGCCTGAGAAGCAGGGCTCTTGCAACTCTGGAGGAGAGATAATCCTGCAGCCCACGTTCGTCCTGGGAACCCGCAAGGCGACCCTTGGCCTCAGTGTAGTGGCTAAATTTCCACCGGGCAAGTTCTGCCTGCCGCAGTTTCCATGAGGTCTGCACCGTCTTGGGGCTTAAATGGAGAGCGAGGAGAGCTGTCAGCTCTCACAGAACTCTGGCCTCCGCACTGTTTGCCATGCAACTGAGCTCAAGACCACACGTCTCCTCCCGGCCTGCTGAGAAACAGGCATCCGTGTAGGCCCTTCGAAACACTTTTTGGCATGTAGACTCCAAGGCGACACACTGTTCTTTTCCTTGGAAAAATACAGTGCCCCAGCTTGCCAACGCTCACGAAGGCAGTCCGAGTCAGTCTCATGTGCTGGGTCACTTGGATTCACTGAGAAAAAGCATCCTGCATTCAGACGAACGTTCTGCTCAGCGTGCCATCCGGAAGCTCACACTTGTCGGCTCTCTAGCTTAAGCAGGAGGTCGAGGTGAGGACCAAACTGAGCAAAGAGCACAGTTCCACACTTTGCACAAGGTGAAGCAGGAAGTCGAAATGAGGACCAACATGAGCAAAGAGCACAATTCCTCACGTTGCACTGGTAGTCGTCGTAAGAGGAATTGCCAACTATGCCTGGCTAAGGCCTTCCCTGGGGTTAAGGAACCTGCCACACTTAGACGCCTTTAAATGAAAATTTATTTAGCGAAGTTCCCATTGTTTGGCGATGGTTTCCCTTTGCAGCGCCAATACTGCAGGGACTTAGGTTTGTTGCTACCTAGGCTAGGTGACCCTGCATACAGAAGCAGGCTTTTCCTGTGCAAGCTTGGATCCCGGTTTCTTAGGGGCTGCTTGCAAGACCCTGCTGTTGCCCACCATCTATCCTCTGCCCCTACGCCTGTGTAGGAAGCGAGTATTTTAGCCTGAGAAGCAGGGCTCTTGCAACTCTGGAGGAGAGATAACCCTGCAGCCCACGTACGTCCTGAGAAACCGCAAGGTGACCCTTGGCCTCAGTGTAGTGGCTAAATTTCCGCCGGGCAAGTTCTGCCTGCCGCAGTTTCCATGAGGTCTGCACCGTCTTGGGGCTTAAATGGAGAGCGAGGAGAGCTGTCAGCTCTCACAGAACTCTGGCCCCCGAACCTTTTGCCATGCACCTGAACTCAAGACCACACGTCTCCTCCCTGCCTGCTGAGCAACAGGCCGCCGTGTAGGCCCTTGCTAACACTTCCTGGCATTGCAGAGTCCAAGGGGACACACTGTCCCCTTCCTTGGAAACCTACGTTGCCACAGCTTGCCAAACGCTACCGAAGGCAGTCCTAGCCAGTCTCATGTGCTGGGTAACTTGGATTCAGTTACGAAAAGGCACCTGCATTGGGGTGAACACTGCTCAGCGTTCTTTCCGGGAGCTCATAATTGCCCCCTCTCTAGCTTAAGCAGGATGTCGAGGTGAGGTCCAACTTGAGCAAAGAGCACAATTCCTCACTTTGCATTGGGTTAAGCAGGAAGTCGAAGTGAGGACCAACCTGAGCAAAGAGCACAATTGCTCACTTTGCAGTGGTAGGCCGTCGTAAGAGGCATTGCCTACTACGCCTTGCTAAGGTCTGTCTGTTAGGGAAGTTGACACTCTTCGACGCCTTTAAAGGAAAATTTATTCAGCGAAGTTCCCAGTGTTTTGCGATGGTCTCCCTTCGCAGTGCCAATACTGCAGGGACTTAGGTTTGCTGCTAACTAGGCTAGGTGACCTGCATACAGAAGCAGGCTTTTCCCTTTGGAAGCTTGGATCCCGGTTTCTTAAGGGCTGCTTGCAAGACCCTGCTGTTGCCCAGCATGTCTCCTCTGCCTCTACGCCTGTGTAGGAAGCGAGTATTTTAGCCTGAGAAGCAGGGCTCTTGCAACTCTGGAGGAGAGATAACCCTGCAGCCCACGTACGTCCTGAGAAACCGCAAGGTGACCCTTGGCCTCAGTGTAGTGGCTAAATTTCCGCCGGGCAAGTTCTGCCTGCCGCAGTTTCCATGAGGTCTGCACCGTCTTGGGGATTAAATGGAGAGCGAGGAGAGCTGTCAGCTCTCACAGAACTCTGGCCCCCGAACCTTTTGCCATGCACCTGAACTCAAGACCACACGTCTCCTCCCTGCCTGCTGAGCAACAGGCCGCCGTGTAGGCCCTTGCTAACACTTCCTGGCATTGCAGAGTCCAAGGGGACACACTGTCCCCTTCCTTGGAAACCTACGTTGCCACAGCTTGCCAAACGCTACCGAAGGCAGTCCTAGCCAGTCTCATGTGCTGGGTAACTTGGATTCAGTTACGAAAAGGCACCTGCATTGGGGTGAACACTGCTCAGCGTTCTTTCCGGGAGCTCATAATTGCCCCCTCTCTAGCTTAAGCAGGATGTCGAGGTGAGGTCCAACTTGAGCAAAGAGCACAATTCCTCACTTTGCATTGGGTTAAGCAGGAAGTCGAAGTGAGGACCAACCTGAGCAAAGAGCACAATTGCTCACTTTGCAGTGGTAGGCCGTCGTAAGAGGCGTTGCCTACTACGCCTTGCTAAGGTCTGTCTGTTAGGGAAGTTGACACTCTTCGACGCCTTTAAAGGAAAATTTATTCAGCGAAGTTCCCAGTGTTTTGCGATGGTCTCCCTTCGCAGTGCCAATACTGCAGGGACTTAGGTTTGCTGCTAACTAGGCTAGGTGACCTGCATACAGAAGCAGGCTTTTCCCTTTGGAAGCTTGGATCCCGGTTTCTTAAGGGCTGCTTGCAAGACCCTGCTGTTGCCCAGCATGTATCCTCTGCCTCTACGCCTGTGTAGGAAGCGAGTATTTTAGCCTGAGAAGCAGGGCTCTTGCAACTCTGGAGGAGAGATAATCCTGCAGCCCACGTTCGTCCTGGGAACCCGCAAGGCGACCCTTGGCCTCAGTGTAGTGGCTAAATTTCCACCGGGCAAGTTCTGCCTGCCGCAGTTTCCATGAGGTCTGCACCGTCTTGGGGCTTAAATGGAGAGCGAGGAGAGCTGTCAGCTCTCACAGAACTCTGGCCTCCGCACTGTTTGCCATGCAACTGAGCTCAAGACCACACGTCTCCTCCCGGCCTGCTGAGAAACAGGCATCCGTGTAGGCCCTTCGAAACACTTTTTGGCATGTAGACTCCAAGGCGACACACTGTTCTTTTCCTTGGAAAAATACAGTGCCCCAGCTTGCCAACGCTCACGAAGGCAGTCCGAGTCAGTCTCATGTGCTGGGTCACTTGGATTCACTGAGAAAAAGCATCCTGCATTCAGACGAACGTTCTGCTCAGCGTGCCATCCGGAAGCTCACACTTGTCGGCTCTCTAGCTTAAGCAGGAGGTCGAGGTGAGGACCAAACTGAGCAAAGAGCACAGTTCCACACTTTGCACAAGGTGAAGCAGGAAGTCGAAATGAGGACCAACATGAGCAAAGAGCACAATTCCTCACGTTGCACTGGTAGTCGTCGTAAGAGGAATTGCCAACTATGCCTGGCTAAGGCCTTCCCTGGGGTTAAGGAACCTGCCACACTTAGACGCCTTTAAATGAAAATTTATTTAGCGAAGTTCCCATTGTTTGGCGATGGTTTCCCTTTGCAGCGCCAATACTGCAGGGACTTAGGTTTGTTGCTACCTAGGCTAGGTGACCCTGCATACAGAAGCAGGCTTTTCCTGTGCAAGCTTGGATCCCGGTTTCTTAGGGGCTGCTTGCAAGACCCTGCTGTTGCCCACCATCTATCCTCTGCCCCTACGCCTGTGTAGGAAGCGAGTATTTTAGCCTGAGAAGCAGGGCTCTTGCAACTCTGGAGGAGAGATAACCCTGCAGCCCACGTACGTCCTGAGAAACCGCAAGGTGACCCTTGGCCTCAGTGTAGTGGCTAAATTTCCGCCGGGCAAGTTCTGCCTGCCGCAGTTTCCATGAGGTCTGCACCGTCTTGGGGCTTAAATGGAGAGCGAGGAGAGCTGTCAGCTCTCACAGAACTCTGGCCCCCGAACCTTTTGCCATGCACCTGAACTCAAGACCACACGTCTCCTCCCTGCCTGCTGAGCAACAGGCCGCCGTGTAGGCCCTTGCTAACACTTCCTGGCATTGCAGAGTCCAAGGGGACACACTGTCCCCTTCCTTGGAAACCTACGTTGCCACAGCTTGCCAAACGCTACCGAAGGCAGTCCTAGCCAGTCTCATGTGCTGGGTAACTTGGATTCAGTTACGAAAAGGCACCTGCATTGGGGTGAACACTGCTCAGCGTTCTTTCCGGGAGCTCATAATTGCCCCCTCTCTAGCTTAAGCAGGATGTCGAGGTGAGGTCCAACTTGAGCAAAGAGCACAATTCCTCACTTTGCATTGGGTTAAGCAGGAAGTCGAAGTGAGGACCAACCTGAGCAAAGAGCACAATTGCTCACTTTGCAGTGGTAGGCCGTCGTAAGAGGCGTTGCCTACTACGCCTTGCTAAGGTCTGTCTGTTAGGGAAGTTGACACTCTTCGACGCCTTTAAAGGAAAATTTATTCAGCGAAGTTCCCAGTGTTTTGCGATGGTCTCCCTTCGCAGTGCCAATACTGCAGGGACTTAGGTTTGCTGCTAACTAGGCTAGGTGACCTGCATACAGAAGCAGGCTTTTCCCTTTGGAAGCTTGGATCCCGGTTTCTTAAGGGCTGCTTGCAAGACCCTGCTGTTGCCCAGCATGTATCCTCTGCCTCTACGCCTGTGTAGGAAGCGAGTATTTTAGCCTGAGAAGCAGGGCTCTTGCAACTCTGGAGGAGAGATAATCCTGCAGCCCACGTTCGTCCTGGGAACCCGCAAGGCGACCCTTGGCCTCAGTGTAGTGGCTAAATTTCCACCGGGCAAGTTCTGCCTGCCGCAGTTTCCATGAGGTCTGCACCGTCTTGGGGCTTAAATGGAGAGCGAGGAGAGCTGTCAGCTCTCACAGAACTCTGGCCTCCGCACTGTTTGCCATGCAACTGAGCTCAAGACCACACGTCTCCTCCCGGCCTGCTGAGAAACAGGCATCCGTGTAGGCCCTTCGAAACACTTTTTGGCATGTAGACTCCAAGGCGACACACTGTTCTTTTCCTTGGAAAAATACAGTGCCCCAGCTTGCCAACGCTCACGAAGGCAGTCCGAGTCAGTCTCATGTGCTGGGTCACTTGGATTCACTGAGAAAAAGCATCCTGCATTCAGACGAACGTTCTGCTCAGCGTGCCATCCGGAAGCTCACACTTGTCGGCTCTCTAGCTTAAGCAGGAGGTCGAGGTGAGGACCAAACTGAGCAAAGAGCACAGTTCCACACTTTGCACAAGGTGAAGCAGGAAGTCGAAATGAGGACCAACATGAGCAAAGAGCACAATTCCTCACGTTGCACTGGTAGTCGTCGTAAGAGGAATTGCCAACTATGCCTGGCTAAGGCCTTCCCTGGGGTTAAGGAACCTGCCACACTTAGACGCCTTTAAATGAAAATTTATTTAGCGAAGTTCCCATTGTTTGGCGATGGTTTCCCTTTGCAGCGCCAATACTGCAGGGACTTAGGTTTGTTGCTACTTAGGCTAGGTGACCCTGCATACAGAAGCAGCCTTTTCCTGTTCAAGCTTGGATCCCTGTTTCTTAGGAGCTGCTTGCAAGACCCTGCTATTGCCCACCATCTATCCTCTGCACCTATGCCTGTGTAGGAAGCGAGTATTTTAGCCTGAGAGGCAGGGCTCTTGCAACTCTGGAGGAGAGATAATCCTGCAGCCCACGTTCGTCCTGGGAAACCGGAAGGCGACCCTTGGCCTCAGTGTAGTGGCTAAATTTCCGCCGGGGAAGTTCTGCCTGCCGCAGTTTCCATGAGGTCTGCACCGTCTTGGGGCTTAAATGGAGAGCGAGGAGAGCTGTCAGCTCTCACAGAACTCTGGCCTCCGCACTGTTTGCCATGCAACTGAGCTCAAGACCACACGTCTCCTCCCGGCCTGCTGAGAAACAGGCATCCGTGTAGGCCCTTCGAAACACTTTTTGGCATGTAGACTCCAAGGCGACACACTGTTCTTTTCCTTGGAAAAATACAGTGCCCCAGCTTGCCAACGCTCACGAAGGCAGTCCGAGTCAGTCTCATGTGCTGGGTCACTTGGATTCACTGAGAAAAAGCATCCTGCATTCAGACGAACGTTCTGCTCAGCGTGCCATCCGGAAGCTCACACTTGTCGGCTCTCTAGCTTAAGCAGGAGGTCGAGGTGAGGACCAAACTGAGCAAAGAGCACAGTTCCACACTTTGCACAAGGTGAAGCAGGAAGTCGAAATGAGGACCAACATGAGCAAAGAGCACAATTCCTCACGTTGCACTGGTAGTCGTCGTAAGAGGAATTGCCAACTATGCCTGGCTAAGGCCTTCCCTGGGGTTAAGGAACCTGCCACACTTAGACGCCTTTAAATGAAAATTTATTTAGCGAAGTTCCCATTGTTTGGCGATGGTTTCCCTTTGCAGCGCCAATACTGCAGGGACTTAGGTTTGTTGCTACCTAGGCTAGGTGACCCTGCATACAGAAGCAGGCTTTTCCTGTGCAAGCTTGGATCCCGGTTTCTTAGGGGCTGCTTGCAAGACCCTGCTGTTGCCCAACATCTATCCTCTGCCCCTACGCCTGTGTAGGAAGCGAGTATTTTAGCCTGAGAAGCAGGGCTCTTGCAACTCTGGAGGAGAGATAACCCTGCAGCCCACGTACGTCCTGAGAAACCGCAAGGTGACCCTTGGCCTCAGTGTAGTGGCTAAATTTCCGCCGGGCAAGTTCTGCCTGCCGCAGTTTCCATGAGGTCTGCACCGTCTTGGGGCTTAAATGGAGAGCGAGGAGAGCTGTCAGCTCTCACAGAACTCTGGCCCCCGAACCTTTTGCCATGCACCTGAACTCAAGACCACACGTCTCCTCCCTGCCTGCTGAGCAACAGGCCGCCGTGTAGGCCCTTGCTAACACTTCCTGGCATTGCAGAGTCCAAGGGGACACACTGTCCCCTTCCTTGGAAACCTACGTTGCCACAGCTTGCCAAACGCTACCGAAGGCAGTCCTAGCCAGTCTCATGTGCTGGGTAACTTGGATTCAGTTACGAAAAGGCACCTGCATTGGGGTGAACACTGCTCAGCGTTCTTTCCGGGAGCTCATAATTGCCCCCTCTCTAGCTTAAGCAGGATGTCGAGGTGAGGTCCAACTTGAGCAAAGAGCACAATTCCTCACTTTGCATTGGGTTAAGCAGGAAGTCGAAGTGAGGACCAACCTGAGCAAAGAGCACAATTGCTCACTTTGCAGTGGTAGGCCGTCGTAAGAGGCATTGCCTACTACGCCTTGCTAAGGTCTGTCTGTTAGGGAAGTTGACACTCTTCGACGCCTTTAAAGGAAAATTTATTCAGCGAAGTTCCCAGTGTTTTGCGATGGTCTCCCTTCGCAGTGCCAATACTGCAGGGACTTAGGTTTGCTGCTAACTAGGCTAGGTGACCTGCATACAGAAGCAGGCTTTTCCCTTTGGAAGCTTGGATCCCGGTTTCTTAAGGGCTGCTTGCAAGACCCTGCTGTTGCCCAGCATGTATCCTCTGCCTCTACGCCTGTGTAGGAAGCGAGTATTTTAGCCTGAGAAGCAGGGCTCTTGCAACTCTGGAGGAGAGATAACCCTGCAGCCCACGTACGTCCTGAGAAACCGCAAGGTGACCCTTGGCCTCAGTGTAGTGGCTAAATTTCCGCCGGGCAAGTTCTGCCTGCCGCAGTTTCCATGAGGTCTGCACCGTCTTGGGGCTTAAATGGAGAGCGAGGAGAGCTGTCAGCTCTCACAGAACTCTGGCCCCCGAACCTTTTGCCATGCACCTGAACTCAAGACCACACGTCTCCTCCCTGCCTGCTGAGCAACAGGCCGCCGTGTAGGCCCTTGCTAACACTTCCTGGCATTGCAGAGTCCAAGGGGACACACTGTCCCCTTCCTTGGAAACCTACGTTGCCACAGCTTGCCAAACGCTACCGAAGGCAGTCCTAGCCAGTCTCATGTGCTGGGTAACTTGGATTCAGTTACGAAAAGGCACCTGCATTGGGGTGAACACTGCTCAGCGTTCTTTCCGGGAGCTCATAATTGCCCCCTCTCTAGCTTAAGCAGGATGTCGAGGTGAGGTCCAACTTGAGCAAAGAGCACAATTCCTCACTTTGCATTGGGTTAAGCAGGAAGTCGAAGTGAGGACCAACCTGAGCAAAGAGCACAATTGCTCACTTTGCAGTGGTAGGCCGTCGTAAGAGGCGTTGCCTACTACGCCTTGCTAAGGTCTGTCTGTTAGGGAAGTTGACACTCTTCGACGCCTTTAAAGGAAAATTTATTCAGCGAAGTTCCCAGTGTTTTGCGATGGTCTCCCTTCGCAGTGCCAATACTGCAGGGACTTAGGTTTGCTGCTAACTAGGCTAGGTGACCTGCATACAGAAGCAGGCTTTTCCCTTTGGAAGCTTGGATCCCGGTTTCTTAAGGGCTGCTTGCAAGACCCTGCTGTTGCCCAGCATGTATCCTCTGCCTCTACGCCTGTGTAGGAAGCGAGTATTTTAGCCTGAGAAGCAGGGCTCTTGCAACTCTGGAGGAGAGATAATCCTGCAGCCCACGTTCGTCCTGGGAACCCGCAAGGCGACCCTTGGCCTCAGTGTAGTGGCTAAATTTCCACCGGGCAAGTTCTGCCTGCCGCAGTTTCCATGAGGTCTGCACCGTCTTGGGGCTTAAATGGAGAGCGAGGAGAGCTGTCAGCTCTCACAGAACTCTGGCCTCCGCACTGTTTGCCATGCAACTGAGCTCAAGACCACACGTCTCCTCCCGGCCTGCTGAGAAACAGGCATCCGTGTAGGCCCTTCGAAACACTTTTTGGCATGTAGACTCCAAGGCGACACACTGTTCTTTTCCTTGGAAAAATACAGTGCCCCAGCTTGCCAACGCTCACGAAGGCAGTCCGAGTCAGTCTCATGTGCTGGGTCACTTGGATTCACTGAGAAAAAGCATCCTGCATTCAGACGAACGTTCTGCTCAGCGTGCCATCCGGAAGCTCACACTTGTCGGCTCTCTAGCTTAAGCAGGAGGTCGAGGTGAGGACCAAACTGAGCAAAGAGCACAGTTCCACACTTTGCACAAGGTGAAGCAGGAAGTCGAAATGAGGACCAACATGAGCAAAGAGCACAATTCCTCACGTTGCACTGGTAGTCGTCGTAAGAGGAATTGCCAACTATGCCTGGCTAAGGCCTTCCCTGGGGTTAAGGAACCTGCCACACTTAGACGCCTTTAAATGAAAATTTATTTAGCGAAGTTCCCATTGTTTGGCGATGGTTTCCCTTTGCAGCGCCAATACTGCAGGGACTTAGGTTTGTTGCTACCTAGGCTAGGTGACCCTGCATACAGAAGCAGGCTTTTCCTGTGCAAGCTTGGATCCCGGTTTCTTAGGGGCTGCTTGCAAGACCCTGCTGTTGCCCAACATCTATCCTCTGCCCCTACGCCTGTGTAGGAAGCGAGTATTTTAGCCTGAGAAGCAGGGCTCTTGCAACTCTGGAGGAGAGATAACCCTGCAGCCCACGTACGTCCTGAGAAACCGCAAGGTGACCCTTGGCCTCAGTGTAGTGGCTAAATTTCCGCCGGGCAAGTTCTGCCTGCCGCAGTTTCCATGAGGTCTGCACCGTCTTGGGGCTTAAATGGAGAGCGAGGAGAGCTGTCAGCTCTCACAGAACTCTGGCCCCCGAACCTTTTGCCATGCACCTGAACTCAAGACCACACGTCTCCTCCCTGCCTGCTGAGCAACAGGCCGCCGTGTAGGCCCTTGCTAACACTTCCTGGCATTGCAGAGTCCAAGGGGACACACTGTCCCCTTCCTTGGAAACCTACGTTGCCACAGCTTGCCAAACGCTACCGAAGGCAGTCCTAGCCAGTCTCATGTGCTGGGTAACTTGGATTCAGTTACGAAAAGGCACCTGCATTGGGGTGAACACTGCTCAGCGTTCTTTCCGGGAGCTCATAATTGCCCCCTCTCTAGCTTAAGCAGGATGTCGAGGTGAGGTCCAACTTGAGCAAAGAGCACAATTCCTCACTTTGCATTGGGTTAAGCAGGAAGTCGAAGTGAGGACCAACCTGAGCAAAGAGCACAATTGCTCACTTTGCAGTGGTAGGCCGTCGTAAGAGGCGTTGCCTACTACGCCTTGCTAAGGTCTGTCTGTTAGGGAAGTTGACACTCTTCGACGCCTTTAAAGGAAAATTTATTCAGCGAAGTTCCCAGTGTTTTGCGATGGTCTCCCTTCGCAGTGCCAATACTGCAGGGACTTAGGTTTGCTGCTAACTAGGCTAGGTGACCTGCATACAGAAGCAGGCTTTTCCCTTTGGAAGCTTGGATCCCGGTTTCTTAAGGGCTGCTTGCAAGACCCTGCTGTTGCCCAGCATGTATCCTCTGCCTCTACGCCTGTGTAGGAAGCGAGTATTTTAGCCTGAGAAGCAGGGCTCTTGCAACTCTGGAGGAGAGATAACCCTGCAGCCCACGTACGTCCTGAGAAACCGCAAGGTGACCCTTGGCCTCAGTGTAGTGGCTAAATTTCCGCCGGGCAAGTTCTGCCTGCCGCAGTTTCCATGAGGTCTGCACCGTCTTGGGGCTTAAATGGAGAGCGAGGAGAGCTGTCAGCTCTCACAGAACTCTGGCCCCCGAACCTTTTGCCATGCACCTGAACTCAAGACCACACGTCTCCTCCCTGCCTGCTGAGCAACAGGCCGCCGTGTAGGCCCTTGCTAACACTTCCTGGCATTGCAGAGTCCAAGGGGACACACTGTCCCCTTCCTTGGAAACCTACGTTGCCACAGCTTGCCAAACGCTACCGAAGGCAGTCCTAGCCAGTCTCATGTGCTGGGTAACTTGGATTCAGTTACGAAAAGGCACCTGCATTGGGGTGAACACTGCTCAGCGTTCTTTCCGGGAGCTCATAATTGCCCCCTCTCTAGCTTAAGCAGGATGTCGAGGTGAGGTCCAACTTGAGCAAAGAGCACAATTCCTCACTTTGCATTGGGTTAAGCAGGAAGTCGAAGTGAGGACCAACCTGAGCAAAGAGCACAATTGCTCACTTTGCAGTGGTAGGCCGTCGTAAGAGGCGTTGCCTACTACGCCTTGCTAAGGTCTGTCTGTTAGGGAAGTTGACACTCTTCGACGCCTTTAAAGGAAAATTTATTCAGCGAAGTTCCCAGTGTTTTGCGATGGTCTCCCTTCGCAGTGCCAATACTGCAGGGACTTAGGTTTGCTGCTAACTAGGCTAGGTGACCTGCATACAGAAGCAGGCTTTTCCCTTTGGAAGCTTGGATCCCGGTTTCTTAAGGGCTGCTTGCAAGACCCTGCTGTTGCCCAGCATGTATCCTCTGCCTCTACGCCTGTGTAGGAAGCGAGTATTTTAGCCTGAGAAGCAGGGCTCTTGCAACTCTGGAGGAGAGATAATCCTGCAGCCCACGTTCGTCCTGGGAACCCGCAAGGCGACCCTTGGCCTCAGTGTAGTGGCTAAATTTCCACCGGGCAAGTTCTGCCTGCCGCAGTTTCCATGAGGTCTGCACCGTCTTGGGGCTTAAATGGAGAGCGAGGAGAGCTGTCAGCTCTCACAGAACTCTGGCCTCCGCACTGTTTGCCATGCAACTGAGCTCAAGACCACACGTCTCCTCCCGGCCTGCTGAGAAACAGGCATCCGTGTAGGCCCTTCGAAACACTTTTTGGCATGTAGACTCCAAGGCGACACACTGTTCTTTTCCTTGGAAAAATACAGTGCCCCAGCTTGCCAACGCTCACGAAGGCAGTCCGAGTCAGTCTCATGTGCTGGGTCACTTGGATTCACTGAGAAAAAGCATCCTGCATTCAGACGAACGTTCTGCTCAGCGTGCCATCCGGAAGCTCACACTTGTCGGCTCTCTAGCTTAAGCAGGAGGTCGAGGTGAGGACCAAACTGAGCAAAGAGCACAGTTCCACACTTTGCACAAGGTGAAGCAGGAAGTCGAAATGAGGACCAACATGAGCAAAGAGCACAATTCCTCACGTTGCACTGGTAGTCGTCGTAAGAGGAATTGCCAACTATGCCTGGCTAAGGCCTTCCCTGGGGTTAAGGAACCTGCCACACTTAGACGCCTTTAAATGAAAATTTATTTAGCGAAGTTCCCATTGTTTGGCGATGGTTTCCCTTTGCAGCGCCAATACTGCAGGGACTTAGGTTTGTTGCTACCTAGGCTAGGTGACCCTGCATACAGAAGCAGGCTTTTCCTGTGCAAGCTTGGATCCCGGTTTCTTAGGGGCTGCTTGCAAGACCCTGCTGTTGCCCACCATCTATCCTCTGCCCCTACGCCTGTGTAGGAAGCGAGTATTTTAGCCTGAGAAGCAGGGCTCTTGCAACTCTGGAGGAGAGATAACCCTGCAGCCCACGTACGTCCTGAGAAACCGCAAGGTGACCCTTGGCCTCAGTGTAGTGGCTAAATTTCCGCCGGGCAAGTTCTGCCTGCCGCAGTTTCCATGAGGTCTGCACCGTCTTGGGGCTTAAATGGAGAGCGAGGAGAGCTGTCAGCTCTCACAGAACTCTGGCCCCCGAACCTTTTGCCATGCACCTGAACTCAAGACCACACGTCTCCTCCCTGCCTGCTGAGCAACAGGCCGCCGTGTAGGCCCTTGCTAACACTTCCTGGCATTGCAGAGTCCAAGGGGACACACTGTCCCCTTCCTTGGAAACCTACGTTGCCACAGCTTGCCAAACGCTACCGAAGGCAGTCCTAGCCAGTCTCATGTGCTGGGTAACTTGGATTCAGTTACGAAAAGGCACCTGCATTGGGGTGAACACTGCTCAGCGTTCTTTCCGGGAGCTCATAATTGCCCCCTCTCTAGCTTAAGCAGGATGTCGAGGTGAGGTCCAACTTGAGCAAAGAGCACAATTCCTCACTTTGCATTGGGTTAAGCAGGAAGTCGAAGTGAGGACCAACCTGAGCAAAGAGCACAATTGCTCACTTTGCAGTGGTAGGCCGTCGTAAGAGGCATTGCCTACTACGCCTTGCTAAGGTCTGTCTGTTAGGGAAGTTGACACTCTTCGACGCCTTTAAAGGAAAATTTATTCAGCGAAGTTCCCAGTGTTTTGCGATGGTCTCCCTTCGCAGTGCCAATACTGCAGGGACTTAGGTTTGCTGCTAACTAGGCTAGGTGACCTGCATACAGAAGCAGGCTTTTCCCTTTGGAAGCTTGGATCCCGGTTTCTTAAGGGCTGCTTGCAAGACCCTGCTGTTGCCCAGCATGTATCCTCTGCCTCTACGCCTGTGTAGGAAGCGAGTATTTTAGCCTGAGAAGCAGGGCTCTTGCAACTCTGGAGGAGAGATAATCCTGCAGCCCACGTTCGTCCTGGGAACCCGCAAGGCGACCCTTGGCCTCAGTGTAGTGGCTAAATTTCCACCGGGCAAGTTCTGCCTGCCGCAGTTTCCATGAGGTCTGCACCGTCTTGGGGCTTAAATGGAGAGCGAGGAGAGCTGTCAGCTCTCACAGAACTCTGGCCTCCGCACTGTTTGCCATGCAACTGAGCTCAAGACCACACGTCTCCTCCCGGCCTGCTGAGAAACAGGCATCCGTGTAGGCCCTTCGAAACACTTTTTGGCATGTAGACTCCAAGGCGACACACTGTTCTTTTCCTTGGAAAAATACAGTGCCCCAGCTTGCCAACGCTCACGAAGGCAGTCCGAGTCAGTCTCATGTGCTGGGTCACTTGGATTCACTGAGAAAAAGCATCCTGCATTCAGACGAACGTTCTGCTCAGCGTGCCATCCGGAAGCTCACACTTGTCGGCTCTCTAGCTTAAGCAGGAGGTCGAGGTGAGGACCAAACTGAGCAAAGAGCACAGTTCCACACTTTGCACAAGGTGAAGCAGGAAGTCGAAATGAGGACCAACATGAGCAAAGAGCACAATTCCTCACGTTGCACTGGTAGTCGTCGTAAGAGGAATTGCCAACTATGCCTGGCTAAGGCCTTCCCTGGGGTTAAGGAACCTGCCACACTTAGACGCCTTTAAATGAAAATTTATTTAGCGAAGTTCCCATTGTTTGGCGATGGTTTCCCTTTGCAGCGCCAATACTGCAGGGACTTAGGTTTGTTGCTACCTAGGCTAGGTGACCCTGCATACAGAAGCAGGCTTTTCCTGTGCAAGCTTGGATCCCGGTTTCTTAGGGGCTGCTTGCAAGACCCTGCTGTTGCCCACCATCTATCCTCTGCCCCTACGCCTGTGTAGGAAGCGAGTATTTTAGCCTGAGAAGCAGGGCTCTTGCAACTCTGGAGGAGAGATAACCCTGCAGCCCACGTACGTCCTGAGAAACCGCAAGGTGACCCTTGGCCTCAGTGTAGTGGCTAAATTTCCGCCGGGCAAGTTCTGCCTGCCGCAGTTTCCATGAGGTCTGCACCGTCTTGGGGCTTAAATGGAGAGCGAGGAGAGCTGTCAGCTCTCACAGAACTCTGGCCCCCGAACCTTTTGCCATGCACCTGAACTCAAGACCACACGTCTCCTCCCTGCCTGCTGAGCAACAGGCCGCCGTGTAGGCCCTTGCTAACACTTCCTGGCATTGCAGAGTCCAAGGGGACACACTGTCCCCTTCCTTGGAAACCTACGTTGCCACAGCTTGCCAAACGCTACCGAAGGCAGTCCTAGCCAGTCTCATGTGCTGGGTAACTTGGATTCAGTTACGAAAAGGCACCTGCATTGGGGTGAACACTGCTCAGCGTTCTTTCCGGGAGCTCATAATTGCCCCCTCTCTAGCTTAAGCAGGATGTCGAGGTGAGGTCCAACTTGAGCAAAGAGCACAATTCCTCACTTTGCATTGGGTTAAGCAGGAAGTCGAAGTGAGGACCAACCTGAGCAAAGAGCACAATTGCTCACTTTGCAGTGGTAGGCCGTCGTAAGAGGCATTGCCTACTACGCCTTGCTAAGGTCTGTCTGTTAGGGAAGTTGACACTCTTCGACGCCTTTAAAGGAAAATTTATTCAGCGAAGTTCCCAGTGTTTTGCGATGGTCTCCCTTCGCAGTGCCAATACTGCAGGGACTTAGGTTTGCTGCTAACTAGGCTAGGTGACCTGCATACAGAAGCAGGCTTTTCCCTTTGGAAGCTTGGATCCCGGTTTCTTAAGGGCTGCTTGCAAGACCCTGCTGTTGCCCAGCATGTATCCTCTGCCTCTACGCCTGTGTAGGAAGCGAGTATTTTAGCCTGAGAAGCAGGGCTCTTGCAACTCTGGAGGAGAGATAATCCTGCAGCCCACGTTCGTCCTGGGAACCCGCAAGGCGACCCTTGGCCTCAGTGTAGTGGCTAAATTTCCACCGGGCAAGTTCTGCCTGCCGCAGTTTCCATGAGGTCTGCACCGTCTTGGGGCTTAAATGGAGAGCGAGGAGAGCTGTCAGCTCTCACAGAACTCTGGCCTCCGCACTGTTTGCCATGCAACTGAGCTCAAGACCACACGTCTCCTCCCGGCCTGCTGAGAAACAGGCATCCGTGTAGGCCCTTCGAAACACTTTTTGGCATGTAGACTCCAAGGCGACACACTGTTCTTTTCCTTGGAAAAATACAGTGCCCCAGCTTGCCAACGCTCACGAAGGCAGTCCGAGTCAGTCTCATGTGCTGGGTCACTTGGATTCACTGAGAAAAAGCATCCTGCATTCAGACGAACGTTCTGCTCAGCGTGCCATCCGGAAGCTCACACTTGTCGGCTCTCTAGCTTAAGCAGGAGGTCGAGGTGAGGACCAAACTGAGCAAAGAGCACAGTTCCACACTTTGCACAAGGTGAAGCAGGAAGTCGAAATGAGGACCAACATGAGCAAAGAGCACAATTCCTCACGTTGCACTGGTAGTCGTCGTAAGAGGAATTGCCAACTATGCCTGGCTAAGGCCTTCCCTGGGGTTAAGGAACCTGCCACACTTAGACGCCTTTAAATGAAAATTTATTTAGCGAAGTTCCCATTGTTTGGCGATGGTTTCCCTTTGCAGCGCCAATACTGCAGGGACTTAGGTTTGTTGCTACCTAGGCTAGGTGACCCTGCATACAGAAGCAGGCTTTTCCTGTGCAAGCTTGGATCCCGGTTTCTTAGGGGCTGCTTGCAAGACCCTGCTGTTGCCCACCATCTATCCTCTGCCCCTACGCCTGTGTAGGAAGCGAGTATTTTAGCCTGAGAAGCAGGGCTCTTGCAACTCTGGAGGAGAGATAACCCTGCAGCCCACGTACGTCCTGAGAAACCGCAAGGTGACCCTTGGCCTCAGTGTAGTGGCTAAATTTCCGCCGGGCAAGTTCTGCCTGCCGCAGTTTCCATGAGGTCTGCACCGTCTTGGGGCTTAAATGGAGAGCGAGGAGAGCTGTCAGCTCTCACAGAACTCTGGCCCCCGAACCTTTTGCCATGCACCTGAACTCAAGACCACACGTCTCCTCCCTGCCTGCTGAGCAACAGGCCGCCGTGTAGGCCCTTGCTAACACTTCCTGGCATTGCAGAGTCCAAGGGGACACACTGTCCCCTTCCTTGGAAACCTACGTTGCCACAGCTTGCCAAACGCTACCGAAGGCAGTCCTAGCCAGTCTCATGTGCTGGGTAACTTGGATTCAGTTACGAAAAGGCACCTGCATTGGGGTGAACACTGCTCAGCGTTCTTTCCGGGAGCTCATAATTGCCCCCTCTCTAGCTTAAGCAGGATGTCGAGGTGAGGTCCAACTTGAGCAAAGAGCACAATTCCTCACTTTGCATTGGGTTAAGCAGGAAGTCGAAGTGAGGACCAACCTGAGCAAAGAGCACAATTGCTCACTTTGCAGTGGTAGGCCGTCGTAAGAGGCATTGCCTACTACGCCTTGCTAAGGTCTGTCTGTTAGGGAAGTTGACACTCTTCGACGCCTTTAAAGGAAAATTTATTCAGCGAAGTTCCCAGTGTTTTGCGATGGTCTCCCTTCGCAGTGCCAATACTGCAGGGACTTAGGTTTGCTGCTAACTAGGCTAGGTGACCTGCATACAGAAGCAGGCTTTTCCCTTTGGAAGCTTGGATCCCGGTTTCTTAAGGGCTGCTTGCAAGACCCTGCTGTTGCCCAGCATGTCTCCTCTGCCTCTACGCCTGTGTAGGAAGCGAGTATTTTAGCCTGAGAAGCAGGGCTCTTGCAACTCTGGAGGAGAGATAACCCTGCAGCCCACGTACGTCCTGAGAAACCGCAAGGTGACCCTTGGCCTCAGTGTAGTGGCTAAATTTCCGCCGGGCAAGTTCTGCCTGCCGCAGTTTCCATGAGGTCTGCACCGTCTTGGGGATTAAATGGAGAGCGAGGAGAGCTGTCAGCTCTCACAGAACTCTGGCCCCCGAACCTTTTGCCATGCACCTGAACTCAAGACCACACGTCTCCTCCCTGCCTGCTGAGCAACAGGCCGCCGTGTAGGCCCTTGCTAACACTTCCTGGCATTGCAGAGTCCAAGGGGACACACTGTCCCCTTCCTTGGAAACCTACGTTGCCACAGCTTGCCAAACGCTACCGAAGGCAGTCCTAGCCAGTCTCATGTGCTGGGTAACTTGGATTCAGTTACGAAAAGGCACCTGCATTGGGGTGAACACTGCTCAGCGTTCTTTCCGGGAGCTCATAATTGCCCCCTCTCTAGCTTAAGCAGGATGTCGAGGTGAGGTCCAACTTGAGCAAAGAGCACAATTCCTCACTTTGCATTGGGTTAAGCAGGAAGTCGAAGTGAGGACCAACCTGAGCAAAGAGCACAATTGCTCACTTTGCAGTGGTAGGCCGTCGTAAGAGGCGTTGCCTACTACGCCTTGCTAAGGTCTGTCTGTTAGGGAAGTTGACACTCTTCGACGCCTTTAAAGGAAAATTTATTCAGCGAAGTTCCCAGTGTTTTGCGATGGTCTCCCTTCGCAGTGCCAATACTGCAGGGACTTAGGTTTGCTGCTAACTAGGCTAGGTGACCTGCATACAGAAGCAGGCTTTTCCCTTTGGAAGCTTGGATCCCGGTTTCTTAAGGGCTGCTTGCAAGACCCTGCTGTTGCCCAGCATGTATCCTCTGCCTCTACGCCTGTGTAGGAAGCGAGTATTTTAGCCTGAGAAGCAGGGCTCTTGCAACTCTGGAGGAGAGATAATCCTGCAGCCCACGTTCGTCCTGGGAACCCGCAAGGCGACCCTTGGCCTCAGTGTAGTGGCTAAATTTCCACCGGGCAAGTTCTGCCTGCCGCAGTTTCCATGAGGTCTGCACCGTCTTGGGGCTTAAATGGAGAGCGAGGAGAGCTGTCAGCTCTCACAGAACTCTGGCCTCCGCACTGTTTGCCATGCAACTGAGCTCAAGACCACACGTCTCCTCCCGGCCTGCTGAGAAACAGGCATCCGTGTAGGCCCTTCGAAACACTTTTTGGCATGTAGACTCCAAGGCGACACACTGTTCTTTTCCTTGGAAAAATACAGTGCCCCAGCTTGCCAACGCTCACGAAGGCAGTCCGAGTCAGTCTCATGTGCTGGGTCACTTGGATTCACTGAGAAAAAGCATCCTGCATTCAGACGAACGTTCTGCTCAGCGTGCCATCCGGAAGCTCACACTTGTCGGCTCTCTAGCTTAAGCAGGAGGTCGAGGTGAGGACCAAACTGAGCAAAGAGCACAGTTCCACACTTTGCACAAGGTGAAGCAGGAAGTCGAAATGAGGACCAACATGAGCAAAGAGCACAATTCCTCACGTTGCACTGGTAGTCGTCGTAAGAGGAATTGCCAACTATGCCTGGCTAAGGCCTTCCCTGGGGTTAAGGAACCTGCCACACTTAGACGCCTTTAAATGAAAATTTATTTAGCGAAGTTCCCATTGTTTGGCGATGGTTTCCCTTTGCAGCGCCAATACTGCAGGGACTTAGGTTTGTTGCTACCTAGGCTAGGTGACCCTGCATACAGAAGCAGGCTTTTCCTGTGCAAGCTTGGATCCCGGTTTCTTAGGGGCTGCTTGCAAGACCCTGCTGTTGCCCACCATCTATCCTCTGCCCCTACGCCTGTGTAGGAAGCGAGTATTTTAGCCTGAGAAGCAGGGCTCTTGCAACTCTGGAGGAGAGATAACCCTGCAGCCCACGTACGTCCTGAGAAACCGCAAGGTGACCCTTGGCCTCAGTGTAGTGGCTAAATTTCCGCCGGGCAAGTTCTGCCTGCCGCAGTTTCCATGAGGTCTGCACCGTCTTGGGGCTTAAATGGAGAGCGAGGAGAGCTGTCAGCTCTCACAGAACTCTGGCCCCCGAACCTTTTGCCATGCACCTGAACTCAAGACCACACGTCTCCTCCCTGCCTGCTGAGCAACAGGCCGCCGTGTAGGCCCTTGCTAACACTTCCTGGCATTGCAGAGTCCAAGGGGACACACTGTCCCCTTCCTTGGAAACCTACGTTGCCACAGCTTGCCAAACGCTACCGAAGGCAGTCCTAGCCAGTCTCATGTGCTGGGTAACTTGGATTCAGTTACGAAAAGGCACCTGCATTGGGGTGAACACTGCTCAGCGTTCTTTCCGGGAGCTCATAATTGCCCCCTCTCTAGCTTAAGCAGGATGTCGAGGTGAGGTCCAACTTGAGCAAAGAGCACAATTCCTCACTTTGCATTGGGTTAAGCAGGAAGTCGAAGTGAGGACCAACCTGAGCAAAGAGCACAATTGCTCACTTTGCAGTGGTAGGCCGTCGTAAGAGGCGTTGCCTACTACGCCTTGCTAAGGTCTGTCTGTTAGGGAAGTTGACACTCTTCGACGCCTTTAAAGGAAAATTTATTCAGCGAAGTTCCCAGTGTTTTGCGATGGTCTCCCTTCGCAGTGCCAATACTGCAGGGACTTAGGTTTGCTGCTAACTAGGCTAGGTGACCTGCATACAGAAGCAGGCTTTTCCCTTTGGAAGCTTGGATCCCGGTTTCTTAAGGGCTGCTTGCAAGACCCTGCTGTTGCCCAGCATGTATCCTCTGCCTCTACGCCTGTGTAGGAAGCGAGTATTTTAGCCTGAGAAGCAGGGCTCTTGCAACTCTGGAGGAGAGATAATCCTGCAGCCCACGTTCGTCCTGGGAACCCGCAAGGCGACCCTTGGCCTCAGTGTAGTGGCTAAATTTCCACCGGGCAAGTTCTGCCTGCCGCAGTTTCCATGAGGTCTGCACCGTCTTGGGGCTTAAATGGAGAGCGAGGAGAGCTGTCAGCTCTCACAGAACTCTGGCCTCCGCACTGTTTGCCATGCAACTGAGCTCAAGACCACACGTCTCCTCCCGGCCTGCTGAGAAACAGGCATCCGTGTAGGCCCTTCGAAACACTTTTTGGCATGTAGACTCCAAGGCGACACACTGTTCTTTTCCTTGGAAAAATACAGTGCCCCAGCTTGCCAACGCTCACGAAGGCAGTCCGAGTCAGTCTCATGTGCTGGGTCACTTGGATTCACTGAGAAAAAGCATCCTGCATTCAGACGAACGTTCTGCTCAGCGTGCCATCCGGAAGCTCACACTTGTCGGCTCTCTAGCTTAAGCAGGAGGTCGAGGTGAGGACCAAACTGAGCAAAGAGCACAGTTCCACACTTTGCACAAGGTGAAGCAGGAAGTCGAAATGAGGACCAACATGAGCAAAGAGCACAATTCCTCACGTTGCACTGGTAGTCGTCGTAAGAGGAATTGCCAACTATGCCTGGCTAAGGCCTTCCCTGGGGTTAAGGAACCTGCCACACTTAGACGCCTTTAAATGAAAATTTATTTAGCGAAGTTCCCATTGTTTGGCGATGGTTTCCCTTTGCAGCGCCAATACTGCAGGGACTTAGGTTTGTTGCTACTTAGGCTAGGTGACCCTGCATACAGAAGCAGCCTTTTCCTGTTCAAGCTTGGATCCCTGTTTCTTAGGAGCTGCTTGCAAGACCCTGCTATTGCCCACCATCTATCCTCTGCACCTATGCCTGTGTAGGAAGCGAGTATTTTAGCCTGAGAGGCAGGGCTCTTGCAACTCTGGAGGAGAGATAATCCTGCAGCCCACGTTCGTCCTGGGAAACCGGAAGGCGACCCTTGGCCTCAGTGTAGTGGCTAAATTTCCGCCGGGGAAGTTCTGCCTGCCGCAGTTTCCATGAGGTCTGCACCGTCTTGGGGCTTAAATGGAGAGCGAGGAGAGCTGTCAGCTCTCACAGAACTCTGGCCTCCGCACTGTTTGCCATGCAACTGAGCTCAAGACCACACGTCTCCTCCCGGCCTGCTGAGAAACAGGCATCCGTGTAGGCCCTTCGAAACACTTTTTGGCATGTAGACTCCAAGGCGACACACTGTTCTTTTCCTTGGAAAAATACAGTGCCCCAGCTTGCCAACGCTCACGAAGGCAGTCCGAGTCAGTCTCATGTGCTGGGTCACTTGGATTCACTGAGAAAAAGCATCCTGCATTCAGACGAACGTTCTGCTCAGCGTGCCATCCGGAAGCTCACACTTGTCGGCTCTCTAGCTTAAGCAGGAGGTCGAGGTGAGGACCAAACTGAGCAAAGAGCACAGTTCCACACTTTGCACAAGGTGAAGCAGGAAGTCGAAATGAGGACCAACATGAGCAAAGAGCACAATTCCTCACGTTGCACTGGTAGTCGTCGTAAGAGGAATTGCCAACTATGCCTGGCTAAGGCCTTCCCTGGGGTTAAGGAACCTGCCACACTTAGACGCCTTTAAATGAAAATTTATTTAGCGAAGTTCCCATTGTTTGGCGATGGTTTCCCTTTGCAGCGCCAATACTGCAGGGACTTAGGTTTGTTGCTACCTAGGCTAGGTGACCCTGCATACAGAAGCAGGCTTTTCCTGTGCAAGCTTGGATCCCGGTTTCTTAGGGGCTGCTTGCAAGACCCTGCTGTTGCCCAACATCTATCCTCTGCCCCTACGCCTGTGTAGGAAGCGAGTATTTTAGCCTGAGAAGCAGGGCTCTTGCAACTCTGGAGGAGAGATAACCCTGCAGCCCACGTACGTCCTGAGAAACCGCAAGGTGACCCTTGGCCTCAGTGTAGTGGCTAAATTTCCGCCGGGCAAGTTCTGCCTGCCGCAGTTTCCATGAGGTCTGCACCGTCTTGGGGCTTAAATGGAGAGCGAGGAGAGCTGTCAGCTCTCACAGAACTCTGGCCCCCGAACCTTTTGCCATGCACCTGAACTCAAGACCACACGTCTCCTCCCTGCCTGCTGAGCAACAGGCCGCCGTGTAGGCCCTTGCTAACACTTCCTGGCATTGCAGAGTCCAAGGGGACACACTGTCCCCTTCCTTGGAAACCTACGTTGCCACAGCTTGCCAAACGCTACCGAAGGCAGTCCTAGCCAGTCTCATGTGCTGGGTAACTTGGATTCAGTTACGAAAAGGCACCTGCATTGGGGTGAACACTGCTCAGCGTTCTTTCCGGGAGCTCATAATTGCCCCCTCTCTAGCTTAAGCAGGATGTCGAGGTGAGGTCCAACTTGAGCAAAGAGCACAATTCCTCACTTTGCATTGGGTTAAGCAGGAAGTCGAAGTGAGGACCAACCTGAGCAAAGAGCACAATTGCTCACATTGCAGTGGTAGGCCGTCGTAAGAGGCATTGCCTACTACGCCTTGCTAAGGTCTGTCTGTTAGGGAAGTTGACACTCTTCGACGCCTTTAAAGGAAAATTTATTCAGCGAAGTTCCCAGTGTTTTGCGATGGTCTCCCTTCGCAGTGCCAATACTGCAGGGACTTAGGTTTGCTGCTAACTAGGCTAGGTGACCTGCATACAGAAGCAGGCTTTTCCCTTTGGAAGCTTGGATCCCGGTTTCTTAAGGGCTGCTTGCAAGACCCTGCTGTTGCCCAGCATGTATCCTCTGCCTCTACGCCTGTGTAGGAAGCGAGTATTTTAGCCTGAGAAGCAGGGCTCTTGCAACTCTGGAGGAGAGATAACCCTGCAGCCCACGTACGTCCTGAGAAACCGCAAGGTGACCCTTGGCCTCAGTGTAGTGGCTAAATTTCCGCCGGGCAAGTTCTGCCTGCCGCAGTTTCCATGAGGTCTGCACCGTCTTGGGGCTTAAATGGAGAGCGAGGAGAGCTGTCAGCTCTCACAGAACTCTGGCCCCCGAACCTTTTGCCATGCACCTGAACTCAAGACCACACGTCTCCTCCCTGCCTGCTGAGCAACAGGCCGCCGTGTAGGCCCTTGCTAACACTTCCTGGCATTGCAGAGTCCAAGGGGACACACTGTCCCCTTCCTTGGAAACCTACGTTGCCACAGCTTGCCAAACGCTACCGAAGGCAGTCCTAGCCAGTCTCATGTGCTGGGTAACTTGGATTCAGTTACGAAAAGGCACCTGCATTGGGGTGAACACTGCTCAGCGTTCTTTCCGGGAGCTCATAATTGCCCCCTCTCTAGCTTAAGCAGGATGTCGAGGTGAGGTCCAACTTGAGCAAAGAGCACAATTCCTCACTTTGCATTGGGTTAAGCAGGAAGTCGAAGTGAGGACCAACCTGAGCAAAGAGCACAATTGCTCACTTTGCAGTGGTAGGCCGTCGTAAGAGGCGTTGCCTACTACGCCTTGCTAAGGTCTGTCTGTTAGGGAAGTTGACACTCTTCGACGCCTTTAAAGGAAAATTTATTCAGCGAAGTTCCCAGTGTTTTGCGATGGTCTCCCTTCGCAGTGCCAATACTGCAGGGACTTAGGTTTGCTGCTAACTAGGCTAGGTGACCTGCATACAGAAGCAGGCTTTTCCCTTTGGAAGCTTGGATCCCGGTTTCTTAAGGGCTGCTTGCAAGACCCTGCTGTTGCCCAGCATGTATCCTCTGCCTCTACGCCTGTGTAGGAAGCGAGTATTTTAGCCTGAGAAGCAGGGCTCTTGCAACTCTGGAGGAGAGATAATCCTGCAGCCCACGTTCGTCCTGGGAACCCGCAAGGCGACCCTTGGCCTCAGTGTAGTGGCTAAATTTCCACCGGGCAAGTTCTGCCTGCCGCAGTTTCCATGAGGTCTGCACCGTCTTGGGGCTTAAATGGAGAGCGAGGAGAGCTGTCAGCTCTCACAGAACTCTGGCCTCCGCACTGTTTGCCATGCAACTGAGCTCAAGACCACACGTCTCCTCCCGGCCTGCTGAGAAACAGGCATCCGTGTAGGCCCTTCGAAACACTTTTTGGCATGTAGACTCCAAGGCGACACACTGTTCTTTTCCTTGGAAAAATACAGTGCCCCAGCTTGCCAACGCTCACGAAGGCAGTCCGAGTCAGTCTCATGTGCTGGGTCACTTGGATTCACTGAGAAAAAGCATCCTGCATTCAGACGAACGTTCTGCTCAGCGTGCCATCCGGAAGCTCACACTTGTCGGCTCTCTAGCTTAAGCAGGAGGTCGAGGTGAGGACCAAACTGAGCAAAGAGCACAGTTCCACACTTTGCACAAGGTGAAGCAGGAAGTCGAAATGAGGACCAACATGAGCAAAGAGCACAATTCCTCACGTTGCACTGGTAGTCGTCGTAAGAGGAATTGCCAACTATGCCTGGCTAAGGCCTTCCCTGGGGTTAAGGAACCTGCCACACTTAGACGCCTTTAAATGAAAATTTATTTAGCGAAGTTCCCATTGTTTGGCGATGGTTTCCCTTTGCAGCGCCAATACTGCAGGGACTTAGGTTTGTTGCTACCTAGGCTAGGTGACCCTGCATACAGAAGCAGGCTTTTCCTGTGCAAGCTTGGATCCCGGTTTCTTAGGGGCTGCTTGCAAGACCCTGCTGTTGCCCAACATCTATCCTCTGCCCCTACGCCTGTGTAGGAAGCGAGTATTTTAGCCTGAGAAGCAGGGCTCTTGCAACTCTGGAGGAGAGATAACCCTGCAGCCCACGTACGTCCTGAGAAACCGCAAGGTGACCCTTGGCCTCAGTGTAGTGGCTAAATTTCCGCCGGGCAAGTTCTGCCTGCCGCAGTTTCCATGAGGTCTGCACCGTCTTGGGGCTTAAATGGAGAGCGAGGAGAGCTGTCAGCTCTCACAGAACTCTGGCCCCCGAACCTTTTGCCATGCACCTGAACTCAAGACCACACGTCTCCTCCCTGCCTGCTGAGCAACAGGCCGCCGTGTAGGCCCTTGCTAACACTTCCTGGCATTGCAGAGTCCAAGGGGACACACTGTCCCCTTCCTTGGAAACCTACGTTGCCACAGCTTGCCAAACGCTACCGAAGGCAGTCCTAGCCAGTCTCATGTGCTGGGTAACTTGGATTCAGTTACGAAAAGGCACCTGCATTGGGGTGAACACTGCTCAGCGTTCTTTCCGGGAGCTCATAATTGCCCCCTCTCTAGCTTAAGCAGGATGTCGAGGTGAGGTCCAACTTGAGCAAAGAGCACAATTCCTCACTTTGCATTGGGTTAAGCAGGAAGTCGAAGTGAGGACCAACCTGAGCAAAGAGCACAATTGCTCACTTTGCAGTGGTAGGCCGTCGTAAGAGGCGTTGCCTACTACGCCTTGCTAAGGTCTGTCTGTTAGGGAAGTTGACACTCTTCGACGCCTTTAAAGGAAAATTTATTCAGCGAAGTTCCCAGTGTTTTGCGATGGTCTCCCTTCGCAGTGCCAATACTGCAGGGACTTAGGTTTGCTGCTAACTAGGCTAGGTGACCTGCATACAGAAGCAGGCTTTTCCCTTTGGAAGCTTGGATCCCGGTTTCTTAAGGGCTGCTTGCAAGACCCTGCTGTTGCCCAGCATGTATCCTCTGCCTCTACGCCTGTGTAGGAAGCGAGTATTTTAGCCTGAGAAGCAGGGCTCTTGCAACTCTGGAGGAGAGATAATCCTGCAGCCCACGTTCGTCCTGGGAACCCGCAAGGCGACCCTTGGCCTCAGTGTAGTGGCTAAATTTCCACCGGGCAAGTTCTGCCTGCCGCAGTTTCCATGAGGTCTGCACCGTCTTGGGGCTTAAATGGAGAGCGAGGAGAGCTGTCAGCTCTCACAGAACTCTGGCCTCCGCACTGTTTGCCATGCAACTGAGCTCAAGACCACACGTCTCCTCCCGGCCTGCTGAGAAACAGGCATCCGTGTAGGCCCTTCGAAACACTTTTTGGCATGTAGACTCCAAGGCGACACACTGTTCTTTTCCTTGGAAAAATACAGTGCCCCAGCTTGCCAACGCTCACGAAGGCAGTCCGAGTCAGTCTCATGTGCTGGGTCACTTGGATTCACTGAGAAAAAGCATCCTGCATTCAGACGAACGTTCTGCTCAGCGTGCCATCCGGAAGCTCACACTTGTCGGCTCTCTAGCTTAAGCAGGAGGTCGAGGTGAGGACCAAACTGAGCAAAGAGCACAGTTCCACACTTTGCACAAGGTGAAGCAGGAAGTCGAAATGAGGACCAACATGAGCAAAGAGCACAATTCCTCACGTTGCACTGGTAGTCGTCGTAAGAGGAATTGCCAACTATGCCTGGCTAAGGCCTTCCCTGGGGTTAAGGAACCTGCCACACTTAGACGCCTTTAAATGAAAATTTATTTAGCGAAGTTCCCAGTGTTTTGCGATGGTCTCCCTTCGCAGTGCCAATACTGCAGGGACTTAGGTTTGCTGCTAACTAGGCTAGGTGACCTGCATACAGAAGCAGGCTTTTCCCTTTGGAAGCTTGGATCCCGGTTTCTTAAGGGCTGCTTGCAAGACCCTGCTGTTGCCCAGCATGTATCCTCTGCCTCTACGCCTGTGTAGGAAGCGAGTATTTTAGCCTGAGAAGCAGGGCTCTTGCAACTCTGGAGGAGAGATAATCCTGCAGCCCACGTTCGTCCTGGGAACCCGCAAGGCGACCCTTGGCCTCAGTGTAGTGGCTAAATTTCCACCGGGCAAGTTCTGCCTGCCGCAGTTTCCATGAGGTCTGCACCGTCTTGGGGCTTAAATGGAGAGCGAGGAGAGCTGTCAGCTCTCACAGAACTCTGGCCTCCGCACTGTTTGCCATGCAACTGAGCTCAAGACCACACGTCTCCTCCCGGCCTGCTGAGAAACAGGCATCCGTGTAGGCCCTTCGAAACACTTTTTGGCATGTAGACTCCAAGGCGACACACTGTTCTTTTCCTTGGAAAAATACAGTGCCCCAGCTTGCCAACGCTCACGAAGGCAGTCCGAGTCAGTCTCATGTGCTGGGTCACTTGGATTCACTGAGAAAAAGCATCCTGCATTCAGACGAACGTTCTGCTCAGCGTGCCATCCGGAAGCTCACACTTGTCGGCTCTCTAGCTTAAGCAGGAGGTCGAGGTGAGGACCAAACTGAGCAAAGAGCACAGTTCCACACTTTGCACAAGGTGAAGCAGGAAGTCGAAATGAGGACCAACATGAGCAAAGAGCACAATTCCTCACGTTGCACTGGTAGTCGTCGTAAGAGGAATTGCCAACTATGCCTGGCTAAGGCCTTCCCTGGGGTTAAGGAACCTGCCACACTTAGACGCCTTTAAATGAAAATTTATTTAGCGAAGTTCCCATTGTTTGGCGATGGTTTCCCTTTGCAGCGCCAATACTGCAGGGACTTAGGTTTGTTGCTACCTAGGCTAGGTGACCCTGCATACAGAAGCAGGCTTTTCCTGTGCAAGCTTGGATCCCGGTTTCTTAGGGGCTGCTTGCAAGACCCTGCTGTTGCCCACCATCTATCCTCTGCCCCTACGCCTGTGTAGGAAGCGAGTATTTTAGCCTGAGAAGCAGGGCTCTTGCAACTCTGGAGGAGAGATAACCCTGCAGCCCACGTACGTCCTGAGAAACCGCAAGGTGACCCTTGGCCTCAGTGTAGTGGCTAAATTTCCGCCGGGCAAGTTCTGCCTGCCGCAGTTTCCATGAGGTCTGCACCGTCTTGGGGCTTAAATGGAGAGCGAGGAGAGCTGTCAGCTCTCACAGAACTCTGGCCCCCGAACCTTTTGCCATGCACCTGAACTCAAGACCACACGTCTCCTCCCTGCCTGCTGAGCAACAGGCCGCCGTGTAGGCCCTTGCTAACACTTCCTGGCATTGCAGAGTCCAAGGGGACACACTGTCCCCTTCCTTGGAAACCTACGTTGCCACAGCTTGCCAAACGCTACCGAAGGCAGTCCTAGCCAGTCTCATGTGCTGGGTAACTTGGATTCAGTTACGAAAAGGCACCTGCATTGGGGTGAACACTGCTCAGCGTTCTTTCCGGGAGCTCATAATTGCCCCCTCTCTAGCTTAAGCAGGATGTCGAGGTGAGGTCCAACTTGAGCAAAGAGCACAATTCCTCACTTTGCATTGGGTTAAGCAGGAAGTCGAAGTGAGGAC